>NW_020654748.1:5245207-5468534 GCF_003589595.1 Hyposmocoma kahamanoa
GATTCAACACTCACTGTTTTGCGGAATCAACCAAAGCCATTTGATGTAGTATAGACTCTTAGGGTCGTATTCTAGAACTCTAATCAATGCTCAAGTCAGGATTGCACTGGAAACACAAGCACTGGAACTACGACCCTAATGGCAGGGACTTGAGTATGAATTCGAGTGGTTTAAACCATACTCAAATCCTGATTTAAGCATTGAGTAGAGTTCTAGAATACGAGCCCTAAATATCTTATCTCTATCAAAACTTTATTGCCCTGTTACATGTTAACCACGTAGATTATTATTATTATTATTTTTTAAATTAAAATAAAAAGTGGTTTGTAACTGCATAATTTAAAATTAATGTGGTTTATTTTACGTAAACATCCATTAACCGGTCAGATTATGGGCCATGATCTTAATGCTGTGAAATTCGCCACGATACTCCAAAGTCGAATAATAATTTATTCCAGAAGTAACATTTTTACACTTGAAAACGTCATTTTTTAAGCACATACAGGATACACTTTGAATCATAATTGTGTGGAATCTAGACTCATGTTGTTTTTCCATATCTCTTTATCTAACACATAGTTTTCAAGTTGGTAATATGACTTTTCAATTAGGTCTCAAAAGCATTGCAATTTACACCTTACACTGATTTAAACTTTCACGATTTTCACACATTAACTTATTTGATTTTAAATTCGGGACTTAATCGTGTATAAAAACATATTATATTTACCTTGACGTTTGGGACGTATTGAAACGTCCATGGTCTCGAAGGGACGTCTCTTATTCAAAATCAAATAATTTACACCTTATTTAAATTGGAATAGCATAAATATACATTGCTAAATTTAATGTCGTGTTTGCGCTCTAAGGGGAATCATTTTTTTTGGTCAATATAAAATTTTCGAGTTTTTGTGTTTTGTCGGTTATTATATACTATTGGAAATGATAGTATTTTTTTCAGATCTATAATATAATAATAATAATACAATAATAACGCACACACTCAACATAGCCCCGCACTAGGGAAACCCTGTATCGCTGGTGCTATGGACACACGTAGACAACCACAAATTACACCCAAACTCACGAGAGCAATAAATGTAGGCCATACAAATATTTCTCCCGGCCCGGGAATCTGAACCTGGGACCTCTGCGTGGCAGTCATGGTAACCGTTATATATCGCGTATATTTACTTTTTCAAATAAACCTTGTCAGTGACTACGGGACCTGTAAAGAGTCCGAAACGTTGATTTGTTTGAAAAAAAAACGCTATTTACATTCGAAAAAAATTTGTTTCATTTGCAATACGCAAATGAGCGAATGAACACGGGACGTTCGATTCACGGACCGGGAGTAATATTTGTATGGCTTACATTTATTTGTCTCGTGTTGTAAAAAAAACACAAAATAAATTTTCGTTAAAGTTGATACTAGTAGTTATTGAAGCCTATACGCGTTCTACGCTATTACCCTGAACGATTTACCGCATTCATTATCATAAATAAGATGTAAATTACAATTTAGAAACAATTGATGGGACGAAAAAGTCGTAAGATTGGTGGTAGCAACACGCCTGTGGTATGTACAGTTTTTATTTTATGGCAGTATAAGAGACAGAACTCACGAAGCGGTTTTGACCCGCGCCCGCTGCGGTTGCGGGACAGCTCTTTTATTTCAACACTCACGATACCGCAGGTCTGTGCGGTCACGTAGCCGTCGCGGTTGCGGAACGGCCCGCAAACTTGGCGGGAGAGGATCGCAAGGCGCGCGGTTATTTACGATCGATTGAGAACGTCAGTTAAGTCTCAGACGTCACCATGGACTCACATCAAAATCGAGCTATCGCGCTACATTTACTTCATCGAAGAATTAAAAGAAGAAGGCCTAAAAGATTCAGGGTGCAACCTCTGATTCCGGAAATAAATCGTTACGGATTATTCGTTGTTCTTATTAATGAGTTAAAAAAACAAGAAGACAAATTCTTTAATTTTATTCGGATGTCCGTATCTACTTATTCAGAACTTTTAAGAAAAATGGTAACTAGTAGCAAATTAATTGATCGACTTCAACATCCATAACTTGAGAAATTGACAGGCGCTGCCAAATCGAAAATCAATCACAAAATGGCGTGGGATGGAAAAACCCAACCCGCGCGCGTGTAACGCGTGGCCCGCGAATCGACCGCGGAGTGCGTGGGCGAAGCCCGCCAAACTCGCGGGTGACCGCGTCTCGCGCGGTTTGCGGCCGCCGAGAGCAACCGTCTCCGCTGCGTGCGTAAAACGCGTCGTGAAATGTGCTACTAAATTTTGCATACATTTCTACATTCTTCGGAGGCTGCGGTCCCGCAACCGCGGCGGGCGCGGGTGAAAACCGCTCCATGAGTTCTTAGCCTAAACGTTGTCAATGGAATGCCATAAAAAATGCCGAAAAGGATATCCATATTGCGTTTTTTTTTTAAGTCGTGTCCGCCACCTTAGATTTACAAATAAGTGCTATTATTCGTAATGAGCACCCCCAAATACCTCGAAAATGATATCCAACTTGCCATTATTCGAAAAATCGTGCCCGCCATCTTGGATTTAGAATTGAGTGCCATATTGGTAATGAGCATCCCCAAATACCTCGAAAAGGATACCCATATTGCATTTTTTTGATAAATCTAGTCCGCCATCTTGGATTTACAAATAAGTGCTATATTCGTTATGAGCATCCTTAAATATGTCGAAAAGGATACTCAATTTGAGAAATCGTGCCCGCCATCTTGCATTTAGAAATGCGAAAAGTCGTGTCAGCCATCATGTATTCAGATATAAATGCCATTTCCATAAGGATTACCAAAAATAAATTTTTGAAAATTCTTGGCAACCTCTTTATGTATAATCCAAGGATTTATGCCACATTTTCAATGAGCACTCCTAAACAACTCGAAACGTCTATAATTCTCGTTGTAAATCGACAATGTCGTAGGCACCTTTAGAATCCGTTCGTTACCTTTATTTTGTCAAAATAATCAAAATGAATACTACCATTAAATAGTTACAAAACTCGATTTACGAAAAATATTTGTAAATAGTTTTCGCCTTGTTAAACCTACGGGTTTTTATGGGATTTTTACGTTTGTTTAACACTATTCTTCACACTTGTATTCAGAACCAAAAGGTATATAGTTAGGGATTATATATTATAGTATAGGGAGGAGAGTTCTTGGGGCACACACTTCACGTATAGATATTAAAAATTATTCACAACCTGCTATGTTTTTTTCATTTGTAGTTTTAGTTTCAAAATTGTCATTAAATTTTAGACATAAATTTTCCATGCCTTTTTTTCCAGTCGATTAGAATAACTGGCAGAACTGATATCCCATAATGCAAGGTGTTGTTCTGCATTCTGTATAAATTCTTCAACTCGATTTTCGTCCAAATTTGAAAAATTTACATGTATATCTCAGTAACCGTGATGCAACCGAGCGTGGCTGCAGCGCGACTAGAATTGTATGAAAGTGACAATCGCGCGGCAGTCGCGCGGCCGCCGCGCGGCTTTGAACGCGCCCAATTTCTCACTTTTCTTTTTTTACACTTCAGCACAATCGCGGGTTGTCAAAATGACCACCATGATATGACGGTTTCCCGCGAAAAATGTCTGACCATAAAAATTCGATATATCGTCGCCTTACTTTCTCATATTCGTATCTTAAAGCACAAAGTTACTGAAATGCAAAAACTGAATTGTATAATATACAAATTTTGCAGGTTGATTTCACATCACATTTCATTCATATTTCCACACTAGCTTTTACCAATTCTTATAGTAATACATCCAGATTAACATCCTTGATAAGAAATTTAAAATAAAGAGAAAGTTTAGCCATCTCTTGAATAATCACTCTTTATAATATAATAATAATAATAATAATAATAAACCATTTATTTCGGGCCATAGCCCATAAGATAATGGTGTTAGTTACAAAAGAAAACCTTAGAACTATGTTAGTAGGATTACATTGAATTTTGAGATATTGACAGAAAATTTAAATATTAAAATTTGGAAAATGCACAATTATTACTTAATTTGATCAGTTGTAATGTTTACCCAAAACTTTAAAATTGTACAGTCAAAACGATGGGCAAACATCCTCAGGATGCCATTGCCACTGTCACGCACTCGCTTTAGCAGAGAAAAATGAAAAAATGAAAATGAAATGAAAAATATGTTTATTTCTTTTTTACATGTACTTAAAATTAGAGTTTACAATTGGGAGAGACGACACTTTTTTACGCCTAATGGCATAAAAGTCATCTGTTCGCGCTTCAGCAAGGATGCACTGCAGTGCCGTGGCAGTCTCAATAGCATCCTGAAGATGTTATTGTATTGTACTCGTATTGAGTTGTATGTACGCTGTGTATATCTAACCCATAGACTACTCGAGTACATTGACTGACAAAAGCTTTAAAAAGCGTAACTTTCACCTCTTTTGTACAACGAGTGAATCTACGGGCCAGCATGTTTCCTCTCACAGCCAGCGCTCACACAACAGCTACGCTCTGCGCTCCCTTTTAATATCTAGATCATCTTTCATGCTGTCAGTAATAACGTGACCAAGATATCTAAACTTATCAACTCTATTAAGAGGCGTGCCACCAAGCGTTAACGATGGTACAACATCTGGATAGCATTTACCTGCCTTTACAACAAGCAGTTCACTTTTTTTTGAGTTGTACTTCAGCCCATGCTTGGCTGCATACCTCTCACATACTTTGAGTAATTTCCTGAGCGCATTAATAGACGGCCCCAGCAGCACCATGTCGTCAGCATAATTGATATTATTGACGCATATATCATCAATGAAGCAACCGATATGCATGCTGCCGAGTTCATCCAGAAGCTGATTAATGTAAAGATTGAAAAGCAATGGTGACGTAAGCCCCCCCTGCCTCACACCGCAATCCAGTCGGTAATCATCGGACACCTTGTCTGCCCATCTCACCTGATATACTTGGTTATTGTACCAATACTTAAGCAAATGTATGCATTCCGCCGGCACATCCGTGCGTCCTAGTTTGTCCCGTAACAGGTCGTAATTAACAAGGTCAAACGCCTTTGACAGGTCCAGGAAACACGCATACATCGGCGTTTTCCTTTCAGTATAATACTGAATAGTTTTCTTACGGCACCAGATGGCACTTTCAGTAGACAGACACGCTCGGAACCCAAATTGAGTGTCATTCAATTTTACATGTCTACTGAGGTGGCTATTAAGCAAACTATCCAATATTTTAGCAATTACAGTTGCAAGTGAGATGGGTCTATAGTTAGCCAGATCCGAAACGTTACCCGATTTGTTCTTTACCAACGGCACTACAATAGTTCTCATAAGACCTTCTGGTAAGTAAGAGTGACGCAAGCACAACGTATAAAACATTGCCAAAATTTCCGGTAAATGTTCCCCCGCATACCTGAGATGCTCGATGCTGAGACTGTCGTGTCCTGGGGATTTTCCTCGCTGCATACCATTTATAATAGCTGCGACTTCCTTTGCGGAAAAACTTACTGTACTCCCCCCCCAATGCAGTCCCAACATCGCGCATACGGCAGGGCTAGTATTCAAAGGTGAGCTAATTGTGAAAAATTTTTTAAAAATTGTTGGCTATGTCCACACGATCACTCACCGCCCCGACACTCAAGGGAACACTTGGGGTCACATTCCACTTATTTGTGTATTTCCAAAAACTTCTGAAGTCCTTTGCCGAATGGTGTGATGCTAATATGTCACACTTAATTTGCTCTTGCCTATTCTGACACCATTTCAGCTTTGACTTAAAAAAGCCTTCGGCTCTCTGTCGTTTCGTTAAATACTACACCACTGCGTGGTTTTCCTACTGATATCCACACTTGAAATTTAGCCCTTGCATCCCGATGAGCGCTAGCTACATGCTTGTTCCACCCTGCTATGTAACGTCCCTTACTACAACATTTTCGTACTTTCGATTGTCGAGAAGCTGCTTGCAGTGTACTTATTACAGTTTTGTATACATTATCTAAGATTATGTAATGCTTTAGGATTATGACACATTTTATCCTCACAAGTGCATTAGATCAGACGGAAACTCTACTAGACCAAGCTTTTCGTGACATATTGATTGATAGAGGTCAATTTGGGCCTTTTGTCTTTCTCCCCACACAATTTCATTGTATAATGGCTTACAATTATCATACTTAAGTCTTACTACATCAATATCACATTCCATAAATAGGAGCAAATGGTCGGACCAAAACACGTAATGCTTCACCCATATATTACGTACTGTTTCACGTGCAGATGTGGTGACAATGAAGTGATCCAACCGCACCTGTTACAGTTATGTGCATCACTTGTAAAGGTATACGTGCCCGAGGTGCGGCCTAAGTTCTCCATATCAATGCAGCACCAGTCCTGGTTCGTCACAAAACTGCACTAGTTCGTTCCAGAATAATTCCCCTGGGTGTGCATTGAAATCACCCAATACATACACAGCTTCAATTTCACTATTGTCATCAATGATCGCACTGATTTTACCTAAACACTCATAATGTGAAGATAGGAAAGTTTTCAACTGAGCTCACAGGCATATAAACACAGAACACTAATATTGATCTATCATTTACCACTATTTTTATAGCTGCTAATCTTACGCCATGACACTCAATTACAGAAACCGAACTAAATGCGCTTTTTCTCCACAAAATTGCTATTCCTCCATAAGGTCTCCCCTTCAGTAACCCTCCGCCAGTGTCGACCGCAGAGGTCCCAGTACTGTCAAACTCTTCATCCACTGACTTTAGTAGTGGTAGGTCATGAGGCATTAACCATGTTTCTTGTAGTGCTAGTATGCCTGCCGTTTTGCACAATTTTCTCACATCTTCCAAAGATCTCTTTAGTGATTTGCAATTAAAACTAACAAATTTAGTATGTGGTATTTGATGTATCCATAAAAATAATATAAATATATATACACATTTATTCATTATTATTACTTTCACAGTCATTAATTAATCAAATTGATTAATAACAAATTTGTTTCATCAGTACCTCATTTCTCGAGCAGTACCCTTACTCTTGCTATAAGATGCGAGTTTGAGAAAGTAAGGCATTGGTATCCACGTTTTAAAAACAAGTTAGTCAAAACACTTTGTATGTGGCTAAAACGTTTACCGCGAAAAGCCAAGAGAAATAATAAAAAATAAAGAAGTTAGTGGCATTAGCCTGCCCCCACGCACGAAAAATTTTACTCTGCACATTTACGCGCGAAAGTATTGCTTTTTCTTATTTTTCTTTTTTTATTCGAAATTTTTCCCATAGACTTACATGATCACCTTTGACCTCAATTACGTAATTGTCTCAGGTCACAATTTGAAATTCTAAATTTTCAGCACGACCTATAGAATAATATTTTTATGTTGTTTAAACTTTCATAATTATCGGTGGAGTAACGACCAAGTAATTTCGTTCGGAAATTTTGCTATTTGAGAGGATGCCAAGAAGCTTCGCTGCTCCGCTTGCCGCTCTTCAATAAAATTGAAATTAAAAAACTTAATAGGTTCCAATTACATTATATTTTACTATATACTATTTTTTTGGGTCTAAATCAAAAAACCTCCTCATATAAAAATGTTATTCTTAATATGCAATAGAAGATTTTATAGAAGACGAAGAAATTTGATCTCTCTAGGTATGTTAGTTCTACAAATTATAGTAATTAGTATATAGATTCATTATTTTATTGGTACTGCGTTACTTTATTAAGATATTTTATTATTATACTTAAAAATGTGAACGTTTTCTTATTTTTGTTTATTAGTTTCCTTGTCTAAGTAAGTACCTACGCCCTTACAGGGCACATGTAATTTGATTGAATTCTTGAATTTAACATATAATGTAATTTTAAACTAATAAATAAATAAATACAAATAGGTATTCAATACAATATACAAATACAAAATCGCATGTTGCGTAAATTAAAAAGTTCTTTTGTAAATTAAAAAAAAACATATTTAAATTAATATTGTAAGAATAGTTCTAAACTTAATGTTTCATGAACATTAGATATACTTCACCATCTCAGTCGCTGTGACCATGGGACCTGTAAAGAGCCCGAGACGGGGTCAGAAATAAATACGCAGTTTAGATCCGAAAAAATTGTGTCATCTCAATCAAAATATTTGATCGAAGAGCTAAATAGTTCAAATAGACGTGAAACACCCACCCACCCAACCAAACAAAATTGATGTACCTCGTATTATATTGTAGACAAGAATAAGTATGATCCCTAATATTGACTAGGTGGACGTAATTTACAATTTTGACGGAAAAAGTTATTTACACGGTTCGATTTAGAATTGTACGTTTTATAAATAATTTATTTCTTCTCAAAATAATTTTTTCATACTTTTACCTTTTTTCAGCTGAGAGTCGAACAATCATCTCCTGAGGTTGCCTCGTAGAGGCGAAACACGTATGGGTATATTATTCTTGATAGCATTTGTGACTGTAGTTGCGCTTGTGTTATTTATTTTATTAATTTTATGCGGAGTGAGGGTCGTACGTGCAATGAACTTCATTAAAAATATTCGTGCTTAAAAATATTTTGCATGATTTGACCTTCACCGGGTTCATGGCGTAACAAAATATTTTTCTTCCATTTTTATTCGCATGGACTTCCACAATGTAACGCCAGAATCTATTAATTATTTAAATAGGAGAGTTATAAAATTTCACGCATACATAATTTGTTTTATTGTAGTTCGCATTATTTTTATGACTTTCATAAGATAGAGTTAAACGTTCGATTCGAATTCGGATACGATATCGTTATCCAACAGCGTTTACGGAGTTAGTCGGCGAAATAGATTATAAGAAAAATGAAAATCCTTTCATACCTATACATTTTTAAGACTTTAAAGGCCACAAAGAAAGGACTGCATTAGTTGTGTATTAAAATAAATTAACACAATTGAAGGAAATCCTGACTTTGTTTAATACAATAAGAGATTTCCACATTACATTTTTGCTTTGTAAACAATAGGACGTTCATTCATTCGATAACTGTGTTCCGAATAACATTTGCCGGTCGAGAAGCTTAGAGTCGCACGGGTGTGACGTCATTTCGGTTCGGTTTCGAATACGGCAGTTTGACGTTCGATTCGGGTGTTGTGAATAAAAATTAAAAGGAATCGCTTCAAAGGTTCTGGATCGACTCAGGCGTTTTTCTTTTCACATTTGGCGGGTTCGATTCCAGGTTCAGACAGGCGATTATTTAAAAATCTTCGAATGTAGTTCGAATTGTTTTTAAAATCAAAAAGAATTCTTCTTTCAGTAAAAGTTTGTATCTACGGTATTTAAGGTACTTCCCCTCCGTATGCCATAGCCGTGGGAAACCCTGTATATAGTACAATTAATCTATTAGTGTGTTTATGGCAAGTACGTACTTTTATTATTAAAATGTCGACCAATAGAAAACCACTATCAATCATTGTGTGAAGAATGTTCATTTCCTTGACAATTTATTACTGAAACTAGGTACAAAATAAAGTCTACATTACAATCAATCAACCTATCAACTTCAGGCCTAAAAGTCAATTGGTGCTTCAGTATAACAACACGCTCAACGTTTGTTATTTAAAATCTAACTCCATCATAAGGACGGTCCAAAATGTAATGCTGAATGTGCAATTCACCATTCATTTATATATCCGCCTGAGCATAAATATCGTATATTGTTTATTTCTTTACACCTGTAATCATTGTTAATTGTATTTCTGTAAAAATAATAATTTAAAACTTCTTTTTCAAGATATGTATTGTGGAAGGAAAAAACTTTGAAGGAAATTGTTGGTTTCCGAATGTCGCGACAGGACAGGTATATTAAAAAAGTATTTTGTAATTTGTATTTGTATTTTGTATTTTAAATACAACCCATGAAAGTATTTTGTATTTTGTATTTCAAATACACCCCAAGAAAGTATTTGGTATTTCGTATTTTAAATACATATAAGGAAGTATTTTGTAATTTGTATTTCAATTAAGACGTAGCATGTATTTTGCCCAGCCCTGTGTGTACATTAGTTTCTCTGTGATTGATACATCTATTTAGAACAGCTTATTATAGTCAACCTTTTGAACAACCAAGTGATACGTCGAACAAGAAGTGCGCCTGGTGGTAAACGACACGCCTATCCTAAATATATTTAGTAGCAGTAAAGCACCTTGTGAAAGAGCTCATCAATGGAGGAACTGCCATTTTATATATTTCTGCCGCCAAGCAGTAATGTGAGCGTTCTGAAGGGTAACCTGGTGAGATTACAGGCACATGGGACTTGTCAACTTATGTCTCAGGATGACGGGCGCAGTGACGGCGCCCCTCATATCTTTGCGATTTAAAACTCTGAGTGGCACTGCAAGTGTTATGGACAGGCGTGTAGCTTACCACCAGGCGCACGACTTGTTCGTCCCGTCATTTGATATTATAAAAAAAAGTACTGTGAGCATTACAGCGTTTCGGTTTTGAAGGGTAAGGTTGGTGCTGGTGAAATTACAATCCCATGGAACATGTCAATTTACGTCTCAGGGCGATGGGCGCAGTGGCATTGTTTCCTCTTGTTTCCAAGTTCTTTCCCCTTTAATTGAAAAAGGTGTGTAATGAAAAGCGCATCTTGTTTCAAATTGGCTTCATGTCTTATCGATCTACATTTAGTATAAACACGCATATATAATAAAAGCGTCCAATAACGTTGTGTAATAATATTATGTGACATTCGTATTCGACGCTTTGTACCTGCCTACACCAGTGGGGTGTCAGTCTGCCCAATTGCGGGTACTTTGCTTATCACATACAAATATATTTCAACCTGAAGAATAAGTTTGAAATTCGAAAATAACACTTTCAGAAACAGACAAAATAGATTCTGTATACGACAGTTGTGCCTTCTTTCGCTCCGAGGGCAGTATAACATAGTAGCTGTAGAGCTCCTTACCTATTACCTAACCTTACCTATTTCTGATGCCAAGCAGTAATGTCAGTATCACTGCGTTCCGGTTCAGACGGTGCTGGTGAAATTACAGGCACATGGGTACTTGTCAACTTAAATCTCAGGGTGGCCGGGCGCAGTGGCAGTGCCCCTCATATTTTTGCAATTTAAAGCTCTGAGTGGCACTGCAACTGTTATGGACAGGCGTATAGCTTACCATCAGGCGCACGACCTGTTCATCCTGTCACTTGGTATTGTAAAAACAAATTATAAGATCTTCAAATGTTTTAATTCGTTTTCTGTGAATTTTACAAATGTATTTTGGCAGTTCTCCTAACCGGACTGAGTAGTCGATCTGAAGCACAGTTGGTAAGAGCGGTAGCCACGGAAGAGCAACAGACACTGGTTCAAGTCCAGTCAGATCGAAGGAATTCTTTATGTGTATCCGATTTTTGTATCAATAATAATACAATAACAATACAATAAATACAATAACAAACTAGTGGAGTATTTCGATGCTTCCAATGAACACAATGTTCTCCAAAAAAATATTTTGCACATTACGTCCCTTTATTATTGAGGATAGGATATTTACCTCTGTCAAACAATTTAAGTGACATATTACATCATTTTGTTCAATTTATAGCACGTTGCGTATAATGATACATTATAGGTATATCCTGAATTATTACGACGCCCCTTTGTCAAGTGCCTTTACGTAATAATTATATTTCGCTTGCTCGCTAATGATATTCTGTACGTCGTGACATAATCGTCATTCTACGGTAACCTAGTGGTGAATATATTTGTCTCGCTTGTCTTCATCGCCCAGAAACACTCTTGTTGTCTCTCTCTTCACTCCTGATGAACTTCTTCGAGTCGTTGATCTGCTGATCATCCAAATTCGAGCACTGAATTCGAATGGTGCTAGAGATAGTAAACTCTACCCACACACTCGAATGCAGTTGTCAAATTATGGGTTTCTTCGGTTTGAGATTCAGCTTCGGTTCTTTATCACTTGCAAATGAGACATTAGGTTTTTCTTCTGGATTAATATCTCTCACAGATGGCGCTACGGCAAAAAAAGTCGTTGAAAACCAAAAACAAAGGTCTGCAATAAGCACATAGAAAATTACGTAAGGTCCGCTAGTTCGTTCCGTGGTTTAGTAAGCGTCTGGCACGGTTTGCTGGAAGACGTTGGTTCGAATCCAGTCGGATCGAAAAAAATTTTTCTTAGTGTTCGATCTTTGTATTAATATATACCAATACGTCACTCTGATCCCAAAGTATATTAAGCACCTGCGTTATGGAAATCGGAAATAATGACGGCACTACAGACACCCAGAACTGGGACAATATACAAAAATTAGTTTCTTGCATTGCATTATCGAACCCAAGACCTCACAGATGGCGACTCCATGAAAACCGGCGTGCAAATCATTCGACCACGGACATCGTCAGAACGTGACCTTAATCGGGAACTACCTGAGAAGAAAATTTTATTTACCAAATCAATGTATTTTTCATCTCACTGGCTGGCACTCGGAAGGCTTTCTTTCTCATTAGAAATCTGCGCGCAAAAGCGTTTTTTCACGCTAGCGTGGAAAAGGTTTTTGAAATTCAAACTTAACGATGGATTGTGGTGCACCTAATAACTTGTTCTTTCTATGAAAAAAAAAACAATAACACGTCCAAGTATGCTATTTGTCATATAATATTAGTATGCTTTGAGAAGTGTGGTGGAGTGACTATGGTGGATAAATTACAGAACAGTGTGCTATGAGAGCGTTGCGGCATGAAATAAGATAGAAAAAGTGATGCTTACATGGTTCGGACATGTGGAGAGAAGGAATGAAAGAAGATTGGCAGAACAGATTTATAAAGCGAGAGTGGGCGGCCAAGTTGGTAAGGGCCAACCAAAACGAACTTACCATGACCAAATTGAGGCCGTTCTAAAGATGGCCCCTTAAATGACGAGCGTGTATGAAAGCACTGATGCGTGTTGGTGAGACGAAGGATATGTGTCAGGACCATAGCAACTGGAAGGCTATTGTCTCTACCTACTCCGATAGGAAAAGAGCGTGAATTATACGTATGTATGTATGTTGTGTAAGTATTCTTTACACATGAGATATTGAAATGAGATTTTGCGTTCCAATTCTCGGATCCATTACAATAAACCCATTCATTGTAATCGACAAAATATACAACACACCTACCGCGTTGATCTAGGGATCTACTGGATCAACGCAGTAGGGGTGTTATATATTTAATACCTTATTTACACGAAAAGCACTTACACAAGTCAAGATCCTCTACAATAAAATGCAATAGGTGGTAATTGTTCTCCTTAATCCCCGCTAAATAAACAATGGTTTCACAACATAAATCACTAAGCTTCAGTACCTATTAGAAACAATTGTTTATTCTGTTTAAATTCTGAATATAAAAGTTTCTCCGTATCGGTAAAGAACTAACAATCGCGAAACCAAAGCGACATTTCCTTAACAGCAGTAGAATTCCTTGTGAAAGAGTTCGTCCAGGGCAGTATTGCCACTATATCTATTTGTGCCGCCAAGAAGTAATGTGAACATTACTACGTTCCGGCTTCAAAGGGAAAGGGTGCTTGTAAAATTACATGCACATGGGACTTCTCAACTTTATGTCTTAAGGTGACGGGCGCAGTGGCAGTGCCCCTCAAATCTTTGCAATTTAAAGCTCTGAGTGGCACTGCAATAGTTATGGACATGTCGCTTGCCACAAGGCACACGACTTATACGCCCCGTCACTTGACATCATAAAAAGGACCTAAGAACTTTACCATTCAATTAAAAGCGAAACCTCTTTCTTTCATTAATAAAAAAATTACACTGGAAATAGTTATATACAGTAACGTTAATTAAATACTATAATATTCCTCAGAGAAGAACACTTAAAAGATAGAACACTTAGTAGATAGATTTATCATTAATAACATTTTATTTCTATTTCGACCTAAATTACGAAAGTACATGAAAAAGCTAAACGGATTTATGTATATCCAATAAAAGACATCCGTGCCCAACAATGTACAAATAATGTTACAGCATTGTACAAGAATCATTAGTATAAATTGTTATGTTTTTCTTTATATTAAGCGTTGTTATAGAATATGTACATATTGTAATTTCCTTTCTTTAATCTTATACGCATCCATTGCTGGGGTTCTTTGTGAGCACGTCGACAATCACAGACTTGTACCGGCCACCTCTAACCACAACCACCTCCCACAGATCGTCCGTCCATCTTGCTGCAGGGCGTCCTGCATTACATTTGACGTGGCTGCCACTCCAGAGCATACTTATATATTATATATATATTTTCTACTCCTGTTTAATCTGTCAATTATAATTTCATAAACCATATTAGAATAGCGTTCTTTTCACTTCGGGATCAAAATTCTATTAAGTCTGTAACGTACACGCTCAACATAGCCCCGCACTAGGAAAACCCTGATTCGCAGGTGGCATGGACAACCACAAATTACACCCAAACTCTGGAAAGAAATGTATGTAGGCCGTACAAATATTTCTCCCGGCCCGGGAATCGAACCTGGGACATCTGCGTGGCAGTCCGGCAAGGTAACTGTTCGGCCACAGAGGCAGTTAAGGTACTCGCTACAGAACTGAAAAATTTAAAAAAATAATGTATTTTTGCTAATTAAATGTGGAATATGACGCTACTCAAAAGCGCTACTGCCTCCCGGGGATCGATTCAGAACCTTACTATAACTCCGTTGTCGACCGATTTGATTTGATATCGAACGATTTATTTTAATTTTTATTCACAATACCCGAATGGAACGTCAAATTGCCGTATTCGAAACCGAATCGAAATAATGTCACACCCCTACGGTTACTCGAATTTCTCGACCGGTAAAGGTTACATAAGTTATTCAGAACACAGTTATTGAACGAAAGTTACCGAACGTCCTATTGTTTAGAAAACAAGAATGTAATATGGAAATCTCTAATTATTTTAAATAAAGTCTGGATTTTGTTCAATTTTATTAATTTATTTTAATGCAAGACTAATGCTTCCCTATATTTTAGGCCTTTAAAATCTTAAAAATGCATGTAAAAGGATTTTCATTTTTCTCATAATTTAGTTCACCGACTAACTCCGTAAACGCTGTTGGATAACGATATCGTATCCGAATCCGAATCGAACGTTTAACTCCAATGTTCTGAATAGCTCTGAAAGCGCGCTTCGATTCGAGAACGATATCCGATCGAACGATTCGGTTAAAATATCGAAGAGTTCTGAATCGGGCTCCCGATTGGTTAAAGGTACTTGGCCAATCACGGACACTTCTATTCTCTCTTTGTTTTTTAGCGTTTGTTTGTATTTCGTTTGTTTGTTGTCGTGTATTGTTAACAAAATACCAAAAATAACATCCAAAATTTACATGTACATTTTCATAAATATAATAATGTTTAAATATTGGTTGTGTTTTAATATTTTAATTTACTCGTAGAAAAAGTATTGTATGCAATGATAACATAATTAGATCTTAAAATCTCGTTCCTATTACTTACTGCGGCATTCCACTTCAAAAACTCTCATTATGCAACGATTGAATAAAATACTATTTTAAATAGTGGTGTAAATGATCATTTGATCAGGTGGAATATGTATTACGTAAGATGTCCAATGGCAATGTCTTTCCACAAAGAGCAAAGTTGCTCGTATCTCGATTGCAGTTGCAAAAGTCCTTACCTGCCAATAGTTTAGTTGAAGTAGTTTGAGATCGCGATAATGCCTGGAAACAGAATAATTCTGTCTATTCTAGTCGTTTGACTGCAGCTTTAGTAGACCGGAATTCCAGTGAGATATTCAACACAATGTATCATTCAGCAGGTAAAAAACGACGGGGATCTATGATAATGTCAAGTTTGTAACTGATTCCCTAAACTAAAATCTAAAAATGTTTTTATCCCTTTCTTTCTCTACTACTTTTTTACTGCGGCCATGGCCTTACGATTACAATGCTGTTCTGCTGCGCAGAGGTCCCGGACAGGGTGAAATATTTATATGGCCTACATTTATTTACCTTGTGAGTTTGGGTGTAATTTGTGGCTGTTCATGGCACCCGTGATACAGGGTTTTCCCATTCCGGGGCTATGAGTGGGTGCGTTATTATTATTATTACAATATCTATTTTATACTCTCGTGTGCGTTATTATTGTTATTATTTATTACTTTAGGAGGGCTACTAAAATTTATTTATTTTACTTTTTTAAAATTTATGATCACTAAGTAAAAAAGCGAGCCATTGACGGATACAAAGAATAAGTTTAAGTTGAACAAGTCTATTAAGCTGTAATTAAAGACATGTGGTGGGTGGTTTACACTTAAGAGTTGATACTACCTCAGTTCGAATTCAAATTTTTCCCGTACTGAATCGGTTCTATGGCGCGGGTCGAGTGGCAGGGACACTGGCTTTATTTCAGAAGTTATTTTTTTACAAAGAAAGGATATTAATTAAAGTCATTTGAAAAATGTGCATCGTATCCTATACGTGTTCTATTTAGTTCAGTTTATATAAAAAAATCATTGGTATATGTAAAGTACCTATTCAATATAAATAAATAAAATAACGCACGCACTCAACATAGCCCCGCACTAGGGAAACCCTGTGTCGCGGGTGCCATGGACACACACATAGACAACCACAAATATTATTTCTCCCGGCCCGGGAATCGAACCTGGGACCTCTGCGTGGCAGTCCGGCATGGTAACCGTTTGGCCACGGAGGCAGTTTTCTTGCAAAATTCCGAGATAAGTTTCTGTTTTTTTTTCTATCATGAAAATTTTCAGGAATCGTGTTTTCACACCATATAGGTACTAATCACTGTATATATTCTCAATGTTACTGTTTTTTTTTCCATAATGATTCATTCAACACTTTCAATGCGGAATCAACCAATTTCAGGCCTCTTAAAATTTACTCTTAAAATTGACTCTTAAAATTTAAATTCAACTCTATAACACTTACAATAAAACTCCCTGAGGCCAAGTGCAAACTCTAGCTTGCTGTTGGCATACACATATAACACTTTTGCACCGTGTATAATTACCGGCACGTGCCGAGAATGAAATTATGATGATGGGGCTGAGACTGGTAGAGATAGAAAAGATTATAAAATTACTAAAGAGAAAAACGAATTGTTGTTGAGTAATAACGTCGTCTGTTGCACTTGTTATAAGGTATAAAGTCTTACTGCGAACAGCTCTCCTAGGGAATGAAATTAGCTGCCTGCATTTGTGCCCCCGTAAGCGCCCAATAACACGACGCGAAAGATATCGCGCGGCCGTCACGCGGCGACCGCCCAGTTACCACGCTTTCATGTACACTACCGACGATTCTGAATTCTATGTACTAGGCAACAATATTGAAATTCCTCTGAATATTACAAGCTCGCGGTCGCCGGGCGGCCGCTGCGTAGACCTAATTGAGTTTTCAGTTAAAACGTAAAACGTTTCATTTAAGTTAAAACGTAAATCTAAACAAATAGAGCGTATTTTGCCATGACAGATTCACGCGGTCGCTGCGCGGCGGTCGCACGGGGTGACCGCGATGTAATTCGTGTCGAATAAATGAGCTCTAAATCTACAAAGATCTTTTTAAAGCGAGTGTGAATAGACACTTCCTGCCAGCATTTTCTATTTTCAATCACATAGTCACTAATCATCAGGTGAGACTTTGGTAAAATGGTTGGTTATAAGGAATATTCAAAAAATAAATAGATTTAAAAACAAAGTAAACAATTAGAACAACAACAAAGTGAAACAACGATCCCTTTGTTAGGCAAGACTTCTAGGAAACCATTAACACGACCTAGAGACTTACAAGAAAACAATGATAATTATATAATACAGATCGTGTTGAATTCATTGTGAAGGTAATCACTTGGATCAACCATTAGGCGAATTACACACGCTCTCCGAACCTGCTATTGGTAGAGGGGCTAAATAAATAAATTTATCGCAAATTTTTTTGCAGTGTTTTTTTTGAGAGTGCTTGCTTGCGGCCTTACTATAAGGCTCACTTTTATACCATATGTATGTATATTCTGTTTGTTTGTACTTTTGTTTGTAATAAAACTAAACGGCATTGGAAAAATTCAGGCCTGCTGTATTAGAGGAGGCAAATTAAATGTTACCTTTAAATTTAACCTGTAACCCGGAGGTTATCTGCTATCTAGCAATAAGATCGCCTGTCGCCCCTGTCTTTTGACTATAGTTATTTTTGTTATGTGTTTGTTCTTGTATGTAATAAAGTATATTTGTATTGCATTGTATTGATGCACGCGTTCTCCTTGCTAGACTATCTATCACGTCTTAAATTTGCCTAAAGAATATTTGTACAGCATAAAATTATTTGCCTTTCACATTTTTTCTGCAAATTCCCAAAACGGTACTCAGAAGCTTTTTACCTAAGCTTTTCTACGTGCAAAATATTTGGCATTATAATAGAAAACCCTATTATGATGATACGGAGTCGTATAAGCGAAATTCCCACAGGAGGAAAACGTAGAAAATATTCTGACGATTTAAAAAAATATGATAGCCGTGAAGACAAGAATTTCAAGTATTTTTTTCAATAACATTTTAGTCGATATCTACCTTACTTGCTTGCTTTCTTATTCCTCGGAAAACGTCTTCTAATTACATGAACGCCTGATTGCTATTGACATTTGACGTGAGGCATCCCTAGCTAGTGTACATTATTTACGTGAACCACCTGACCGGTGTGTATCGATCCAGTTCCCCCACCACGCCACCGAGTCTTGTATACTCAACATCAAAAGTAATTTGCGTGTATTCTAGAAGGACGTTCTAAAAACTTTTGACCAATATCTATCTATCTAGTTGTCAGGTTTTTGGGACTGTTACACGTACCTATGTGTAATAATCACAAAAACCTAAGAACCTAACAAACACAAAAATCTAAAATTTAAAAAAGTTTCAGTTCCTAAGAAATGAAACTTTTTTAAATCTAAATCGCGTATATCTGTTTTTTCAAATAAACCAAACTTTCGGGCCCTTCACAGATCCCATGGTCACGGCTGACTGAGATGGTAGTCATCAGCCAGTTATGTCTAATATTATTGAAAACCACCCTAATTTTCACTACAGTTACAAAGATGATTAATTAAATACCTTATTTTTGATTTTCCAATGAACATTCCAATTTATGCTACATACATATTAAAAATGATTTTATTTTAACAATATGAATTTTATTAAATTAAATTTATTATTAATTTATAATGGAATTAACAAATTAAAACTAGAGTTGCAGAATTAGACTATAGTGATTGTCAATGAAATTAATCAAATTAAGAATGCTTAGAAACCGGAACACAAACCGATTATTACGTAATTTAGAACAACTGTGTATTCAATATTGATTGAAAGTATTTCAAGGTTTATTCACTGAATAATTAAGAACAGTATCAGGTATTTTTTATCACAGTGTGATTTTCATTCTAGTAGCAGTAGAGTTCCTATTTATGTCGCCAAGCAGTAATGTGAACATTATTGTTAAAATTTTACAGCCATATGGGACTTGTTAATTAATATCTCAGGATGACGGGCGAAATGGCAATACCGCTCAGATCTTGCGACTTAAAACTTTGAGTGGCACTGCAACTGCTATGGACAGCCGTGTCGCTTACCACCAGACTCACGACATGTACGTACCGTCAATTTATTGTACAGAAACGTCGCCAAATTATTATTTATGGTGTCTTCTTTTCTTTTCCATAGCATTCTTGACAGAGCGGTTGTGAAGATCACGCAGTATGTATATTAGGAGCCGATGTGACTTATCTCACGATATTTCGCCATTTCTTTATTTTGATGGATTCCCTGATGCAAAGGATCACCCACTGCAGATTTTATTTGATCGCGACCTGCAGCGTGGTTACGACAAGACGCTTTATGGAGTCAATATTGCGTCGTGAGACGTAACCGAATACTTTTAGAACGCGAGTTTATACCAGAGCAGATAGACACTGCTTGATTGTTAATGGTAACAATACCTAATCGTTCTCACTATGCGATTTTTTATCACAAATTTTAAATAGTTACTTTTTTGCAATTGTTTTTGAATTTTTGCAATTCTCTTTTGAAGTCCCGAGCTTGTAGACTGCCAGTAGATAAAATATTTTAAGAAAACCTTATAATATTCAGAGACTTTTGCCATTAGCTGTACAAACTAAATTCGATATATTCGAATAAATTCTAAGCCATAAATTTGTGATTGAAACGGCGGCGTGAGACAGTGATTGGCTTTAAGGATTCCATTATTAGGAGAGTATCTATTAATAGTAAGCTTATTCTAATGTTTACAGTTAGCGTATTAGAAACTTAACTAACACCCACGTGTAATGTCCCCAATTCGTATATGTTGGTATAAATGCATACTTACATGAAACCAATGAAAAAGCTATTTAGCCAATGTAACAGATTATGACCTCAGGACCTCTCCTTGGTGGACACCCTTGCAAGCAAAAGAACGTTATATAGTTTCGTAGGTTAGGTGCATATTGCATGTATATAGCGAATATTATAGCTATAGCAACCATTCTATCTATAAGGTAATATCCAACAGCTTACCACTGTATGATTTTTTTATTCTTGTTCGAACATCTCTCACCCCACACTGGACTGGACGCACTGTTTTGAAACTGCGGGAGAAGAATTGTTAAATAACCACGAAAGTTATCTATACCTATCGATAATGTGCAATATGCAAGTATGCCTACCTTACTTAAGTATACTACCTTCAATAAAAAGGAAAAGTTAATCAATTTGTAGTCAAATAAAAAAGGTTGTTTTTTTAAATTTTCGTGTTTAAAAGTCATAGTTACACATATTATAATGCCAATTTGAATGTACACAGATAGAGTTCGTTAAACAGGTAAGTACGGTCAAGAGCATATCAAACTGGACATTTTGGATTTTGGATCGTTCTTATCTAAACATAACTAAAGTGACCATTTTTATTCCCTGGTGTAAATTTGTTATTTTATTAAAAATAAAACACATGTTTATAGTAGTTACGCAATGTGTGTGATTAAAAAAAAATAAAATAAAGAACTAAAATATCTAAGGTATCTTTTTTTTTATTTACATGCCAAGTTCTTCATTTTTCTCCCTTCTTTTTACATGCACAGTGTTACCCGCTTATGACCTTTGTTCTCACTGCCTTGGGTTGGCTGGAAGAGATTTATTTTAGAGATAAGTCCATCTTTGCACATCACCTTTTCTATAATTGATTTTTTCTGACGTATTTTTTTTTGGTGCAACAAAGAATATATAAAAATATCTAATGATCATAAATTTAAAAAAGAATAATACTTGTCTAGTGTGGCGGGCTCCTTTTTTTTCGCTTTTGCACTATTTTTTAAAATTTATGTGTGTACGGTTTTGTCAAAGCGGGATATTATCAAGAATTTTGAGGGCAGCGGGACAAGAGGCTTAAAAGCGGGATTTATCTTGACATTATGCATAATATTTTGTACCCATCTTCCGTATCACACCTATCCTGGCAGAATCTGCTTGAGGCCGTAAGAAAATCCTTAATATCCATGAATAAGAGAAAAAAGACGTTTTGTGTTTGCATTGTGTGGAGTTACGTCGTTCGTTCTAGAGACGACGATTTCGCTCTTATTGCATAGACATAAATTAAATTAAACAAAGCTTTCTCTGACAGACTTAAGCCTATTTCGCGCCGTTAAGTGTGTAACTCTCTATAGCGAAAGTCAGGCCAGTGATCGGGAAAGCCAGGCTGGTGACATTGACATTATCTTTTTCTTGCTCAGTGTTGCTGTTTAAACCAACATTTTAACAGAAAATTAGTAAAAACTGTGTTTTAACCTGCAGCATTAAACCGGTAATACAGAATATAAATAATGACTGATAGTTTTGTAATTATAGTACAATGCTAAACATAGGCCTGTCAAAAGGAGAACAGCTTTCTCGTCGTATAGTAGGGTAAAACCGGGGTAGATGTCCCACTTTTTGAAAGTGCCTCCTAATTGAAAAAAATAATAGTTTACCATGAATAATACGGACATAACTAGTTTAATCTTTTACATTACATTAAGACTTCATTTTATTGATCTAATGTTTACTGATTTTGAAGAAATTGACTTTTTGCAAACCTATTTTTGGAGGATAGATGCCTACCTATATGGACAGACGTCACACAATGAAAATACTAAGAAAGATAGATGCCCTTTAGAATAAAAAAGCAATTATTACTATATATATTATTACTATTGTAGTATTAATGAACCAGTGTATAGTTATAATAGTGTTCGTCGCGGAGATAAACGCATGCACAAGCCAAACGCGTCTATTCTACACGAAGCCCTGCAGGAACTTTGATGAGTGGTGTCTATAGGTAATCCATATTTAAACTAATTATTCTTTGTTGCGATTTGGGGAACTTAGGTTTTTTGAAAACGAGGCGCCTATCCCGGTTTTACCTTAGTGCACTGCGACAAACGGGTGTTGCTACGAGAGAAAATATGATATACTGAAGATATAGCGTCACATGCTAGAGACCCGTTTGTGAATTGCCTAAGTTAGTGGTTTATACTGTAATTGGCAATACAGCTTTTAGAAGCAGTAGAGCTCCTTGTGAAAGTGTTCGTCCAGGGAAGTATTGCCACCTTACTTATTTCTGCCGCCAAACGATAATGTAAGCATTACTTTATTCCAGTTTTGAGGGGTGCTGGTGAAATTGAAATGTCAGTGACAGGTGACTTGCGAATTAAAGCTCTGAGTGGCACTGCAACTGCCATCTCATGATTGTTACTTTAATTTAAAAGCCAAGATACGAACAAATTTCACACGTTGTTTAATCGTAATATAGCAATTGAACCTAATTGTCGTGCAAAAATTTATCTACGGCACATTGTCGTCGCAGTTACGAACAAATACAGTGAAAAATAGAGTAAGAATTTTCTTCTTTATAAGAGAAACCATTGGACAGTTGTCTGATACGTAGTAGCAAACGATTTTGCAAAAGTTTTTGAATTGTTTTTGCCTATTGAAAGTTATTCTTTTTTATATTAAGTAGCAGTAGACCCTTTTATAAATGTCCAGTAACGCTGGAAAGAGATTGAAAAGAGACGAACAATCGCGAAATATTGCTATCTTGGCGCTTCGATTAGGCCAACCATTTCAGCCGCCAAGCAGTAATGTCAGAATTACTGCGTTCTGATTTTGAATGCTAAAGGCAATAATGAAACTACAGACACACGAGACTTATCAATGGTGCAGTGGCAGTGTTCCTCAGATCTTTTATTTTTGATTTATTGGTAGGCCTGTAGCGTACCACCAGGCGCACGACTTGTTCATCCCGTCACTGCATAATCATATAAAAATATTTTTCAAGACTCTCGACCCTAAAGTTACTTGTTTTCGTGGCCCTAATTCTCTTTCGTAAGTATACGAAAAATGTATGGCAAAGTTAGCGGGAAAAACAATTCATGCGTCAACTTCCGCGACCCCTTTTCCAACATCATTAGTCCTTATACCTGTTACATTATGTATTTAGGTTATATCGATTGAATGATCGTCATCTGTCATCACTATTAAGAGCCGCTCAAATTCAAGTTTTTCCAGTACTGAATCGGTTCTATTGCGCGAGTCGAGCGGCAAGGCCCTCTAAATCAGAATTTATTTTTTTACAAACGAAATTAAGGCCATTTGAAAAATGTGTATCGTATATTATACAGTTGATATATAAAAAAATCATTGGTATATGTAAAATGCATATTCAATAGCGCGGTTTTCTTGTAAAATTTCGAGGTAAGTTTGTTTTTTTCTATCGTGAAAACTTTTAGGAATCGTGTTTTCACAAAGTATACTAATCAATGTATTTCCTCCATTTTATTATATATATTTTCCAAAGTGACTGTTTCATCACTTTCACTGTTATGCGTAAACAACCAATGCCAATTGAGGTTGTATCGACTTTTAAGCAAATTTGTCAGGGCTTATTTTGGTCTAGTATTTGTATAGTGCAGGGTCAAGAGCACGTCAACCTTGACTCTTAAAATCCAACTCTATGCCGCTTACGATAAGAACGGTGCAAAGTACAAAGTGTCAAGCTTGATGTTAGTGACTAAGTCTTACTTATAAAACATGGTCCATTTTCTTTTTCCTAAATAAAATATTATTATTGTACATGTACTCGTTTGTAAGAGAATATGGACGAACTCTTGTTTAAAAAGTCAGGTAAAGACGCTAATGGCTAAAGATCAATAATTTGGCCCACTTTACTGTGTGACGTGCCGCCATTACAATCAATTGGCTTTACATTCGGTTATTTACGTAGCAAATATTCACAACACACTCGTGTACATATTTACAATATTTACATAAGCGTTTTCGGGAATACGTAAACATTATAAACATTTCTCTTTCATGTCAGACTTTTAATATTACCGTTGTAAAGACGAATGAAATTTGTCACTCAAGGAAAACGAGATCATGACTATATATATAAATAAGTATACACAATAATTACGCCTGTTTCTCAGAGACATAGATAGAAAATACTAGACTCGACTTGATATGAATTAAGCTAACTTCACTATTTATCTGTCATTTAAACCAATTAGTAGCAGTACCTAAAGATCCTTCTGACAGAGTTCGTCCAGGGAAATACTGCACCTTACCTATTCCTGCAGCCAAGCAGTACTGTGACCATTACTGTGTTCCGGTTTTGAAGGGTAAGGGTGCTGGTGAAATTACAGGCACTTGGGACTTGTCAACTTATCTCTGTGGGTTAAGGTGCTCAGTAGTCGTTTTAAACCTATGAGAGGTTCTGCAACTGTTATGGACAGGCGTGTCGCTTACCACCAGGTCCACAATTTGTTCGTCTTGGTACGTGGTATAATAAAAAAAAACCAGGGTCCGAAGAGATCATTATCATGATAATAATACGCGAATTATCTATATGAATACGCCTTGATAATTAAATCTTAATATTTGTAAAACTATTTAAAATTATCAATCACAAAAAAGTCACAAATCAATCTTTTTTAGTTTTTAGTAAAAAATTAAAGCGACAATCTATGAATAAGAGTTGATAATTATCGGGTACACACACACACTCATACGCACGCACGCACGCAAGCACGCATGCACGCACGCACGCACGCACGCACGCACGAACGCACGCACGCACGCACGCACGCACGCACCCACCCACGCACACACTATCACACAATATCGGTGTAATGACTGTCTTGATAATTTCAAATTGTGCTTTAAACACTAAGTTTCGTATACTTGGCGTAATAAAGCAACAGGAAACAGGTTTATAGATTCTACGAACGTAAGTCGACAACATTTTTATGCTTAACTAGTTACAAACTTGAGTTACAAAATTTCACATATACATAATCCTGTAGTTCGTATTATTTTTATGACGTTCATGTGATAAAAGCACTTTTAACGTATAATCATAAATGCGGTATAAAAATATGGCTTTATAACAAGGACACGATTTGAAAAGAAATAGGTCTGGAAAAGTTGTGTACGCATCTTAAAAAACCTACTCGGCTATAATGACATACCTATAGAATTTAAAAATGGCGTCGTTTTTATAAGATGATATGAAAGTGATGTTTAGGGAAAGTTTTACCAATCTCCTCCGACATAAACGTTCCGAATACGAGAATGTACAAATCTCGAAACTCCGGCCCATTTTTTGTTGCTTGTACACTGCATCAGATCCGAATCCGAGAAAATACGGATATCGCTTGTATTCCCAGAGATTGATAATTCGGGCGATTCTGGCGCTGTGTTGCATGCAACGTTGAAGTCGTTCGGTAGCTATGCGACCTTTCAATCACCGTCAACTTTTGGGATTGTTATAGTGTACTAACACTATAATAATCGTACGTATAATTTTGTAATTTTGATATCCAAATGTGGAGGTTTGTAATAGGTTTTTTTTATATTGTTTAAAATTCAAAAATTCAAATTCAAAATAATCTTTATTTTATAGGTAAGCATTATTACACTTGAAATCGTCTCAATGGTTAAACTCTACCGCTCATTCGTAAGGCAGATTCCCCTGAGAAGAATGAGTAAGAAACTCTAGGGGTTGCTCTTTGTAAATAACATTTACATTTTTTTTTTATCTGAAACATCAGAGATCGAGACTACCTCCATGAGCTAAACGGGTTACTACCACGGATTTTTGTCATCCAAGTACGCAGAAGTTGTATAATAACCTTTAGTATAAAGTTTTTGTTTCACTATAGTTTTAAACCTCGTGAAAGGCAAATTTTGTATATCAACCGGAATCTTGTAATGGAAGCGTATACATTGCCCCTTAAATGATTTTTTGACTTTGTGAAGACGACTATCAAGAAAAGCTAGTTTATTTTTATTCCTCGTATCAATGTTATGTCTGTCACTATTTTTAATAAAGAAATTACTATTCCTTTTAACATAAATTACATTTTCATAAATGTACTGTGAGGCTAGTGTAAGAATGTTAATTTCCTTAAACTTATCTCTCAAAGATACTTTGGGGCCCAGATTGTAAATTGCCCTAACTGCACGTTTCTGCAGCACAAAGATTCTATTGATATCGGCGGCATTACCCCAAAGCAAAATGCCGTATGTCATTAGACTGTGAAAGTAGCTGAAGTAAACCAATCTAGCGGTTTCGACGTCTGAAAGTTTCCTTATTCGCGTACACTGCAGAGCCTTACTTATATGGGGACCCCATTGCAATTTAGCATCTAACGTTATACCTAGAAATACAATTGTATCCACAAGATTCAATTTTTTTTCTGATAGGCAATGATTTGGCTGAATTATTAATATAATATGATAGCAACTTTGCCTCCTAAAATAACTAGTAAGATAATACCTATCTTTAGTCAAATAAAAATATTTGCTAATAAAATTATTAGTATCCATAAAATGAAATTTACTATAATGAAATGTCAAGCTGTGTAGTTTAGTTTTATACACCATTTAACTTATAACTGTAAACCTTTCTAAAATAAAAATAAAGTCGCTGGAGAAATTTTGGGCACGTTTTCATTTGATGAACTCAGTTTTCCGACGAACATTTTATAATTATGATAAACTAACGCAAGATAGCAAGAAATTTTATAACAATTACAGATTGCGTGTTTATATGTACCGATACCTGATAATTCCTTTCACCCCTCCGAGCCGACGCCACCGCCGGTTGAAACTCGGATTGGACACAACACGGAAGCGTTAATACAAGAAATATTGTAGTTACTTGGAATTAAAGATATTCTCGACTTCAGAAGACGGAATTCGGTTTTATTGTGCAATCCCTCGTATAAATAGTACTGTGACTATTTCGAATCGTCCTCGTCCATTCCATCGTCATCTCTCGATCCTTATCATTCCCGTGATAGGGATCGGGTATAACGCGCAAACGCTCGTAGAAGGAAGACGCAAAGCATTAGCGTATCAACAATATACGACTATGATTTCTATTAAAGTCTCATTCCATTGTTTCTAACAACCTTGGAGATGCTTTATAATGTAAAAGTATCTCATCTAAAGAGCAACCAATGCAATTCCAGCGCCTTACGAACAATAGACTGTAATTTAGAGCTCGAACTAGTTCAACTGTGTTTACTCGACAACGCATGACAGCGTTATTTGTGAAGATAACACGGAACTAAACACTAAGAAAGTAAGTTTATTATTTGTCTAAGTCCTTAAGGAACCTTCTCGCGGAAGTTTAAGAGGGGCTAATGCGTACACTAAATACAGTGCGAAGCGACCTTTATCCTTTGACTGACAAAACATATTGTGAGGGTACAGTATAGTAATCGTCGCGCTATTAGAAAAAAAAATTGACTGGTTTCAACTCTATGAAATAAAACATTGTGAGAAAATAATAGTGACAACCACACTGGTCTCAAACAAGGGGATTCCCTATTTTCCGGGTACTAGAGCAACGAAATTGTCCTAAATTGGTCCTACCGAGAACCGAATACAAGACCTCCTCATCAAGCGTTGGGCTGCCGAGATCGTCACATCTTACACTGTCGGAGATGGTTCACAGAACTCTTTTCTTCAGATTTTTTTCGAATTTAAATCGCGTATCCAATTCAGATAGGAAAAAATAGTTTCATCTCCAACTCTCCAACAAACCATATCTTAGAATGGAAAACATGTGTTTTGCCTCCGTAGAGTGTTGATAGTACCCTTACAAGGAGTCAACATGCCCTTTACTTCTCAGATTTAAATTCCACTCTACGACACTTATTTTAATAGTACTGCCACCTTATATATTTCTGCCGCCAAGCAGTAATGGGGCTTGTCAACTTATCACAGGGTGATGGGTGCACTGGCAGTGCCCCTTAGATCTTTGCGTTTTAAAGTTCTGAGTGGCACTGCAACTGTTAAGGATATATATGATATATGTATAGGCAAGCCCACGACTTGTTCTTCCCATCACTTGGAATTATAAAAAAACTCAAGGTAAGAAAGATGCCTGTAAATTCAATGTGACTGTGCTGTTAACTGTACTTTCACTCGAAACCTTTTCAATAGCGAGCACATTTTCTACGAAAATATGTCATAAATTGCGTTTCTCTGACCTTAAATCACCTTAATTAAGAGAATTGAATGTTTTAATTGACATTTTTTGTAGGAATTGCGAGTCAGCTACGATTGTAATTTGTCACGATCGCTAAAACATTAGAATTGTGATTAGAATGAACATGAGTATTTTGAAATTTAAAAGCTTCTTAAGCTGAAAAATATCTAATCCCTATTTGCCGCATGCGGCACTTCAAAAAACCTTAATACTATACAGGTGTCTCCGGAAGATTTGCGAGATTGTATACCATACTAAATGTTGATTTAGTCTTGTCAACGACTTCTTTCTATGATGATCATAGACGTAAAAGTAGTCGTATTTATGGGTTCTTAAAGGATCATCTGGATACTGGCCATTTCAGATTCATAAGCTTTTAGGAAGGAGATTCGTTACATTAAGCCAGCAAAAACTTACGTTTGCAATGTGGTATTTGAATTAAAACCCGATATATTAATGATTAAAAATAGTGGTGGCATTGGAAATGAGGGTATGTTTTTCAGTAAATGGTTTGCTATTGTTTAATTTATTATTCGTAATTCGTCACCTCGTAGAGTGATTGTACTGTAGTAATCTTAGTATTAACACAGCTATAAGGTGTGTCATGTTACTAACTTGTATGGACTTTGTCGTTTGATAACAACAAAGTTCATACAAGTTTTTACAAAAATTACAAGCACACGGGACTTGCCAACTTATGTCTCAGGGTGACGAGCGCAGTGGCAGTGTCCCTCAGAACTTTGCGTTTTAAAGCTCTGAGTGGCACTGCAACTGTTATGGACAGGCGTGTCACTTACCACCAGGCCCACTATTTGTTTGTCCCGTCGTCACTTTATATCACAAATAAAATAATCACAAAATGATAAAATTCATAGCTTAAAATGGTAGCTGCAGCCATTGTGTGGAGGGGCTGGTGATCTGTTATACAGGTCTCCTAGTACGGACGCCAGTCTCTCACACAGACATAATGATGTAATTATTTAGATAAGTTCACTACTGTAATATATTCTAAGACTTTGTGAGAGAAAATAAAGATTTGTTACTATTGTATTTAGGCTATAGGCTCCGAGTATGTCGTAAGAAAACGATCGAAAGATCTTATTTATTTCAATAACATTGTTTGTTCAATATATTTGTCAACGAATTTCGATTGTTTCTTTTCTTTATCATCAACTTATTACTATTAATGAAAATTCATTTTCTATAGTTGTCAAAAGTAATAATTTGTTGAAAGAAAGTTTGCAAAGGCGCTTAGATTGCTGTTGAGAATTTGTGTACACAATCGTAATAATTGCAACAATTTAGTAAAACGTGAAGATTTAAATGAGGTTGAAAGTTGTCCTTTGAAGTCGTGAAAATTATTTTAGGTATTACTTTCCACTTCCAAGACAGGATGTTAGTTGATCCCAGCCGTAAAGTTAACGTATTCTATTATAATTTTTTAACTGCAGAAGGAGTTTATGGCGTCGATAATCTCTCAGCGCGACTAGCGGTCTCCGGAAGTAAAGTAAAGTAAAGAAAATTATGTGTAAAGAGATTAACATTCTTACACTAACACTGCCCTCGAAACGAAAAAAGGCACAACTATGCGTACTTTATACAGCAGTTGTGCCTTTTTTCGTTCTGAGGGCAGAACAGTACATTTATGAAAATGTTTTTTTTACACATATACAAAATAAGTGCGTATTTGACCTCCATCCCACCTGATTAAAAGTGATGATGAGGTCGTCGAAGTAACATGCACACCTATGTAATGCCTATTCACTCTCGCCTTGAAAACGTCCAAGTTATAGCGTTTGGGGAATAAGTCCGCAGGTAGGGAATTCCACACTCTAGCCGCTCGCCATATAAATGTGGAAGCGAAACGCTTCGTGAAAATCCTGGGAATATCCAAAACAAAGGGGTGAAATCCCAGTCCACGTCTAGTCCCCCGAAGATGGAAAGGGGAAGGCGGAATCAAATTATGCAATTCCACCGCACACTCTCCGTGATATATCCTGTAGAATACCGATAAGTAGGCAACTTTACGGCGGTGTGCAAGGCTCTGCAGCTTTGCCTCTACTAATTCTGAGTCACCTATAAGCCCCTTGACACGCTTGTCAATTGAATCCAAGGTGGCCAGTTGGTATTCAGCAGAGCCATCCCATAAGTGGCAGCAGTATTCCATACACGACCGGACTTGTGCTTGGTACAGCTGAAGCAACTGTCCCGGTGTGAAGTAACGCCTCTCCTTGGAAAGGATGCCAAGCTTCCTGGCCACTTTTACGTACCATTAGGGCCCTGTGGTACGAGACGGGTGTATTCACCAGACATTAGTCAAAAGTACTCAATGGTGCATCCATAACTACAGAGTATCGTTCTGGATCAGTTCCTAGCAGTAGGTCCAAGCAATTAGCCCTATACCACTCAACATCAGGGATCCTTTGTGGCGTCACTGACAAGCTGGGAAAGGCTTAACGTTAACGCAAACTTACGCGTTTTTCTCCTAGCATGATCGGTCATCTGGTACGAGAATAACCATTCTTGATAGTGTGCATTGAAATCCCCCAGAATGACTAGTACTAACGCCGCTGGGTACCTGTGTTGAGTCTCATCAGACGTCTCGCTCAGATATGGGAAGCACTTGGTCGTCTCCTGATCTCCACTGTGCGAGCGGTAGACACAGCAGTACACTATTTGTATATCTCTAGTATCAAACAGAAACTGAGTGAAACTGGGTGCGTCAAGGTTCTTGAGACGCTTGACACAGATGTCATCGCGAACGCACTCACAGACTCCGGCACGAGGTAAAAACCTGTACTCCAGAGGTAGCTGAGATACGCTTCGCCAACCGGACATCTGAGCTACGTCTCGGTGAGGAACAGCAGCTGCGATTTGCCGGTTTCCAGGTTATTTATATTAAGAAAAATATTTTTTTTTATGAAAAATGCTTATAGACATAACATTAATTCGAGGAATAAAAATAAACTAGCTATTCTTGACAGTTGTCTTCATCAAGTCTCAAATTCCTTTAAGGGGCAATGTATAAATAAGCTTCTGTAATAAGATTCCGATTGATATTCAAAATTTGCCATCTTCGAGGTTTAAAACTATAGTGAAACAAAAACTTCATACTAAAGGTTAATATACAGCTTCTGCTTACTTGGATTACAAAAATATCCGTGGTAGTGATTTGTTTAGCTCTTGCTTTCAATCTACTTTATTAGTTTTAATTAAATATTATAATGATACATGAATTTAAATGCATAGAGCAACTCCTACAGTTTCTTGCTCATTTTTCTCAAGGGAATCTGCCTTAAGAATGAGCAGAAGAGTTTTCTCAGTATGAAGATTACTAGTGTAATTTGCTTACCTACGAAATAAAGATTATGTGACTTTGAAAAAAAAAGGGCACAATATGAAATAAATAAAATACCATGGTACCTATTTTTATTATTGTTATTTTTTTTATTTCTTACATAGATTATAACCAGTGATCGAAATTGTGGAGACTAACTTACCTAAAGTATGAAAGTTTTCTTAGTATGGACATACGTCTTTGTCATAAGCTCCTTGACAAATGCTATAGTCAATATAAAAATAAATAAATAAATAATAAATAATAACGCACACACTCAACATAGCCCCGCACTAGGGAAACCCTGTGTCGCGGGTGCCATGGACACACATATAGACAGCCACAAATTACACCCAAACTCACGAGAGAAATAAATGTAGGCCATACAAACATTTCTCCCGGCCCGGGAATCGAACCTGGGACCTCTGCGTGGCAGTCCGGCATGGTAACCGTTCGGCCACGGAGGCAGTTGAAAATTGAAAAATAAAATAGAATATAATATTCCCAAAAATCCAAAAGTCCTCTGGAGTTTTATCAAAAATAAACGTGGTATTGGTGGTGGCATTCGACGATTCTGGCGAAAATGCAAATGGATATTGTGGTTGTTGATTCTGGTGCTGATATTGCCAACTTATTTGCTCGACAATTTCACTCAGTCTTTAGTAATGATCTTGCTTCTCATGCGACACAAAATTTCTTTGAATATGATTCAAATAAATCAATAAATAATGTAACACTAAAAGAACGTGATGTTTTTCGCCGAATTAAAAAAATCGACCCATTGAAAGGGCAGGCCCAGATTCGATTCCACCATTATTCGTAAAACGCTGTGGGTCAGTATTAACTCAACCCCTGGCAATGATATTAAATCGTTCATTGCGGGAAGGAAAATATCCTGAAGTATGGAAGAAAGCCCGAATTGTAACCGTCTATAAAAAAGGGATCAGACTCATCTCAGAAATTATCGGTCTACAATACGATATATACAATACAATATCTTTATTTGCGTTCCGCGTTTGGTACACAAGGTCTTGTGTAATAGTAAGTGGACACATTATGGACCCCTTCGGGCACAACAAATAGAAGGGAAGAGAGTAAGGGCTGTTTTCAAATGCAAAACCTTTTTTTAAAGAGTTCCTTTCAAAAATTCTTTGATATCATAATAGCATTTATTTATTAATAATACTTTGTTTTTTTTAAATATTCTATAATTAATTTCGTTTTTTAGTGCATCAGGTAGTTGATTATAAATTTATTATCGCCATGACATGTGGGCTACAGGAATGTAGAGTTAATCTTGACATTGGAATCATTAATCTATTTTTGTGACGTAATAAAAATTTTGATGAAATGTCTTGACGGCGTTTATTATATATTCTGGTTATTGCGAACAAATTTACAAATCTCATATATATATGTATTGATATATATGTATTGATACTTATATATCGCATATATCGATACTTTCCTGTTTTTCGAAGTTGTTTGAAGCTGTGTTACATCCTAGTGTTACCATATTTGTCGAAAACAATATATCAAACCATCAACACGGCTTCAGGAAGGGACATTTCACACAGATTAATCTAGTGTCTTTATCTCAGACTTATGTAGGGAAGTGGATGGCGGATCACAAGTCGACGCCATATACACAGACTTTAGTAGCGCGTTTTATAAGGTCAACCATAATCTGCTTTTACAAAAACTTAGCAATTACGGGTTTGGCGGGTCGCTGCTTCAGTGGTTTAAATCTTAGCTGCAAAAGCGACCGCAAAATGTTGTTATCAATGGCTATGAGTCTAAAACTTATTTTGCTGAATCAGGGGTTCCGCAAGGTTCTCATTTGGATCCTATCCCGTTTCTAATATTTATTAATGACATTACTGCTCGGATTAAGCATTGTCCGAAGTCTCTTTACGCAGACGACCTAAAAATCTATAGCACTGTCAAATCATCTGCAGATGCTGCTCTTATACAAAACGATTTAGATGAAATTGTATCCTGGTGTCACTCGAATTGCATGGCTCTCAATGTCAAAAAAATGCTTCCACATAAAATATACCCAGAAGAAAAAACCGCTTGCGTCTATGTACGAGATTGGCGGCGTCGCTTTGGGCGAAGTCGAGGAAATCCGGAATTTGGGAGTTATAATAGACAGTAAGCTAAGTTTTACTTCGCATATAGATAAAGTAATAACTAAGGCGGCTCAGATGCTTGGATTCCTCAAAAGAACCTCCATAGATTTTAAACAAACACAAACCAAGATCCTCTTATACAATGCTCTTGTACGCAGCCATCTCGAATACGCAAGTGTAACATGGAGTCCATTTTATGCGGTGCATTCATAACGTGTTGAGAGCATACAACGAGCGTTCACCAGATACTTGGCTTTCTGCTCCAGCGGGTTCTCTCGCAGGCAACCGTATGAACAACGTATACAAAAATTCAATATGGTTACTCTGCGTGATCGAAGACTTTTGTTCGACTTGTGCTTTTTGTACAATCTTTTTAATGTATTGGTCCAATGTAGTGATTTACACGAATGCATTTCTCTAAATGTCCCACATAATATCCTAGAAACAAAATAACAAAAACTTTTTATACGCCCCCTTGTAAAACCAATCTTGGCCTTCAATCCCCTTTCACTAGAATTTTCAACAAGTAGAACAGTAGAATCCAGGACCTGGACGTGTACCACGACACGAGAATATTTTTGTAAAAAAAATATTAAATTTGTTCAAACTCAAACCCAAATAGTAGTAGGTACTTAATATAAAAAAAATGTACACAATGTACGAAAAAAAATGTGACAATAAATTTTTGTAGCAAATGCTTAATGAGAAATAATGATTTATCGCCAATGTACTTAAATTTCAATAAATAATATGCACAATCAAGTATAATCAGTTCCGAGAAGTCCCGGGATTTGTAGAAGAGAAAGTCGACATCATAATTTAGTTTACCTAAATTAACTCCGTCAATTCCGAAGACTGATTATAACAAACTAGCTGGTGTCTGCGACTCTGTCTGAGTAGAATAATTACTTCAAAGTAGCCTACTGAACTGTATTAATTTTCGTACTTTTATTGGTTTTCCATACAAACTTCCATCCTCTATTTCACCCCCTTAATCGTTTTTTTTAACAAAAAGTAGCCTATGTCCTTCTACTAGGCCCTATTTATCTCTATACCAAAATTCGTCAATATTGGTTCAGTTGGTTAGGCGTAAAAACGTAACAGACACAGTTACTTACGCATTTATAAAATATTATAATTTCGCATTTGGATAGAGATAAACACTCAGCGCATTTACGCACTGCATCCGATATGTATTCGCCCCGAATCCAAGACTACACAAATCTAGAAAACTCGGACCCACTTTGGATGTCTCTCGTGCGTCCGATTCGAATACGAGAAAATACGAATATCCCTTTACAACTAGAGATAGAATGACCCTCCGGACACCTGTGACATTTCGGACCGCCATTTCTCGAATTCGGAACTGATACGAATCGGACGTAGTGCGCAAACGCTCTTAGTAAGGCATTGAAACCTTTGACGTGTTTAAAATCTGTCACGTCTGACAAATCAAAATTAAGTAGTTATAAGCAGCCTTCACTAGGTAGAGGTGTTAAAAATTGACTACAGTGTTTTGTTTTGTAATTATATTGCGTCATGGCAACAATAGATAGTTTGATCGACTTGGATAAAATAACAAAAGAACTGAAATTAAAGCAATTTCAATTTATCTTAACGGCACAACAAGTAATTCTGAAATAGGTAGTGATAACTTGGAATAAGTTATGATTTTTTTTTTATAATATCAAGTGACGGGACGAACTAGTCGTGCAGTTGCAGTGTTACTCAGAGCTTCAAATCATATAGATCTGGGGGCACCGCCACTGCGCCCGTCATCCTGAGACATAAGTTGACAAGTCTCATGTGCTTGTAATTTCACCAGCACCCTGCTTGGCGGTAGAAATAGGTAAGGTGGCAGTACTTCCCTGGACGAGCTTTTTCACAAGCTTTACTGCTCGATATAACTTATCAAGGCGCTGCCGAATTAATAAATGAAAGTGGACGGACTAGAAAATACGAAGAATTTGACGAACGCAATGGGTTTGCAATCCTGAAGCAATCACGTTTTCAGTATTTACAAAGAAACTGTTCATATTTGGTACGTAGTCCAATAATACAATAAATGCCCCGGACAATTCCACCAATTTATCTGGCCTGGCGTGAACGCAACATATTGTGAGTGGTAATAGCTTTGGTCAAGACCTACTAAAATAGCAGCAAAACCTTATATAGCACTCACGTAATACCGGATTTTCACATCATTGCATTATGTCAACATTTTTACTCTCATAATCCGTAAAATTCCATGCTTTGGATTTTTTTACAAGGGTTAACTAAGCAGGTCTTAAAAAGGGGATAAGGGTGGGATCGTTGAAGGAGGTCCAAGAGAGAATGTACTCGCATACATATACAGTATCAACGCTCTTAAGTAAGACGAAGGTCCAATTTTGATTGTATTATGTTTTTTCATAATTTGATACCATTGTAAATAAACGATATGAGGAGTTACCTATGTACATACTAAAATACAGATTAAGAGTGACCATTGAATGATATAAAAAGTAAACACATAAAAAAGGAACACCGAATTTTCAAGTCTTTGACTTGATGCAATGAAATTATTTTTGCATGTAGATATATATATTATCTTGAAGGATGATAGTGAAATTGCAGGCACATAGGACTTGTCAACTTATGTCTCAGGGTGACGGGCGCAGTGGTAGTGCCCCTCAGATCTTTGCGATTTAAAACTCTGAATGGCACTGTAACTGTTATCGACAGGCGTGTAGTTTACCATCAGGCGCACGACTTGTTCGTCCCGTCCAGCCGTAACCATGGGGCCTGTAAAAACCCCGAAAAGCTAGTTTGTTTGAAAAACACCGATGATGAAAAATGATTTTAGATTAGAAAAAATAGTTTAATTTTCCAGTAAACAAAATGTCACAAGTTAGCAGCTACGCTAATTTGCGGTAAACAATTTATATAATAAACTTACGCAATAAACTACTCGCAAACTATCACGAAACACAAAACAAATCACTTCGGCGGAACACCATTAAGTAAACTAACTACTCATACTGAATTCAGATGATATTTAAAGCAGAGTTTGTTCCAGATGACGTCTCTAGGACAATTAGGAGGTGCATCCTGTCGTACACAAAGCCTGTAAGAGGATACTTCCTCTAACAAAGGTGCCAGTTCTAGGGACGTTCTAACCCGACGCTGGTGAAAAGAGTTCAGATTTCCACAGTGGTTCCAAAGATTTAGAGAAAATTACTATGTTTATTTATTAAAATCCACTCAAACAGGCTATCATGGAAGATAGCTGTGAAATGAATTGTTAATTGGTGTATTTAATTGCACTCCCTGACCACATTTCGTGCTTCTCCTCGATAACTCTTTGCCTGATATTGCTCTCAAAACAAATTGGCGCAGCGACATGACGCATTCTTTTTAATTTCTTTACCAGCTTCAAAAAAGGAGGTTCCCAATTCGGCAGTATTTTTTAAGTGTAAGTTACGCATTTACTCCGCAATTTGTGATCTGATTTCGATGATTCTGTTTTATTGGAAAAGGAGCTCCCAGTCAAATTTAAAGAAGATATTCCACTTTTAAGGGTGTCAAATCAGGGAATGAATCCAGATTATTGAATTTCAACCACTTTCCGTTTATCGATTTGTATAAAACTTCACCATATTTCAGGTCACTATATTTTTAGACATCAAAAATATGGTGACCTACGGCTGATCTAATGATGGAAATGGAAAAGGATTCCTCAACAGTCTACTGCAGCTACCTTGTGTTTGGACTTTAAACAAATGGGCATGGGCTTTAAAGAAATATAACCTTGCGAAAGATAAAAAATTATGTTGCATTGTGTCACGTCAAGTCGATGCTCCAACTTTGTTTTACTATTTATTTATTTAGAGGCTTTGATCGTTATTGAACATGTCAGCCCCATTAGAAAAACGATACTTCAAGAAAACACTTTATAAAATCAAAATACCACCTAACCAAACATGTATACAAAATCTCCGCAGCACTACATGCTGGCTCCGACAAAACAGATTGAAACCACCCAATATTAAATGTACGGAACCCAGAATGTGCAAATTACCGCGCCCTCATAGGTTCCGTCCGAACACACTCCATGAGTGAGAATGATGTACATTCTCAGGAATCCCACAAACTTCGCAATTCGGTGAATTCACCCTCCGCATCAAATACAAAAATTTGTTTAATGGAACGTGTCCGTATCGAAGCCTATGTAAGGCACCCTTAAGTACTCGACTACTAATCGACTAACCTCTCCATAGATTCATATGAAGATAACTGTATATAGGTACCGATATTGATACGAGTTATACCTCAAGGTGTGAGGTGCTAAGCCCGTTGCCCTAAATAATTTGCCTGCCTGTCGCGTGGCAGTTACGACAGGTAGTTAGACGAGGGACAATTTCATCACGATTCCGCCTCGTGATTAATTTGAAATTAAGCGTGTCAAACAAATCCTAATAAATGGTCCTTTCAGCGACAGAATAGTCAAGTGTTATTTTCGTTGTAAGTGCTCCGTACATTTTGAATTTGGTACTGCTTTGATTATATAATTTTTCTGTTATGATATCAAGTGGCGGGATGAACAAGTCGTAGGCATGGTGGTAAGCGATACGCCTGTCCATAGCAGTTGAAGTGGCACTCAGACCTTTTAACACTGCCACTACGCCCGGCACCTTGAATCGGATCGGTCGCAAGTCGACGACGCAGTGCCACCAGTGTTGAAGGGACCAGGATTCCGCCCAGCATACGCTGGAGGAGTGCCTCGCATGGGCCTCCGAGCGGAACATCCTGGTTGCCTGGATCGGGCGAGATCACTCTCCGCCAGGCATAGTAGCTGCTATGCCGAAGGATCAAGAGTCCCACGAGGCAGTGGTCTCCTTCTGTGAAGTGGTGATGCTCCTGAAGGAGATCGCCGAGCACGATCGGGAGAGGACTGATCCCGCTCGACGGCGGCGTACCTTCGCCGCTACGGGCGACTGGAGCGGGGGCTCCGTTCGCCAGTAAGTTTGGCAGCCGCGAGGAGGACGACGGGGCGGTGTGGCCCATTTCGTCGTGAGGAGGGGAGGGGGAGGGGGAGGACGTAGCTCCTAGGTCCTAGGGGGGTTTCCGGTGCGCTAAGTCGATACCAGATCGCTCCCACTAGAGCACCCGAGAAGGCCACTGTGGGGTTTTAGCCGATAGGAGTCCGGCATAACCACTCCGCTGCCCCCGCGGCGGAGAGGTGTCCTTGGTGGATTTCCCCACGAAAACAAAAAAGTTGACAAGTCCCATGTGCCTGTAATTTCACCAGCACTCTTACCCTTCGAAAACGGAACGCAGTAACGCTCACGTTTCTGCTTGGCGGCAGAAATATCTTCAAAGTTTTTATGTTGGTACTCACTTGAACATGCTTCAGCAATTTAAGAATGCGAAATTTTCTAGTCAGCCAAAACGAAAAGGATCGTTCAATTTTACTATAATAGTATCAAATAACTACCAGTCAAAAAGCTTAGAAAGCAATGTCTACGTTATTGCCAAAACATCAAATAAAATTCACCTTTACGAAAAACTATAATAGTAAAGTGATCCACTGTCGCGGTTCCACGGAGGCGCCAGGCTTTGTCATTCGATGCTACAGATCTCGTTGCCTTAGTCGAGACCTGCATATACCGTTATGAATAGAAATTGTGAAGCATGATCTTCCCATTTAAGATAAATTATCCATAAGAAATTAACAGTCAAGCGAAATTTAATCACAATACGCGATGGTCGAGAGGAAACTTCAGTATTTCGAGAAACCTTATTAATATTTCTGTACAATTTCGCTACAGTCGCACTCCGCCAAGTGATCTTCCCGTCATTCATTCTCAAATGCGAGCACAGGAATAACCTAAAACCTCACTGAAACATTATTTTCACCCTCCACTAGGTACAAAACAAATTGCCTGTCAAATGTTATTTTTACCTAATATCAGACTAGACACGTACATACAATTCAAAATCGCCTATTCATTGTACTTATCTTATGGAGTGCTAACGGCCCATATCGACCCTTGTCGAAGAAAGCAAGAGCCAACAAAGGCATTTGAGAATTATAATGCGAAACGTGTAAATAGGCGTCAAATAATTCGAAGTATTTCAGGAAGTATGAATATAATTTTGCAGCAACGACATGACACTAAAGAGGGATTGAAACTCAGGTACCGATCTTAATGGGTTTCAAATGAAATGCCCTGAACCGGACTTTACGCTTTGTTAATTATAATAATAAAGGTTAATTCACTTCGTTCGTTTCAGGTTACAATATGTCAAAGTCACAAACAGTAGACACTTTCCTTTCTTCCGAAATAAATGATGTAAAATATAGCGCGATTGTTGGCCTAACCGAAGTAACACAATGTAGTCAACTTTCATTGGACATCCATCCAAGAAAAAATAAATTTTTTATACGTCAAAAGTTTTTCTTTGACTTTGAAATATTTTACAGTCCCCGTAACAATGTTGTTACAGGATAGTTGAGGATATTAAAATTAAGCCCGGTTCTCTCAATAACATAACTCACACTCAGACTTTTTTATAGGTATTTACAAGTACAGTATAAAATAAAAATGGAATTATAATTTCGAAAACCAATGGCCGAAAAGGAATGATACGGCAAGGAATGGTAAGACACAGGATGTACTCGATGGATGCAGGTCGCCAACAGGGATTGTAAAATATCGAAATTGACAATGGGAATACACTATAGTAACTTACTTTTTAAGTTTACTGTTGAATGTCACGATGATTCCCTACCATTAGTAGCAGTAGAGCTCCTTGTAAAAGTGTTCGTCTAGGGAAGTACTGCCACTTTATCTATTTCTTCCGCCAAGCCGTAATGTGAGCATTACTGCTTTCCGGTTTGGAAGGGTAAGGGTGCTCGTGAAATTGGTGACAGGCGCAGTGGCAGTGCCCCCTAGATCTTTACGATTTAAAGCTTTGAGTGGCACTGCGACTGTTATGGACAGGCGTATAGCTTACCACCAGCCTTACGACTTGTACGTTCCGTCACTTGATATTAAAAAAAAACCATGACATTAAATTATTTTTTATGAAATTACTCCACTAGTTTGTTATAATTATTAATACAAAGATCGAACACTTAGAAACAATTCCTTCGATTCGGCTGAATTCGAACCTGCGTCTTCTAACAATATGTAACTAACGCTAACAAAAAAAACAGTAACTTACAATCGAATTAATTTCCATAGTTTCGTCGAGGGTAAGGACTTCGGGGCCTAACTGGCTCAAGGCCTTTAAACTATTGAGTCCAAAGTTCTAAAAATACAAAACGAACCATCAGACCCAACTGTCCTGAGGAGTTACAATGTGTACCTTATCTGAATGAAACAGGGCAAAGCAGCTTAGTTAGGCTCAACTCACACTGGCGCAGAGGCGAAGCGTCGCGACGCGTCATGTTTTTCGCCTGTAGCATATTCATCTCTATTTTCCCATTATTAAGGTACAAATTTGTATTATGCAAATATGGAGTCAAGCGTCGACGCGCGTCGCCAGGCGTTGTTGTTGAAAAACAGGACGCGACGCGACGCTTCGACTCTGCGCCAGTGTGAGTTGAGCCTAGATCTCCACAGAAATTTAATTCTTAATTTCTGTGTTAACATTTCAAAGGTTTTCGCAGAATTAGCAAAAAAATATTCTCATTTCTTTTTGTAATCAACGGAAAATCTAATTAATTATTTTTAACGGTAAGAACTAACTTTCAGACGAATTAGGCAAGGACAGTGAAAATAATTAAGTTTCAATTTCGTGAATATCTCTATTTCTTATAAGTAAAGTTATGCAATTTGTTCATTCATACGAACACGTCTCCATTCTGTACATATTCGTACAAGAGGAACGCAATAGAAATAGCAACGTTTTACGTCTTACTCGCAGCGAATATAGGTCGCTGAAACTCCAAGAGCAGAATGGCTATTTAATAAAGTTTACGCCAAGAGGGGCAAAGTAGTTATTCAGTTTCCGAGAATTCAAGTTGCCGGGATATAAACACCTGAAGTACTACTACTGACTGCGACCTCAGTCACTCCAGCATGAATAAAGTGTCTTACTACCTCGTATTTTCAGTCGGCGAAGCAATTTCATTTACTTTTAATGAGATAGTTTGAGAATGTATTTGTAATTCGCTCTTGTTTACAGCTTTTGGTTTCTTCTTACATTTTTCATTCATGTGTAATTGCATAAGTTGTGTTGAAGGATTTCTATCATTATTTCGGGTACAATTTTTAGCCGTTTCTATTATAGAACGTTTCGCAATATATACAAATTTTACTACACGTTACAAATTTTGGTAAGTGAAAATAAAGTTGCTTCCAAATTCTGAGATCAAGACGGTTCGAATCCCTGTGGCTCCATATACCTCGTGACTTTCATTTCAAAGTTTCGTCTGACTAATTGTGAAGGAAAATATCGTGATGAATTTAATTATATACGTAAAATAAGTAAGTATGTATTATACCGCAAAGTTTGAATACTAAGATTTTTCATTGGCGTTCTACTCGTTGAGATACGGAGCCGAGACATGAACAGTCACGATACGGCTAGTCCACCACTTAAAAGTCGCTGGAACACGTAGGATAAGATTCAAAATAAAGTTATCCGACAGAGAACCAAGGTCATCGACATAGCTGGCGGAATAAGCAAGCTAAAGTGGCATTGGATTGGGCGCAGACTGCGGCTCGGCAAAAGTAGTGTAGGACGCCTCTGGCCAGATGATGTATGCGAGAAGCTGAGGACGAGCGCACATTGTCCAGAGGAACGAGTCACTTGGAAAGTGAACATGTGCGGCTGCTCTCTGTATACTTGTCGTGTGACATTTAAAAAGTGAACATTTTACAAAACTTAAAACATAAAAGTTGCTAATAACTTTTTTTTCATCATCGCACTCAGTCAATTTCGAAAAAGTGCCTAAGGTAGATTTGTCGGAGAAAAAAGCTTACAGTGCCTACCGTAAATTACGATAACAAGACAGAAAACAGACGCTTCGTTAGTGTTCCCTTGTAATTTGCTAACATACCTAATTAAAGGAATCGGGAGGCTGTACAGGCAATTTCAACAATACATAGATATGCTAATATCAGCCCAGCTAACTGCACAGTTTATTTTCTTTAGAACTTCATCACGAAATATCAATACGGCTCGCTTTTGCGCAATTCAATTTCCATTTGCCTCGGTTTCAACTTCAAACTGAACAAATTGAAGAATCAACACATTTGAGCAGTACAAAGTATTGGTCCAAGATTGTCGGTATTACAGCTGGGGATTTTTCTAGTCGTTCCTTTTTCGTCCCAATGCGCAATGTACTATTTCAAACTGTTACTTCGTCTTTTCTTTCATTGTTCCTTTGATGGTAAATACTTAAATAACGTTTCCGTGTAGTTCCTACATAAAGGAACAACAAAGACAAAATTGACAATATAAAAAGTCTCACAGCCACTCAGGTTATTCACAGGTTCCAATGTCCGAAGTTGGCGTTGTTGTGGAAATTGAACGGTGAAAGTAACCTGAATGTGCATGTTTACTAAATTACACATACAGTCCGTACGGTTCTTTTATCAATAGTACGCAGATTCTTATATGGTAAGCATATAATTGTTGTGTAAGTGTGCCTAATTTAAGCGTAATCGACTGAATTGTTCATTCGTTTCGTTTTCTATTTGCAAAATCAAACAATCATTGTAACTGAACCTAAACAATAGTTAGAAAAGATCCAATATATTTGGAATGAAACACTCGAAATCACAGATATTACGGGCTGTCGCGGCCTATCATCACATCTGGCACACGAGAGTTTGAAAGGCTTTTGTTTGAGGATCGGGGGTTAATAGACTCGAGTAAGTGTGATCAAATACCAAGTGGTAGCAGTGAAAATAACAATTATTAGATAAGGTGTACCGAGTGTAGGAAAAATTTGAGACTATTTTCACTTGGCGCGGATTCTCCTCAACGCATAATGTCTTAGACCAAAGTTATAAGTAGTTACTTACACCATGTTGACTTAAGTAAAAAAAAAACAAAAAAGTTCATATTTTATCATATCATATTTTAGCTGACAATCGAACTCATGATAACAATCACGTTTCATAAAAGAGTAACTTCAAATTGGTGAAGAAATATTTGGCATCCCGTATAGAATTAACAATAAAAAGTAATTAGTGTTTTTACAATCACAAGTACGATCGACAGATGAAGTTTAAAATTTTGTGATATTTCATCAGCGGATAAGTTCATCCGGAGAGTTAGCTATACAATATTTGAGTAAACTTATGTTGAGATAGAGGACTGTTGTAATGAATAGCTGCTCTCAGTGTCATGTCTTCTAAAATTTATTTTAGTCAAATATGCGCTCGAATGTGACCGCTATCTGCGTTGACAGGCGCGGGTGACGCCGACCGACACACGGCAAACAGCCGACCTTTCTACTCGATAACGTCCTGCAGGTGAGCTCGAACCCAGTTACCTTACAGCACTTTATGTGTTTGCCTTTAGGTAGGCCTGTGTACCCATAAATTGATCGTCCTTTGTTTTTGTAAGACTTGGTGCGACATGAGTTGGAGTATCTTGAAAATAACATGTCAATGTAAGTCAATCAATCATTAGAATCAACCTACGTACGTAATTTTGTTTGTAGTGTAAGTGTATGCCTGGTTTTTATCCGCTGTCGCTAAAAGAGGGTGTTCTAAGTTAGATTAGAACCCTATGTCTGTGTATCTGCCTGAGGTTTCCAACATGATTGCGAATGAAGATAGTACGAAGGCGGTTGACCGAAAGCTATAATGTGCGATGGCTTATTTTCACGATGGGTCATTTGCGCGAATGACTATAGCACGAAGACAAATTTGCGAAAGCTGGAATGCACGAATGGTTAATCCTAAGATTGTTCATGTGCTTCACGGAAGTTTTAGTTGATTTTTCTGTTGTTTTCGTAAACAGCCATATTTATTTACTAATATTATGCTCCTCTAATTTCGTGAAAAAAGGTAACAAAAACAAAATTCTAAAAAAAAAACGAATTTAGTGAAAAAAAGAAACAAAAAACAAAATAAAAACAGAACAGGTCCAAAAATTAAGTTGGCGTAGCTTTCTTTGGAGTTATCGATTTGCACGCCTAATGAGATCAGATTGCGCGCTGCATCCGATTCGTATTCCTTCCGAATGCGATACTATACAGATCTAGAAAAGTCGGACCCACTTCGGATGTTGTAAAATAATCCCTGTGACATTTCGGACCGTCATTTCTCGGATTCGGAACTCTCGTTCTTCGTCCGAAACAATTACTATCAAATAAGTACTAGTCGACCATTTAAAAACACAATGTCCAGTATGAAGCTTCATTCGCACCATGCGTCTTTTAATGTGGTCGAGTAGATGAATAGAAGATGTCGCACGGAGATCGAGAGTACAAGGCCTGATACGAATCGAACGTAGTGCATAAACCACAGACATATATACAAATAGACGGTGCGGCGCGCCGCAAGTGTACGTACTTCGTGTGCCCAAAGTAAGTGAAATTCACTTAGTTGCCACTGCTACACTTCAGAACGCGCTCGACCGTTATCGTAGATAAACACCAGTCGAAAACGCGAAAAATGCTTAGTTGTGCCATTATAAACTGCAAAAGCACCATAACTGTGGGCAAACGTGTAAACAGGGACGTTGCCTTCCACGGGCAAATGATTTTGTAATCAGAAGATGCATAATTTATTTTAAAAACAATTAATTTGGTTTTATATGAATTTCGAGAAAACAAATATGTATGCCTCATGATTTGTAATACATTGCGGTTTTTACTTGGTGCGAAATATTTGTGATCCTTTGTTAATACGCCATGAATATCGAACGCACGCACTTTTGTACAATGCATTCAATTTCGTGGTACGGCCGCTTGTACATTTCTTTGGCCAAATTTGGCTCAACTCACACTCTGGCGCAGAGTCGAAGCGTCGCAACGCGTCATGTTTTTCCCATTATTATTAATATATTAATTACAAATTTGTGTTTTGCAAACATCGTCGATTTCGAAAACAGAGGGACGAAAATTATTATATGTTATTATTAGCAATATTATAAAAATATTCTATAACTGTTTTGTTATAACGTTTAGTAACGTTTCGTTTTTTTTTCAGTTTTGTAGTATCTATTATCAGTAGTGTCTGTAATTTCGATAATTTTTGCACGTTGCCTTGAATGTCCGAATATAGTGAGAAAATAATTACATACATCGCCGGACATGTAGTACGAGCAATACAAAAAAATATATAATGCAAAGAATTAACAGTGCGCTGTCTTTACAAGAACCTGGAGTTGACGTATGGAGGACGAAGGTGATCTAGTTTATCGCACCTAAGATGCTATCCAAATATGCAGAGTAGCAGAGTTAGAAATCCGAGAAATAATAAACAAATCACAAAAATTTCACACGAGGCCGTCATTATGTAAACCTCTTCTGATTAATAAGATTTTGCCATATTTTGTCAGCAGTAATATTTTCATTTGTTTGCCATTCATCAATATGATCAATTACGAGCAGAAAACCATTTAGTAAAATTAATTAAGGCAGTCGTAAGTTCATATTCAATTTCGATTTAATTCCTTTCAATTCCGTTCAATCAATCGATTTAGAGCGAGCGGGAGGAGGTTTCCATCACTAAATAGTTCTTGTGACGTCATAGTGGGTACAAAAAATGTTGCACGCTTGGTTTTCATACAAATTGCTGTATTTGCGGCGTCTATCTAGATATATGTCTGTGGCACAAACGCTCTTATTCCTAAATAAAATCAGACTAACATTTTTTCTACATTTTTGGTGCCAATATCTCGAAAGTTACCGCAATGCTAATGCTTTAGTTTTGACAAAAAGGGCAGTATAGTTTTACCAGCATCCATACCCTTCAAAACCGGAACGCAGTCGTGCTCACATTACTGCTTGGTGGCAGATATAGTGGCAGTATTTTCCTGGACGAACTCATTCACAAGGAGCTTTTCTGCTACTAATAAATTCCATAATATCAATATCTAACTAATTACATCAATTAGAGTCTATTAAAACAAATAATAGAAGTCAAATACCGAAAATTAATGCCACTACTATGGTAAACATATTTTGATCCAACTGAATCCAAACTCGAATTTTCCGACAGTAGAAGTTCGATGGACCGTTTTTATCCTTACATAGAGTTCAATTTAAATCTGATAGCGATATCACTATTGTGTCAACAATGTTTGTTTGTTCTCCCTACATCGTAGTACGAAAACAACCCTTATCGCAAATATTCCTCGATATTAAAAAAATACTGTGTCTCTGTGTGGATATTATATGTTTTGAAATTGATACATTTTCTTTCTAACGTCAGTATTATTTTTGACCTAATTGTGTACATACGAATTTACTCATCCTTCAAAAGCGAATACTTTCCACGAACAAGCGTATGTTTACCCTTATATATGAAAATAACTCATTTATAGAATGAAATTGACACAAGCTAAGCTCAAGACATTCTGAAAATGTTATATAGAGCTAATCAGAGCTTGGTACTGGTATAAAAATACTGTTATTTTTGTTTTTGATACCCGAATACCGGTACCAATGGAAAAATATTTAACCTACGTCACCGGTGCTCTGCAAGGGTTCCCGCTGGGCTCGCTACCGGTATAAAACATACATGTATTATACTGGTGTTTTCCATTTCGATATCTGAAAACTGGTACTCAATAGCAGTTTCTGCGGCGTTGCCAGTACGCTACGTTTGGCTAAAGCCGTAAATAATGTTGATTATTTCATTACATTTAAATATTTGAATACAAAACAGAAGAACGAAGGATGCACTATTACATATTTTCATTAGTACCGGAATACCGGTAAGGTCAGAAAAACCATTTCTTAAATACAAGTATAATTTGTTAAAGTAGTATCTCAAGTACCGATACAGTACTAAAAGTTTAATGGTACAGGTTCCTCAAACTACAGGTATTGCTTATACCGGTAGCAACTAAAGACCGGTACAGTAGCAAGTTTAGTGGTACCGGTTCCTCAAAATACAGGTATTCGTTATACCGGTAGCATCTAAAGACCGGTAGAGTAGCAAGTCTAGTGGTACCGGTTCCTCAAGATAACGGTATTGGAAGCAGTGATAACGAGCGGAAGAACCGTTGAACGAAGGTGACATGTACCTACCTATGACTTAAGTTGCTAAGTATATGAATGAATGTTTAGTATGACAACAAAATCCTGAATCGGATCAAGGTAGTGAATTTTGGCCCAAACCTCTCCTTAGAGAAGATTCGAGCATAGCATTGGGATTGAAGCTGAGGTTTATAAAACTATTTCTTCGTAACTTTCGTAATTTCTTACTTAATCTTAGGCAAAGTTCGTTTTATAAATTCAAAAAACTTGCTCGCCAAAAACTTCGTCAAAGTTCGTTTAATAAATCTTAGACTCACAATGGGTTGAGAATGTTGTTGTTGTTTGACATGAACATACTCGAGAAAAGGCGGTAAAAAAAATAAGTGGGTTGACGCATCATGTTGGAAGGATATAAACAAGGCACTGCGTTACCGTGCCTAGCTGTTACCGGTATGCCCCACGAGGAGGTTATTTCCATGCACACAGACAATAAAAAAATCATCGACTTGATAAAAAAAGGCGGTAAAGGGTTACACTACACCCGTAAGAAATGCGTCAGCACATCTGTGCCTCTACCACGAGTTTACTGTGACAGTTGTCGCTAGCGACCGCGTAAATTACTTCACAATTTTGTAAGGCAAATTATATAGCGCCCCTAGCGGTCACAAGAAGAAACAAAATTTTGTATACAAACATTTTACGCGGTGACTAGCGATAACTGTCACTGTAATGTCAAGGTAGAGTAAAACACATGTTTAAAACGGACAGTTCACCCTTAATTTATTCAAAATATTCCTATCTATTGTTCCACGCTAAATAGAAATTCCGTCCATTGTTTCATTGAAATGAAACGAGTAAGTAAAAACAGAACAAACAATGGGGACACAACCACAACAAACGTAATGTTATAAAACTTAAGTATAACACTGTAATTAAGCTTAGTCAAACAAACTCTCCCACTCTCTTTTGTATTTCTTGCCCACTGAAAATAAACGTTATTGAAATAAACAAGATGTTGTTTAAGGTGAGAATGAACTCCGTCTGAACCAGTCTGAACCTATAACAGCAGCGACAATTTTAAGTAACGAATTTAATCATGTTATGATGGACTCTATTATAATCTTCATACGCTAACATGATAAAAGTCCATTTGCTCAGTGTAGCTGTGGGGTGCAAGAAAGGAGTCTTTTTTTCAACCGACTTCAAAAAAAGAAAGAGGTCCTCAATTCGATTGTACTTTTTTTGTTTGTATATATGTTACGCGATAACCAATTTGTGAACCGATTTTGATGAATCTTTTTCTATTTAGAAAAGAGTACCTCAGAGTTAGTAGAGAGTACCTCAGTAGTGGGTCCCATTTCAATTTTGAAGAAAATATTCCATTTCTAAAGGTGGCCTTGGGGAATGGGGAAAACTAGGGGATGAATGACTTTTGAGGTCTACTTTGTACTGAGATTATTATAATATTAAGTGACGGGACGAACAAGTCACGCGCCTCATGGCAAGCTACATACCTGTCTATAGCAGTTGCAATGGCACTCAAGAGCTTTAAATCGCAAAGATAGCACTGCCACTGCGTCCGTCACCTTGAGACGTAAATTGACAAGTCCCATGTGCCTGTAATTTCACGAGCACCCTTACGCTTCCAAACCGGAACGCCATAATCACATTACTGCTTGGCGACAGAAAAAGATAAGGCGGCAGTACTTTCCTGGACGAACTCTTTCACAAATCATTTCACCACGGTGGCAAACATTATAGTATGGGTCGTATTCTAGAACTCTACTCAATGCTCAAGTCAGGATTGCAATAGAAACACAAGCACTGGAAATACGACCCTAATGGCAGGGACTTGAGTATGATTTCGAATGCTTTAAACCATACTCAAATCCTGACTTGAGCATTGAGTAGAGTTCTAGAATACGACCCTAAATGTCATTAAGGGATGTAAGGGAGTAATCACCACCTAAGCTCTTAATGTCAACCTCACCTGCACGTCGTGCATCCTGCAGTAACTAACGAGGCCCTGGCGAACGGTCGACGGCGGTATAGCCCTTCCCATAATGACACAGTAAAAAATTTACTGGTTACCGACGAGCAGCAGCGTCCGGGGTGTAAAACACTGTGTCCTGCGATCTCCAACCCGCATGCCCAGAGTGGAGATAATGGGCATAAACCCCACAGGCTCCCACAGGTTACCTAAAACAACTGACCTTGGCATTGTTTAATGGACGAACTCTGAGGCTTGATGAGCACTTAGCACAGTTGGAAGCGGAGCTAGAGAACATAAGGTGGCATGTTCTGGGGCTTTACGAAGCCCGAAGAGAGGGAGAGATACCATAACCCTGGACTCGGGCCATATTCTGTACTTCCGCGAAGGCGATCAACCATCCCAGTGTGGTGTTGGATTCCTCGTCAACAGGGCCCTCTCTAGCAGCGTTGAGATTTCTAGTGTGTCGACCAGGGTAGCGTACCGTATATTTCGGCTATCAAAAAGGTATAGTTTGAATATTGTACAGGTCTACGCGCCGACCTCAACACGTTTAGATGACGAAGTTGGAGGTATGTATGAGGACATATCAAGAGCCTTACACAACAGCACCAAGGCCCACTTCAGCGTTGTTATGGGGACTTCAACGCTAAAGTGGGACTCCAAAATCTCAACGAATCTCTAACAGGCTCATATGGTTATGGAAGTAGGAGTCCCAGGGGCCAGATGCTGATCAACTTCCTCGAGAGGGAGGGATTCTTCTTGATGAACACGTTCTGTAAGAAGAAGCCCCAAAGGAAGTGGACATGGCAAAGCCCCAACGGTGCGACCAAAAATGAGATTGACTTCATCATGGCGGATAAACGGCACCGGGCACATATTATGAGACGTCTCCGTGATCAGCAGGTTTAATACCAGATTTGATCACCTACTCTTACGAAGCTCTCTGAATATCGATCTCAAATTGGAAAGACGCCGCTTGATGAAGTCCACGCTCCGGCCTAATCCACTCCAGATCATGGCGGGCGCCGATAAGTTTCAGAAACTTCTCGGGCAAAGATTCGTTGAATTGGAAGTCGACAAGATCTTGCAAAACGTGGTTGAAACGTTGATGACAGAGGGCATCAAATTTTGTCAATTGCAGCGTACAGGTACGAAGTCCAAACTCTCGGATGAGACTCTTCGGCTAATGACTAAACGACGAGAAGACACTCGGGCCACTTCGTCAGAGCGGTCAGACAAGAACAAGAAGCTTTCTAAGACGATATAGCGCGACCTTCGGAGCTACAGTACACGCCTCATTGAGCAGGCAATAGAACAAAACCGTGGGTCCAAAGTGTTCACTCAGCAGCTTGGAAGGAGTCACCTGACGAAGCTTTCAACACACGATGGTCGAACCATAACGTCGACATAACCGGAGATGCTCGCTAAGATAGAAAACTTCTATGGCCGATTATTCGCTGCGCATGTTCCTCGTACACTACACGACAACAGAGCCACACTGATGCACCACAATACCGACGACCTACCAGATATCAGCTATAACGAGACCGTATTGGCTCTAAAACGCTCAAAAATGGAAAAGCCCCCGGTGAAGACGGAGTTACTGTAGAACTTCTGAGGTCCGGAGGAGTTCCAGTCCTCAAGGAACTACAGAACCTGTTTAACTCCGTCATTCAATGTGGGAGAACTCTTAAAACGTTTAACAAGAGTATTGTGGTTCTCTTTTTCAAAAAAGGAGACAAATCTTTACTTAAAAACTATAGACCCATCTCCCTCCTGAGCCACGTATATAAGCTCTTTTCTAGAGTCATAGGAATTATCTCGCCAGAAGACTCGACGAGATTCAGCCACCGAAGCAGGCCGGGTTTCGACGGGGATGCAGCACCATAGATCACATACACACACACATACAGTAAGGCATATTATATAGAAGTTAGAAGAGTATAATCGGCCCCTGTGTTTTGTAATTCCGTTGAAACCTGGGCTGTATTGGGGTCCTTGCAGCTATGCCAAGTCGACTATCGTTACGTCGAAGTGCTAAGATGTCTGTATAACGCCGCCACTATGAGTGTCCAAGTACCAAATACAGGACCAGCAGTCTAAACCCATCCAATTACGCAGAGGGGTGAGACAGGGGGATGTCATATCCCCGTGTGCATTGGAGGATACTCGTATGTTAGAACGCTACGGCGAGTACATCTCACACTTACGATTTGCAGATGACATAGTCGCTATAACAGATGCTGGGCGGCCTAGCGTCCGCCTCGCGACGTAGTGGTCTCGGCATGAACTTGGACAAGACCAAAGTCATGATCAATGATTACATTGATCCGAAACCCATAGTCGTAAATGGCCACCTTCTTGAAGTTGTTTCCGAATACACTTACCTCGAGCAGATTCTGCAGTTAGGTAGAAACTATTTCGAGAAGGAAGCCAGGAGGAGGATTCAGCTTGGATGGGCAGTGTTTGGGAAGCTACGTTGAGTCTTCTCGTCATCTTTTTTTTTACAAAATCTAAAAACAAGGGTTTTCAACCAGTGCCTCCTGCCTGTAATGATTTACGGAGCCGAGGTGTGGACGCTCACGATACGGCTAGTCCACCAATTTAAAGTCGCTCGGCGAGCTATGGAACTGGCTATGCACGGAGTTTCTCTGAAGGATAAAATTTGTAATGAGGTCACATAGCTGGTGCAATAAGCAAGCTGAAGTGGCAGTGGGCTGGCCATATCTGTCGAAGAACCGATAATCGATGGGGATAATGAGTTTTAGAGTGGAGACATACTCGGCAAACGTAGTGTAGGACGCCCTCCGGCCAGATGGAGTGACGAGCGGGGCGAAATAGCTCACATATTGGGGCAGCAGTGGACTGCGATAGGCTGATAAAAATACAATGTTGCTTGCAAATATAATATAAAAATTTCTTCAAATTTAAATGAGACCAATATTGCATAATAACCGTTTTGCAACATTTAAAACTTCGAAATGTGCTAATACTGAACTATTGTACCTATGAAAATAAATCTTGAAAGTTTTTTTTAAGTATTACTAGCAGTTAATCTCCTTGTGAATTAGTTCGTCCAGAGAAGTACCTTGCCTATTTCTGCCGAGCAGTAATTTGGGCAACATTCCGGTTTTGAAGGGTAAGATGCTGGTGGAAATTACAGGCACGTGGAACTTGTCAACTTATGTCTCAGGGTGACGGGCGCAGCGGCAGTGCCCCTCAAACCTTTGCGATTTAAACCTCTGAGCGGCACTGCAACTGTTGTGGGATTTAATAAACTGTTGTGGGGTTTAATTTCTGATTTCGAATAACACTATTTCGACTCGACAGTACTTCGACAACACATTAATTCGACGGAACGCCACTTCACTTGTCACTTGGTCACTAGTCTGACAGAACAATGCTTCGACAACACAAACATTCGACACTACACCGGCAGAAAACTACTTCGACAACACATGTATTCTACAGATCCAAAGTACAAAATATCAATGATATAAACACATATCGTCGCAACAGGGTGAATATGTCGTATGTGATAATTTTTCATGAAAAAATCCAGTAAAAACAATTAATATAACAAAATCCTTCTTCTTATGGAAGGAAAGCTTTTGTTACCACTCTACATAGTGTTTAATTTACTAAAATGGAATGCTAATATTATACTTTCAATTTATTTAAAATCGAATCGAATTCTTAGGTTTTCGCGACTGTTACGCATTAAAAATTAAACTATTTTTTCGGATCTAAACCGCATATATGTATATTTGTTTTTCAAACAAGACAACGTTTCGGGCCCTTTAAAAGTCCCATTGCATTACCTTGCGTGCAATCAGCAGTGACCATGGGTCCTGTAAAGGGCCCGAAACGTTGGTTTGTTTGAAAAAACAAATATACGCGATTCAGATTAGACAAATTTTTACATTTCCAAAAATATGTGCTTTTGAAGTTTTCTCTAATGAAATGTAACGTACGTAAACGTATAACGTTTGTTTAATAAAAAATTTTAATTACAAATTAGTACACAAAAATGTTGAAGGCATGTATAATTTATTGTCTATTTACTAAAAAAGTTTTTATTAGAAATCGAAATTTATTTAATGCGATTTTATATATTTTTTGCCAACCCTAAGTTATCATCATAAGTAACGTCATCATCTAAATAGTAGTATGTTTTTGTTACCTCCATATGCATGCTAAACAATGCAAATAATAATGTTACTTAGATTAGACATATTCTAAAGAAAGACTACTTACTAACACTTTTCAGTGCGGGATTACCGGAACTTTTAAATAAACAGCTCTTTTTTCATATTTTACAGGCTGGTCCTTAACTACGCTACGTCCAAATACCGATCTGCCTACAGTTGCAAATATTATATATGTTTATCTACACACATATCATAAATCCCCTGTAATGTGTTCAAAAACCGTAAATTACGACCAGCATAAAGATACTGTTTTGTTAGAACAAATTTCTTAGTGAAAATGTTATTATTGCATAGTGCATTATTAATAACATCGAAGTCTATTACATTCAAATTTCGAACATCTCTGAAAAACAAAGCTATTTGATTCGACCTCCATTCTAATCGAAATGAAATGTCAATAGCAAACAATTTTGACAAATTTCATACGTTCTTGATATCGGACGATATGATAGTTGGGGCCGACTCTAGTTTGTCTATGAATTAAATAAAATCTACGGTCGTGTGAAATGCGTGAGAACAATTTTTATTTGCCGCCATTTCGCCAGTCGTAACCTTAGAGGATGGAAAAAATAAAGGAACGTAACATTTTACAGGATGGGTAACATGCGGTTCCTGAACACATCATAGAGAGCTTATAATAATGTGTATAGATAAAACAGTGTATGTAACTGTACATAATTAGGCATTATAACACTCGTGTGATGTTTTTAAACCCACACTCGTATTTTAATGCCTTTCATTATTTATCAGTCACTTCAATTACTATTTATTCACTTTGCCATCGGCGGTTACATAAAACACTTCATTTATTCCACTTCCTTTATTTATGTTAGGATAACAGGGGGAAGTTTATCACGCTTAGTGAACTACTGTAATTACGATACTCACAGTTAACTTCTTTTTGCGGAAACTGTACCTATACACTTACCCTAATTAAAGTAGCTGCTAGAAAATTATCAGATGGAAAGCTTGCTGCATTTATTTAGAGCGTAAAAGAACTATAGGATAAATTTTAAACTCATGTGAATGTTAGAAAATAGTTTTAAACTGTTTTTTTTTTAATTTCAAATAAAAAGGTTGAATTATGACAAGAACGTTCACTCATCATATGATATATCATAATAATATGAACCACTGGTCAGTCATACCTACCAGAACGTTTAAGCGAAATTTAAAGACGATTAAAGTCTTTCTTTTTTAAAATATTACACGTTCTGTGGTTCTGGTTTATGTGGTTCATATAAAGATTGTTATCATATTTCAACCCTTTTTTTCGCGTACATCTAGATCATCCATGAGTATACTTTCGAGTTCTTCGACTCTGCCACCTTATCAACCTGCCAACTACCGAACTCAAATCTTCTAAAGGATCCAAAATATCGGAGCAATACGAGACGGACCGACGACTTTATTTATTATTTTAATTACTTTTTTTATGATACCAAGTGGCGGGATGAATAAGTGCGCCTGATAGTAATCGACACGCCTGTCCATACCAGTTGCATTGTCACTCAGAGACAGACATAAGACATGTAAGACATAAGTTTACAAGTTCCATGTACATTACCGCTTGGCGGCAGAAATAGGTAAGGTGGCAGTATTTCCCTGGACGATCTCTTTCACAAGGAGCTCTACTGCTAGTAAAATATTAATCATCAAATATCAAAGTTGCGGTAAGCCCTTGGATGTACCTATGAGTATTCATCCTGAAAAGGGAATATATCTATTCAAACATTAAACGTCTAGAGATTGAGATGAAATGCAAAGGCGCGTACGGGGCAGTTTGAACACAATAAAGCTTCCATCAAATATACAGGTGAGTCGCTGTCCACCTGTCTTATCCCTTAGCTTTATATGACTCACGGGGGACACATGTGACGTTATTACTTATGGCATGACATTAATTCTCATGAGCTCCATACATTGACGGCATGGCGCGGTTTCCACTTAAAATTGACAAGTTTGTGGCTTAGTGGAATTTGTATACAAACCGTTGCGTAGGCGCGCAGTGTGCAGAATCTTTTAGGGTCAGTGCAAACCGGCGAACGGCAATGCAGAGGACATTAAAGAAGGATGGCGAAAGCTGACCCAATAATTATAAAATCAACGAAGAGCCGTTCCTGCACTTTGCCTGTGTAATTTCACGGTTTTAATTTATGCCTAGTTATCTATATATTTTTAGGGAGTCGGGAATAAAGCAAATTGTAAATAATGTATTTTAGAATAGATGCAAGAACATAACGCAATAGATTCAGTTCGACTATAGAAAAGGTAACGTTCTTGTACGTACGTTTCATTTTGAGCATGATTGAATATTTACCTAATTAAAGTATTGGTTATTTTATAGTATACACATAAAACGTTATAGCTGTAAAATACCCAATCAAAAAATTAAACAGCAATGACACAAAGCAAAAAATAAAACACAATATGACAAAAATGTGTGAGATAAGTTAGCAAAGGAACATTTGACTAGAGACCTCTTGCCAATGTCAGGGTCGTATTCTAGAACTCTACACAATGCTCAAGTCAGGACTTGAGTTTGATTTTAAGCACTGGAAAAACGACCCTTCTGGCAAGGACTTGAGTATGATTTCTAGTGCTTTAAATCATACTCAGGTCCTGTATTGAGCATTGAGTAGAGTTCTGTAATACGACCCTAAGATTGAGAGCAGTGTGACCATTTATGGCAGATTTTTATTCATTTTCATTGCGGCAGAACATGTTAACGTTTTATTAAATGTGGCAGAATTTGGCCGATTTGGGAATAAGTTCTTTATTATTTTTGAGAACACACTGAAAACTTGTTGTTTTCTGCTACTACGAACAAACATCTGAAGCAAAATACAGGACAATGTTATTAACATAACCTATATAAACTTTACAATCCCAACATATACAGGCTGTATTTAAAAAGCTTTTTTGATGCTATGATAATGAATCATAAGTATTGATAGATCTCTTTAAAGAACGTCATCAAAAACACTGGGCCACAAAATACACGGGATGTCGCCATCCTTGTTTGTATAGTATAACAGCAGTAGAGATCCTGGTGAAAGAATTTGTCCAGTTAATTACTGCCACCTTACCTACTCCAGTCGTCAAGCAGTAATGTGAGCATTACTGCGTTCCGGTTTTGAAGGTTAAAGATCCTAGTGAAATTACAGGTATATGAGACTTGAACTTATGTGTCAGGGTAACGAGTGGCAGTGCCCCTCACATCTTTGCGATTTAAAGCTCTGAATGGTACTGCAACTGTTATGGACACACGTGTAATATCAGGCGCACGCATTGTTCGTTCCGTCACTTGATATTGTAAAAAAGTTTATTTTATGCTTTTTCATAAGGTATAAATTGCAATACACTGAGACCGACCTCAGAGCATCAAAGAGCATTTCTCTCTGCGTCTCAAAGCATTGAAATTTATACCTTGTTACAATTGCAATAGCATAAAATATATATTAATAAATTTTATGTCCTCTGCCTTGCCGACCGCCGGTTTGCCCAGACCCTTAGTCTCTCACCAAAAAGCAAGCTACATTGTCGGTATAACGTAACAACACTTTTGTTTTCAATTCTATTTACAAGTTTCCCAGTGAAATTTTTTCAATGACTTTGCACTGGGAAATTTTTGTTAAGATATTTTGTGTCCCGTGTGAGGTTCCTGTTGAAAACTGATTGATGATTGTAGAACTTTACACCTTTAATTACAACCAACGAATCAGCAAAAGGATAGCCTGTATTTTATTCGTATACAAGTAATTTTTAACTCGTTAAAAGTATACTAGTAACTTTCTACATATATAAATCTTCAGTCGATGCAATAGCGTTACCCGAATATGCAGCATCCTGGTTGCTATCGTTACACCGTCTTTTGTTACTCCACCTACGCAGTGTCTCGATTTCGTTACGTTTACTCGTCACGGCGCCGCCTTTTGTTACTGCGCTAATAATAGACCCGTTGAAAAGCTAAACTGTTTGTAATTGTTAACAAAAGCTGTTCGTGTAATGACCGGTAGGTATAAAAGGGTGAAACACGCCGACCGTTATCGACTACGAACACCCCTCGTGTGTGACCTACTGAAAACTTAACAAACATAATTTAGACGCAGAGAACCCGCGTTAAACTGTTATTATACCTGCACATTAGCTTCAAGGATACCGGCGTACATTTTCATGAGCACGAAGAAATATTTTATTCCTAAGTTTCAAGGAGGACGAATATGTTCCCAGAATTCAATGCTGTGCAATTTAACCAATAAAATAGAAGAGTTTCGGTAGTAACTCTTTGAAAAATATGTTTTTTCTATCAAAGGCGGCTATTGACGTAAAAGATTAAAAAATTCTCTGAAGTAAACACAATATTTGTTATTTACTAGATTATCACGTTATTAGCACGAAAATGAAGAAGCTAATAACTTGGAGCTAACAAATAGTCTTGTTCATATTCTTCATATATAAATAAATAGCCTTGTCCAAGCCATTAGCTTCTTCTTCATTTTCATGCTGATAACGTGTTGTAAAATTTAGTAAATAATAAATATAGTGTTTACTTGTGACAATTTTTTTATTGAAGTGAGTGGATAATTTCTTTCTTTTTGTATGACATCAAGAGAGGAGACGAAAAAGTCTGTCCATAACAGTTGCAGTACCACTCAGAGCTTTAAGTCGCAAAGATCTGAGGGGCACTGCCACTGCACCCGTCATCCTCAGACATAAATTGACAAGACCCATGTGCCTCTAATTTCGTGCTGGAAACGTGTTGTAAAATAATCAATATAGTCTTTACTTGTGAGATTCTTTATTGAAATGACAATTTACCAATGAATGACTGAATAATAAAAGGCACTAGAGAAACGGGGTGACATAGAAAACAAAAATTGTTTGTCCTTCTCTAAAAACGCCTTGAATCATATAACAACGCACTAGACCTCCATATGTGGTTCTAAAGTAGAGATAGATGGATACTTGAATGAAATTACTTTTCAGTTACACGGGGCGTTGGCGAGGCAGGAAATCAGTGGGGGCTCGGGGCTATTTATGCGCTCGAATACGCTACACCGAGTCTGGTGGAAATATTATTTATTTAGGTTCGCTCTTGGTAGAAGCTTTACAATAGGTCGTAGAACATATTTGGACAGTATATTTATTTATTTATTAATACGTTCATTAACATATTACGTTACATGGTGAAAAGTGACAACGAAGACGATGAAGCATGCACACCTATATAATGACTATTCACTCTCGCCCTGAAAAGGCAACACATAATTGTAACTTCTTTTTATAAAAAAAAAGATCTCAAAAACACGTCTGTATCGGGACATCGTAAGCACAGTTATTGTAATTAATTAAAAAATTATCAGTAAACTACAATGGGAAAATTTGTAAAATTATAAATAATATAGGTAGATAGTGAATATTTGGACGAACGTGGAAATAGTTTACTTACGTTTTTTTGAAAAATAATAATCTCAGTACAATGTACAAAAAAAACCGATCTGAAAAGTTATTGGCATTACATCTATTTGCCAAATCGATTACCGAAAAGTGCGCGAAACCGGATTCACCCATGGTGGCATATCATTTTTTTTTACCAGAGGTGCCACCCTTAGAGGTGGAATATTTTCTTCAAATTTAAATGGGACCAATACTGAGGTACCCTCTTTCCAACAAAACAAGAATCATCAAAATCGGTTTACAAATCGTTATCGCGTAATATACATAAAAAAGAATACAGTCGAATTGACAACCTCCTCCTTTTTTCGAAGTTGGTTTAAAATACATTTGGTTGTAACTACCCAAACGCAATTTAACTTACTTACTTAAAAGTGGGCCCTTAAGCCCTTAATAAAAAAAATGAAATAAAAAAGTGATGCGCTCAGAATAGCTTTCCGAGGATGCTATGAATCTGGTTCTGGGCATGTACAGAGGTTCATCAAGAAATCGAAGATAGCAGCTCACAAGAGTATTTAAGTACTCGGGACTGGGGCGCCAACTCACTTACCCTACATCGTGTAACAGTCACTGCAAATAATATGTAAAGTCGTACCGAATTGATCCTCTTTCCTTTTAATAAGTGCGCATTTGACCTCAATCTCACCTGATGGAAAGTAACGGTGAGCTCAACCATGGAGCATGCACACCTAAATAATGCCTATTCACTCTCGCCTTAAAAAAGGGCCAGTTAGAAGCATTCAGGGAATAATTCTGCAGCATGGAATTCCACTCAGCCGTTCGCTATATAAAAGCCTAACGTGGACAAAATAAATGGATTGTATATCATTCCATCCACCAAACGAAATACATAAGTCACACACATAGGCTGCGTCGCACTTCAAGCATTCCGTAATCCAACATACTGAGGATAAAGGCAGTGGGATTAAACAAGGGATGATAAAATCCACTTTTCTGTAGTAATTTCGAAAAAAATATTTCCGATATTATTAAGGTTTACTTTCAAATGTACGTGGCAAACATAATATGTGCTATTATGGTCTTAGGAGCTCGATTGTTAATTGTTGGTTATTAAGACGGAGAACATTCAGCTCGATATCGAATAAAGCCGAGTACTCACCAGCGAGCTGTAACTGTAACCGTTGCATGTTATGTAACCAAAAATCATAGTGTGTATGTGGTTCGCGAGCTTGCCGCGAGCGGTACGCGTGCGGTTGGCAGTGAGCCGTTTAATTGAAGACTGTTTCAAGCGTACACACTAGAACCTCGTTACTGTATATACACATTACAGTTACAGCTCCCTAATGAGTGGGTACTCATTTTACGAGATTTCAGTGAGTACGCGTGAAAAAGTATTCACTCGCTAGAATGAGTACCTGATTATCGTCGGCTCACTGCAAACCACACGCGGTTCCGCTTGCGGCAAGCTCACGAACCACGTGCTCGCTAGTTAGTACCAGGCTGAATACGACACTCTTTCACTTCCCACTACAAGTAAGCTAAGTAGGTACTAAGACTGATATTTAAAAAAATAACTTTGATTAAACAAAAATGCCAAGATAAGCAAAATTTTCGTATTTATAAAACGAACTTGGCCTAAGTTTAAGCAAGAAATTACTCGTACGAAATAAACTCTAAGTTTTATTAAATTTCTTGCGTAAACTTAAGGAAAATTAGTTTTGTAAATACGAAATACTTGCTTAGCTCTCCATCTTTGCTTAGTCGAAAGTACGTTTCATTAACTAACGATTATTAATACCGTCAATTGCCGTGTGGTTCTCCTTTACGAAATAAATTACATTAAATAGTGTTCCCGTGGTTGTCGCAGAAAACAATGAGTTGGAATCATTGCTAAATCGCGCGGTAAACTTGACCATAAATTCTTGTTTTTAGGGAAGGAAAGTCCCAAAAAGCTCAATTCTTTATGATATCGATTGACGGGACCAACGAATCGTGCTCAATTGTAGCGCCATTCAAAGCTTTAAATCGCTAAGATCTGAGGGGCACTGCCACTGCGCCCGTCACCCTGAGGCAAGTTGACAACCTCATGTGCCTGTAATTTCACCAGCACCCTTCGACACCGGAATGCAGTAAGCTCATATTACTGCTTGGCGGCAGAAATAGGTAAGGTGGCATTACTTCTCTGGCCGAACTCTTTCCCTAGTAGCTCAACAGATACTAATATCGTAATCTAATGTAACTATTTTTTACCATCCTGGTCTGCCAGGCAGAGGTCCCGGGTTCGATTTCCGAGTCGGGATGAATATTTATGTGGCCCACATTTATTTCTCTCGGGACTTTGGGTGTAATTTGTGATTATCTGTGTGTGTATCCATGGCACCCGCGATACGGGGTTTCCCTAGTGCCGGGCTATGAATGTGTACGTTATTTTATTATCTTAAACTAATCTACCTTAAATTTAAATTAACAGTTAGGCTTTCTATTCGAGTAGTAAACGCAATTCCGTCATTTACAAAACTTGTTCTCGTCAACGCTTGCCTCCACTTTTCTTTCGGTTGACTTTTTGATGCAGTTGTCTTATAAGATGACCAATCAAACTCACTCATCGGCTTTTAACTTTATTAAACATGTTCCTGTCTTATTTACCTATGGTCATTCTATACAGTACAAGTTCATACCTACGCATAAAATGATTAAGGCTAGGTAGTTCATCATGTTTACTAGGTCGTTTATCAAATAACATACGTGCTTACATTCGGTACTGAGAGATATATTTATCCACATTCTTATTATTATTGATATTATTAATAAAGATTATACAATACAAAGAAAAACTCCTTCGATCTGATTAAACGCGACCCAGTGTCTGTTGCCACACCGGGGCCACTGCTCTTACCAACTAGCAATAGACGGAGTAAGCAGATTTTATGAATTTCTCTACATATATAGGGTCAAACTAGTATAAGACCTCAATGAGGATCTATTAAGCAAACTCCAGCGTGTACAGAATCTTTGCATCAGATTAATATACGGATTGTGCAAGTTCGATAATATGTTTGAATATAGGAGGCTTCAGTGGCTGTCCATCCAGTTGTCTCTGCTTTCTCTATAATGTTCTATATGACCCTCGTACTCCGCCTTACCTTACGGAACGTTTTCGCTTCCTCAGACAAAAGAAATAACCGTGAATTTAGGTCTAAAATGAATAACCTATTGAAACCTCCTTTCAGTCGCGCAGAGTATTTCAAAGACTCCTTTATGATTAAGGCTGCACAACTATGGAACGAACCACCGTCTGAAATCCGACATTCGAAGTCTGCGAAGATTGCGTAAATATCTTCTGACACTGTCCTAGTCTGCAACATGTATATATTTATTGGTAAGTACAAGTTTATTTAGGTATATTTATATATACTAATATATGTAGGTATACTATATCGTTATTTATTATTTGATAAAATTAATGTTAATTTTTGTTTATCTATACAATTCAAATTATGCTATTGGCACACTACGTATCCCGCTCTGATTATCTTTTCTATATATCAAAGGTTGTCTGGAAGAGATCGCTCTTGATAATGCCGTCTTTTCCTACATTACTTTTAAGATGTCTATGTACTGTTTTTGTTCTTGTGTGTGATCATTAAAGTGTATATCTATTTATCTATCTAGTATAATACTAGTGAGCTCCTTGTGTTTTATCCTGTGGAGTTACTAAGGTTTTAATGATAGAAACATCCCTGGGGACGCTCTTTGCATTATAGATAACAAGTAGGTAGGATAACTATTCCTTAACAGGATAAAGACAGTAATTGCCCATTTGGAAAAATATTTACTTTGTAAGCTTAATGAAGCATGTAAATTGTTGCCGTTTTTATGATACCAAGTCGTGCGCTTTGATGGTAAGCAAACACGTTTGTCCATACTAGTTGCAGTGCCACTCAGAGCTTTAAATCACAAAGATGAGTGGCACTGCCACTACCCCGTCACCCTGAGACATAAGTTGACAATTCCCATGTGCCTATAATTTAACCAGCACACTTACCCTTCAAAATCGGAACACTAATGCTCACATTACCGCTTGGCGGCAGAAACAGGTAATGTGACAGAATTTCCTTGGACGAACACTTTTACAAGAAGCGCTACTGATTTGTATGATAACAACGTAAATGGTCGATTATTGTAACAGTGAATCTGTTTGTCGGTAGTAGATAGCGCTCAAATTATATAATCGCTATAGGACTCGAAATTCGCAATTTATAAAAGAACAGCATAACATCCCATGCCTAGCTTAACTTAGTGAGGAATTACACCAATACAGTATAATCCCAAACTCTCTTAATATATGAATTATTTCTGTACTACAATTTACAAAAATTCGGTTTAAATTTTTTCGACTCAAGCCGAATGAAGAGAGCTCATAATACTGCTGTTTATTGATTGACGAATGCGAATTTATAAAAGTCGTACAACATACGTGTTGGTAAAAAGAATGCCGTGTGCCATTACCTTATTTCCATGTGTATCATAAGATTAAATCCAATGTAATCAATTGAATGAATTTTCACATGGAACTTGATCGATGATCGTAAATACTTATGAAGCCATAAGAACATACAACCAGCTTCGTTCCGATAACAAACAATGTTATGAGCTCAAATATAAAATCGATGAATGTAACTCTTATAAGAGGGAACCTTCGATCGCTTTTTCCCCCATCGCCTTGGGCTATTTTATTCAGTATATTGTGTAAGAGGTTTGGAGTATGTGCGACTGAAATGTCATAGGTCTCATTTGGTTTGTCAATTAGCGCTCCAATCATAATCTTTAATCACGTTTGTGTCCACAACACATATCACCACAATTGTTGAAGGCACGTGTTCAATATTTCAGTAAACATTGTGAGATTTGGGTACGACCCTTCATTGTATACGGAGTAGTGCTTTAACATAGATAGGCATGTGGGTCTATAGTAGCTTGAATAAACATAGAATCTATTTGATAGAATTAGCATCGTCTTGGGAAAGTTATAGCGTGTTCTATTGTTAGGGAACTCATAATCTTGTAAAACAAAATAACTACATGAACATAATATTCCTTGAGAAAAATACGCTGGTAAATTATGATTATGCTTTTTCAAAATTCGATAAAAAAAAAGTTTAAGAATCGAAAACAACACTTTAATTTTCGATGAAACTAGTAATTTTTGGTCGTCAATGCGCAGCGTAGTTATATGAAATGATTTTTGTATCCAAGTAAGCTGTTTGCTTAACGACCTGTATATGCAACAAATGTTAATGCGGTAACTATGTAGTTTGTATCCATGTAGTGTACGTGTACCATAATCCTATGTAACATAAATAAAACATTAGGTAATGTGGAAACTCAATTACCGTGAGTGTTAAAATGGAAGCCATTGTTACAGTAAGGTACGGTAGAGCGAACTGCACTACTCATTTTACACGGTTTATTTGGAGCGTTCTTATCATACATTAGTGGCATGTGAAGACGACGCACTTAAGGTTTGAGACGGTATAGAATGAAAACAAAAAGTGTTAGAAAATCAGCTATTGTTTTATTTTATAGTGTAAATTTACGCTTTTTGATATTAGAAAACAAATCTTCAGTCAAATAATTAAGTACCTCTCCATTTTTCATTCTTTTTTTTTTTCAAATCAAAATCGGACATTTCTAATAACAAATAAAGATATTGTTGAATCTAGAGTGGCTTTGTGACTTGAAGTAAATTAATTTGCTCTTGGATTAAATATTTCTGTCTTATAACTAAAATACACTTTTGATACGTTTTTTTACTATTATCAAGTAATTATTCTCTAGCGTCTATAGGGAGAGGATCGTTTTGGTGGATTAATAAAATTAGTCTTCATAAAAAGAATTTTGTCTTTTTCTAAGTAATCTGTTTTTACCGTGTACACTTTTGGGAATCATCTATTTTGTAACGGAAGTGTGAATGAAATACGCAAATAAGAAAAAAGGATATTAGACGTCACGTACATTGACTGACTTCAAAGTAAGTAACTAAAGCACTTGTGTTATAGAAATCAGAAATAAATGCGCTACCACAAATACCCAGACCAGAGACAATATAGAAAAATTAGTTTTTCCACATTCCAGAGGCTATGAAAAGCTGTATGCAAGCCAGTTATCTTGTTGTTTGAAACATACTGTACAGTAAAATAGGAAATAAAAAATATAATTTACTTAACGAGTTCTTAGGAAAAGAAATTATTATTACGAATTTAAATAGCGTATATTTGTTTTTGTTTTCTATACACAATCAACCTCAAAAGTGATTCATCTCCTGGCTTGCCATCCTTAGGGCGCGTTCAAATTAGCTGCTGTTAGAAGCGCTGCAGTCGCGCGGCTGAAGTAAAAGGCCAAATTCCTAAAGACCAAATTTTTAGTGATGTTTTATCTTTCGACTCAGTTACGCGATGGATTCTGACGAAGAAACATTACTTTTGCCTAGTTCTTGGGGCCCACACTTCACATATGGGTATTAAAAATGATTCATCTGCTATGTTTTTTTCAGCTGTACTTTCAAAATTGTCAATAAATTTTAGACAAAATTTCCCCATACCTTTTTTTATACAGTCGATTGGAATAACTGGCGGAACTGCTATCCCATATTGCAGGGTGTTGTTTTACATCCTTTATAAATTCCTCAATTCGATTTTCATCCATCGTGGTTAATTTGAATAATTAACATGTACACCTCACTAACCGTGACTGCAGCGAAGGGCGCGAGGCCGCCGTGCGGCTGCAGCGCTGCTGCAGCGCGTCTAACAGCGGCTAATTTGAACGCGCCCTTAGAGGTGCAATATTTTCTTCAAATTTAAATGGACCACTACTCAGGTACCCTCTTTCCAACAAAAAATAATCATTAAAATCGGTTCACAATTATGGCGTAACATACATACAAAAAAACATACAGTCGAATTGAGAACCTCCTCCTTTTTTGAAGTCTAACCGACGGTAACCTATCACAAAGTCGAAAATGTTTTGTCCGAAATAACGTTTATTCGGATTTTCATTACATCGAAAACCGAATCATAACGAAACAGTTGTTCTTTCAGGATATGTTGAATGTTTATCGCAAAGACACGATTAGGTTCGGTTAAGTTAGGTTTAAAAGAAAAAACATTTCCTCTCAAAGTTACTTTCGAGGTTATGAAATTTCGACCAAACGTTATTTCTGGAATATGTCATTTCGGACTACTGATAAGTAGCCCCAACCGACTTCAAACAAAGGAGGAGAAAACAAACCGACATTTCGGGCCCTTACAAGTACCATGGTCGCTGGTGACTGAGGTAGTAAAGTCATCAATCAATTGTGTATAATATTAACGCGAACCACATTTTTTTGGTTGGTTTGTTTAAAAAAACAAATATACGCGATCCAGCCGGATCACAGGAATGTTTCTTTATGTTTACTCGATCTTTGTATTAATAATAACACTAGTGAAATGTGTTCACAAAAAATGGTAATAAGAACATGATTCATTTAAAATAAATACTGCAAAAATACGCGATTCAGATCCGGAAAAAGAGTTTCATTTCCTTTAAATTGCTTAAAATTAGTACAGACGACGACGTATAAAGCTGAGAAAATTTTATGGTAATTCATTAGCGAAGCCCATAAATTTTGCTCTCAATGGTGCATACTCAAATAAATGCTGTATTTTAGTGAATAAAATGGACGACTTCCAAAAGCCCAAAGTAAAGCAAAGATAATTCAATATGAAGAGCACAAATTCCCTTGACATTTAAGGTTCCCCGAGACGCGAACTTGAACGATTGGGACTGATGGAGGAAGTTTTAAGCTACGCTATGGTTCTGCTACGATACTTGTATCCTTGCGAATCAATACATGATTACTTATGTATAAGGTTTGGCTTTTACGGACTTTGAAAAGAAAGGGATATTCAGCTTTTGTTTAAGGTTAGTTGAAGTAAACACGAGCTGTCATTGTCGTGGTTATGCCATAGATTTAGTATTGGGTACCAGTTGTAATCCTAATTACTGTAATTACTATAATTTAATTCGAGCGATGTTCATTTGCTCTGTTATTTTTTTACCTTTTTATCGCATTGTAATGGCAATACGAATACCAACGTCAAATAAACATCACTCGTTTCGATCACTGACAAACGGTACACTACGATGAGAATCACTTAGAAGAGAATAAAATCCTTGAAAAACGGAGTAATTACGTTTCATTTTCTCAGATAAGGATCTGCTTCTTTATCTTAGAAGAGGGGATAAACTTACAACAAGCCCACAATTTGCGTGATTTAATACTAAAGTATTACATAATAAAGTTTGTGCATTATTGCCGTAACCGATATTGTTATGGAAGAATATCCAGCCCTTGGCAGGAGTAGCACTTCGAGCTTTAGAACGCCAAGTTATCCACGATCAGTAGTTGGAGCATGCATTACTACTCAGTCGGTGCCTCTTGTTACCCGAAACGACGTACATCGCGAGCAGAAAACGAACAAAGAGCACTTCGAGTGAAAGGAGTAGTATTCGTCGCCGTAAGCGTACACGGCAATCTAGACATGTGAAGTCGATGTCAACCGCTTCATCGAATTGTAGCAGCATGGCGAGTCGTCCGCGAGAGCGACGAGAGAGACATTCCCGTCATCGAAGCAGAAGTTTGAGCCGTAGACGCGTGCACCTACATCGCCGCAGTCGCAGCCACAAACAGAGCTGCCGCGCAAGGGCGAAATCAAACCGTAAGCGGAGTCGCAGCGGCGTACGATGAAGCCAACGGCGCTGCAGTAAGGAACATCATTGCGCAAAGCGCCATGCACGACATCAGGAGGATGTAGGTAATCTTAATAATAGTACGCAGATATTTTTCACTGAGTTACTAAAAACTTCAAATAGCAGCCGACCTGACGGAAATAAATTTCCGATGTTAGGCAATGTTCTTCCGGAATTCGACCCAATGGTCAAAGGTCAAAACAATTCACGTATGGCTAAGTAAGGTTGAGGAGTGCTGGGGTGATGCCGAAATTATACATTACGCATTGCCTAAATTATCAGGAGTCGCTAGATCATGGTATCAGGCACTGCCATCTATGTCGTTTTCCTGGCAAGAATGGAAACTCAAGCTCGCTGAGTCCTTCTCTAGCAAGGAAGGAAGTGCTAACAGAAATGCTGTCAAAGCGAGTTAGGTTTAATGAACCTCTTGAGTTTTATTACTATGACAAAATCAACTTGTTGAATCGCTGCGAGATATATGGTAAGCGAGCTGTAGACTGCTTATTATACGGAATAAAAGATCGTTCATTAGGTTGGGTGCAAAAGCCGCTAAATGCCAAGAGCCGGAGCAAGTTTTACAATATTTTCAATCAATAAAGCGACAGCCGCAGGACACTGATAGGTCAAACAAGATTAAACAAGATAAACGAAGTGTTGCTAGTACTCCAGGTCATACAAGTGTCTCCTGCACGCCGTTTAATACTGTTAACAGTTTGAAAACACTGCCACCAAATAGGCCAACTACTGGTACACCAAGCAAATGTTACAACTGTAATGAAGTAAGCCATTACAGTTTTAAATATCCAACAAGATACTCAAATGCAATATATGTAACAGATTAGGATATACAACTGTTAACTGCTCAAAATTGCCTAAAGATCCTAGAAATAACACAGATCCCGTATTGGAGAAATCCGTCATGCAAATTGAACAGCCCAAAGAGCACACTTTATACGCCTTAAAACTGTTATTATAGATACAACAGTCTTAATATGGTATAGATTTAGATAATAATTCTCTATGAATGGTTTTAGAAAAAATAAATTATTCTTATAGACTTATTTCACTCAAGTCAACATTTTAAAACCTTCTTAATACCAAACAACTTAATTAAGTGTAATCTCTCTTAAGATTTGCTCTTATAGTCCTTATTTTAAGTTCATCTGTAGAACAACTGATATTTTTTTGTAAAATTGTTCTATACACATCCAGTAAAGTCTATTAATACTCTAAAAACTAGTGTTCCTAAGTTTATTCTAGATATATTTAATTTATAGACATTCTGTAGTGTTTGTACTTGTGACAAACACGTTATAGCGCGTCTTCAGTAGATTTTATTTAAAAAAATACTACAATTAGGGTTTTTACTCTATTGGACGTTGTAAGACTTCATGCAAAATGGATAAAGTAAAGAATATTAAACGATGTGGTGGAGGTGGTGAACCTTGGATATTAAGTCACATCATTCGATACAATCAGCGTTGCCAATGCCAATTGTTCAAAATCCCCAAAAATCACGGTTAAAATCCTCAAATTTGGGGAGAGCAAAGTTTATATTGCTCACAAATTCCCCACATCTCGAGTTTTCATTATTTATAAGAAATACATCGCTTAAAAATATAATAAAGAATTAAGAAAATCAAAATGTAATAATCTATTACGTTTGCTATGAATGTAAACATAATGTAAAATGTAAAACTAATTATAAACTTAGATGACCTTAAATCGTTTATTTATTTTAATTAGATTCAACATTAATCTGTAATAAGTTTTTGAAAAAAAATCATTTTTCTTTGCCTTACAAAATTAAATAAATTGATTACTTGTTGTGCATTTGGCGACACTATGTTAATGTTAGAAATAATCAATGCGTTTCGACCTATATTTAAAGTTGACGAGTGGTAAGTTGTGGTGTGGAAGTACCAACTGCTCGGCTTTGTTTATCAATAGCTGATTTCGTTTTGCTTCATACCAGGGACCGGCCTAAGTGGGAGAAAGAATCGCGAACTCAACACGCACCGACTGGTAATTTTACAATTCAGAACCAAGTGCTCTAATAATAATTCTATTTAAGCTGCTTGTTAATAATACGAGGGATGTGCGATGTTGAAAACCACGTCGATATAGTCCATCACAGTGTTTCTAACAGTAACGATCAAACTAGCGATGCATCAGCAATTGATAACAAAATGATAAAATATTAGAATCCCCACATTTTCCTCACATAGCCCCAATCCCCACAAAATCCCCAATCTAGTTGAAATTACCCACAATTTGGGGAATTCCCCACAATTTGGATAATTCCCCACAAATTGGCAACGCTGGATACAATAGCCATAATTCGCGCGCGAGAGCGATTCGTTTGTTGACAAATAAATAAACATTGTGAATTAATTTCGTGTTCTGAAATGATAAAAACAATTGATATGAGCGCGTAAACTACTGTACTTCAATGTCGTGTATGTGTATTGTGCCGTCTATCAATACAATACAGTGAAATCATTGTGTGAAATGTGGTTGGCGTGAAGAAATAACCTCAATTTTGTAATGAAAATTTTATTTCTTCCAACCTAAGTTAGGTATGTCATTAAAATATTCCTTATATTTATATGATAGGGAACTTATCCACCTTTCCAGTCATATATAACACATTCCATATAATTATACAGAATAACGGTTTTTTGCGACAAATAGGATTTTTAAAATTGTTATTTTGACCTAGTGTTTTGAAAAGTGTTTTATTGCATAATAAGCTCACTATTCACTATAACTTTTATAAAGGTTTTGTAATACTGTCAAAAGAAAAAATCGCTTAGAAACATCGCGTTTTGTAGACAATCATAAAAGATTCATAGGAGTGAATATTCTTCTACAAGATCGAGTACACTAAAGCAAGTAAAAATAATCTTTTCTTATTGTAAAGTTTTTCTGTAGATAAAGCTATAGACAAAATGCTCCCAACAGAGTTTTGAAAAAAGCTTTAAATTCTTATCGCATTTTTTATTTTTAAAGAATTACTATGAAGTAGCCGAGATAAATTTTCTTTTCTTTTAAAAAAGTAAATTTAAGTTGAAATTAGTTTGAAGAAGCCTAGAACTTCTTCGAAATGGTTTGTTTTGTGAGTTATTTTGTATGTTTATAAGCTTTCTATAAATATTTAAAACCGAAAATCGATGACTGTATTTTTATTAAGTTTATATTTTATACATAACCATTTAAAATTTAGCGAGCGCATTACTTTTATGACAGGTTTTACATCACTTTTCACAATCTATTTAAAGTCGCACGTCAATTTGAGCTTTCTAACGGATTAAACATTGCGCGAAAAAGTCAGAAATATTATATCTAATTTTGCCATGTTGCAATTTTGATAGTTTATATTTTGTAAGCCATTAAACTTGAACTCTATTAGTATTAGATAATTGCGTCTTATGTTTGTAACGCTTTAGTATTTTGGTTTTAAAATAGCATTACTAAGAAAACTATCATAGACTATAAATTATCTAAAAACTGTCTACAAGACTAAATTAAAACTGTCTACATTCTACAAATGGCCTTGTAGCATTCTAGAACGGTTACTTGAGAAAAAAGATAAGAATCACTCTTAAGACTACCTACAGATAGTTTCTCAAAGCACTCTTGTTATCTACTAATAAAGTTGCGCCCACTTTTACATTAAATTATTTAAAAACCTTCTTCGAAATATCCTGAAGGAATTTGAACTGTTAAAATCTTCAATCGAATTAAATTTTATTAAATATGTTATACTCTATATTTAGATATGGGTGTACTGCTTGGGAGAAAATACTAATGACAAATATATAGTGCAATTGTGACTAGATGGCACAATGATGGACGGTTATGTAGATTTAGGTAGTCAATGTCTTTATTAAGATCAGCGAAGCAAATAGATTAGGTATTACGTGGATTAATGACAAACTACCAATAATGAGAAGGTTAGGTAACATTGTTATGCCTCTGGATGTAGCAAGGGTAGAAATAAAAATACAAGAAATAGTTGATAAGATTGAGATTTTGATTGAAAAATTGCAAGATGCCATTCTGTTTTTTGCAAAACTTGCAAAACTTGAACTGACTTTACAGCATGATGTTTCAGCCCCCCAAAACAACTAATTGTGATATCCGTTGCTTGTAGTAGCAGCTACTTAGATACAGCCTATGTAACAGGGTCGTTGAGGGGGAAACCTCGCAATGAGTTTTACGTATTGCCAGGTGAATACAGTTTCGAAAATGGAATGGAATTTTGGTACAAAATGTTAGTAAGAATCCATAACTTTACAAAGGGTGATCTATTAACACGGTCAAGACCTATGGGTAAATGTGGTCACGTTAATTTTCTTAAGTTTCACGATGATAACACAAACTCTGCAACATCTTGGGCCAGGATTGATTAAAGTTCAGGTAGAACGATTAAAAGCATTACTAAAATCGTTTGAGATGTGTTTTTCTAGTCATTTAAAAGGACTAGGTTTTACAAATGTGCGTCAAATAGAAATCGAAGTTAACGACTCGAAACCGGTTGTATATCGCCCTTCTTATGTCATATCCTGAACGTGAACTTGTGCAATCAATGGTAAAGGAAATGATAGACGCAGACATAGTATGCGAATCAAGTTCAGTTTATGCGAGCCCAATCTTACTTGTTAAGAAGAAAACAGGTGAGAAAAGGCTCTGTGTGGACTATAGAGCCTTGAACAATAAGAACACAGAACGTTACCCTTTACCATTAATCGACGACCAATTAGATCGATTAGCTGGTCATAATCTATTTATTAGTCTTGACCTCGCATCGGGGTATTACCAAATACCAATAGTAGAGCACTCTCAACATAAAACATCATTTGTAACTCCTGATGGCCAGTATCAATTTAAGCAGATGCCATTCGGTCTAGTAAATGCACCATCAATGTTTTATACGCGCACTGAATAAAGTACTAGGCAAATTAACTTACATTATAGTATATATGGATGATGTACTTATCCCAGCTCGCTCACTCGAATAAGGAATGACTAGATTAAGCGAGTTGCTTAGCTTAATAAAGGGGGCAGGTTTGACTCTCAAATTGAAAAAGTGCTTCTTCTTTGAAAAGGAAATCGATTTTCTTGGTTTTCGTGTCAGTGACGATGGCATTAAGCCTGGTTCCAGAAAAAAAAAACAGTTATAACAAACTTTCCCACACCAAAAAATATCCACGATGTTAGGCGATTTATAGGTCTCGCAAGCTTCTTTAGGAGATTTGTAAAAATGTTGCTCTTATAGCAAGACCTTTAACAGACCTGTTGAGTACAAAATTCGAATGGAAGTGGACTAATGAACATTTTGAAACATTCAATACATTGAAGGAACGGCTCACTGAACGACCTATACTAGCTTGTTGTGATCCTAAACTGAGCACGGAATGGCATACGGATGCCTCAAAGTTAGGCATTGCGGGTATTTTGATGCAACGTGATAACGACGGTTTACTTAGGCCCGTAGCGTATTACAGTTGGAAAACAACGAATGATGAGCAGAAGCTCCATTCTTTCGAATTAGAAACTCTTGCTGTTATTGCTTCATTGAATCGTTTTGGCATATATTTACTGGGGTTAACATTTAAAATTGTAACCCACTGCAATGCACTACGCACCATACTGACAAAAAGAGATCTTATCCCATCAATTTCACTATGGTAGGTACAATTTCAGGAGTACGATTACACCATTGACTACAGACTTGGTACTTGACGTTCTGGCACGTTGACGCTTTAGGTCGTCATCTTGTATCAGAGACAAATCCGCTTAACGAAACTCATGTTGTCGATGTACTGAATGTAAACGTGAAGGATTGGATTGCAACAGTACAAGAAAATGACGATGAAGTTAAGCGCATTAAACAAATTTTACTAGATAATGATACTAAGTATGTAGCTGACAAATAACTAAATATTAAGCACGTATTTAACGCTGTAGCTACTCCGAGAGCCAATGGACAAGTAGACCGGTTTAATCGCACTATTTCAGAGGCGTTGTGTGCATAGTGCCATAATAAAAATGATAATACTTGGGATACATATGTAGGCGATATTCAACTAGGCCTATTACTGTTTGGATACAAATTAGATAGCCCCACAGAAAACGTACTTAGTGACGTATTTACAGAAACATCTGAACGCATTACTGGTGATGATCTAATGCACTTAAGATCGCAGGCCGTTTATAAAATAAATAAACATCAGGAAGCTGCGAAAAAACAATTCGACAAACACCGGAAAAATGCAACTTCTTATAGTGCAGGTGACCTTGTTAGGATAGAAAGGACTATTATAGATATAGAAGAGCCTATCCAATGACAGATTTCTTGTCAAAGATACACCTCTGAGTAGAAAAGGTAACAAAACATACGAAAACGTCGTAGCATTAGACAAAATCCACCCCTGGCTTAATTTTAAAGAATATGATAGCGAAGGTAGCGAAAGCAAGAAAGAAACAGAGATGGCGATAGTTCTGACTCGATTAGCAAAGATTGAAATTTGTTTATGAGAACAACGTTAATATTAGGTATTAACGATAATAAAGTTTTAATTTGGTTAACTGAATATAAAATTCTAATATTATTATACTACTTGATTGAGAATACGAACATGATTGTGATTAACAAAGTATGTTAATTATTACTTAGTTTTGTTTCAGATTCTTTAGATTAATATAATAAATATTACAATTGATGCGAACATAGGCTATGAGCGGTCAGTGCAGAAAGCGAAAGGTATTGGGCAACCAATGCCACATAGATGATCCCAGATCATACCAGATTGAGATATGCAATTTTGAAATTGTGAACTAGATTAGAGATTTGATTAAGAGTGACGTTTGTTGTGAAACATCAGATTATATTTAATGTTGTAAGAAATCAATGGTTACATTTCCGTTTCCCAGATCAAACAAGCGTCACACGATTTTCGATGAGACCATGTATTATCGTTATTATCCCGTCTATTATTGCTTGTAATTTATCTAACGTAATTTTCTTTTCTCTCTCTCGTATATTGTTATAAACTTAGAATAATAACGCATAGAATGATAGTTTCATATCAAACGAGCTGTCACAAGTGAGGCAAAAATCAAATTCATGTAGGCCAGTTTTAGTAGTAGGTTAATTTTCGGTTTTAGTGAATATTTATATAAAAATACAAGTTGAAACGCGTTACTTCCTTGTGGAATGTGTTGTCATTGTGTAGTAGATTAAGTGCTTTCGGCCTTCACTTTGTGAATTATGTATCATTGGAAACAAAATTTGCCTAAATTTAATATTTAATAGGTAAACAAAACATTTATGTAATATGTAAGCTGTATGTTTCTTTAAATAAATAAATAAATATATATATATATATGTTTATGATATGTGTGTAGATAAACAATGTTTCGTGTGCGTGTTTTGTATCACATTTGCTTGAGTGTAAACGTATTCATAGACTCTTAGAAAATTAAACCTTTACACTTAGAATAATAACGCATAGAATGATAGTTTCATATCAAACGAACTGTCACAAGTGAGGCAAAAATCAAATTCATGCAGGCTAGTTTTAGAAGTGGGTTCATTTTCGGTTTTAGTGAATATTTATATAAAAATACAAGTTGAAACGCGTTACTTCCTTGTGGAATGTGATGTTAGTATCTATTTTATGTTTGTCTGACGTATTTTTGCACTCATTTACCGCACATTTCGTCATTTTTAGCTAAAATTCTTGGTCTGTTCGCGGTGCAAGTTGACCTTGAGCTTGAAGGCCTGCCCGCTCGTGTAGGCCCATTGGGAGCGCTTCAATTTGCCTCACTTAGCGTGTGCGGACTAGGTTTCTATGCGTTATTATTCTAAGGTTATAAATTTGTTAGGTCTGACTATATGTTTACATTTCATAACATAATATTGTGTGAGAGGACTCACCTTAAGAGGATGGCCGAGTTGTAGGGGAAGGTAGCCTAAAACGGGTACCCCGCCTAAAGCGGGTAAGGCTGTGTATGTGTACATCTCAAGCGTAAATGTGAATGTGTGAATGCAGTGAAAATGGCAGACCGGCGACCAATCAGAGGCAGTCGGCTCGCTACACTGGCGTACGCGCTTTGAAGGTAAGACAAAAACAAAGATTTTCGGTGTTTTTATTAAAATTTATTGCTAGATTTCAATTCTGAATATTCGAAAAGTGTCCATATTAAGTCTTCAATATTTTTATGCTATTATTACGCAATAAACAATGATCATAATCGAGTCAGAACTTTGTCGCCTTGTGTTTTGATTTTAAGGTTATGGCATTTGGGATAAAAAATGTGCTTTTGGGCAAAAGGGGTAGTGGTAAAACGGGTACCCGTTTTGCCCATACCCGATTTGCCCGAATAATTTTGCATCGAATGTGTTGCTTGTGGTTAATTTCGGCATGACATTTTTTTTTGCAGATGGTTAATAAATATAAGAGGAAAACGACTAACGCATCTTGGGATGATGGAGTTATGAAGCTTGCAATGGAAGAAGCAGGCAAAACATCAGTTAATAGTGCAGCTAAAAAATATGGAATAAATTTGTCGACACTACAGAGACACATAAAGAAAGGATGCCCGAAAAAGAAACTCGGGAGATTCACAACTGTTTTTACGGAAGCTCAAGAAGTTGAACTGGTCGAGTATTTGTTTAAAATGGATGATTTGTTTTTTGGACTTTCTAAAAAGGAGTTCTTGGAACTTGTGTATCAATATGCTGAGCGGAACTATATACCTCATCCATTTAAAAACGGAACAGCGGGTGAAGATTGGTACATTGGTTTTAAAATGCGTCATCCCAATGTCTCTCTGCGCCGTCCAGAGCCAACATCAATCGCTCGAGCTAGAGGCTTTAACCGGCCGCAAGTAGAACGGTTTTTTGACTTGCTTGAGCAACAGATCAAGAAACATAACATCGATGCAACACGTATATATAATGTTGACGAAACTGGCATACAAACAACGAGCAATAAGCCTCCAAGAGTTCTAAGCAAATCAGGAAAAAAACAGGTTGGCGTCATAGCAAGTGTCGAGCGAGGTAAATTGACGACTGTAGTATGCTGCTGCAATGCGGCAGGCTCTTTTATACCCCCTTTTTTAATATTTGGGCGGAAACGAATGGTAGACAGGCTGCTGGATGGGGCTCCACCTGGATCAGCAGCTACTTGCACCGATAATGGTTGGATCAACGGGCCAACATTCTTGGAATGGTTACGGCATTTTGTAGAAATGACAAGACCAACACCAACTAGAAAAATTCTACTAGTAATGGACAATCACGAGTCCCACAAATATTTGGAGGCATTGGACTTTGCGTCAAAAAATAATGTGATTTTTGTCTCTCTTGCTCCACATACGACACATCGTATGCAGCCGCTTGATACCTGTGTCTATGCACCTTTGAAAGTTTACTTTGAACAGGCGGTATCATTGTTCCAAAAAACGCATGTTGCTCGCATCATTTCCCAGTATGATGTGGCGAAATTATTTGGTGAAGTATATATGAAGGCAGCGAGTGCCCAGAACGCGGTGAAAGGATTTTCGTCAACCGGCATTTGGCCTACAAATAGAAACATATTTGACGATTCTGTCTACCTTCCATCAACTTTAACTGATCGACCAGAACCTTCTCTTCCAATTGGCACTGAAACTAGCCTTGTAACTACAGTGCCTGAGACAGAATCAACGCCTGTACCGACCAACAAGGAGATTAGCCCAGTTACAGTTCTCAGGTCTCAGTTGCCTGAGACTATTCCAGAGTTTGAGACTATTCCAGATGATACTCAAAGCCAAATTGATTCAGATACTCGTAAATCATTTGATTCTGATCGCACTGTTTCACCATCCACTCTGAATGAAATTCTGTTTGGAAATTTAATCTGCAAAACTCCTGAGCCATTGGAAGACTCAGAATCAGCAAAACATAAAAATATAACGCTTTCAAGAACCGTAACACCACTACTCCATAATGCTTCCCCATATGACATTAGGCCGATACCTAAAATGGAATCCAAAACTACTCGTAAACGCAAATCACAAAGGGCGGAAATACTCACAAGCACTCCTATAAAAGACCAGCAGAGAGAAAAAGAAATGAAGAAAACAATTACCAAGAAAAAAGGTGATGCTGTGAAGGAACATTTGAAGGAAGTAACGTCAGGAAGTAATAAAAAATGGGCATTAAAGAGAAATTCAAAAGACGTTAAACCGTCTACAAGTAATATAAACAAAGATGGAAAAAGGATGAAAAAAGGTATAAAACAATCCGAATGCAGATGCTTAGTGTGTTATGAGCAATATCAAGATCCGCCATTAGAAGATTGGATTAGGTGTGATGATTGCAATATGTGGGCACACGAGAGCTGTACCTCATACTCAGGAAGAGGCGCTTATTACTGTGATTTGTGCCAAGAATAACAGGTTTCTCTATTATATCTAATGACTTCCACCACTGTCAGCAAAATTATGAGCCCCTTGTGTTGGATAAACCATTTTTTCTAATTAAACAAACTTCTAATTCCTTATTTGATTAATGCCATTGTCGTGCCAAAATTAGTTGTAATAATTTAGAAGTCACTATTTTTATAATTATTTTATAACAATTTTATTGATCTCAATAATTTAGTCACTACCCAGTTTGCCCTAAAGCCTTACCTGTTTTAGGCCCCGCTACGGGCAAAACGGGTAATTCGAGGAGTCTAGCTTTTTGTATTTTTTTAAATATTTTTTAAGTAATGACTTTATTTTCATGTTGATTTTATAAACTTTAAAACATAAAGAACTTAATATTCAAAAATACACATTTGATTTGTTAATGCTCTCATTTTTATTTAACCACAACCTTAGCTTACCCGTATTGGGCTACGTTCCCCTAAGCCTAGTTACTGTAATTACTATAATTTAATTCGAGTGATGTTCACTTGCTCTGTTATAGTCTATAGCTTTTTATCGCATTGCAATGGCAATACCAACATCAAATAATCATCACTTGTTTTGAACACTGACAAACGGTACACTACGACGAAAATCACTTAGAAAAAAATAAAATACTTGAAAAACGGAGTAATTACGTTTCATTTTCTCAGATAAGTATCTGCTTCTTTACTAAATCTATGGGTGATGCCGTGTTAAGATGTAGTGTACCATTTACAATAAAGATTTTTTTTTAATAATTATAATATACATACCAGAATTTATTTTAAAGACAAGATATCTATGTTCACGCTTTTGTATAATGAGTATTTGTTCTTTGTATTTGCTTAATGCAGAAAAAAAGGATAAGTAACTTGAACGCTCTTGATTAAGACAAAAACAATTTTGATTCAATAGAATATTTGTATAAGGATTACTATACAATACAACTGTTTGTTGTCATAACTACAATCACCAACAGTATGATAGGACACCACCAACACCAACAGTATGATATGTTACACCCTGTGTTACTAAAAAATCTATATTAAATATTAGACAATATCGCATGCGTTGCGCTGATCCCAAAGTAAGTAACTAAGCACTTGTGATATGGAAATCTGAAACAAAGACGGTACCATAAACACCTAGACTCGAGACAATATAGAAAAGCTCATTTTCTATATTGATCCGGCCGGGGATCGAACCGGGGACTTCAGAGATGGCGACACCATGAAAACCGGAGTGAAAGCCACTTGACCACAAATATATGTATATTGGTGGAACATGATAGCTCAGGGTGATCTTGTTCTGAAACATGTCGAGAATTATTTAACGAAGACGTGAAGAAGACATCTAAAGCTTTTGCTAGAGGAGAATACCCTGTAATGGAAGGGCCAAACAGAATAAGTTATACACGGCGTTTCAGAGCTTGTACCTTGTGGCAGGTGTCAAATGAGGGCCTTGTAACGCACTTAGCGGAAATACTTGTGGAAGAGGTGGAGACAACTACGTTAGTTCAAATAATCATTCATATAAATGTATTATTTATACAAACCTTTGTGTTTTATTTCTATAGCCGCGACAAGTGCTCGTCGCTTTCGTTCATTCCTGCGGCCGTGTAGTAGTTACATCGTGAATAGGTTTATTTGAGAAAAGCGCAACACTAATTTACATTTGTCAAAAGACGAAAGCACTGCACTATAAAATATGTCACGTCCTAATCTTTAAAGAGCCCCATATACAGTTGATTAATCATTTCAATCGATCGTCACGATAATCGTTACAATCTGTCGCTACTCCCTTGACGTTCAAGTTAATCGTTAACAACACAAACACATTTACGAATTGGTTCGTATAATATAAAGCAAGTCCTACATGCAAATAAGTTGAGGATTCCACGCCAATGCCGCAGACCTCGTGTGAAACCACCAACAGTCGAGCGAAGACCTGCCATCTTACCTTACGTGAGAGGTGTTACAGACAAGATTGGAAGAGTCCTCAGGCGTGCATCTATCAAGACCTATTTCAAGCCCCTGAGGAAGATTTCTCAGTTCCTGAGACCCGTGAAATGTAACATCCCCTTACAGGATGCAGGAGTTTACAAGCTTGACTGTGAGTGCGGTCTCTCTTATATTGGACAAACAAAGCGAAGTATTTGTACCCGCGTCAAAGAACATATAGCTGATGTCAAACACCGTCGCGTAAACAAGTCTGCAGTCTGCGAGCATGTCATGGATAAACCTACACATTCAATGAAGTTTGATAAGCCCCAGGTCCTTGCAAAAGAAGTCCGTTATCTGCGCAGGATGCTGCGAGAGGCCATTGAAATTAAAAAAACATCCTAATTTCAACAGGGAAGATGGTTTCTCCGTAGCACCAGTTTGGGATCCAGTATTTCCTCTAATGAAAAATTCCAAACAGACATAAGACTGCAGTACTAATTAATATGTTTTAGTTTATTCTAATTTCTATTAACAATTAATAATAAATTAAACTTAATAAAAATTCATTCAATAAAATAATTTGTAAAACATAATGCAGCGTAAATTGGAATGTTTTCTTTGTAAAATTAAAAATAAGGTATTTAATTGATAACTATTGTAACTATAGTGAAAAAATAGGGTGGTTTGCATTAATATTAGACATAACTGGTTGAAGACTGTACCACCTCAGTCAACCGTGACCATGGGACCTGTAAAGGGCCCGAAACGTCGGTTTGTTTGAAAAAACAAATATACGCAATTTAAATCCGGAAAAATAGTTTCACTTCCTATGTGTAACAATCGCGAAAACCTAAGAACTCGAAATATCATTAAATTTGAACGAAACTCGATTTACAACAAATATTTAGTAGCCAATAGTTTTTCCCTTCGATGTTGGGTATTAACGGGTGTTATTAACTCGATTTAGACCAATATATATTAATAAAGAGCCGGGTTTAAACCCGGGCGCTTGACAATCTCTGGTCACTACAGATCATGAAGACAAAATATAAACATACATTATCGATTCGTCGTTACGATCAGTCTGAAACGACGTATCGTGAAGACAAATCGTCCCATATATGTGCGCCCTAAGAATTAAGGGTTGGCACCTGCCACAATGTCGCTGTCGACTCAAGTTACCATAACGTACATTTACTCTGCCAACGTTTGTACTAACGATAATGTTTCACATAGATGCGGTGTGCTAAAAATGAAATGTCGAACTCAACGATAAGCGGCCAAGCTAGGGCGCGCCGTAACATTTTTTCCCATTGGCAAAATACCGTTTTTACAATATGTAACTAATCAGGGCTGCTAATTTTAAACCATCTCAACTTGTCGATAGAGAGTTAATGCCAGGATTTTGTGCGTTTGGTATTCTGCTAAAAGTTAAAAGTAGTGGCTTGTCAGTGCCTTGCCATCGTGGAATTGAAATTTCTACTATTAATATATTTTTATAGTTGTATTTTTTATGTAATTATTTACATAAAAAAAACATTTAATTTGACGGCTAAATTGCAGATCAAACGAGATAAAAATTACAATAATTAAGTGTAGTAATTTCCGTAGTAGTTTTAATAACACCGGATTTACATTTATCTGACGTGGCTTGTCAGAACGGTATCGGTTTCATAAACACATCACAAGCCGTCACGTCAGGTTGCGACATACTAATATAAATCTAAATATATTAAATGTATGTAACCGATACCGTTCTGACGCGTCACGACACGACACGTCAGACAAACGTAAATCCGGCTTTAGGCAACATCGACCGTTAGTGATGGAATGAATGAATGCCATCACTACCATTTCACTGTCACTCTTATTTTATTGTTATTCTGCTAGTTGCAATTTCAGTTGAGTCTCTATAGAGACTCAACTGAAAATTCAAGAAAATTACAAGACTTGGAGCCCTGGAAACGCTGGATTAAATGTTATTTAAATATTTGACGTTAGAGAATCTTAAAAAAATAATCATACACAAAATAAAACAGTAATACACGAACACCCAAAACATTGTACAACATCAACTGCGGCTATGTAGCATACCTTCGTTTGCGTATGTCAAAGAGAAAGTTTCGCAACCCTTCGCATAATTGTGTCGCTTGTTCACCGGACGTCGGATAAGTACACCTTTCAAATCTTATTGGCCGGGTTATGTAGGAATTTGAGTCTACATTTACCGGTGTGTTATTGTTGCTAACTTGCTTCGTATGTTGGCTTAGATTTTGCATAAATATTCATTCAATATTATTAAATCGCTAATAGTAGTAACTTGTGAAAGAGTTGATCCAGGGAAGTACTACCACCTTATCTAATTCTGCCACCAAGCAGTAATGTGAGCATTACTCCGTTCCGGTTTCGAAGGGTGCTGGTGAAATTACGGGCACATGGTACTTGTCAACTAGATTTTTGCGATTTAAAACATTGAGTAGCACTGCGATTGCTACGAACAGGCGTGTCGCTTAACATCAGAGGGTCTACTCCCGTTCTATGTCCGACATCCGTTACTCCGCAACAGTTACTGTCAAATAAGTAATACTCGACCACATTAAAAAACGCATGATGCGAATGAAGCTTCATGCTTGATATTGTTTTTTGATTTCGTCGAGTATTACCTTTTTCACAGAAATTATTTCGGACGAATGTCGGAGAACGAGATTAGACCCCCTGGCGCACGATTTGTTCGTCCCGTAACTTGGTATTATAAAAAAAAATCTATTTTGACCTAAATCCTTGGCATTACTCTTGTTACACTTTTCTAATATACAGTATTTGTAAGGTATACCTGTATTTAAATATTCATGTTAATCAAATAAACATTTGTATGATATTTTTCCAAGCGAACAAAATGCGTTTAACTTTTCACACTTAAATAAACCAATCTTGCTGGTAATCAAAAATTACGGAAAGCGGGTCCCATTACGAACTTTCACACATTTTCGCAGCAATATATAATTTTTATACCTCACTAGCTCGGAAAGGTTTTCTTTCTCGTTTCGTTTCGTTTTTTGCACGCTAGCGTGGAAAAGGTTTTTTAAATTCGCACTTGACGATGGACTGAAAAAAAAATGAAACGTTCAAATAAGCGACTTGTCGTACATTTCTTATATAATGTAATATAAATCCGTTGGTATATTTCATTCTTATTATAGTTGACATTAAATTGATAATGATAACTAATTGTGTTTATTAAATTATTTTAATTCGTTGAAGAAGAAAATAATTTCTATAATCACTTAATCACACAAAATAAAAGTACAAGCAAGAATAAAAATTGATGAGGTGTAAATTCAGAACGCATCCGAATATAAACTTTTTCTTTTAATTTAAAAAAAATGATGATACAAGTCTTTGTTTTTCAATTTAAGTTTTTCAAGGATTCGCTCTGGACCTTTTGGAGGGAAAAGTTTCGTTTTTATTTTGACTTTCAATTATTTTGTGAAATCTAGTTTAAAGTGGAATAGGATAGTGCTATTGTGCCTTAATCGAAGATTAAAACGCGAAATTAATGAATTTCGAACTAAAATACCCGTATCGGCCCGTTTTAAGGAATCCCGAGTCAATCCAAGCACGCTGAGGCGGCGTGTCATTTTGAATTTCCTATCCTGTTTGTGGCGGCCATTTTTACAGAAACATAATTAAACTTCATGTTTAGGCTGATGGCTTTGCCAAAGCCTTAATAAATTTAAAAAAATCAAGTCTTTTCAATTGTTTTTCTTTCATCTACGATTTTCCTCACTATAGTGAGGTGAAAAGTTGTGTGTTTCGCTCGGCAGCAAAGTTGTTTTGCGTCTCGTGCCTTGAAACCCTCGCTACACTCAGAAATCTATGTTAGCTTCCTTCGCTTACGCAGGTTACAATACAAGTACTCGCGTCAACAACAACTTTGCAGCCTCACATAACAAATAACTATTATTTTTCCCTAACGCAAGACGGAAAAAATGTAATATATCGGCCAGAAAATTGAAAGGACGATCACAGCTTCCCGATCAATTTGCAAACTGCGAAACCTATTAGTTTATGAGATTATATCTTATTTTTGCAAATGATATAGGAATTGAAAATTCAAGAGGACAGATGAAATGGAGTTGATATCCGATGCTAGGGTTTTATCGTATAATTTCATTATATTCATGTACAATTTCTGATATTAATCACGTCTTTGAACGTGTATAATGGCTCTGATCGCGTCATTGGTTGGTAGTGGAAAATTATAACCTTCAATACTGAAATCCCAATATCAGTTTCACCTGCCCAATTGCCGTACGATTGATCGCAACTGCTCGCGAACGATCCATTAACTGAAAAAATAATTACCCAACCGATCACTATATTTTTTTATACAGTTTCAGATTTTAGCTTTGAAACTATTTACAAAAAAAGACAAATCAAACAATTTAAAGTAATCAATGAAGTTATATATTCTTTAAATAATCGAATTAGTTTTAATGTAGCGTAAAAAAAATGAATTGTAATCTGACAAACTTTGTAGTTGGCTATGTAAGTAGATTATTCAGAATTTTAAACCAAATTTAAAAGCTGTGAAGTTTGCATATATATAAAAAAATAAATAAAATATAAAAAAAAATTGCCCAGCCCATCCCTTTAAACGGTGACCATAAAATAAAAACCGTATAGATGTTTAAGATTAAGTCTCTATTTTATAAGAACGTAATCGCTTAATGAAATTGATAATAAACTTTGGTCTAAGTATGATGTGATTTGAATCATCCAAAACTCAGCAGGTATATACATAAGCAAAAAAAGCGTTCGTTACAATGCGGTTAACCTCTGTCGGCTAACAAGGCAGAAGTGTCATTTGCAGCAAGCAGCCTATATTCACAGAGTGTATGGTTAATGTTACGATAGATGTAAGGTATATCAAAAACGACCTTCAGGGAGTTGAAGACTTGTCTAACACATTAATGAATATTAATCAAGTTCATGGGCTTAATTTACTGTTCCGTACTCCAACATTGATACTTCTTGTGGTTGTTTTAAGTTTAAATATTTATTTGTGTATGGGATAATATTATTTGGTCCTCAAAGATATAATTGATCTATTGTAAATGTGCACTTTTTTAAATAAACGATATTTTTTATGTTTGATACATATAGTAATTGTTCCGTCTATATTAGTTGGTCTATGGATAAATTATAAATGAACTGTATTCAAGTTAACACTATCATTATGATTGAGCATACTAAATTAATATACGGCATTAAAAAATAATATTTGATCCTGTTTTTTATTATTGATCTTTCTTTTAACGATTGATGATATTTATAACCAGTATATCTTTTGATATTGATTTCATAATCAATTTTATTGCTTGGTTGCGCCCTCCATTCAGTAGGTTAGCTTAGTATATAAAAAAGCAGCACGAGACGAGCAAGCGAAGTGAGCGTGTCGCGGCAGCGACCAGCAAGTGCCGGAAACCAATTTGCTTGAATTTCCGAACATGTTCTCCCATCAAATTATGTTTTAATTAATATAATGTTAGTATAAAAATATAATCAACATTTACTTACTTTTAAAAAATAGACATCTAAATTTTATTTTTAATGCTCATTTGCCTTAGTTTTGAAGCCTAAAATAAAACTATCAAAGTTAATTCACACAAATCAAAATTTTTTTGCGTAGCTCAGATCAGATTTAAGATATGCATTGCAAGATATGCATTGATTTCATTTATTTTGTCTCAGAGAACGAGGATCAATCATTAAAAAGATGACCGTTTAGATTTTTTGCTTGCTGCTATTGCAAATTTAAAATGATCATTTAAATACATGCCTTTATGTGTTATGTAAGTACGGTACAAAGGGGATAAAATTTGTTAGGTATTCAAAGAATAGCTCCAAATCTCGAAATTAAAGGTACTCGCTACAACACAGACGCCGCTTTCACGGTAAACCTCACCGGCTGGAGAAGGCTACGTGGACCACTGACGTGATTAGCCCACATCAACCTACCTGACGTTATCAGCAGCGCCTGAGCCTGGCTTCCTTTCATTTTAGATGAAATTGCGGCTAATCCAGCGCTGTTTTCTTCAGTTTAAAAGAATTTTATCATTTAAAACAGCGTTATTTTTATCTTGCTACACTCTTGGACATTTTAGAAAAACACAAAAAAAAATGGATCATGATAACAATGTAATATGAAGTTTATTAACTGTCACGATATTTATTTTTAGTTTGTTATAATTATTAATACAAAGATTGAACACAGAGAAAAATTCATTCGATCCAGCGTCTTCCGGGTACCTGACCGAGCACTAAAAAAATAACCAATTTCATTCATTTTTATGGATAACTTCACACTTCACACTTCAACAAAAAACATTTACTATGGCGAAATTGTTCCCACAAAAACAACCTAATGGTTCTTTAGACAATTTCCCTGTACCTCCTATGGTTTCAGATTTCCCCATGCTGTCCCAGTTAAAAAAACATACCGTATATGACCAGTGGTTCACAATATGAACGCTGTTATCATAATTAAATTTTTTTTAACGTTTCTCTAAATATGTCCATAAGTCTTTTTTACTTGCATATTTTACTTCATTATTACCTTCATATAACTGATGAAGTAGATTTTGTAGGTAGGTATTAATTGTCAAGTAGAGATAATGATAAATTAATGATTATGAGTGAAATATTTATTTAGACTATCGCAACACATAGACAATTGTTTTAGATTTTGCGACAAATAAGGTGTTATCGGGATTATTTAATAAAGTTATAGTTTCTGTCGTTAAACCGCTGAAGATGGATACTCGTATACCCTTAAATTTGTTGATCAAAGCACGTCCTTGATCTTAAGATCGCATATCGTCGCCTTACTTTCTCAAACTCGTATCTTAAAGCATAAAGTTATTGAAATGCAAAAAATGGATTGTATATTCAAATTTTGCAGGCTGATTTCACATCGCATTTCCTTCATGTTCACACACTGGCTTTTACCTTTTTTTTTACTTTTTCATTGAAGCTTAGCAATAAATCTACGAAGAACCTACAGCTATCTTAGGTGTGGGTTTGGCCTCCTTGAAGCCGTTACGGAAGCGCCTCCTGACGATCTTGAGGTGGCACATACGGCCGCTACCGGTGGTCTTCCTGCGCTTGGCCTTCACTGACCAATGGTAAGAACGCAGTATTGCTGCAGGGTATCCGCACTGTGCACATTTGGACTTCTGAATGTGGTAAGAAGATCTACCACATCGTCTGCACAGCGCGTGAGTCTTGTTGCGGGGTTTACCAAAGCTCGACGTACCCTTCGTCATTTTGTCAGACTCTGACAATCAAAGTAATGCATACAAATGAACTATGAGATAATAAAATTATTTATGAGAAATTTAAAATAAATAGAAAGTTTTTCTTGAATAATCATTTCCATTTCCTGAATAATCACTCTTTATAATATACGAGTTTGAGAAAGTAAGGCATCGATTTTGAGTTTTAATGCAAGTCCAAACCGTAGCAAAAGTAAACGAATTGCCTGAACGAGTCCAGTGTCGATTCTTTACCTTGTTATAAAGTTAGAATTCGGAACAGGAAAGAGGTCACATGTGTAAACGTGGTACCCTCGCGAGTTTACGACGTTAAATATTTGCATGCTCCATCCGCAGTTTCGCTGCTTTATTTCGATGTTTTCGGTTTGAAATATTGAGTGGTTGCTATGTTGTCAATATCCAAATTGGTATCTATTTTTCGTGTTTATGAGAGTGTTATGAGACGGGTGTGGCGATACAAGTTAGCAGATTGGGACGAAATGCGCCCTTTATTTGCATCATATCCCTGGCAGGCGCGCTTTACTTCAGGAGATTCGTCGAGCTGTGCTGATGCTGTAGTCGAGGTCTTGCGTTTTAGGTATGGAGTATTACATACCATACTCTGATGTACCCAATGAACCCCAAGCTCGTCCATGGTTTAACGCTGATTGTAGTTGTGCTGAAGCACATAAACTGTCCGCGTACCGAGCTTGGGCAGATGCTCGACTACACAAAGCTCCGAGTACTCGGAATTTGAAGAAAGCTTTTAATAAGGCCGCCAAGAAGTGCAAAAGCGTGTTACTTAGGGCCAAGTTTGACCATGTGCGCCGCATTGGGGCCAAGCTTGCCTCTTATCCAGCAGGCAGCAAATCCTGTTGGTCCCTGGCCAAAGCGGTCGAATGTAACTTTTGTCGCCCACATTTGCAACCTCTGCTGAGGCCGGATGGCTCGCTGGCTCATACTGCGGAAGAGAAGGCGAATCTTTTTGCCTCACTTTTTGCAGAGAGTTCGCGTCTGGATGCCGCAGGGAACCTACCACTACCTTACCTCAGGTTAGCTGCACTATGGCGCCAGTTTGCTTACGTCAAAAAGAGGTACTTAGAACTCTGTGGAATCTAGACGTGAATAAACATGATGTTCTCAAAAACAAAAAGTTGTCACACGCCTGTACCGCCTCTCACTTGAGACTGGTGTAGTTCCCACATCGCGGAAGCTTGCGAGCGTGCAACCTGTGTGTGAAAAAGGGAAGCAGAGTTGACCCTGTCAATTACAGACCTATCTTAGTCACTTTCATACTCTGCAAGACTATGGAACGTGTACTCAACAACCGTCTCCTATCATACCTTGAAGACAACGACCTCCTCAGTGATCGCCAGTACGGATTCCGACGAGGGCGATGTACTGGGGATCTTCTTGTGTATGCCTGTGATATATGGAGCGAAGCTATAGAAAAGCAAGGCGAAGCACTTGATGTATCTTTGGACATTTCTAAATCTTTTGACAGGGTCTGGACCGCAAGCCTATTAAGTAAGCTTCCCCCTTATGGACTTCCTAACTAACTAACTAACTAACTAACACTAACACTAACTTTTGCAATTGGATCTCGGATATCTTGAGCGAACGTTCGATTCGAGAGGTCTTAGAAGGCTACTATTCCGAACATATGGCGATAGATGCCATGCTCTGTTACATACCAACTGGCCATTTTGGGTTCAATTGACAACCGTGCCAAGAGGCTTATAGGTGACTCGGAATTAGTGGAGCCTTGAACACTGCCGTAAAGTTGCCTGCTTATCGGTATTGGTAGGATATATCACGGAGAGTGTGCGATTGAATTACACGATTTAATTCCGCCTTCCCCTTTCCATCACCGGGGGACTAGGCGTAGCCTTGGGTTCCACCCCTATGTTGTAGATCTTCCAAAGATTCGCACGAAGCGTTTTGCTTCCACATTTATATGGCGAACGGCTATGGAGTGGAATTCCCTGCCTGCAGACTTGTTCCCTGAACGTTATAACTTGGGCCTTTTCAAGACGAGAATGAATAGGCACTATTTAGGTATGTATGCTCCATCGTCGACTATCTATAAAAAAAATTTAAAAAATTAAGAGTTCCAGCCTCGGAGGCAACTTTTTGTGTATCTCGGTGGCCCAACGATTAGCACTATGGGCGCTTGTTAAGATTAATAAATACAGTAGAAGTGCTTAGATGGCGAGGCACGTGTGCCAACAGTAGATGCGCGCAGTTCCACATACTTGAGCTCAGACCGCCATTTTCGCTTTGTACGCTATGGTCATATCAGTCATATCACGCAAAACCTCGAAAAACGTACAAAAATGCCGTATTTTGCTTTGGAATGCAAAAATGACACTCGCACCTATAATATATTATTATCCATGGTGCTGCTTCTTGCCATCGTTAAGTCGAGGTTCTATTGCTATCTTGGCAGTCGATTATAAAATAAAATCAATAACAACACAACAATATATCAACTACCAAGAACCAGCTGCAAGCGAGCAGTGATAAAGTGGGTTAAATCATTGGACTATGACAAGACTGAAAACCTTTTGCATCCCACCCAAATACAAATACCTACAACACACGCAAGCACACTAGCCCAACTTGTCTTTACCGAACTACATAATTCATTTACTATTGATATTTTCTTTTATGAACTTGTCATTATCCTAACAAAGACGACTCAATACCTTCTCTTCTCGTGAACAACTTCGCACATCACACTCTCATAGATTCTTCTGCTTCCTTGGTACATTCCTTTACTTCAAATTAAATTCAACATTGCATTTTCACGCCTTGAATAAGATGGGATGTAAAAAGACCGTCAAACGCTGGCTTAAAAATAAAAACTATGATGAAACAGAAGGTTTACTAGAAGTTATTTCATAATTATATTGTAAAAGCTAATTGTTTTATTCCTAATTACATATAGCTATTTTGTTTTTAAGCACTAATATAATGAATCTGTGCACAAACAAGATGCTTAAGATACAGGTAATAATGTACTTAGTTTAGGCATCGCAACTATACTGGTAGGCTTCTAATAATTAATTGTATAGCTTTATGATTAGTATAATAATTAAGGTTTATTTTTTATTATTTTTTTTACCAATTGTATATTAGCTTCCCTTACATTTGTTTTTGTTTTTTTTTTACTTATATTTAGATTAAGTTATGCTGAAATAAATTTATCTTTATCTTTATATTTATCTTTATTATTTCCAAAAAATTGTCGTAATTTAATTTAATTTTGCAAATTTAAAGTAATTATTTGATCACAATGCATTTCATCCATTTTACTGTTGATTTACTGTAGGTAGGCCTAATCTATGTAAAATTGATTTTAACTTATATGTAAGAACGGGGACCTGGTGACAGTGTAATACAGGCATTTTTATGCCTATCTCAGGCACCTGTCTCTCGCAAATAAGGTTTAATGTAGAAACTCATTAGGCAGTAAGCATTTATACAATTTACCTTGTATGTTAAGAGAAAATAAATAAAAATTATTAGTATAATATTATATTCATCTATCGTCCGTCTCGACTGTGTTCAACTGTGCGTTGTTGAAGTATTTGTCATTGTTTCAGTTGTTACCTCGTTGTTGTCTGTTATTGTTATGAGTTTTTGTTAAGTTTTCAATCTCGTTGTTGTGTTTGTACCTATTAATATAAAGTTTTTTCAGTGTATAAGTTGGGTCATAGAAATTAGCACCTAAATTATTATTTAAGTATTTTTTTGTGAAACTTGTTTTGTACCCCTGACCTATCACTTTGACAGTGACATATCTGACATTTCTTTGTTTACAAAAATTCTCTTGGAGTCTAGGTCACAGCATAAAAGGCAAAAAGTCCGCATTAGCCGCGTTGCACCTTATAACACTTTGTATACTAATAAATCAAGTTTAAATTATAATAGCTTAGTACGACCTCTTTCATATAACATTATTCACAAGTATAATATCATTGATTCACACAGTACGCCGTCTGGCTTTGGTGCTCGCGGAAATTAAGTGTCGGTGATGTTACTTGCGCTGGAAAATAAAATGACAAACCGGTTGATTTTGACTTCATTAATGTTTATAGCGAAATGAGCTCAAAGCGTGACAAAGTGGGTTCAATTTTGTTAACAGACATTTGTATGCGGATTCTCCTGTGTCATAAGGTCAATCGTATGTATGGTGTTTGAAGAACACGAATAGTTGGTTATGTCTAATGAGATACGAAAGTAATTGTCTCTCGATTTACTTGTTAGTTATCAGATTTATCGCTCCTAAAAAAATATCTGAGATTACAAACCCTTGGAAACCAGAAACTCACAGCAATAGAGCTTCTTGTGAAAAAGTTCGTCCAGGGAAGTATTGCCGCCTTACCTAATTCTGCCGCCAAGCTGTAATATGAACATTATTGCCTTCCAATTTTGAAGGGTATGAGTCCTGGTGAAATTACAGGTGCATGTGACTTGTCAACCTATGTCTCAGTGTCTGAGGGTAAAGCTCTGAGTGACACTGCAACTGTTGTGGTCTGAAATGGTCTGGCGTGTCGCTTAACATCAGGCGCAGCACATGTTTGTGTCCCGTCACTTGATATCAAAAAAAAGACTGTGCATGAAAAATATGTCTAACCCTATTTCCTAACCAAGAATACAGCGTAGTAATTTTATTGTTAGAAGTTGCTTTGTGCTGTAAAATTGAAAGTAATTAGACTACTGCGGTACGGAATAACTTTGTTCGGAAGTTAGCTTGTTAACGTTCAGATGCAAATGGTCGCTTTTAGTTTGAAACAAATACTCCGAAGGATAATATAGAAGCTATCCAAGGTTTAAGTCCAAACGGTTATAACAATGTAGGTTTGTAATCGTAGCTAAAATACAAGATATGTAGGTAATACCTATAAACGTCTTTATTGGTTACCTAAAAGGAAAATTATTTATCATCAGAAACAAATCAATTTTTTTCCTTATGTCTAAAATGGATAACCTACACTCGCTCGGACTATTTCAAAGACTCCTTTACGATTAAGGCTGCACAATTACGGAATGAACTTCGGTCTGAAATCCGACATTGTAAGTCGCTTCCTATTTCTAAATTTATTACTTTCATATAAGCTGGATTCCAAGTCTGCAACGTGTATAATATTTATTAGTAAGTATAACTTTTCGAGTTCTTAGGTTTTCGCGATTGTTACACATAGGAAATGAAACTATTTTCCGGATTTAAATGGCGTATATTTGTTTTTTCAAACAAATCGACGTTTCGGGCCCTTTACAGGTCCCATGGTCACAGTCAACCGTGATCGATATTTATTATTTGATAAATTACAATATAAGTTTTTATTTATACAATGCAAATTTTGCAATTGGCATATTATGTCTCCCGCGTTGATTAGCTTTCCTCTACTTCAAAGGTTGTCTGGAAGAGATCGCTCTTAGCGATAAAGGCCGCCTTTGTCCACATCATTTTTAAGTTGTTTATGTACTGTTTTTGTGCTTGTGTGTGAACAATAATAATATATCTATCTATTTTTATCCCGTGCCGGTTTGTGGTGTTTTCACAAACCATTGTCTCGTAGTCTTTACTGGTTCCATGGTCACGGTTGGCAGAGAAAAAACAATATACGCGATTTTAGATCTGAAAAACTAGTTTCATTTCTAATGAAAACCCGAAGAACTTGACATTTATCAACAACTTCATTAGTAGCAGTAGATTCCTCGTGAGAAAATTCGTCCAGGGAAGTACGCCACCTTACCTATTTCTGTAACCAAGCAGTAATGTGAGCATTACTGCGTTCCAATTTGGAAACGTCAGGGTACTGATGAAATTACAGGCACGTATGACTTGTCAACTTATGTCTCAGAGTGACGGGCGCAATGGCAGTGCCCCTCAAAGCTTTGCGATTTAAAGCCACTGCAACTGCTATGGACATGCGTGTCTCTTACCACCAGGCGCACGACTTATTCGTCCCGTCACATCATAAAAAGGGTAAATTAATGTTAATACATCTCCAAGAAACCTGCAAGACCACAAATATTACCACCAGTATTCTAAATAAATAACATGCTTTAAAAAAGACGTATACCGGCTATAATATGTAGGTATAGTGTAAATACCTTGTAATTATTTTGTAGTTTTAATTTCTGTATACCGCAATGTTACATATGCAAAGCAAAATAATTAAATGAAGTATTACTTCACAATTATCCATAATTATAGTGGTATAACATAAATAATAAATAAGTGGTTTTTGCGGGCGGTCTTGACGAGTTATAGTTGTATGGGCGGGCGGCCTTATGTAGGTATTATTTAAGGCTACAGCTCACTGAAATTTGAATTCAAATATATGTTTTTTTTGTAATGTTATGTGACGGAACGAACAAGACCGGAGCCTGGTGATAAGCTACTCGCATGTCCATAACAATTGCAGAGCCACACACGAGTCTTAAGTCGCAAAAATCTGAGGGGCACTGCCACTGCGCCTAGATATAACTTTACAAGTCCCATGTGCCTGTAATTTCACCAGCACCCCTACCCTTGAAGTACCACCCTGGACGAAGTCTTTTACAAAGAGCTCTACTGCTACTAAAGTTTATTTCATATGTAAGGAAATTATATTTATAATTTGAGCGATACATCGAGTGCTTGGCAAAAACTGCTGCCAGAAAACTAGGCATACTTTTCAAGGTCAGGCGGTACTTCACACCTGAACAGCTTATAAATCTATATAAAGCACAAGTTCGATCCTGTATGGAGTACTGCTGCCACCTTTGGGACGGCTCTGCCCAATACCAGTTAGCTGCCTTGGACTCGGTGGAGCGTAAAGCAAAGAGACTTATTAACAATAATCCTCTTGTGGAGTCGAAGCTCCAAAATCTCGATCATCGCAGAAAAGTAGCCTGCTTGTCGGTTTTCTATCGGATACATTTCGGGGAGTGTGCGCAGGAACTTTTCAATTTGGTTCCGCCCTCACCGTTCCTCCTTCGGTCGACTAGAAGGTCCGGAGCACTCCATTCTTATGTCGTTGATATTCCACCTATTCGCACTAAGCGCTTTGCTTCCTCCTTTCTGATGCGTACGGCAAAGGAATGGAATGCTCTACTGCGTCTCTATCTGTATTTCCCGAAAAGTACAATTTGGGGCTATTCAAGGCTAGAGTGAATAGGCATTTTTTAGGCAAACGCGTCCCATCGTCGGTCACATCGTCGCTTAACATCAGGTGAGATTGTGGCCAAGCGTGTGTCTATTATATATATATATAAAAAAAAAAAAAAGACAGTGTAACTTGAACCCGGTAAAATGTTCATCTAATGGGTTTACAACAGGTTTTGAATTTGAAACTATCATATATATTTATTTTCTTAGATAATTATTATGATAGTTATCCGATAGTTTTGAAATTTTATTCAATAATGAAACAATTTTTGAATAAAAATGACAAAGAGTGCGAGAACTAAATGAACACGAAGATAAATCTTTGGGAAAACGATTTGGTTTGTGCATTTTCGATATTGACATTTGACACGTTTGGATTGCTAGCGGTAGTATTACGTGGTTCCGATTAATTTTATAAATATATATTGACGAATATGTCAAGATAATTATCGTAATAATTATCTATATAAATATCAATGATAATTATCACTTCGAACCCTGGTTTACAACCTCCATAGAATCATGAGTAGATGATTACTTTTACGAAGCAAAACGTGACATATCGGAGATGATTAGCGAAACTCTTCGAAGAGCTATAAAGTTCTCATCTTCAAGGGTCAGTGTGATAAAGCTTTGCCAAATATATTTCCTCTTTAGATGAGATAATAACCAGCAATAAAACATATGGGTATGATGAATAATCAGATGACGACAAAATTTTCGCTCCATAAGATAAAATCTGTTGTATTTCGCGAATATACAAATAATGCCAACCACGATGATCAACGGCTTGTACTGTGGGCGCTGGATGAGGAGGTCTCGGTTTTGATTCCCAGTAGGACAAATTTGGAAAATGCACTTTTATAAATTGTTTCTGGTCTTGGTATTCTAGGTAGGACCCCGGAGTGAATTCCATTGGTACTCACAGGTACAAGAAATTCCTTAGTTTGATATCAGGTAATTGGTGTGACTATTACATATTTGTATAAGCAATAATGCTCAACTAACATACATTGAACTAAAAGCTTTGCTAAAACGACAGTAAATCTACAAAGAACAATACTAACTAAACGCAAAGGTGTGTCTTCACAAATTTTGTAATTAAATTTATTTATTTTTTGTTTGCAAGTCCCGTGTGCTTGTAATTTCACCAGCACCTACGGGTGCTTAAAGTAAAGGTACGCCTTTCAAAAGAAAAACGCAGTAATGCTCACACTACATGAAGAAAACAACTAGAATATTCTTTCATTGACTGAAAAAAGTATTAAAAAATAATATTCCTATAATATCTGAAATAAATGTAAGTAAGAAGTTTTCATGGACACTTTAATATATATATGCTGTACATGAGTCACGTAACGGCTGACAGGATTAACATGAAATCGGTGAATGGCATCCGCTATAGGTACTCGTATATTGGATTAGCACCGTCTAAAGGCGAACAAAATCGCTGATAAAATCCAGCATTAAACATAACTTATACACAACTATATATCACTTGACATAGAAAGTAACAAAGACGAAAGCGACTAAGTATTTGCTATTCAATCATAGATAAGTGAATCCTTGAACTTTGATATGAACTTGGCGAAAATAGTTCTTGTGACGAAATGACGCGTAGGCTATCGTGTAGACAGTTATGACATAGTTTATGAGGACGGGAGACGGAAGACGACATGTGACGTCATGGAATTGACGAATTCCGACCGCGCTATGAGTTGGAAGGCAGACACGATCAATAATTTCGTATAGTCAACGTTTGCTTTAAACATAACTCCCATTATTTTTATAATTAATAACAATAATACGCGTACACACTCATAGCCCAGAACTAGGGAAACCCTGAGTCGTGGGTGCCATAGACACACATATAGACAACCACAAATTACACCTAAACTCACGAGAAAAATAAATGTAGGCCATACAAATACATACAAGTATTTCTCCCGACCAGGGAATCGAACCGAAGTAATTTGTGGTTGTCTATGAGTGTGTCCGTAGCACCCGCAATACAGGATTTCCCTAGTGCGGGAAGAGTGTATGCGTTATTAGTAAATCTAAATATAGGGAACATTTTTATTTCGTCAGGTAATAATACCTTATATTTTATACACGTTTTAGCAATTCCTTTGGAAGGCCGAGCAGTAGGGATATCGGATTAAAAAAAGGAACGTTTTTTGGAGTAAATATGTATATAATCTTTTTCGAAAATACACATCTCGAATATATACAAGGAAGAAAGAAAATTGTAGTTGTGATACGCATACGTAAATAATTTGTTTCCATCCAATAGATATATTAATCAATGTTTTAAGTATCGATTACAAGTCAGTTACTTCAGAAAATGACGTAACTTAATTTTGAATTAGTTAAAAACGTTATACAGTAATTGCGGATTGATAAAAGATGTTTTTATTTTGTATCTGCAACGGTTTTAAAAGCATAATATTGTGCCAAGTTCCGGTTAGGACTTTGGTTAGGAGCCAGGCATAAAAAGAATAGAGTTATATCGGCAACTCTTTTTCTTTATTTCATTTTTTCTTTACTTTGGTAGTAATAATGTTAATAGCCTAATTACTACGTTATTCGTTAATTACCTATTCCTAGAATTTACAAAATGAAAAAAACAGATTGCAGACAAATTTGGCTCAAGATTAAATTAGACCGAAATGTTGACGACCTACGATAGCCCAATTGTTTCGAACCCGGATATTGGATGAGGAGGTCGCTGGTTTGACTTTTTCAAATGATACAACAAGTTAACAAGTTAAATTTCTAATGGAAAGATTCTATTCACTTACTCTTCTACTTTGCTGTGTCCGAAAAGGTGCATGATTTGATTCTTTTACTATGTACACCATTGTGGAGTGCAAATAAGGATATTGAAAATTAGCAATATTCACCAGTGTCTTTTTATGACACCAGCTGTCACGAACAACTCGTGTCATCGTGTGCCAAAGCAGTTGCAATGTCCCTTTAAATTGGAAAGATCTGAGGGGCACTGGCTTCGCGCTTGTCACCCTGAGACATAAGTTGAGTTGTGCCTGTAATTTCACCAGCAAACCTTCCCTTCAAAACCGGAACACAGTAATGCTGACATTACTGCTTGGCGGCAGAAATAGGTAATGTAGCAGTACTTCCCTGGACGAACTCTTTCACAAGGAACTCTACTGCTGCGAAAAAGCTATTCATTACATGGTCTCGTGTAAATTTTGTTGAAAACAAGTTAAGCCTGAAGATTTAACAAGGCAATGTTTAGAGCGTTAAATAAAGTATTTAATTCAAGCAACGCTTTCTGGTACATTAGCCCGCAGCCTTTTGGCTTCTTTAATCAATAATTTATCTTACCTATCCTTATTGTCTGTCTTTTATAAGATGCACGATTGTGGTTCTTTGTATTTTCACCAGGAAAGATACAATTAACACAGTCAAAATTTAATTGAGGAAAAATGTACTCAAGAGAATATTTACAACTGTTAAATACTTTGTATTTTTATTGATTTTTAATTTAAATTAATATTTAGAATAAATAGATGTTTTCAATTTATTATAATTTTCAACTAGGCTGAAAGTAGGTACGTAAACCTGTGCTAATGTATAAAATCTCTCTTCTGTCAAAAAATTGTCTGTAGGTACGGAAAGTGGTTGAAATACAACGTCTTGTCCGTCCCATCACTTGATATTATAAGAAAAAGTAATTTATTTTTGTGTCGTAATTATTCATTTTACCGTGGAATCATATTTTTATAATTAATATATTCAAGCGTTACTTGCGGTACTCCATGTTAATGAAAATAGGGTTCGCGGAGTAGCAAATTAATTTACTTCCATTTATATCCATATTTTTTTCTCAAGGGTTGTAGAATCCATCAATTTTAAATGCGACTAAGGAGTATATTGTCACACGGAACCATATTTTAATTGAACTTTTAACGGAACGACGAACGAACAAGTCGTGTCATTTAACACCAAATTAATGTCATAAAGTAATGTCATTTAACACCAAATGACACGACCGTCCACAACAGTTACAATGCCACTCCGAGCTTTAAATCCTTTTGCATACGCCACAACCGCACGCATGACATCTACTTAGTACTCAATAATAGTATTGACTATTTAATGTTTTTGCTTTGTGGTTATTTCATTACCTACTACTAAGACCTTATTTTTATTTAATTTTATCTTATTTTTTGTTATTCTTTTTTATTTTTCTTTTAATTTAGTTTTATCTTTTTATTTCAATTTCTTACTGTGTATTTTTATATTGCGGCGATTTGTAATAAATGGTTTGTATTATATTCTAAATCGCAAATATCTGAGGGACATAGTTACTGCGCCCGTCACCATCGAGACATACATTGACAAGGCCCATTTGCCTGCAATTTCATCAATCAACTATAACTAAAATTTACCTTATTAAAAATTCGACTTAATACTTGAGTTATCCGATAGTTTAGTCATATTTTTGAGTCGTCTATAGTTTTCTACTTAAAATAACTAAAATTTACCTTTGGTTTGTTTGGGATGCACGAAAGGAGTCTCTCCGCAAAAGGAAATACTTTCATCTCACATTAAGTAGTGCATCTGCACGTTTTTATTTTAAAAATGTAACGTACTAATCTACTTTACATTCTATTAAGCTAGTGACCCAACGCTTGCCGAGATACTATATCTGTGAGTCTGGGTTAAAATGACGATCGAGTTTCTTTGTCCCTTGGGATTGCTTGAAATATGCGTCTGTCAAAAAAGGGCACCGTCTCAAATGTTGTCGACATTTAGAAAAAAAATTGTCACAATATTTATTTATTTACCAAACAAACGCATTTGTGCCATAAGTATCGTATAGTTCTATTTTAGTTTATAAAAAAATGTTGAATCGTGTTTTAATTGTGTTATTTTCGATAACTGTTTTTGTGCTAGTTAATTTTCGGTGTATTAACCATTATAAGCCATGGCAGAATATCAACCAAGAGTTATGTACTCCATAATTATCTGTTACCGAATCATAAGCCCATATCACATGTTTGCTTTATTAATCATTATTTACTTTTTCATAACCGTGGTAGCCTCGCAAACAGAGGGTCGTTTTTCGGAATTTGTGTGCAAAATTTAATCTGAAATTTAGCATGAGATTTTCGGCGAAGGAAAACAAAGTGAGGAAAATTGTACACATCTGGAAAGCAATTGAATGATGTGTGTGAAGTTTTCATTCCGCAATCCTCATTGAGCCCCTTGCGTGGGAACTACAAGCCAGTTTACGTTCGTAGTATTTTAGAGTTTGGAAGTGTTGTCTGGAACCCTCAGTATGTTGTTCATCAAGATAGGACAGAAAGAACTTGAAAAAAAAAAATTAAAAAAAAAAATTAACTTGGACTATCGCTCTGGTTTTTGCTATACCGACTACGAAGATAGTGTAAAAAGACATGATGTACAGTCGCTAATTTCTAGACGGCATTTCCTAGACAGTATATTTTTCTGTAAGCTCGTTCACAATGACATTAATTCCGCAGAACTTTTAAGAGAAAATTTCGTTTAATGTACCTCACGTTTAAAAAGGACTCTATGTTTCAAATTGTCGAACAAATTACTTTCCCAGGCGATCGTGTAGTTTTTATGATAGGTGGTCTTTATGATGTTGACATGTTTGTAAATTCCTTAAATACATTTAAGAAAAAAGCGAGAGAAAGAACTGACATTCTAGTGGTTCTAATGCATATTTTTATTATATTATTATCTTTGGGCCTGTATTTCAATATTTTGGTAGTATATGAGTAAATATTTTGTATCCGTCACATATTTGCACAACTGACATTATATGTGTTATTGTAGGATACTATAGGTTAATATTTATATAGTGATAATTGTTTGTATATGACTGTATGTTACCTGAATAAATAAATGTTAAAAAAAACCAAGCCCTCTCATAGTAAAAGTAAGCTAATTATTATATGTTTTTATACCAATCTTCAAACCTGAGCAGCAACAGTATATTTCGAAAGAAATTCACAATCCAAATCAAATTCAAATGTCAACTTTGTCACTGTCACTATCCCACACTTCCACCTCGAGTTTTAGCTGAGTCATGTGCGTTCTTCAAAATACAACTCCGACAGTCCACAACAGCTCAGCTAATAGCGTTTCTTTTACCTGGGACCCCATAAAAGCACTTCATGTAGACTAAAAGTTTCCACGAACGAAAATATTACACGAGTTTTACTTCCCTTCGTCAACCATCCAGCGAAAGCACTTTATGTGAATTTGATTAAATTTTATGAATAAACTTCTTCAATATACAACACAAATAAGCTAAATGCTTTCAAGCACTTTAGATTAAACGACTTTATCTAACCTATTTAATTCATCTTCATTATTATTACTTAATATTGCTCGCGTATTTTAATATATTTTTTCGACAACAGGATTCTAGAACACACTGTATGTTTTTCTCGGCGGAAGTCAAACGGAAAATTCGAGCTAATAAGGAGGAAATGTTCTCTGATTTTCTTTTTATGACGTAGTCCATATTATATTTGCTTCAAACAGCCAAAAATTAATTAAAATTAATATACCTTTTTACACGGAGAATATATTAAATGGAACGATAAAATGTTGTGCGTATATACTTAGCAGTGATTTGTCAAAAAAGGAATTAAGTACTTCAAGACGCGTTTCTCAAAAATGTATTATTTATTTATTTTAGTAATTTATTTATATATAATACAAATACAACTAAATATGACTTCAGGTTTAAAATACAACGAACGTGCACATTTAAAAATACTCATTGTGACGATCTAATAGCCGTGGTGGCATAATAGTTTGACCTGCCGCCTCTCAAGCAGAGGATCGTGGGTTCGAATCCAGGCTCTGAGTTTCTCGGAATTTATGTGCGAAATTTAATTTGAAATTTACCATTAGCTTGCTGATGAACCCTGCACGTTGAAGAAGGTTGATGACTCTCGGTAAACGTGTGAAGTCCCCAACCCGCATTGGGGCAGCGTGGCGGACTGTGGCCCAAAATCCTCGCCTGAGAGGGCGTGAGACATACAAATGGCTTGATCATAAATCTTGTAATACAGCAACTACGTTCTTTTCCTTTATTGTACAAAGAAAAGACACATGGAACACACGTTACAATGGACATATACAAAGGTGAGCTTATCTCATAGATTCATATGATTAAAATATAGAAAAGGAAAAATATTTTTTTTATAACAGGAATAGGGGGAACTGAAAACTGTAGTAGCCTTGTTCAATTATTTTTAATTGCGTCGTTTTGGCGAACGCTCTTTCACTTAATAAGTTATGCGTAGATAATAAACATAACTGGGTCTCGTCCCAGGAGGATAACACGGTTCACGCCTCGCGGCTTACATTTTGATTAACTTAATTTCGGTACAGTTCAAATGTTTTGGTCATAATTTAAACAGAACGAAAGAACACATCGTTTACATAAACATCCTGAAAAAATAGTAGGTCCAAAAACGTGACCTCGTCTTTGAAACGGGTGACAATATCGATTGCCAATACATTCATGATACAATGCTTTCACCAAGCAATTGTCCAACGCGTAAAATTAATCCTATTGTGCCAGCATACATAGACGATAATTAAAAATGGCATAATAAACGTTGGTACTGGTTTAAAATTCGTCGAGACTGTATCTATAGGAAGAAAAAGCCAAAGAAAAATCCCCGACAACGACGCTAGGTATTCTTTTCGAACTTCTCTCGAGGTAGCCGCGTTATTAATCAATCTTACCTCGGAGCTCAACTTACTTACGTCTCTACTTCGCTGACGTAACTGTACCAAAGAGAACTCGGTTATTAACTTCATAAAGCAAGTATCTACCAAGGTAGATATTCAACTTATTTTTCCAAGTAAATTCGTCTTTAATACATAACTTTGCCAAGTGAGATATTTATTAGGTTTTCTGACGAATCATGTAAGTATTTGCTAATGAGAAATCTGACAAATCCTATTACGTGCTTTCTCCCACAAAGGTTTGACCTTGATTAGTAATAAGTATACTTCAGGATGGATATGGTCACAGAACAATAAATACTGTAGAAGTAGTTAGTTGGCGTCTGACGCGTGTCAACTATAGGTCTCGAAAGACCTATTTGAGTTCAGTCCGCCATTTACGCTTTATATGGTATAGTCGTGTCATTTTCTCGTGCAAAAATGATAGCCGCACTCATTGACTTACAATTATATGGACGTCGGGTCCGCGCTAAAAAGTGTCCGCACTTGTAAGGCGCTAAAATCATATACAGAGCGCGACACTCCGCTTTAGTCTTCATTTGTTCTACTGACGGCGCGATACTGCGATGACATTACAATTTAAATTTCGAATAGGTTGACTTGGGACATTTTTTTCGTGGTTTTTGTATTAGACCCGTCGTCCATTTATTTGTAAGTCAATGGCCGCACTGAAAATATTACCGATGGTGGTATTTCATATCATCGGAAGTTTTATTTTAACAAATTTTCAATTTTCTGTTCGAAATAATTTTTTGTTACGAAAGTACAACCCATAGGTACTTCTGCTATATGGTCGCTTCTTTTTTGGAGAACTAAATCAATAACTACAATTCGTCGTCATTCAGCACCTTACCACTAGATGACAGCACAGCGATTGAAATTACAATATAATATCAAAACGTAACTTGCAATAATAGGTACCTATTGATGGTATTGAACTTTCGACGATATAATAATAATAATAATAACGCACACACTCAACATAGCCCCGCACTAGGGAAACCCTGTGTCGCGGGTGCCATGGACACACACATAGACAACCACAAATTACACCCAAACTCACGAGAGAAATAAATGTAGGCCATACAAATATTTCTCCCGGCCCGGGAATCGAACCTGGGGCCTCTGCGTGGCAGTCCGGCATGGTAACCGTTCGGCCACGGAGGCAGGTGATATGCCAACAGGGTAAAGTTTAAATTATATTAACAATGCAGAGTTTGTTTTGTAGTGTTTCAAATTAAGAATGGTTCTGATAGTAATCGAGGCCTAAGGCACTTCCATTCATTTTTTTCTTCCGTGAATATAGTAGTCAAGATAGAACTAGGAAAAGATACGAGACTTCGATGCTTGCAAATTTATTTCTAAATTGAAACGTCGGAGGGCAATAATATCTATCTGTATCTAGATGCCTTTGCCAAGGAAAATAAGAAGCATAAAGCAGCTGTTTCCACTGATCCCGTCAACTTGAAGCAATGTTAAGTTAACAATAGAACTCATCCACCCCTAACGCGATGCTGCTATTCTCGGCGGGTCTGTCATTGACCCAGTTGCGGGGGTCAGACGGGCTGCAGTTCACTTTTATTCTGCTAAATTAATTCTAATAAAGGTAAATGGATTAATGCAAACATAGTACCAGAGCACCAGCCGGCGTGGCGCCGCAGAGCAGCGCATCCATAAACTAGTACCTACGGAGTCGTTTAGTAGAAGGAATGTCTTTATTTCTTGGTCCCGACATGGTTTAATTAAGATGAAACTCTCGTTATAGTATTAAGCATTTATAAAATACATATTGTAGTCTGTTTAAGCAAAGGTGTGCGAAAACTAGTAAGCCTTAAACGATTTCTATGCCTAAACAATTTATAGCATATCGTGAGATATAATGCAAATCCGCGCATGTAGTGTTGGTAAAAGGCGCGTATCTCCACTAAATCAAATTTTACAGGAGAGGGATTTAACGTTATTACTTTGTTAGCTACGACTTGCATTTTTGCTCAGTAAACATTAATTAATTGTCGGCCGATAACAATAGAATCCGGTAAATCACGTTAATTTGGTTGCCACGACATTTACGCGTATTTCATTTGGACACTAAATTCCCAAAATGGAAACTCTTAATCCAATGCTAGTTCTCTGCGACTGAGATTAAAGGTTAGTACAAGTATTAATACGGGTTGTTTCACTACGACCTACGACCGCAACAGATTAATTTTATCTAATTACTGTTTGCTGCTTAAGTGACAAACATTATTAGTTATAGTATCCCTTATACCGCAGATTTTGGTCACACGCCACAAACATGTGTTTAAATTATTCTATTTTTCTAGTTATAACAGGAAACGGGGCAGGAAGTTTTTTCAGGGCTCCGATAGAAGTAGGTACTTACAAGGAGGACGATAGTTGCGTCACAACATCTGGATGTCCATTTATCTGTGTGTGACTGCCCATTTATTCGCTTATTGCACCTTTAGTCAGAAAATTGCTGTGCATTATTAAGACATAAAAAAGAAACGAAAAACATCTCCCACTCAACTTTTGAATTACGCTTGTAAGTGAAGTGAAATAAAGTAAAATTTTCTGAAATATCCTTACTATAGACAAAAAATAACCTAATGTAGGTCTTATGCAGCTAATACTAAATTCAAACAAAATGTGATTAGACCGAACTACATAACTGCTATGGAAACCTATCATGGTCGTCTACAGTGTTCTTTGCCGGTTATTTCTCATAGGGCTTTTCTTGTCATCTGCGAATGGAATGACTTTAAAAAAAGTTATATTACATTTCTCTTTCTCTTTATATTGTGCGGCGGCAATTGCTTTTAAATATATTATAGTCCGGTGTTTAGATGTTGTGTCTATGACTATGAGTAGATGGTGTAATAGTGGCTTATTTACGTCAGATTTTCCGTTCTATACATATTGCGTAACAGTACATCTGACTTGTTGATGTGCTGACCCACTCTTTGCACCTACCTTCTGTTTTTTATCGAGAGACGGGACGAACAATTCATGCGCTTATGGTAAGCGACACGTCTGTCCATAACAGTTGCAGTACCAATCAGACTTTTATATAGCAAAGATTTGACACTGCCATTGCCATCCTGAGACATAAAGTTCATAAGTCGAATATCGGATCAGTAAAGTAAGCACGAGGTATCTACTGTTTGGCATTAAAAATAGATATGGCCCATATGTTATTGTATAGACTGAACTACAAACAGATAGCGCTTTCTATTCCAGTATTTACCTTATGCAACAAAGTCAATAAAAAGTATAATCATACAAAAATTTTTCTTTAAGTACAACATTGCAAAATCTGAAACGCAAACAACGGAAGGAGATCATCGTTTGTTCTTTACGCTCTCCGAGACTTGGATATCTAACGGGTAAACTTTTTATACGCCATTATAAGATGGGAAAATTATACTTGTTTGTTACAACTATTGTTTACGACCTTTAGAATTACGTAACACTTATGAGACAACTCAATTCAGTATTAAAGTAGCTGCAATATAAATAGTGACTAGCAAGGTTCGAAGTGGTTATCATTGATAGTTCTTATGGTAATTATCACTACAATTATCTTGTTTATCAAGATTTTTTTTTATTTTGATATTTTGATAATTTTGATAATTATCTCAATATTTATAAAATTAATTGAAACAACACAAACCTACCGCTAGCGAATTCGTGTCCTGTGTTTGTATCAGAGACGTATTCAAACGTATCAAATGTCAATCCAACTAAAAAAAAAACTAATCGTTTTCCCGAAGATTTTTTGGTGTTCATTTAGTTTTCTCACTGTTAGTCATGTTTAGTTCAATATTAAAGAGACAAAATTATATATAAGCATGGATAATTATCATGATAATTACTATAATAATTATCAGAGAAAATAAAATAAACTTTAGATACAGCAAAGGTGCATAATTTGTGTCATGATTTGTTTTGTTTTTGCATTGTATTACTAACCTTGTTCCAAGTTTATTTTATTTACATACTATGGACATTTTTCTTTTGGTCAGAAGTAAAAGAGCTTTATTATTATAATATTCCATTTTTTAAACCAGGAAGGCAGACTGAATAAAATGCGACAAAAAGAATTAGCAGGCAAGCAAGAGAATTGACTTTCCTTTTAAGTGTTCTCATCATACTTTGCATTGTCGAAGGCTTGCCCTAGTTTTACGTCAGACAATTATATAAAAAATATAAAACAAATTTTAATAAGCCTTTTTAATTAAATTGTAGGCTTTGTGTCGTAAATAGCCGTAGCAATTACGTTAGTAAGTAATTATTCAGGACAATTTGTAGTGAAAAATCGATCGGCAAGGGCAGGTTTTTTGTTTAAAGTAAGCAAACAATGCAAGACAAAATACCCACGTTTAATCAAAAGCCTTTTTGTTCAGTTTGAAAAATGAAAAGATTTTCTATCATTTACTTAGTAGGTATGGTATATTGTGGAATAGTGTAACGGGTTGCGTTTTCACTACGAGCAAAAAAGAACGGTTTTTGAATGGTCAACGTAAAGTGCATGGAACCTGTCTTGTTTTTGGGAGGGTCAACAAAGATTTTTATAAGTATAGACGTAAAATCTTTGGAGGTACGAATTTGACAGGCAATACAACTACAGGCTTGAACAGGATTGCTATAAGTGCTCAGGGTAAACACCCAAGACCCTTCAGCTTATTTTAAAACATCTCAATTGTGTCACATAGAGTGTCAATGGCAGGATTTTATACAATTGATATTCTGCTAAAAGTTAAAAGCAGTGGCTGGCCAGTATCCTGTCATCGAGCTACTATTCATGTTCTATTTTTATTTAGTAGCAGTAGAGCTCCATGTGAAAGAGTTCGTCCAGGGAAGTACTGCCACCTCATCTATTTCTGCCGCCAAGCAACAATGTCAGCGTTACTGTTTTCCGGTTTTGAAGGGGTAAGTTAAGTTAAGGGTTAAGTTTTAAGGGGTTGCTGGTGAAATAACAGGCACATTGGACTTATCAACTTATGTCTCAGGGTGACGGGCGCAGTGACAGGGCCCCTCAGATGTTTGCGATTTAAAGCTCGGAGTGGCATTGCAACAGTTATGGACAGACGAGTAGCTTACTATCAAGCCGCAAGACTTGTTCGACCCGTCACTTGATGATACTGAGATTTTTTTGTATTCTGCTCTTCAATGGCACGTCGAAGTAATTTCCACGGTAGTTTTAGTAAGGCAAAAATCAATCGTTAGTGTTTTAATGAATGAATGGCATCACTGCCATTCCTCTGAGACTCAACTGCCATTGCAGTTTTGAGCAGAATAGCAAATATTTATCATAATTGCAATGTAAACCTAGTGGAGTCACAACGGAATTACAGTGACCAGTGGTTTCAACAAAAATTAGAAGAATTTGGCCCCTGGTGTCTGCAACTTAATGTGTAGGCACCTATTTAGCGTATGATGGGTGCAGGGCCCCAAATCGTAACACCCGCGCTCCCCCGCGAATATCAGATTCCTTCTGAGTTTGCTGAAGACTGCGGGGAAGCCACCTCGGCACGCCAAGTTGCTTCGCCTTGATAGTTGACCACACCGGAGCATTATAGTAAGATACTCGTATGCTCGTTTCCTCCCCCAATAATAAATGAACGTTTCGTGTCGTATCAGGTCTAGTTTACATGACAGACGTTTGACGCGCGTTCAACACGCGTTTTGCTAAAGGGTGCTTACGACTGTGTACAAGAATTTCACATGCTGACGCAAGTTTAACGCGGCGCTTATTAAGTCGCATTCAAACACACTTAGGAATGTAAAATATACCTTTTAAATCTTGCAATTAGGTACGTAAATGTTTGCATGCTTAAGTAATATTAAATCTGACATGACGACAATATACAGGGTGACTGAGGGCTCGTGTAGTAACACAGTTAATCACGATTTAGGTACTATTCCATTAGGAACTTAAAAATATCGAAAGCGTTAGGGCCCTAACGCTTACACAGACATAGTTAGGGCGCATTTATTCGACACGAATTTCATCGCACTAATCCCGTGCGGCCGCCGCGCGGTCGAAACGCGGACTCCGCGTTGCCGCCGCGCAGCGACCGCGTGCTTCTAACTGTCAAGGCAAAATACGCTATAATTGTTTAGCTTTAACGTTTTAACTTAAATGAGCGTCCCGGCCACGCGGGCGAGACTGGCTTGAATTTGAATGAGGGGCGGCCCGCGCGGCGGCCTATTGCCTAGTAAATAGAATTCAAATTCTCTATTAACGCACATGAAGGCGTGGTAACTGGGCGGTCGCCGCGCGGTGGCCGCGCGATAACTTTTGCCTCGTGTAATTGGACGCCAACAGCAATAACTTTTTTAAAATAAATTAGTGTTGATGTCATAACTGTGATTTTTCACAATTTCTTACTCGTCTGATGAGTTTGTATTCAAAAAGGTTTAACATAAAATGTGAGGTGTCTATGTTAACGGTTACCACGCTGCGTCGTCGTGCGTTGGCAAGACGCTGACGCTAGAAAGACGCTACCGTGGTTGGGATGGGATGCTTACACATCGCTCCTTAAAAAATTAATTTATATCCTATTATGAAGAAGACTGTCCAAGGCAGTCAATTTACTCTTATTCCTCGTATTAACGCCAATCACTATTTTCTATGAAATGTTTCATAAATGTACTGTAACGCTAATGTAACAATCACGGAAGAAAGAAAATATGAGATCTATGGTAACAATGTTAGATATCTATTGACATAGATTCATTTTCCATTAATTTATGCACAAGAGGCATGTTTTTCTAAGTAGACCGTCGTTTCAAAAAGAATACGAAACAATAACTATATTCAATTGGAAAGTCAAAATGCTTTAAACAATTTTCGTTTGATCTTTAAAAAGCAATTAAGTTTACACAAATAGGGCTTCAGGAAATTGTATAATGGGCCACGCTACATTTTAAACTTCATAGTCGGTCGGAGTCCAAGTGTCGATGCAAGGCCGATGAAATCTGCATCAACTATTCTTGGCTGTATAATCCTGAATGCTATGGTGGCCTCGTGACTGTTTTGAATCCATAGCGTTTTAGGCTTAACTTGTCTTTATTTAATTTACGTACTCAACTTACGTCCATGCGAATAGCAACGTTAAACACTAGCAAACCAGTTGCAAGAAATTATTTTATTCGCTCTTACTACAGAAAATATATAATTTTATTCTCTTTTTATTCTATGCACCTTGATTAAACTCGGTTAGTATGTTGAACCCTGGCAAGTCGACTCAAATATTTGATTTTATTTTCAAACATTACCATATTTCACTGCGGATTTTTACGTTTGCACTACGCTAGGCTTGTCCTAGATTGAAACTAAGCCACAGTTTCAAATTTGCATTTTGCATGAACCAGACACGTTTGTTTATTGCATAGTTAAACCTCAAATTTATTGTTGTCTGCCTACTTGCCTTCATAAATAAATTCTAAAAAGGCTCTAATAAAGGATAGGTAAATACAAATATCACGATAGGCTTAATGTGTACAGTTAATTAACCAAAACATAGATACGTTGACTAGGATTTGCTCCCGGGAATTAATGGTTCCGGAATACCGGGAAATCCCGGTATTGGCGAGGTGCAATCAGTTCCGGTACCGCGATTGTAGATTCCCGGTACTCCCGGTTATAGCAAGTAAGTACCTACCTACCTGCTGAGCTATGAATAATATGGCCCGTTGGTAATTTCGCACGGGTCCACGATACTGCCATTATAATGCTTAAACTTATAACGATACTGCCATTATAATGCTTAAACTTATTACTTAACTACAGTGTGATATTACGATATTATGTTATGTTAAATTTAATAGTAATTTCAAATAGGTATTTTAAATAGAAACCTTTAGTTTGATTAGAGTATAAAGTTTTTCTTTATTATTTATGGTATTTTTTTACTTAAATTTATTGAATAGCTACTGATAAACTGGAAAAAACTTATTTTACCTGTTACAGTTTAAATACCGGGAAATGCTGGGAATACCGGGAGTACCGGCATCGAGCAGTCCAGCACCGGGAATCAAAATTTTAGGAACGAGACCGGTTCTGCAAGCCTTAGTCGTAACTGGCACATAGATCAAAAAGGAATATTTTTTGTCAAAAGAACCTAAGCCTTTTGCTCTGGATAAAAGGACAATACATTTGCCAGTCAACAAAGCTTTAAGACGTTTGTTCACATAGTATCCAACATTTCCATTTCTCGAATTGTACCTCCCGGTATCCCGAGTAAATACGAGTTATTGGCAGGAGGGCTGAACATTCTTTTTTATTATCACGCTGTAATGTGCCGCATTCCATACATAAATATATTTCAATTACGTATTATATGAGGATACTTCGAATTCATCGGTTAAACGAAATGTGGGCTTTTGTGCACGCCTGGAATAAAGGCATTCCAGATTCAATAGATAAAATTCGCACAATTGTAACATATGAGGCTCGTGTCCTTTACAAGTGGATCGCTTGAAACATTTGAAAGAATGTAGACGAGTTATCTTTTGTGAACCATTTGTTGTAGTAGCAAATACAGAGGATGTTTCTTTGTGCACAAAAATACTTTACATGTTAGGGAGGCTGATCACGTTATAGCATGCGTTATAACAGCGTTATAGTCCGAGTGTTTGTGTTATTAAATAAGTTTCATCGATCTCAGCCGCAACACCCCACCGCTATTTATACCCCTAACTGAGGACTTATTACGAAATACGCACTCGTGTATACCATCTATGTTGCTTATGAAACACGCACGTATTGAATAAAGTGTATGTACAAGTATACGTTATTAATGTGCCGTTTTACCTTAAAGTGTAAGAGAGCTCATTATATACCTATGTACAACTGGGCTCATATTGTTCAAAAAGGTACGACTCCAAATATTTCAATGAGCGGTCTTCAGCGAAAAACCTCATTAAATATAAATCAGTATATTCGTATGAACCACAAGATTAAGCCCATTACTAGTTCAATGAACCAGAAAATTTTTCCTCAGCAATGAGAAAATATTTTATGTTTCGCACGTTCCCCGGACTGCTGGAACACTCGTTAGATTAAAAAGAGAAATGGTGGAACTGACCCGTCTTTTTTACGCATTTGTCGTCTTATTAAATGAATTTCCGCATCGTATCCAATCATTTCATGGGTCATAAACCATGTATTAACGGAGCTATAAAAGTTTTGACAAAAACGGCATAATTTGAGAAAGAGGAAAACAAACAAACGAGCTTGAAGATGTTCGATATTGAGTATTATATAAGTTCAGCTTCAAAATTTATCTGCTATTTCGTTTAAGTTTTATTGACTTACTACTAAAACTTAAAGGTTGGCCTTAATATACAAAGACACGCAGAATGAATTGCGTTAATATAGTAAAGTTTTAAAACAGTTTACGTAAAAATTTAATTAAAAAACAGGTCGCGTCCTCTATTCTATTTGCGCAACTTGCGGTGTATCGATCGGGGTGACAAATTTAATTCCAAAGAAAAATGGATTACATGATCTGAATAAGTAGTGGGAGGGATTTCTTAAGGAATTTTTACTTGACGTTAGTTAAGGACAGTTTCAATAGTGTTGTATTGTCCTTGACTGAGTGAACAATTGAAATTCAGGGTAATAGTTTTGTGATTCCTGAAAATGCCACTATGTTTTAGGTTATTTGTTGAGATAACTACAGGCTACATATAGTTATTCAGACGTGTCATGACACGTCTGAATAACTCACGCGTAACAATGATGCACGGTCTCAGATCTGAGAAAAAAACTTACTAAGAAATATTAACATCAACCCATTTTCTTCTTGTTGAGTGTGCTCTCTTCTAAGAAGAGCTTGATTGCTTGCTTACTTCTATCTATGAGTGAAATAAGTATAATTCAAAAGATATACTTATGCTAAAGCAGGCTTTCATTTAATTAATAAACTACCCTCCTCATCTTTTAAAGCGGCTGGTTAGAAGTCGTTCCGAGTTGGCGTCAGTTATATTTTAGTCATCAATATGCCGACGACGAGAGCCAGGCGACATGCGGTCTGGTGCTGTCGCTATTCGTAATAAGCAATTTATGGCTCTCCCGCCTCCGGATCTCTGGTAGTTTTATTGACATTTGCAATCTGAGAGCATTTTGTTTGCATAAGTACAGTAGTATGTTTGTATGCGCAATAGAGTTTTTAATCGAACATTTTTTTTTATTTAGCTTAGTTGCACAAAATATCGAAATGGGAACCCTCAAAACTATATATATTTTTAGTACTTGTTTACAAGGATATTACAAATACCAGAAAACAGAAAAAAGCAATCACACGAGCCATATTTTCAGTAAACCAAATAAAATCTTGAAAAGCAATCTTTATTGTTTCCTTAAGCTTTTTTATTGCCTTGGCGGAAACTCAGCGTTTTAAATGCTACTAAAACATATGATGCCCCAATAAGCAAACTTGGTTTATAATGCGAAGTAAATTATAGGTATATTGAAAATCTGTTAAAGACATTTTGTTTATTCCATTAAATGTAATAACTATTTAACATATACGGGGTTATTTGTAGGGTGGACCGGGGACAATTGTAACATTTCACCTTTAGCGGTATATTCTGACTTCATTGTTAATATTAGGGCAATAGTGCCAATATTAATTAATATTTAGTTTAGTAGATAATAGTTTAGCTTAGTTATTAGTAACATTGAAAACAACAACTTTTGTTCTATGACAATTCATTACATTTTACTTTCGTACAAAAATAAAAATATTTAAAAGGAGGACACTTGCAATTTGAAATTACAAGGTTACTACCAAATACAGAAATCAAAAAAAGTTGATGTTTAGGATGGGAAGGAGGCCTACACCGATATCGTTGAGTACGGAGAGAGAACCCCGTACATATGTGTACTCATAAGTGTGGTTACATCATCGTTGTCATAATATTACCACTTATATACTGGAATTCTATTCAGATATGGGTACCTTACGGCTCAAATTTATATTGCATAAAATAAATTATCTGAAAGGGTCACGCGAAGAAACTCACGTGAAAACGGTAAGCCTTTTCACATTCATTTCTTTTGCAAAGTCACTGAGTATCAGCTTTTAAGCATTACTAGCTCGCTTTTTTGCTTTGCTATAATGTCGTCGATAAAAAAACTCAAATCTTTTACAATTTTTATCTAGAACTATCCAGAATTATAAACTAGACTCACTGCTATCGACATTCAAAGCAGTGCCTTCAGTTATGAAAACGATCACGTTTCTAATACAAACTTTAATAGAACTAAGTACCTACGTCTGACATTAGATCGGAAAGTAATAGGCACGGAACTATTCTGTGTGCAGCTAATGGTCCTTCAGAATCTACCGTTCGCGATTCGCTCAGGAATCGTATGGAAATTGTAATCGCTTTACATTCGGGATCTGGTTATTCAAATTCGAGCATGTATTAGATACGGGGCGGATGGACTGCCGACTATTCAATATTCGTTTTATGCCTTTGTGAGCCTTCCATGGGTGTTGCCAAATGCTAAAATTGAAATAAGGTAAAAAATATAATATTCAGAAGGTATTCCAGATGATGTACATTTATTTTACCTACTCAGATAACAGTTTTATAAAGTAAACAAGGAAAATAAGAACCTCACTGAAAATAACACGACAAAAGGAAATCAGTCACATTAAGACTTAGAGACAGTTATATGCCTCAAATTATACAAACATTTAAAAAGGTAACGGTAGTATCTATAGAAGAATGGTGATGGGAGTATAGGAGGCGTCGCAGAAAGATAAGGCACGCACGCAGCTACTGCGAATTTCATCACCGCTGAGCCCCCGCGTCTTTATTTACTTTAGAGAAAAAAACAAACGCGATGTTGCCGAAAAAAGTAAATGCCGGGTATATTGTCGCCAGGCAAATAGGCAAACATATGCCTGGAACATGTGTATTAACTGTTTTCTATCATTGTCGGGGTGCCGAATCGGCGAAAACCCAATGCTTGTATTACTTGCACTTAAAAGTATACGATAAGTTGCCATTTACGAACTAGCTAGAACACTTCAATAAGAAAATAATTAAACGTATGCTTGTTGTCTAGAATTAAAGAGTTTTCCAAAGTCAGGATTGAGCCTATTCCGAATTTGGTAAACTTCGCCCAAAGCGTTTTACAATTAATGACCAAAACGATGTAATGATTATTAAAGACACGAAGGTTTGGTAGGTCAATGGGTACGAACTAAAAACGAACACTCAATCGGTCTATCACGAAAAAAAACATAATACTGAAGCCTATAGTCGACGACATGTGACGTTGGTTATAACAAACGTAAAGCTTTAAAGTCGGCAGCCACTCATCCTATCAATAACAAAAAGCTGATAACTAAAACCTGTTAAGCCCTAAAATTACGTATAGGCCATTTACTACTTTTATTATGAATGAGTATGTTCAGCTGGATAAGTTTCCATTCTCAGCGACGGGCTAATCACACTAAGCTGAGATTGACGTTAATTTCTTATGGCTTTCACAGTTAGGAGAGCCAGGGAAAACATCGATTTTATCTTTTAATGGACGATGTTTTAGATACTATATATACTTTGTCTTATCGTGTCGATATTTTTTTTATATTAGTACTATATTGACTTTAAACTGTATGTTGCCACCTTGACTGCGTTATCTTTGCTATTACAAATATTAGGGCACGACGGGCATGTGAGCAAGTGCTTGCAAGGGGCATCGCAGTCACTACAGTAGGTACACTCGTTATAATAAAACGTGAATTTATTTGGCATACTGAGACTATTAAATAAGTAAGATTTGACATGGAAGGTTAGATATGACTACCTAAGATTATTAATTTTCTCAGAACCAGAAAAGTTGTGTATTGGCCTAAAACATATGAAACCAACCACAGTAACATGTAGAAAACCGCGGATTACAGACTTAGCAAAGTAAATATTTGCACAGTATTATTATTTTATTCGAGTGCTTACGCGGAGACACGCGTAGCTCCTATTTTATACGATTCCACTTTTAGTAGTCCTGTTTTTATACCCACGTACCTACGTATACCTAGTTATGATGCTAAATCTGGTATAAAAACAGGACTACTAAAAGTGGAATCGTATAAAATAGAGGCTAAGCGTGTCTCCGCGTAAGCACTCGAATAAAATAATAATTATTGTCCACTTTTCATGCGAATTCGTTGCGTATAATCTTCACGTATAAATTACGCATAGTTGAGTCGTTGGACGACCTAATTGAAGTCGGTGGCGGCAAACATCGTATCACGCGTTATAAACAGATGCTGTGACGATGTACATGTACCTACATTATAATATAACACCATAATAACACTCCGGAATCTCTCGCACTCACGCTTTAGTAACATGAAACACCGTCGTTTGGCTTTGGCTGATCTGTATGACATAAATACGTCATGAAATAGCATAAGACATCAAAGCTGGAGGCTTCCGACGTTCGTATATGTAGCAAATTGGAATAAAGCAATAAATCACGCAAATCAACTCGTCTAGGGATACGCTTAGCTATTTATATTGGGCAATACCGTGTGCGACAATATGCCTGATAAAAAAAGGTTCGCTTTATCATGCATGGGTTCAATACGGGTTCTAGTAAACGTTGCGCTCATTCCGAAGCGAAATTTCGGCAAATGTAATCCAATTCCGACACCGTTCTCTAAAATAGAAATCAATAAAAGAAAACCTTTTGAACATAAAGTTGAGAAATCGCGAATCAGGCATGATTGTCGGGCGACGCGTCCCGGCTCCCGCTAGACCACAATCCGCGTTAAATCAACCACATTTTACGTTATTCCGTTGAATTACTTTGCGCACGGGAACGCTTTGTAGACAGATATTTCGTAACACGGCTTGGAATATATTTCTTTTGTTAGCGATCCCAAAACAATTATATAAAACAGCAAGAAAGATGGATATGTATTATGCATAAACAATAAAGGAAAGTTATTATCCTACCTACAAATAAAACAATCATTAAATCAATTTCATCATATGGAAGTGTCTGTGCAGACTCAAACCGTAGAAAGAGCGCCAAAGAAAACTGAAAAAGTGTTAATACAGCAGTAGCATCGAAATAAGCCATGAAAAATTCAAACACAAATCTGTCGGTTCGCTTCAGAGCTTTTCTGAAACGTACCTAATACTTAACGCGTCCACGCTCTTCAATTATTCATTGGGAATAAGTCATCACATATACCGTTCATGAAGGACAAACTTGTATTTTTACAGTTTCTCTATATAGTTTAGTGGTCCGCACCTTTCTCTGCTTTACCAGGAAAAGTTTCGCCGATTTATAAACGCTAATCTTTATAGTCCAGGACTAAAAAAAATTAGACCTTCTAAGAGGTCCAAAACACTGAATTTATATTTTTACTTTAATTATCCTACTGGGCAAAGGACTCCCCCAAAGTTCCATTCTGCTACCTTTGGAGATTCCATAGTCGGCACCCAGGAAGTAATGACACTTCTCGTATTGCATCCGACTGACGTGACCTGCCCAACCTCATTTGAGCGTGGCTGTTTTGCTCTTCACATCAGCAATGCCAATCATCGAGCGCACCATTGTTTTGCGCATTCAGTCAATGCGTTTAAAGCCCAGAAAGCTGCTATGTCTGCGAACTGTAGGTTACTATATCGATGTTGGTGCTTAAGTGATACTATAGGAAGGTCACCGATTCACGACAAGCGTTAGACGCAAGTGACGCGCTTGTTGACGCACGTGTTGATGCGACCACCTGCGTCTACTCACGAAGTTGTGTAGTTGGAAACGTGTTAACAAAAGTTAGGTTAAAAAAATGGTTAGGTTAGTCTTCCCCCGAACGGGTTCTCGCCTTGTCGTGGCGGGGGGCTCCAGTAACCGTGGACCGTACGGTGGGCGCTCCAAAGGACTCTATTCGGAGAGTCCATGCGGATGCGCACAGGGTGTTGCGGCAGAACCTACTAACAGATCCACCGGCTGCGGCGGCTGAGGGAACATCCTCTGAACTTCACAGTTGAGGGGATGTTGTACTGGGCCCCATGGCCCCTAAATGGCGGACTCGAAGGAGCTCGGTGCCCAGCGTGGAGGAGACTGGGATGGAGAACTCGTCTGGTGCTCGACGAGCTTTACATTTGGAGTTGAGGAGCCGTTCGTTGTGTCTCCCTTCTCGAGGAGGGGTTGCGCTGGACACAGCCAGCCGCTTGTGGAGGTACGGACGAGTAATAGCGCACCCGTTATCTCCACCTACAGCGGATAAGAGGAACACCCCGTGGGTTTAGTGCGGTCGGGCTGTTTCCCAGTATCACGTAACCCCGTCAGACGGTCTCAAACTGCGGACTTAGGAGGGTAACGGGTGGCGAAAGCCCCTGTGACATGGATCCATTAGGGGCAGACTAAGGGGAGTCCGTCGCTCGTTACTGTTGGACCCAAGATGGCGGCGTACGTGTTCCACGTCTGCCTCTTGAGACTGTTGACGGGGAGACAAGAACTCTCCCCAGGAAGCGAGATCGGGTTCGGCGCCCAGTCGAACCACTCACCGTCGGAGTCGCGAAAGAATGCGAAAGCCTCCCCGTGGCTCCAGCGTGTGCTGGAGTCACGATGAGGAGATGGAACTCCGTCAAATTTTAGTTGGTAGGCGTCCGACATAACCATTCACTTCCCCCGGGGAGGGTATCCGATTGTCTGACGTAAAAAAAAACAAAAAAGGTTAGGTTAGGTTAAAGGTCAGTCTAAACTTCTCGAAAATTTTTAAATCAAGGAATTTATACTTAAATGTGACATAAATATTTATTTTTATTGCACTTTTCAGAGTTAACATAATTATTTCATCGTGTTTTCTTCTCAAGTTCAAAAATTACTTCAAATATCTTCAGATAGATTTATGTTTGATTTACCTATATCTGTTTACTCCCAAGAGTACTAATCAACTGTTGCGTAGCGTGCAAGAGGCAAGGGACTGCGTGTAACCAGAGATTGCGGTGTCCAGTGTCGGCCAACCTCCATACGCACACATACACAGACGACCGCTTGAAATACACTTATCACCGTGTACAGCAAATAACATTCGCGTCCAATAGTGTGGTGAGATCGATAATGCTATTAACGGCAAGTTGGAATAATATTACCGAGAAAATATGGAAATTTACATACTGACAGCCCGCTGTGGCAAAACATGCATATTTACTAAGTAGCTGCGGGACAACAAGATTATTATGCAGATCTATCACGTGTCTTTCATATTATCACAACTACAACAACACAGTAGATAGTAATCGAGGCAACCATCTTATATAGAATTAGCATTTATATTGGCTGAACCGCGTCCTGCTCCGTACATCATCCCGTATCTGTCCATGACAAAAGCCCACAGAAATTTGATCACCGTGATGGAAAACAGGGAAAATTTAACCTTAACAACTTCTTTTTAGGGTTGGGATGAAAATGCGACTGAAACTTCCTGTGTGTGAAAATTATATTCACACAATAACATTTTTAAATAAGCTTATCATTAGATTGTCATGCTGTCTAGCACATGTTGTGGTTTCGTTTTAGTAAGCTTGTTTTGACCAATCGATACACTGTATAGGTATTGATGACCACTGTCCATTTTATCAATTTAACTAATAGTACGAAATAAAATAAAGATATCAATTACTTTCTTCTTCAGCCTAATGAGTGAAGGACTACACATTCTAGTACATGTACTCGCATTCAGAGAAAAAGCTCTTCAGAACGTGACGTCAACGCGGCCAATAGGTTTGTTAGCTTGTAGGTAATCACGTGGCTTCTACTGCCTTTCTGTCTGAAAATACCTACACGTAAGCAACGTACGTAACATCATAACTACCGTTTTCCACGTGACGTTCATCAGTAGACACCAGCTTTCCTGTTGAGGCATAATAAATAATCTTAAATAGTCCTGGTTGAAAATTCGTTTAACTCTAATGGAGAGCACTCTGGTGTGATTTTAAATCGAAGATAATTTGCGATCTCTAGCTAATAGTGTAAGTTAGCGCCTTCTTCGTTGTCTTGGCAGAGCAGAACTCGTGGAATATTACGGAAAGTTCTTCGTTGATTACCTAATAGACCATCTATGATTCTGTTTTATGAACGTTAACAACCGATTTTGTGTTAGGCTTTTGAAGCAAAAGAATTGTATGACTTCTTCAAGTTTGGTCATATTAGACCATATGACTTTTTAGGTTAAAAGATAATAATAGAATTGCTATAAAATATACGTAATGAAAGTAAATAAAGTAGATTCTCATATAATATTTAAATATTACTTTATTGGAGTGTACAAAATATTTCAACGTGTGAACGAGACAAAGTCTGAATTTACGCAAAGTGTACTGTAACAGTTTGTAAATATTTTGATAGACTTGTGGGCACAAGGTCGAGTCTATCCAACCATTTTGTTATTGTTGGTTGAAACATTGATCTAATTGGCTTGCCGACGACACCCGCTTGCAATCAATTTAAGAAATCATTGTACTGAATGTTTTACTATTCAAATCAATAATAATATGCAAACTGAACATCCGTTCTAGTTGACATTATTATCTTTTCCTCTTATTTGGTCGTAATTGAGTTATCTGATACCGTTATAGAGTTTCGCAACAATCTGGGTGTTTCCCAAGTGAGCCAACAAGTTGAATTTTCAGGCAAACACTTCAACCGATATCACTTTCAAGACTCGATGTCAGTCATGAACAGAAACGGTTCATTTGTTTTAACTTTCGAAATGATTTCTCGTTTTGGTATACCAAAGCATTTCAGCTTATATCCCAATCCAGACTCCACAATAAAGAGTATGAGTTAATTAGAAATCTGTCATTTCAATTTAAATTCACGATTAAAAGTACCAATACGAAGAATCCAAGCCCTACAAATAGAATATTTTCAGAAAATTTAATAATAAACATATATGAAAAGAGCACTAATAAGATTGTCTTGTCACAGGATCGGGTTCTTTTATTTCAACAAAGTTATTGAGATAACAAGGAGATGTGCTCCGTTGTGGAGTAGATAAAGAAAACAAGGAAAAATAGCGATGATTTAGAGATTATATGATCTCGAGGTCGTTAACCTCTTCTTACAAAAATAATGTCAATTTTGATTGACAGATTGTTTGTAGAAATTCAATACAGATTTACCAATCAAACTTGCATTTGCATTTCATTTTCCAACATAGAAGCGAAACAAACGAACTTACCAATGGTTCATACAGATACCGATGTCCGCAGCGTCGAGCGTCCCGCCAATTTGAAGCAAGCACCGAACACACGCATTTCTGTAACAGCGAGGTACTCCGCGATCGATACACAAGTCCACTACACAAAACGGTGCAGCTGCACGGGGCACGCCGTGCATCCGACGCTACCACATCACGAATTAATCTCAAGTTATTATTTTACACGTCCACTCATGAGAAAAGCAACCTGAGACGACCGCAACGTTCGAAACCTTAATACTTCCCTTCGCTGCAAATATTGGATAACAGCCTACGACAGAGCTGATCAAATGCCTTCGTTAATATTTTGCAATTTACTTAGAAAGTCAATTAATACTACGAAAAATACTACCTAGGCACCCACAGTCCAAGAGATAATTGAAATATTTCATTAAGAGACAAAATTGCAATTTTTGAAAATAACGACCCACAGAGATTTTATGACGCGTCAGGCGAGTACCAACAAATATGAACAATATGGGGACAGGAACAAGAATCGCGTAATAATAAGAGTCCTCGCGTGGGGATGGTACAGAGGGTGCATTGTGCACCGGCAAATTTCGGAAGGGCCCGATCGAAAAGCCCTTGTTTGTTCCCCCCGCACTTGCGCAAGATGCGAACCAGTTTTGATTTTTATGAATTAACCGTGGAGTTGGCCCGTTCATGAGGGGTCTTTCGTCCCACCGCGGTCACCCCGTTAGAATAGGTAATAAATACCGTCTCCGTGTGACCCAAAATTCTAAAAAAAATTCCAAACCTGATTTCGAACCCTACTCGTTGTGAATTAAAGACAAATAAATGGTCAGGGATTAATGATAAAGAAGTAAAGGGTTTTATTGATCTTTTATATTCGTAGTCTGCAGTCCACCATGAGATATTCAAATCATGTGTGACTTGTATTTGAACCAGTTAAAAATTAAATAGTCTTGGTATTTGACACTCATATTTTAATGATTTATATTAACAACAGAACAGTAAAACACGTTTCGTTTAAATTGCTGATGTTACAAATAATTTTGAAATAAATTAATACCTATGTATAGCGATCCTAACTCTAGACTGTGATATAAAAATCACTGTTTACCTACAGAATAAATAAGAATAAAATCACCCTGTACCCTGTGATATTACAATTACTTATTAACGATTGAATTAAGATATCAGTACGCATCTTAAATTGTATTATATACAGTACTCAGACCAATTACATTGGATATATGAAATGAGCGCGTCCCCATCATATGGCTCCATAATGTAATAGGTGCGCAAAAGTAAATAGGTGTACTATTTTAATTAACTGATTCAGTAAATCAAAGCGAACGTGCTCGCCAAAAGTAATGAAAGAACAAAAGACACAAAAAGGGACACATTTAGTGGTTACGATACATTACCTTGAAACTCATTTAATAATTAACTGTGCAAATTAAGTAAATGCTATAAAATATGCATGAAAGCAAGATCAGAGATTTGATTCCTGAACGAAATATTTAGTTCGTATACGTACTGATAGATGGCGTCAAAGTTGAGTTCACTCCTCTTTTAGCGCTGCGCTAGTGTATCGATTTTGCGTCGCTGCTCAGTATTACACAGGGAAAAAATACATTCCGAGAAAATTAGGCAAAAAACTTATCGACAGCAGTTAAATATAACAAAAAATAAACACACACGTGTTTATCAATGCTAGTTCTTCGAAGTCAAACCGCTTGGCATATAAGGAAGCTTGTTTTTAGTATTAAGAAATCGCTCACTTTATTCGTTTTTGGCAACACCGAAATGTCTATGAATTTGACCCCGAAGCTCGTGTCCCGAGCAGAGGAGAGTGTGGCGTAGGCCCTTCGTTTTTGATCTTCACCGTGTTGAAAATTGTGTAAAATGGGCACATAATAGGTAAATAACTTAACATTTAGCGATTTGCTCCATTCATTGATGGTTTATTCTGAGAAGCTAATTCAATCGTTAGAATTAATCGCCGCCGCGAGCAGTCCACACGGGATACAACTGCTAAGAATATCGTTGAAATTCGTGCAGTGATCATTTTATTGCTGTATAATTCAATTTCAGTGTTATTTTTAAATTAATGATTGTGATTTTGTCAAGTCGCTATTGCGGGTGCGGTACGGATATAGATCATAAGCATTAAGTGGATTAAATAAAATGTCCTCGGGTTTTTGGTGAATGTGTTGAGACAATGGTGTATCGATTATTTTGCGCTAACGAAATGTCATCCCGGTGCCGTAGTGTTAATATTAGAAGTCTATGTTTGTGGCCACGATTACTATTGTCTAGGTATCTACGCGTTTTATATTGAGCTTGCAGAACTTCAATTTAGAATGAGTGACCAAAATAGTGACCAAGAATCTCATACGGATAAAACTCGTGCGCTCTTGACAATATCTATTTTTTGAGCATTTCGTAAGTGGAATTTATTATAGTCACTGCTCAAGGAAAATATAAATAGCTTTATAAAAAATATACGCTACGCTAAACAAACACGAAATGTGTTTACATGTAAATGTCTTCGTTAAAATGAGAAGTTCAACTGCTACGAGGTTGAGAGTTTAATTTTGTTCATCATAATTTTCAATGTAAAAATGTCTCACTATTGATCAGAGCTTATACATTATTTAAAGGCACCGAGCAAATAACTATTCGTTCCTTTTCTTTTATTTGCTAAGTTAGTATATCTTAAATATAATCTTATTTTTACTACTGTATTATAAATAAAATATTTAGGTCAAATATTGAATCGAAACATATTTTTTTTTATTATATTCAAGGAAGATAACTTGTGGGTAGATGATTTACATCTCGTAATCTGATACAACGTGTTTTGAAAATATTAAGATTAAAAATGTATTCGGGCTAATTCCATAAAGATTTGAAACAGATATGATATTACTAGCGCACATAATTATTAATAAAATGTGGACTTTATGAGGAAGTTTCTGACTTTAATCTAAAGATGATTTACATCTCGTGCGTCAACGTAATCGTCATCTTAAACGACGCCTTTTGAAAACGTTAAAATAATAATTTTACTTGTATTTGACCTAATTCCGCGCATATTATATGAACTAGATACGATATGGCTGGCGCACATAAATTAAGAAAAAATAAGATTTTATATACATATAATACAATCTTTAATTCTATTTTTGTGACCTTAATCTAAAACCATCATCTACATGATACGAATGCGTATCCTAATGCATTGAAAGCTCTAAACCTTGTTATAGGCTTTGACTTCATAGGTTGAAAGGCTTCAAGAATCCTAAATTCAATCTTTATAATTCAGATGCGTGGTAAAAACCGCGAGGGTGCGACCTCATTTTAGCAAACTAGGCAGTGCCGATCATAGTGATTTATATAAAAAAGAAAACAAAACAATCATAAAAGCAAAAAGTTAATAACGCTCAAAACGTTGCTCCAAGAGTCACTCCACTGTCACATGACTGTTTTGTATTTTAAATGATAATGCTAAGACGTTTATATTTGTCGTGACATCGTTATGATAATTATATTGTAATTTTATTCGATTTTTTCTTGTTTCAGTTATCTACTGTGACAGACGAGATCCGTGCTCAAGTCTACTCAGCTAGTTATCTTACTGAAGCTGGTAACGTAAGTACATTGTTTTAAGAATGGCCAACCCAAACCGTGACGGTGTTAGCACTCGCTTCTCCGATAATTATGAACTGAAAGAAGAACTAGGAAAGGGAGCGTTTTCAATAGTGAGACGAGCTGTTCAAAAATCGACTGGATTTGAATTTGCTGCCAAAATAATCAACACTAAAAAACTCTCATCTAGAGACTTCCAAAAATTGGAAAGGGAAGCTCGAATTTGTCGGAAACTACAACATCCCAACATTGTGAGACTGCATGACTCTATTCAAGAGGAACATTTCCACTACCTCGTTTTTGATTTAGTGACTGGAGGAGAACTGTTCGAAGATATTGTGGCTCGAGAATTTTATTCTGAAGCTGATGCGTCACACTGTATACAACAAATATTGGAATCAGTACACCACTGCCACCACAATGGAGTTGTGCATAGAGATTTAAAGCCTGAAAATCTTTTACTAGCCAGCAAGGCTAAAGGAGCCGCTGTGAAATTGGCTGATTTTGGATTGGCCATTGAAGTTCAAGGTGATCAACAAGCATGGTTTGGATTCGCTGGTACTCCGGGATACCTATCACCTGAAGTCCTTAAAAAAGAGCCATACGGCAAGCCAGTGGATATTTGGGCATGTGGTGTCATTTTATATATATTGCTTGTAGGTTACCCACCGTTTTGGGATGAAGATCAACACCGACTATACGGTCAGATCAAAGCCGGGGCTTACGATTACCCATCTCCGGAATGGGACACAGTTACTCCTGAAGCTAAGAGCCTGATTAATCAAATGCTGACGGTAAATCCCAGCAAGAGGATTACGGCGTCTGAAGCGCTGAAACACCCATGGATCTGTCACCGCGAGCGCGTAGCTTCCATGATGCACAGGCAGGAGACTGTAGACTGTTTGAAGAAATTCAATGCCCGTCGCAAACTCAAAGGCGCAATCCTAACCACAATGCTTGCTACTCGCAACTTTTCTGGAAAATCCATGGTGACCAAGAAAGGCGACGGTTCGCAAGTCAAGGAATCGACTGATAGCAGTACTACTTTGGAGGATGATGATTTGGACAAAGACAAGAAAGGTGTGGATCGTTCGTGCACTGTTATATCTAAAGAGCATGATGACGACGCGCTATCAAAAGCAGACTCATTTGGCAAAACTCGCGGAGACAGTAATGCTTCGTTACGCCGTGCTGAAGTGATTAAAGTCACGGAGATTCTTATAGATGCTATAAACAACGGAGATTATGACACGTATTCCAAGCTATGCGATCCTAATCTGACCGCATTCGATCCTGATGCATTAGGTAACTTGGTGGAAGGTGTAGAATTCCACAAATTCTTCATCGACAACACCCCGACCCATGTCAAAACTAATACAACCATTCTAAACCCTAGAGTTCATCTCCTTGGGGATGACGTAGCTGTAATAGCATACGTTTGCGTGACACAAAGTGTGGATGCAGAAGGCCGACGAGCTACACATCAGACACAAGAGACTCGCATATGGCACAAACGCCACAACAAGTGGACGGCGGTACACTTCCATCGCTCCTAACTAGTCCCTTCTTTAACGCTGTGCCCAATGCCAAAGGGTCGAGGTCTCCCGAATCAAGCTATTTGTAATGGCACCATTGCAAATCCTGTAACTTTTCAAAATATTCAATAGATTCGGAGACCTCATAGCTAACAATCCTTCGGCAGCGACTTAAAAATATATAAAAAATTTAATATCCAATTCTGCTATAAAATTACACGAATTTTATTAGAAATTCTTTGTAATCTCAAGGAATTAAGTTAATTACATATAGGTAAATGTTATTCTACACCAGTATAAGCAATTCGAAAGTTACCTCTCATTCTGATAACGTCACTTTATAAACTCCTAAGGTAAAGCATAACAATGTGGCTAAAATGTGATACCGTTTAAATATCCAATGCTTTGTGCTAGTTATTAGAATGTAAACCAAACCTGATCTCGGGCACAATCGAAGATTGTCAACGAAAGTCGAACTAAATTGCTGTTATTCAGCAAGATAAGAAATCTCACCGTACTGTCAGATCTGATACTAATGAATCTACATTGTAAGTACCTACCTATATAAAATCAGTAAACTTTTCAAGGTTTAGAATTATTAGCACATTTCTCAGTAAGTCTCTCTACATTTTTAACTATGAATGTTTTGTCGTGCTTAAAATGGTGTTCTATTTGTTATCAAATACCTAGTTAGTAAGATTTAAGTAACTAATGATGCAGTTATTGGCACTATGCACCCAACGAGAGGACTTCAAAGTAGTGTAACTTTCTAAATACCTATAGTATATTACTGATTTAGTATTCCCTCAACTAGTATTGTAGCTAGAGCGGATTTATTGTAACGTTTTAAATATTTTAAGTGAATTATATCAATTTCGTCAATTTTAGATTTTAACGTTAATGTTATTATGCTTTATTTCCGCGTGATCATGATGTATTTGTTATATTTAATTGTTCCAAATATGTTGATTTCTTTAGCGACATTTGTTTTGTACCTGATTCAGTACCATAATTGTTTATAATTGAACAAATGTACGTATTAATCCTAGCTAATAAATTTTAAAGTGATAACTGTGCAAAGGGTGGTGACGGGTGACGGTAGTTGGTTTTTATATTTCACGATAAGAGGAGCTTGTCAACAGTGATATTAATGTGTAATGTAAGGTGTATTTGCACAGTTTCACTTTTGAAATGTGCTTTAAACTATTGGATCTATATTGCTAAGTCTGCAGTAAATTCAGTATTTCTTAGAAATATAATTAGATTGTAAAAGACCTTTAAACCACGTTTTTACAATTTTGTAACATATTTTAATATAGTTAGCAAAAACTTGATTTGTAACGTCAAAGTTGGAATTGTATTTGTAAAATGCATTGCATAATATTAACTTATATATACTTGGAAAATCTGGCATTTTCACAAAGTATACCGAGAGAACACAGTTGTGCCATTATCATTGAATTTAGTGCCAATAACTGTAATAATAAAAAAACTGTATTCTAGTCCCTATTGTTATGCATATTTAGTATTTAATCAACGTTTTTTAATTAATTTTGAACATATACATAAATAGTAACTTACATTATGTACATAGATATTGATTTGCACACAGCATGTTTAAAAGTGTTGTTTTCAAAGTAAGCTAAATATTGAATATTTCTTTATTAATGTTTATAATGTTCGTTATTAGAACACATTGAATTTATTTATTTACTCCTGTTATAGTTTGGCTCTCCAATGTAATATAGCGTTTTGCAATCGAATTTATGAGGGAGTTCGTGAAACAGAGGGCGCTCACACGTTAAACGTTCTTGGTATGTATTGCGTCTGAAACGTGACGCATGCACAAGGCGTTCCGACGGCTTCGGTAAATGTATGGGATTTTACAAAAACAGAAGTGAACGTGAATAGTGTAAATGCGAGATCGCCTCCTGTTTGACGAGTCCTTAAGGGATGAGCTCACTGGATGCTAATAGGTATCTTTCGACATGTTTTTGGGCTCTAGCAACGTCAGTGAAGTATATTAACCGTAAAAGAAAAGCGCGTTAGTTCCCTGAATTCTAGCTCTTAAATGTGTAATGTACCACGCTAACGTCAAGTAACAATTAGCTAGTCGATCCAGCTAAAACTAGACAAACGCTTCCTTAAAAACGAAAGCACTAGAACCTAGTGGGCCCTACTAACTGAATGGTAAATGTAGGCAATTTATCAATGTCTGTTTTTAAAATGTTTCTATTTTTCAGTCTTATATGATTATGGACCCGTTAAGATGTATAGGTACATTTACAGTTAATTAATTCAAACTTTTTACCTACTTGTAAAAGTCATTAATTATAATAATATTTACATCATATTCAAATAAAAATTTTCATGTCCAAAAAAACATATCTATGGATCAAATTTTTATTTATCATTTTTGTTTTCATGATGCACTTAATATTTTAAACAAAACCAATGGCCGGATTAACTTCCCAGTGACATGCACAAATGTACCTATTTAAAGTTCTTCTAGATAACACCGTGAAATGGGATGTTGAGCCAGAAACAAACTATGTATACGTCTTCCCTCAACAGTGTTCCAAAGAAATGCCAATAGAATTTAAAAAGAAAATTGTTCCGAATCAACTTCAAATATAAAACTTACTAAACTTCTTTGAAATATTAAAAAATAGCTCTCCGCAAATTGTTATATAGTGCACATTTACCCTTTGCATGCATTTATCTCACCGGCTTTTACATTTAGGAGGGCTTTTTTAATGATATTGAAATTTTTCTATTGGCTGCATTTTAATTACATCTTTCAATAAATAACTTCAATAAATTTAAATTGTTTTAAATCGAAAGTATACATAATTAAATAAATGTACTTAAATTGAACACTCCAGGTTACCATTTGCATACCTCACTTGGTATATAAGACCATAGTGTTTACCGTGTGGCTCAAATGGTTTCCTGAAATTGTTATATCTTAGATAAAATTACCTATGTATTATATGGGTGCTGTGCAATATGTTAACAGTTTGTCACAGGATACCTACTTATAGTAAAGAGCATAATAAATTTGTTGTATAATTTAAAACATTATATTGTAGTAACTTGCTGGTACTTCTTTATAGTAAAATCTTGACCATTCAGCTAGAGTTATTGTAATGTGATTTGTGTTAAATTTTTATCTAAAGGAGAATATGTTATATATTAGGGCATTATTTAATTAACCTATTCAATGTAAGGACTTTTTAGGGTGTGTTGAATTGTTTAGTCGAAATTAATATCAAAGTTGCACCTATCTAGATTGTGATTGAGATTATTTTTATGTATTTTAATATTAAAACCAAAGTATTTCATACCTGTGTACTTCAAACGCACCTCATTATTTCATTTAGAATTCGCTCCTTGTTAAGAGAACTAAGTTTTTGTAGAATAATTTTCAAATGTGAAAGTGTAGTTGTATTAAAGAATTATCGGTAAATTTGTATTCAACATAATTTCTTGACCTCTGCATTGCCGATTGTCATGTAACATTCTCTAAAATAAAGTTCTTTTGATCTAAAATAGCATTTTAATAATCCTAATGTTGGTACTGTACGAATTACACATCTTATAAGGAAAAAGCAAATTACTTACAAGGAAAATAGAACAATAGCTGCACTAATCTACTGTAAAATACTATTTTATATTACATCACATGCACAATCATAAGAAAAACAATTTAAAATAAAACATACCTTTCAGCCGTCAGTTAAGAAATTTATTTTTGAATAAACACTTTTACAGCCATCCTGTGTTACATTGAAATGTACTAAAATCTCAGCCAGCATCATCTCGTCCAAAGGTAGTTGCAAGTTTTTAAGTTCTGTGATGATACATTGAATCAAATGGTCTAGTTTCAACCTATTAAACTTAATGTAATACATCGCAGTCTTAATACCGTGTAGATTTTGTTTCAATACATGTAAAAATTCTTCATTGCATCTCTTAATGAACCCTTTGGTAACAATATCACAGTTGTAAATTAAAATTATTGTCATTCTTTTGCCTAAGTCTTTGCTTTTGTCTATTATTTCTTCTATATGTTTTTTTATATTTTTGTCCTTGATTGTTAGATCGTCCACTACTACTAAGGAATTGTTACATACAGTCATACCAAATAAGTATTCTGGAGAGAAGTCATCAGCAAAACTTGGCATTGTAAAGTGGTAGACATTAGAAGATGATAAGATGTTCTCTAAAATCATAGATACTGCAAATGTTTTGCCCACTCCTGTACCACCATAGATAACCAATATTTTAGTCTTTTCATTTGTTTCTAAAGCTTTCAATATATTTTGGACAGCCTCCACCTGCCCATACAAATTTTTAGACAATTTGTGTTCAATCATATCCAAGTCTATCTCTTCTAAACATTTGTAGCCAATAATTTGATGCGTAATTATTGAAATGATTAATATTATTAAACTGATTATGCACCAATAAGCTTTAAGACCAAGTGATTTCTGATTTTGTTTCCGTTTCTGGTCTAGATTGATGTGATATCTTTTTACTTTGGTGTAAGTCAGTGATACTGGAGTTCTTGTTGCCCCGGTGAACTTTAGCATAGATGTATCACGGGAGTTCTGTTCGTCTTTGATAAAGTTGCTCAGAAATGTGACATTGTCCTCTTTTTCTTGCTTGACAACGCTTGACATTGTTGATGATGTGTCATAAAAATCCGGTTCTTGTTTGATAAAGTTCTTCAAGATGGACATCTTACTGTACTGCATTTCTCGTTCAAGAATGCTTGTCACTGTAGAAGAATCATCAAAATCTTTTTCTTTCTTGACAATGCTTAAGTCAATATCATTACAAGAAACGTCCATTTTAGACGCTGAGCTGCCGGTGACGTCTACATCCATGGGCTCGTATTCATCCATGGCGCGCTTATGTTTGTTGCCTATATAATGGTAAAAACTTTGGTTAGGTTTCTCGACCAAATTTCGTCATTATAACAAAAATTACAGTACAATTGATTTCTTAGGAATATTCTTATAAAATTTATGTAAACCGAACTGCAGTCCTGTACGTTTATAGGCTGTACTCTATAAAATCTAAATTTGAAGTTAAAAACAGTTTTGAAACACGCAAAGTTCTCGATGAACATGGAACTTTTAAATTACATATTTACCTGAGTTATCAATATATTATCACATAAAAACTTGTCGGTAATATTCACTACCAATGAACATTCGAAAAAATAATTTTATTTTTCTATAAAACAACAAAAAACCATGACAAATTACTAAACAAAATTGGTAACAAAATTTGAAAAACAAACGATACCACATAATTTTTTTTTAGCTTGTCTATGGTCTTTTGACAGATTTAGAATTATTTGTCGTAGTAGACAGAGACCGATATATACAGTATTCGCAAACAATAATGGCTGATTCTTTTTTTCTAACGCGGTTATAAAAATCCAAAAAGCGATACAACTTTAAGGACCCATTGTTAATTTATTTGTTTTGCTGCATTTTTAAGCTGATTGTCTCGTAGCCAATGCTCAATGAATAAAAGAAAGGACCCATTCGCCTTCGTATTATTTGAGTTCCGAGATAATATTAACTCATATAAATAGGATGAGTGATTCGCTCTGGATCTTTTGGAGGAAAAAGTGTCGTTTTTATTTTGACTTTCAATTATTTTGTGAAATCTAGTTTAAAGTGGAATAGGATAGTGCTATTGTGCCTTAATCGAAGATTAAAACGGGAAATTATACGAATCTCGAACTAAAATACCCGTATCGGCCCGTTCTAAAGAATCCCGAGTCAATCCAAACACGCCGCCTCAAATTGCCTATCCTCTTTGTGGCGGGCATATTTACAGAAACAATTAAACGAAGACATGCCTCAAAAAATAATGTACCAAGACTTGGCTGTATAGTGTAAAACCTTTGTCTTTTCTTTTATGGAAAGAAGAAAAAAAATCATATAGGTGATAAAAAATAGTATTAACTAGACATGGCAATAACGGCTGTTTGTCATAAATCCTAAATAATTTACAAACGCTTCCCAAATTAATTACTATTACTCTTATGAAAAATTTACTAAAATCTGGTTACAGTTTAATATTTCTTGAGCCTACTTACTTTTTTATTTTTAGAATTTAGGCGTATATCCATCCATTACAGTAAGCATTTTGAATAAAAAAAAGAAGTTCTAAATGTAACTTTTGCACACAAATATTTGACTTTTTGGGTAATAACATGTAATTCTCGACTCAAGGGCCCTGGCGACACCACGGCAACACATCAGCGTCCACAATCATGTTAATCTGTTATTTGTAGTTCAGTCAAATTAAATCTGCTACTGTTGTAAAACTGTTGTTGTTATTGACTATAATCGCTAACCAATACCAAACTAAATGGTTGTTTTGGCACCAGTTGTATTTAAATTTATTGATATTAGCTGCCTGTCTACATCAAATATTAAAATCAACATTATTCCAATTGCATAAAGCACAATATTGTAGTTTCAAATATGTGACGCATAAAAAAGATAATACATAAGAATAAAATATAAAATGAGAAAGAGAACTTATGTTGTACACTGAAATATTATAATCGTGAGATTTGCAAATCGTAACATCGTCCAATCATTTGAATATCGTCTCTCGTTTCTCTCTCATAGCTTTTGGTTATTGCATACTTGCTTGTTCGCGCGACTGAATTGCAATAGCAGAATAGCAGTATAGCAGCAGACTGTTGTTCGATGATGAATTATACATTGCGTAAGAATAATGCATTACATTAACTAATGTTGTAATAATGACCACTTCTAATAATAACCATTTATTTTCAACATTCACAATACAATATATATGTTTTAATTAATTTTTTTTTTTACTCACATTTAAATTTTAATTTTATTGTACAATAATTAGTCCCGCAGACTTCATTTTTCACCTAGGCTAGGGTTGGCTGGAAGAGATCTCTTCTAGAGATAAGCTCACCTTTGTATAATATGTCCTTTATAACTTGGGTTTCATGTATCTTTTCTTTGTGCAATAAAGAGTTATTATTATTATTACAATTTATAAGTGTTAGTAAAATGTACGTACTTATGCTAGTGTTAGTATTAAAATAATTAAGTATATTTCGATACCTCATAAGAGGTACCATATATTTTACCATATTAATTTTTGAACTTGTACTGTTTTTATTTTGTTTTTGTTTCTTTATTTTTTTTTCACAAAATTCGGGGAGTGTAATATTAGTAAATAAATATAGCTGTTTACAAAAATAACGGAAAATAAGCAAAAAATACTATTGGCGCAGTGTTCATTGGAGGTATTGATTTTTAGTATGTGGAGTACACGTGTTCGCTATAAATAATAATATTGTTAACCGACATGTCATCCCACATTTTTAATGAAAAATGTTGTTATTGTATGGCATTTATTATTAGACCAAGTTAGCCAACGTGTTCACAAACAAATGTCACATGAAAAAGTTTGCTACACCTAAATATAACGGAAATAACTCTTTATAGAGTAATAAAGCTTCCAAATTTTCAATTTCATCACTGTTTTAAGTTAAAGAAGTTCAGCTTTTGACTGGCAGAAACACCATCAAAACGACCGTTAAGCGATTGCATTATAAGATTTACCATGTATGAGCATTACTACACACCATTATTTGCGAACACGTTAACCATGTTAGTATCAGCAGACACGTTCACTGTGTATGACCCGCAGGGGAATTGATGTGTGGTATGATGCATAGAGCCTAATTTAAATGAACGAAAAATAAAATAAGAATATAACTCGAATGTGACCTTAAAAAAAAATTACAGGCATCTACGCTTTTGTCTCTGGTACGACTGTGTTTGACAGAGCGGCGAGGTGAGGTCATTGTGCTTGTGCTATGAATTAATTTTGGAACGTTATTTTTAAAATGTGTGATAATAATGATAGCCCAAAAAATAGTAGTTGTTATAAATCTACGCCTCCGACAAATAGGAAAGTGCGGAATCCTTTTGATAAAGCTTTGATTGATAGGCTACATAAGCCGATATGCAGGTAAATTACTTGTTTAATATGTCATCGAAGCTATATTGGTATTGTTTTTTCGCAATAAGGTTTTTGTGTGTTAAAGTCCGGGGATGTGCAAGATTTACAAGAAGAAGAGCAGCGGTTCGTTCCGCTGGGAAATAGACCAAGCTTGTAATCTGGTTCCTGCCGATATCGTCGCTTGCAACAGCCAATTCGAACCGTCCCCTGACCCCGCTTTGGAGAGAATCGCTGAAGAAGCAACAGAGAAGTGAGTTCATTATTAATATAATTTTAACACGTGTAGCTGGCGGTCGAGCTTGATGTGTGATACATACTACAATGACTAACAGGGTCGAGACTACCGCTTGACACTTAAGATTTAAATTCAAATCTATGCCGCTTACAATGTACTCCAAAACTAAAGTGACACTCTTGGTGTGCTATTGACTATACTAGTGTTTAATTTTAAAGATTTGTCTATTTTTAATTGTAATCTATTTTTGAAAGAGTCCTTGGGTCAGTATATCATGGATTTAAATTATTATGAGCCTCCAATCCTTTATTACAAGTTGTTTCGAGATTTCTTATTGAAAATTCCATTTTAAAATTTAAAGTGAGGGTCTATGCAGTCATTAGATATGGTATGGTAATTATTTAAATATATGTAGAATATCATCATGAAGTATTATTTAATATTCAAGTGGTAACCTGAAATATTCTTTAATATTTCACAATGATATATTCAAGTATTAAATAATAAAAATTGTCACCGAAATTGAGTACAACAGACTTACCTGAAAATTACTGAAATATATACTGACTGACGTATTACCGTACCGTACTAGTAGACCGACCACTGTATTTAATCAGCTGTATGATAATACATATACAGAAAGGAAGTTAATAAATAAGAACAAGTTAATTCCAAAGAATCGTAGCAGTGCGGATTATGTGTGTGTACGCCTGCCACGCTCCATGTACGGACGCAGACATTTGCATAATCATGAAAAGTGCCTGGGATAAACCAACGTTATGCAACGCGAGTGCATCGCAAGATTATGCGAATGTGTGTGTCAGTACATGAGACGCGGTGGGAGCTGGTTTATTGTCTGATGTCTGTACAAGAAGAACCTCGTGAGGTTTAAATACAAATTAAAAGTAATAAAGAAGTGCTAACAACTATATAAATCTAGGTTGCAATTCTGCAACTAATTAATAAAATTACGCAAGGTTCTAAATCTTAATTAAACTAGGTAAAACAAACATCGTTTTCTGATGATGCTGAGGCTGCATCCTTAACTCGCGCGCACACATGTTACGTTTGTATGGAGTTACCATATCTTGTGTGTCTAAGGGTCGTATTCTAGAACTCTATTCAGTGTCTTATTATACTTATATTGGTATCTTTCGTTGCATTGAAACGTCTTTTTGCTGTCTGCTAGGTAGATATTGTTACTATTAGGGTGGCTTCATTAAGGGAATGTGCAGCAATTCATCGCTATGACCAGCTGATGATCTATTGTGATCATTATTCATTATAATTTAGGGCTAAGTCTAAGAGCGCACTACGTCTGATTCGTATCAGGGGGTCTACTCTCGATCTCCGTCCGACATCCGTCCGAAACAATTACTGCCAAATAAGCAATCCTTGACCAAATGAAAAGACGCGTGATGCGAATGAAGCTTCATCTTGATACTTGTCTTTTAATTTTGTCGAATATTACTTATTTGACAGTAATAGTTTCGGACGGGTGTCAGACGGAGATCTAGAGTAGACCCTCAGTTCCGAATCCGAGAAATGACAGTCCGAAACTTAGAGCATAGTCCGAAATGTCACAGGCGTCCGGAGTGTCCTTTTTATCTCTAGGTGCACAAGCGACATCCGAAGTGGGTCTGGGTTTTCTAGATTTGTATAGTCTCGGTTTTGGAATGAATGCGAATCACATGCAGTGCGCAAATGCGCTAATAATGTTGAAAATTGAAGGATACTGGCTTGGATTGTTTTGATCACTTCAGCAGAGCTAGCACGACAGGGCGCGACTTGCGCGAGAGCGATATAAAGCGCGAAATGTCTGCGAGAATAGCAATAACAACACTTTATGTTGCTCTCGTGCTAGGCTAGCGGGTTAGGCTATTTGTTTGGCGAAAAAGTATTTTTTTTTAATAATATTAAGTGACGGGACGAAGAAGTCGTACGCCTGATGGTAATCAACACGCCTGCCCATAACAGTTACAGTGCCACTCAGAGCCTTAAATTGCAAAAATCTGAGGGGCACTACCACTGCGCCCGTCACCCTGAGACATAAGTTGACAAGTCCCATGTGCCTGTAATTTCGCCAGCACCCTTACCCCTTCAAAACCGGAACACAGTAATGCTGACATTACTGCTTGGCGGCAGAAATAGGTAAGATGGCAGTACTTCCCTGGACGAACTCTTTCATAAGGAGCTCTACTGCTACTAAAATATTATAAGTATTGTGCGACTATCAAGGGGCAGCATTGGGTAAGGAGTTGCAGAGGAGTTCCTGACAGAATATGGTTGGTTAGAGCCCTGGTCCGCGTTCTGTTACCATTTCAATCTAGTGCCAGTGCTTCTCTACAGTATTTAGCACTGTAGGAGTTAATCAGAGATAAATTAGACAACCTCAGTGGCTCAACAGTTGGCTGGCAGTTGCGCGCTAGATAATTATGTCACGAGCTGATTTCCTGGTAGCACCTATTTGGGAAATGTACTTTTCTGAATTGGTTGCGGTCAGGGTGACAAGGTAATTGTTGTGGTTGTCTGCCACATTAAAAAACCTTAACTTAGTTGAATGCTTTTTTCTCGTTTATTTGTTATATTTCATGACACCTACAGAAATATATATATAGGTTATATAGGTCTAGTATATATAGGTTACGAGCCCTGTACCCCATCTACGGTGGGGTCGGGCTCGGCCTGCGGCGTGTGGTCTGGTTCAGTTTACGGGGTGCGCTCATGCTCTTCGGTGGCACAGCAGCTTGATGAGGAGGTCGATTCCCGATTTGGGCCAATTTAAGAAACGAACATTTCTAAGTTGGTTTTGGTCTGAGTATTCTGGTTTATCGTTGTTTTGGTATTCATAGTACAGGAAATTCGGCAGTAGTTTGGTATTTTTTCCCCCTAAATACTTCTCTTTGGCATAGCTTTCAAGAAAATGTAATCTAACAGATATGTTTGAGATACAACAACGCTATAATAAGTAACTCATTTCCACTACATCGGGAAGTACGCCTTACATTTTTACAATTGTGAGATCTTGTACTCGTAATCTATTACGACTTCGTATATAATCACCTCCATACGAAGGCGTGCGGAAGCTTCGGGATTCGCCCTCCGCGGACCTCGACCTGCGGCCTCGGCGCTTTGGATTTTGATTTAAAAAAATTAAAATAACTCTTTAATCGTGGCCGCCATTAAAGAGCTATTTAAATTTTTTTATTTAAAAATTACAAAAATATATTATGACCACTAATTATTATCAAGCAATCTTAGAAATCTTTTCGTGCTAATTTTCAGTCCGAGCAAAGCAAGTTACGTAAATAAATTACGGCTATATCGAAAAAAACGCCATACTAATAAATTTTCAATTTTCAGCCGGATCGAAGCAAGTTTTTCTTCGGCCGCCATTTTGAAATCGCCATCTTGAATATTTTTAACCTAGGCAGTTGACCAGTGTTACCCTCTATGACATTCCTTCGAGCACCTCCTACCTATCTCTAATAGTTTCCGTGATAGGAGGCTTTGAAATTTGTATGGCGGCATTCTTGTTTACTTGAATTTCGAACATTTTTTACTTCCCGCGGAAATTCACCAGGTTGTATCTCATAAAAATGCACAAAAATTCCGCCCATGTATTATAGCATGTATTATTATAGTTTTTGCAGGCCGTTGATCACTCGTTTACATTTTCCACATTCAGGTCTTCTCATATTTGATTCTTTGCCTTGGAGCCTATCCGCGTACAACGGTATAAATATATTTTTTCCACCATATCGCCGCGTTCTATTTATATTAGCGAGTAAGAACTTGTAGCTTTATATATAAATTTGTACCCTTATATATATAATAATAACTTGTAGCTCTATATATATATAATATTGATGTGCTTTGGATAGCCTGCAATCACAAGGAAATGTTGAAACACAAACACATCAAAGTTTATTACTACCAAGTCATAAAATTTTCATAATTTTCCACCTGTTTCGGCATTATAGGTACTATTTCAGGCTTAATTACTGTGATTCAAAGAGGGTCTTCTTGGCCACCAGTTTCTGCCTCGCCTCCCGGTTCGGAGCTTGGTCCTTCCAGTCACTACTACCGAACTTCTTCAGGCCTTTCTGGACGCTATCGCTCCACCGGTACCTAGGCCGTCCGACGGGTCGACGTGCACTCGGTCGTCTTAAGTACGCTCTCTTCGAGGCAGGGGAACTCTCCTATTATGTCCACGTGACACGTTTCTTCAGCAATATTGGGTCCGGATTTCAGATATTCTATCTTCTACCTTTGGTTTATATCGTAGTTGTTTAGTGGATGTAATTATTATAATTTTTTTTTTCATTATTTCAGATTTTTCTCTCAAGAAATGGTAATGCCTAGTCCTCTCGAGTCTTCCAAGAAAGTGAAGCCCTTGCAAACCTCTACTGGCTCTAGTCTTTACATAAGTTTTGCCAAGGAAAGCGTCATCACAAGGGAAGGTGAGTATCTTGGTGGTACTGTTCGTTTTTTTCTTTGAAAAACTTTATTATTTATAAGAAAAACTAAAAAATTAACTCACCTTTTAATCGGTGTCCTTTTAGTCGGTTATTCAAAAACGTATGCCAGAACATAAGGCATCGTCGCGTGAAAGCTCATACGAGCTTCAAGGAGATCATAGGATCTGCCATACATTTGTGTAAATTATGGGTGCGTATGTTTGTTCGTGTATAAAACTTTATTTGACGTAACGATTAAAATCCAATTAGCACAACATAAGGTACAAATTAAAAGATTGCGTGTTTTTTGGTTGCAAATAAAAAGTAAATGTAAATAAAGGTAATAAAAACATCAAAGGTTCTATTACTTATTCATACTTGGAAGGTAAGAATCAAAACAATCTAAATCAAAATTACTACATTTCATAAGTAACAAAAATAAAATAATATAAGAAATTGTCACGGTTTGTTTTTTAAATTCGTTCTTGTGTGAAAAAAAAATTTGCATTGTATTGTGAGTCAGATATCACAATAGAGTTGGACTTTACTCTGCTGGTTGCATTGTGATACACATGGATATGACGCTGTAGTTTACAAGAAATGAGATTGTCTTATTCATAAAGATTGAAGTAGTTACTATATAAATACACGATCGAACTAGACTCTTCTGTATACATTTTAAGAGCTACTGGAGACCCCGCTGTATAAATTGTTAAATCCGTCAATCGATCGCATCGATCCATTACCAAACCAACCGATCGACGTCGATCGATAGGGAACACAGTAATAATGTGCTGTGTTCCGTATTGAAGAGATGGAAAGGCCAGTCATATAAGACATATATTATCTCAAGGGCGGCAACGCATTTGTCATATAAAGGATCTTTCATCAGGTGGATCGTCTTGACGATTTCCCAGATGAAATACTTTTTTATCTCTCTGGATTTTATTAAGTGTTTTCTTGTGATATTGTTTTTCTAATGGGGTAAATAAAGAAAGAGCAAAAAAAAATCTAAATGCACCGATAACAACTAAACACTACTTTAAACACACTTCATATACCCACCACCACAGACATATATGTCGGTGTCAACCACACACACACACACACACAGAGCACATACATAATGTGACCATACGTCCTGCATTGAGCGGGACGTCTCGCTTTTAGGTTTCGTGTCCTGTGGTCCCCAAAATACTTAAGACTGTCCCGCTTTTACAAAACAGAACACACGTAACAATACATTTTAAAGAATGGCGCAAATGAAAAATATGTAAAGCCAGCCAACCAGACATCGAGCACCAGACCAGGATTTTTTTTTATTCATTGAAATTAAAACAATTTCTAATTTATTCATTGAAACAATTTTAATTCTTTTTATTTTCTTTTATCATTAAACATTTTGTAACTATCATAAACATTTCTAGTCATGCATTTTATTTTTAAAACAATAATAACTTTACAGGCGTCCCGCTCTGAGGGAAAAGAAAATAATGGTCACGTTACACATATACAACCCAATCAAATCATACATAAACGCAATCATCAACAGTTTTTAATCATGTGTGTAAACCATTGACTTACAATTATATGGACGTCGGGTCCGCACTAAAAAGTGTCCGAACTAATAGGGCGTTAAAATCGTATACAGAGCGTCATTCACGCTTTAGTCTTCGTTTGTTCGACTGACAGCGAAGCAAGCACAATTAGACAGTACTGCGATGACATTACAATTTAAATTCAACGTTTTAGCTTTTTCATATTCCTTTACATGTCACTACGTTTAAATAGGTTGACTTGGGACATTTTTTTTCGTGGTTTTTGTATTAGACCCGTCGTCCATTTATTTGTGAACACATTTTTCTCCTTATTTTTCTGTCATACATTACCTTGTATTACTTTTGTTATGTAAAACGTGTAAAATATATTCGGGACAGGCTTAGCGTTTGTCGTACAGTTTTATTATAAAACTAGTAGGGCGCTAGTGTTCAACCACATCGTAAAATACTAATACGTAGGGCGCACTGTAAGTTTCCGGAACTGGCCACTTACATAAACATTATTTAAAAAGTAATTACAACATTTGAAAATGGTACTCTTTAGCTGTAGAATATAGTTTGTTTCATCTGACTGTCACTTGTTTTTACATTGTGGCGTCATTTTACAAATTGGTTGTCTACATCACCATGGATTTCACTCGTCAAAATTTTCGTAGTATGATTTTATACGACTTTAATTGTAATTTAAGAGCTCAGTGGAGCTTCACTCGGCTTCAAACTTCATTTGGGTGTGATAAAGCTGTGCTCTCGGTGGATCCCACACAATTTGACTGAGGCTCAAAAAACGGATCGCGTCACTTGGTGCAATGCCATGCTTACTAGATTAACGAGGAGGCGTCAAATTTTGTGTGGGACATAATAACAGATGACGAAACATGGATTTATAGTTACGATCCCAAAACAAAGCAGCAATCGAGCGTATGGGTCTTTCAAAATTAGCCGAAACCAAACAAAGTGGCGCGCGTGGAAGGTGCCTCTTAGCGGATGATTGCTTCTTTTTTAATAAAACTGGACACGTGGCTACTGTTGCTTTAGAGAATCGTTGTACCGCGAATAGTGATTGGTGCACGACCATTTGTTTGCCGGAAGTTATTGACAAACTCCGTAAATAACCGTAAACGCCGTATCATCTTGCACCACCATAATGCCAGTTCTCATACGGCCAGACAGACAAATGAAATTTTGAAGGTAAACAACGTTGACCTTATGAGCCATCCCGCGTACAGTCCCGACCTGGCACCTTGTGGCTTTTATTTATTTCCAAAAATTAAGAACTAGTTACGCGGTCTACGATTTTCATCATCTGAAAAGGCTGTCGAAGAGTATGAAAAATATGTTTCAGAGATTGTCACGGAGGAGTGGCATAAACGTTTTAAAAATTGGTTCATTCGTATGAAAAAGTGCATTAATGCTAACGGAGAATATTTAGAGAAACAATAAATTAATTTCTGACCATTTATACTATTTTTTTATTCATTCCGGAAAATTATAGTGCACCCCACGTAAAAGAAGATCCCGTTTTCTTGTGAAAAGACACGCCTGTGTTTTAGCCGCATTAAACCTGACCTTTTCGCATCTCCCCATTCGGAAGCCGCTTCTCTTGAAATCTTGCGCGCAAAAGTGTTTTTCGCACGCTAGCGTGGAAAAGGATTTTGAAATTCGAACTTGACAGTGGACTATGGTGCACATAACTTTTTCTTTTCATAAAAAAAAGATAATGACACGTTCAACCACGCGATTTGTCGTACATTACTTATTTATGTAATTTATATCCGTTGGTAAATTTTATTCTTATTCTTGTTGACATTAAATTGACAATGACAACTAATTGTGTTTATTAAATTATTTTAATTTGTCGGAGGAATTCATCGCTCAAAATAAAAGTACAAGCAAGAATAAAAATTGAGTAGGTGTAAATTCAGAAAGCATCCGAAAATAAACTTTTTCTCTTAAATAAAACTGATGCTTTATAGTTCAATTGTTTTTCTTTCATCTACCATTTTCCTCGCTATAGTGGGGTGAAAAGTAGTTTTGCGTCTCGTGCTTTTAAACCCTCGCTACGCTCAGGAATCTATTTTTAAACCACTTTCTTCGCTCTTGGTTCAATCTTAGCTTAGTAACTTTGCGGCCTTGCATAGCAAATAACCATTTAATGCCTGATTTATTGCATTTTAGTTAATAAACTTAGATTCACCGTGAATAAGAAAGCATTGTTAATAGTCGTCAAAAAATTACATTGCATTTTATTAAACAAATTTTAAATATAAAGTTTCAGCTCAAACTGTTCTCACATTGCCGCCGGAGCTGCCTCCTGAAATCGAGAAAATACTGCAGCCCTTCTGCACTTTTACACAGGTGAATGAAACATTATTTCTATTCGTTCTAGGTAAGAGTTTGACCGCAATCTCGATTGATGGTATGTCACGACCAAGAACAAGAGAAAAGTGCACACCGACTTCCATTATAGTATAAATCTTCAAGAATTGAAGTTCTAGACGTATAATGACAATGTCGTTGTTAATTTTCCTCAAGAATAACTTTAGTTACGTGTCCTCTGTGTCAAACGGGTTCCAACTCTCGGTTTCAACGTACAATGTTAGTGACGCTATACATAAATTAATAACTTTTCTTCGATAGCTTGTTGAGAGCTTCTGGAAAAGGTGACCTTCAGACCCAGGATCTCCAACTCATTTACATTTCACAATCAATTACAGCCACAGGCAACGTCACTATGATTTTCTTACGGTTCACGGCGTCTAAGAAACAGTCACACCGACCGTGTAAAACGATTTTTGTTTCTGGAATATCAATATCATTTTCTAATTGGACGTAGCTAAACACACAATTTACACGACATAAACACGTAGTTAAACACGCACGTCACACTGTCACGCGTTAGTATAAAATTATAAAATAAATATTTAAACAAACATAAAAGTAACTAATTAATAAATCCAGTGAAGTTTAAATCGTGCATTATAACAGCGCTCGTGTTGAATATTTTTTCATGCAGTTAATTTTCCCGCCCTCCCTACGCAAACAATTGATAAAATAACACAAGCTCAACTAATCACAAATAATACCTTTAATAAATTATAACTTATTTATCAAAAAAAACCGGCCTCTAAAGTTGGTTTTTTTTGCAATATCAAGAGACGGAACGAATAAATCGTGCGCCGAATCGTTGCAGTGCCACTCAGAGCTTTAAATCGCAAAGATCTTGAGGGGCACTGCCACTGGGCCTGTCATCTTGAGACAGAAATTGACAAGTCCCATGTGCCTGTAATTTCACCAGTACCATTACCCTTCTAAATCGGAACGCAGTAATGCTAATATTACTGCTTGGCGGCAGAAATAGATAAGGTGACAGTACATCCCTGGACGAACTCTTTCACAACAAGCTCTAATGCTGCTAAAATTGTGGAATGCTCTATTTGCCAAGTTTTATATTGAAATCGGTTAACGGAAAGTGGGTGAAATCCAATAAACTAAGAATCTTCTATTTTTTGAAGTCGGTTAAAAATATACCTGACTGTTTTGCCTTTCTACGAGGCATTCTCAAGAGTTGTGGATTGTTTTTCGTCCGAGCGTCATTTATTTTCTTTTTTATAAAAGTAAATTGTAAAAGTTTTGGAAAGTATGCACTATATTTCTATCAATCACAACTTGCCGCTTTATACGTAGATGTCAAGTAATAATTATTCAGTTGCGTTATTTCCAGAACATTTTCGTGATTGCAGGAGCAGAATATCTCCGGCGAATATGAGATTACGGCGAACGGATCGCTGCGGCGGAAACTGTTCTTCGAGGAACACAGTGATATGGAGCACTATGACTCGGAGCAAACCGACGACGAGAATCACGCAGAACGCCCGCTTTCTAGCTACGAGGCGCATACGCCCATCGCCTTTAGTCCTGACCTTGTAAGTATGCTGTATATTAGCTGAAATTTATAGTCCCAATGCCGGTCTCCGTACACATATATGCAGGGGGGTTTCGGCCATAGTCTACCACCACGCTATGATGGTCTTGTATACTTGGCTATAATTGACAAGTATAATAATATTAAAAGTAGTTAGCCCATATAAAGTCACTGCCTCCACTCACGATGAGCAAGCAACGCGGATTGAAAACTTCATACACAACAATAAATTGCTTTGCAGATGTGTGCAGGTTTCCTCACGCTGTTTTCCTTCACTGAAATAATATAATTATGTATAATATAAGAAAAAGTCAAGGTGAGTTTCGGATTAAATTCCGCACACAAATTCCGAAAAATTCATAGGTGCAAGGCCGGATATGCAACCACGCATAACACCCTTTGCTTGATAGGTGGCATGAGAAACCATTAGTATATCACCGCGATTGACAAGTATCGAAAATAATCGAGTATATAACCAGAAATAGAGACGAAATAAGGGCCATATATTCCTGCTAACACATTAGCGATACAGCTCTTATAAATATCAACTCTCGTTTACACTGAAATATAGTCAGGCCAATTACTGACCTGTGTGTGCGTCTTCGTATATTCCAAAAAATATTCTGTATTTATTGTAATAAAGAATATATCTCTAACAATGCCGTGCTGTTCTATTCGGTGGTGTAGGAAAAACAGCAAACCATCTAATTACAAAACAAACGGAATCTCGTTTCATCGGTAATTAAATATTAAATATGTAATTTTGCAATTTTCGTCCATTATAGCAAAGCTCAAGTTAACTGGTCGATTGAAGTGAAACAGTTGACGACACCCGTCAATTGTTTCGAACTCGGGCTAGCCAATCGGAGCTCAGTTGTCACAGTAATGATATGGCAGAATAGTTTTCAAACAAATTAAATGACATTTCGTCTCTATTTCTGGCTTAGAGGATGGAAAAAAAATTAAAGAAAGGCGTTGCCCTAACTATGGAATGAACGTGCATACCTAAACAACAATTGAACGAACAAATGGCGGATTTCTTTAGTGTCGTACCATAATCTATCGATAAGTCATTATCGACATGCAAACATTTAATTGAAGCAGATCAATGTTCCATTTGGGAATATTTTAGGTTATATGGGAATATCCGGGAATGTCACATGAAATTTTGAATTTATTGTTTTGCGTTTACAAATACTCAAATATTTACACAGAAAAAATGTAATTTGAGAGTATAGAAAAAAGAGAAAACTTTGAAATATAACTTCTTTACGTTTCCAACCTCAAGATTAATATTCTCATAGAAAAATTTTGAAACAGATTCCAAATAGTGTAGGTTTTTTTGTATTTGTGCATTGGTATATAATTAATTATCAGTGACTGATTTAAGTGAATTTTTAATACTTCCGTTTAATTTTGGAAGTAAATGAAAGTAATAATATTATCAATAATAATATTATTATCATACGTTTATTTGCTTAAAACATGGTATAACAGGACATGTACCAAGAGACAGTGTTAGTATAAACATGTTTCGCATATATTAAATAGCATGCAAATGTCTGATTATACAATGGCAGTTGACTACTATTGGCCGAGCGCCTTTGATTTGTACAGAAAAATCAACACTTCTACGACCTGAGACAAGTAGTTACGAGCGACTGCAAGTTGTGACAAGCCACGTCAAACGAACACGTTAGCGCTCGCCTTCACTCGGTTAGCTAGGCGAGTGACACCGAACGATGGCAAGGCAAGGCAAGGCAAATAGGCTGTTTGTACGTTGGTGTTGGCCTTCACTCGGCAACGTTGGACCAATATAGTCATTGTATTGCTGGCTTTATGAAATAAGAATTTTTAGTAGTTAGAGTTGTCAGTGGGACAAAATTGGAAATGAGTGGATAATTTTGTTTTCAGGAACTGAGAATGCCTATAAATGAATTGTCTGTCATTGTCAATATTTTTGTCCATTTTATTACAATACATGCGAATAATTCATTAAAACACTTGGAAAAACATTTATTTTGACATTTGATGCACTTCCCTTTGACAACCGTATCATGTACCTCATGTACTGCGAAATGGACACGGTTGGCATTTATGATTACGTTACGTGTTTTCGATTCTCATGTTTGACACAGACAAGTGTAATGCTATCTCTTTTGGCTTAAGACGGCACGCAATAGTTAAACAAAGACAATAACATGCGTATGTTTTCAACGTCGAAGTGCATCATATACATGTAACGTCTGATTTATATATGTCAACATAACATGTCCTTTAGTTTCCATAGTCTAAAATTTCTGGTTATATACTCGATGTCGAAAATTAAATATCTTTCTTTCAGAAACCAGAAAATGCAGAAAAGCGAGTAAAGATTTCGATTCGACTGAAACGTAGTGATATTGTTTATGAAAATTAAATTATTTTATTTACATAACAATATCGATATAAATTCACGGTTAAGTAAAAAAACAAAATGGCAATTCAGTTAAAACCTCAGGTTTTAGCGATTGTTACACATAGGAAATAAAACTATTTTTACGGATTTAAATCGCGTACCTATATTTGTTTTTTCAAACAAACCAACGTTTCGAACCTTTTTTTTAAATAAGTGCGCATTTGACCTCCATCTCACCTTATGCAAAGTGATGATGGGGTCGATGATGTAGCATGCACACCTAAATCCTAAATAATGCCTATTCGCTCTCGCTTTGAAAAGGTCTAAGTTATAGCGTTCGGGGAATAAATCTGCAGGTAGGGAATCTTTACATGTCCCATGATCATGGTTGACTGTAAAGCATATCCGGAAAAATAGTTTCATTTCCTAACACGGGAATTCGTTAAACGAAGTAGTTGCAAGGATTCATGAATCTGGAATCAGTAAGAAATAGCATTTTATTGTGATGTCACAAACTTATGACGCCAACGAATTGGTCCAATTAGTCCTTTTGCCTTTTTAGCTGTCTCGCTTTTATTCCCCCGATACGATATGTCGAGTTTATTGTCTCGCTGTTATTCCCTGTACGTAGAATTGTTTAAGAATAGCGGAAAAGAAAATTTTAATGCAGTTGAAGTGATTAGTCATTTGATTAGGTGAGTAATTTAAACAATGAAAATATTTAAAATTATTCATTAAAAAAGAAAATATTTTATAATATTCAATATATATAATAAAAATATATAATAAAACTTTGTATTTTGTGAGTATTTTTACAAAAGAATGCTTATAGTCTAATGCTTATGAATATCAAATCACATAAATAACTTTTGAGCATTATTCAGTACTATTCGTTTTTGTTGTGATTGTACCATACCAAAGTCGATGTATAGCGAAACGGAAGTGTATATCAGAGACAAATTTCAATAAATTGAGATTGTGATAAACGTTTTGTTAATAACGAAAAACGCATTAATTTAAATTAAACCTTACGAGTACTTGTACCTGTTATCCTTTTTTTGTAGCAATAGATAGAAGGAAATTATAGAGTCTTTTATTAAGCACCATTTCATTCATTTATTTTGTAAGCAAAATAATTTAATAATTATCGTGAAACAAAATCGCAAACATATTTACTACCTACCTTTATGTAATTATTACGTAAGATTAATATATAAGATAAGTATGTAAGATTTTCTGTCTTTACAAAATATTATTTTATATATATATTGTATATTATTTTTATAAAATAATGGAATGTTATCGTCTCATTTATCATCAATTCTCACGATATTTTCCTTTATTGTAATTTGTTTTCTGAAGAAAAATGTTTACGATCACTGGTTCTTTGTTTACAGTTTTTCTAATATAGCAATACTTACTTAGTTGCAAGGAACTTGAGTTACTTAAGAGGGTCTAGTTCATAGACGTTGCGATAGCAGAGGTTACGACATTATAAAGTTATTTTTGAAAAACGATTAACGCACGAACACTCTCTCCCGTTGTTCACATAGACATGTTGTTATTAGTTTTGTATAAGAAATGTTATTGTACAGTCTGCACATAACATGTGTTTCATACATACATACATACATATATATTCTTCACGCCTTTTTCCCATCGGGGTAGGCAGAGACAACAGTCTTCTATTTGCTACGGTCCTGACACACGTCTTTCGCCTCATCAACACTCATCAATGCTTTCATACTCGCTCGTCGGTTAAAGGTAGTCTTGACCTGGCCCTTCTTTAGGATGGCCTCAATTTGGTCATGATAAGTTCTCCTTGGTCGGCCCATACTAACTTGCCCGCTCACACTCGCCTTATAAATGTTTCGTCACTCTTCTTTCATTCATTCTCTCTACATGTCCGAACCATCTAAGCATCCCTTTCTCTATCTTTGTCACTATATCTTCTTCGTGCCTGTTTAGACACTTTCTGGCTGCCCATGAAGGTGTGCAAGGCACCATTCACCTGATTCCCTGCGTTCACTCTTCTTTCAGTGTCGTAACTGCCTCCGTGGCCGAACGGTTATCATGCCGGACTGCCACGCAGAGGTGCCAGGTTCGATTCCCGGGTCGGGAGAAATATTTGTATGGCCTACGTTTGTTTCTCTCGTGACTTTGGGTGTAATATGTGGTTGTCTATGTGTGTGTCCTGGCACCCGCGACACAGGATTTCCCTAGTGCGGGGCTATGTTGAGTGTGTGCGTGCGTTATTATTAAAATGTCTCTTTCACATTTTCCATCACACGTAAGCATAGCACCCAAATACACAAACTCTTTCACTTGTTCCACTTTCTCTCCTTCAATTAATATCGTGCAATTCGTCATATCTTCCTCTCTTTCAAAAACCATTACTTTTGTCTTTCCCAAATTAATTTTCATTCCTTTCCTTTTAAGAGCACCATGCATAATATTTACCATCTCCTGCAACTCCTCTACTGACGACGCTAATACCACCTGGTCATCGGCGTATAGGAGGCACTTTTGAGTAAACCATTCATTCTCAGCCCACACGTACTCTCTTTGAAAACTTTTAAACAATTGTCCATAATTAGGTTGAACAGCCATGGCGATGCTACACATCCCTGTCTAACACGTTTCCCGATATCGAACCAGTCAGTGTAAGCACCATTTATTCTGACACAGGCACTGGAATCCTCATAGAGAGATTTCAGTGCCTGAACTAGACTGCCGTCCATCCCATACATAGACAATGTCGACCACAATTCTTTCTTTAACTCTCTGTCGTAGGCCTTCTCCAAGTCTATAAAAGCGCAATAGACTTTTTGTCTTTTAGCCAAGAGCTAGGTTATGTTTCCCAAGGAGAAGACCTGATTCATGCATCCCATTCCTCTTCTAAATCCCGCTTCCACGTCCCAAATTTTTTCTTCCGTTTCTTTCATCACTTTCTCAATCAATACCTTTGCGTATAATTTGCCGATAATGCTGAGAAGACTGATTCCGCGGTAATTTTTTCAGTCTTGCTGCGACCCTTTTCCCTTATACAATGGTATGATGACAGCCTTGCCCCAGTCTCCTGGCACTCGGCCGCTTGACCAACAAAGGTTGAAAAGGCGGTACAGGTGACTAGCGATCACATCCTGTCCAGCCCTCAGCATTTCAACAGCAATTCTGTCATGTCCCGCAGCTTTACCAGATTTCGTAGTATTCAATGCCTTCATAATCTCTTCCATGCGTATACTTTCATTTTGACTTCCGCTCGTCTCTATGGCGATCTGAGCCTGCATTTGTACATGTTCCTTCTCAAACAAACTTTCAAAATACTCCTTCCATCTCTTTAATACGCATTCTTTTCCTTTCACTATACTTCCATCGTGACCTCTGATTTTTTCCAGTTGCGAGGTTGTGATTTTGCCTCTAGCTGTTTTTAAGGACTTCCAAAACCATTTAATGTTGCTTTGAAAGCCATCAGATAATCTTCTGTCAAACTCGTCTTTCTGGCACTCTTTCTTCCTTCCCACATCATCTTTCGCTACATCTTTTATTCTTTTATACTCTTTCCTTGCCTCGTTTACATCCTCTTTCGTTGCATTTTGTATTCTTTCATTAGTTTTCATAGATAGCTTTCTTCTTATCAGACAGAACACTCCAGACATCTTTGTCCAAACAAACATTCCTCGTCTTCAGCTCTTTTTTCCTTTTGGATACTCCACACACACTTCAATCCTACATACTTCGTCTAGTCCATCAAACCTTTCAATCAGTTTATTAACATATTCATTTTTCATATCTGTCTTCTGCAAATTTTCAACTTTTATTCGTTCTAGCACACTAACAGGTTCCTTCACTCGATGCCGCCACCTTGTAAAAAGACCACCTATTCGGCTAACCACCAGAAAGTGGTCGGTGTCGATACCAACTCCGCGGTATGCTCGCGTGTCAAGCACCTTTTTTCCTAATCTTTCATCCACTATTACAAAATCTATCACACTCCTCAAACTTCCTTCTGCTCTTGTATACATGTGGATCTTTATGTTGAAACATGGTGTTTGTCACTAAAAGATTCCATTCCAAACATACTTCGAGCAGACACTTTCCATTATCGTTCACTCTTTCATCTCCAAACGTTCCAAGCACATTTTCATATCCATCACGCTTCACTCCTACCCATCCATTGAAATCTCCTAACATGATAATCCTTTCATTTCAAGATGTGTTTCATCATGACTAAAGTAGGGTATTTGACAAGTATAAAAAATGTACTTAAATTGGAGATAATATTCATGCGTCCGTACCAGGCATGTGCGCTGCGTCACCGTTGCCGACGATTTTTCCACGCCGCTACCGTCGCGTCGTTGGCCTTGACCGGAGTAAAACAGGCGTGCTGATTTGTTTTAATGTAATATCAGATTCTTTGTTATGTACGTTGTCGTTATACGGCTTAAACCAGTTATCTGATTTTTTTTACTGAAAATGACACTAGGAAAAGCGACAAAATTGCTTATGTAAAATGCAAATTTTAATAAAAGGTATTTCAATAAATAAATTTACAGTACAAATCTATAATCTACTATCGCGATTTAACTTACTGCCTTACTTTACCTTACCTTAGACATTTACTTCATACGTGTTTACTCTACGGCCATCCGTGTGTATATTCTATTAAAAAACAACATTTAACATAGTTTAGTAAAAAATAAAATGTGAATAATTTGTTACAAATTAACATCATCATGGTGTTTATAAGAAATATTCGTTGAAGTTTAATTTGCATTATTTCTAAGTCGCTTTTTTTGGGAAATAATTGTTTTTCCCAGTTTAGCGGCGATATATTTTTAAAGCTGATGTCCTTGTAGCCAAGAATAAAAAATAGTGATTTGAAAAATACATTAATTTCAGAGCCAAGATGTAGTAACAAAAGGTATGAAGCGTACATTTGGTACACCACTCAACAAACACGGTGCTGCCAAAACGTACCGCAACAAGATTCTGGACCACGTTGATTTGGGCGAGCCGTGTTTCAGTCCTATTGAGTTTCGGACAACGACTGGTTTTCATACTCCGAAGCGAGACCAAGATACTGCTACGTCATCGTCGCTTGCCTCTACTTCTATTTCGCCTGTTACGAAGACTTCTAGTGATGAAGAGGTGAGTTACTCATAAGTTTTTAGGGATTTAATCACCCAGCAAACTGCAATGAGAAAAGCGCTAAAACACGCGATGTACAGCCCTGATGCTCTAAAATACTTGATGCTCTTGCCGATCTTTTGATTCTGAGAGCCATTTTACGCATTGAACGGAAAAATGTTAAAGGAATTCCAGCTCATACGTTAAAGATTAAATTGGCTTAAAAGTTTCTTAAAACGTCATTCGCTAATGCTGCAATCATGAACTCTTATCAATATGAATTTTACAGTTCACAAGTTTACTTAAGTTAGGTTAAGTTGGTTAAAACCTCGTCTGGTGTTCGACGAGCCTTACATTTAGAGTCGGGGGATCGTTGTGTCTCTCTTCTCGGGGAGGGGTTGAGCTGGGCGCGGCCAGCCGCTGGTGGAGGCACGGACGAGCGAGAGCGTACCCACCTGCAGCGGAGAGGAGGAACACCCCGGGGGCTTCAGGGTTCAGCCCGATCCCACAAAACCTCGGCTCTGCCCCCGCAGGGCCGGGGTGGGATACACAGACATAATATGTACCTACATTTTGATGTACGCGGGACCCTATGAGGCTATTTTGATAATAAAGGGCTGATGATCTCTTTTTCGACGATCTCGATATCACATCTGCTAAAACTGTGGGCGCCAGATGAGAAGCTTCCGAGTTCGAGAATTTGGTTCTAGTATTAGTGCCTCGGAGTGAATTTCCTCGCTCTGGTAATTACAGGGAATTTCTTGGTTTGAGACCAGATAGTCTTACTGTCTGGCACATTATTATTACATTGATTTGGCCTCGTAGTAAACCTGGAGTCGTTTCACGTGCAAAATAGAATACAAAAATGCATGCAGATAAGGTAGAATTTACAATGTGTTCGGTTGAAATTTACAGTCTGTTGTAAATTGTACCTCATTGCAAAGCTTTTTATGTTCCATGTTAGACCATTCCAAAACTGATATCAGTCGGAATATTCCCTTTTAGGTCCCTGGCTTAGAATAGTTTACTGCCTAGTTTATAAACAGACGTTTCTAAGCAAAGGGGGATATCCCATAGCTGTTACGCTTTGGTAGCATGCATTTTACGACTTACGTACGTTACGTCTTGCTTAAAGTATTTTTGATATCGCCATAAAGAAAATCTTTTTCTGGCTTTGATGTTAGAAATGTACATCCACCATGAAGGCTTAAATAATGAATAAAAAATAAAATAGTACTAGCACTAGTAAAAGAAAAGCATGCCACCTGTAATGATATACATTTTTTATTATCTATTATCTTTCGTGTTGTCTGTTATTATATTAGAATGCCGGTAAAACTGGATTATTTTATAGTTAAACTACCGTCATTGTACGCTTTCTAAAAAACATTGTAATATATTTGTCCATGTGCTCATATAAGTGAGTTATTTTGAATTATTAGTGAGAATCGTACGCCTCATGGAAGAATGGCATAAGTGGAATTACGTCAAACATGTTTATTGCTCCACTAGATACAGAAAAATATAACCCCAACCTCTGCAATTGGAGATTAGATACAGAATAATCTCAGTACAGAGTACTAAAAAACCGACCTCAAAAGTACGTGAATTACATCTACTTGCCAAGTTTTATTGAAATCGGTTACCGGAAAGTGCGCAAACCCGGATTCATCCCCTAGTTCGCCACTACACGGAACTTGACACAGGAGATAATAAAAATCGGTTCTCACTGCTCAAAGTATATTGAGAGAGAAAAACGCCTTGAATTGGAGAATAGCAAAATCAACCATTATAATAATTGCTCCTTATAATATAATTTAGGCGATATTTATAAAAGTGAATCTTCATGCGTGAACAGCCACCCTTAGAGGTGGATGATTTTCTTTAAAATTAAATGGGACCACTATGGAGGTACCCTCTTTCCAACAAAAAGAATCATCAAAATCGGTTCACAAATACCAGAGTTATCGCGTGACATACATACAAAAAAATACAGTCGTTTTGAGAACTCCTTGTTTTAAGTCTGTTAAAAATATGAACGTTAGTTTGAAATAAAAGATAATTATTATCATTATTATACTCTACTTCATTAATACTGAAAGTTACATCAATCGTTTCTTATACACCGTGATATGTTGAGTGTGTGCGTTATTATTTTTATTATATTTTATACCATGCAAGAATATTTCAAATGTCTCTAAACCATAAATTAATTATATCCATTGAGTGTTATTTTAACAAAAAAATATCTTTTGTTGTTATATAAAATGAACTGGTATAGAATTAATAGATTTTTTAAAGTTATTGTTTGAAGATCTAGTTTATGTCAGTCAGATTTACATAAAACTTTTAGAATTATGATAATATGCGAAAGATTAAGAATTTAGTAACAAACCAAATACCATCTTAATTGCCTTTAGTTTCCGCTTCAGATCGCGTTACCGCTTGTAAATTGCCAAGCAATGCATGTTTTAATAGCCACAATCACACGGACCGCTTGCTACGGGATTCGTATAATATAAGAAATTAACATTATAATACAAATAGAATACTACTCATCGTCGCCTTAGAGTGGCAACCTCGCATGCGCGTTTTATATAAAAGAGTTCGTTCAGGGAAGTACTGCCACCTTACTTATTTGCCGCCAAGCAGTAATGTCAGCATTACTGTGTTCCGGTTTTGAAGGGTAAGGGAGCTGGTGAAATTACAGGCACATGGGACTTGGCAACTTACGTCTCAGGGTGACGGGCGCAGTGTCAGTGTCATGTTATGGACAGGCATGTCGCTTATCACAAGGAGCATGACTTATTCGTCCCGTCATTTGATATCATAAAAAAGATAGTTTTAACGAGAAATAATTCGGAATATCAAATTTAGATTGTTAGCGTTAAAATTATTTTCCTTATAACAGCTGCTTCATGTAAACGTGATTTTGATTATTCGTTTCAGAAAAACAATTTCACATCCCCCGAGTCGGAAGCGATGGCAACTTGCCTTGATTGCATAGAACCAAAGAGCGAAGAAAAGATAGGGCCATGCTTCTGCAAAAAGACACCAAACAAATTTATTCTCAAGCGAAGTGCGTCTCTAAAGGAATCCCCACCGAAAAGTCGAAAAGGTTCATTTTCCTTTGCTGAGAAACGAAGCCTTAGTATGTCAAGTTTGAATCGCAGTCGCTCCGTTCAGAAACTCGACTTCAGTATGGATATGAGCGTTGATGGGTCGTTCCATGATCACTCACATGGTAAGTTTTATTCTAAGTAATCCTACACATCTACATTTAATATACAAATGCCAATATAGCTATTTGTACAATAATGTGTGTATTACAGTACTAAGGGTGTTGGTGAACACGTTCAGCGCCAAGGCTCTCCGAGGCAAAAATCGTGGGAATCACATTTTTTTTACTTATATAGTTTCTATTGGTATTCGTGTGTGGAATTAATATTATGAACTGATAGAAATGATATAAATGTAGCTAAAGTATAATAAATATAAGCACTGAATATTTAATTAGTACAACAAAATAATAATTTATAAATTAAGTTTATTGTACTAAATTTGATCTCATTTAATAAATTGAGTAATTAAAAAAAAGGTATTTGAAACAATATATCTACCTTTTTTCTTTTATTGAACCATAACTTCAAAACTATCACAGATATTTATGTCCCAAAAACACTGAACGATTTGTGAGGGCCAGGGTTTTCAAACGCTCATACAAAATGTTCGAAACTATGTATACACTGAGGTACGCCGGCCAAAAGAGGCGAGCCTTATCTGTGTATTATAGTCAGGGATACACTGGCCTGCGACAAAAATATTGGGTGTATATCAAGGTATACACGTGGCGCTGAACGTGTGAAACGTGCTGTTGTCAACTTCATGTTTCAGCGTCTCAGGTCCTTGCAATTTAAAGCTCTGAGTGGCAATGAAACTATTATAGTATAGGAGTATATATAATAGTATAAGGCAATAATTGCTACGCTAGGCAATGCGAATTGACAATGGCGGTTTTGGATCGAGTACGTATACATACTTAATATGAAACAGCTGTAGAGCGCCTTGTGGAAAAGTTCATGCAGGGAAGTGCTGCTACCGTACCTATTTCTGCCGCCGAATAGTAGTGTGAGAGGTAGTGAAACACAGGTACAGGCACATGGGACTTGTCACTTATGTCTTAGGGTGACGGACGCAGTGGCAGTGCCCCTCAGATCTTTGTGACTCTGAGTAGTACTGCAACTATTATGGACAGGTGATTCGCTTACCATCAGGTGCACGTCTTGTTCATCTCGTCACTTAGTTAAAAAAAAGCTGTTTTTGTTTGGGAGATTTCACAAGAGTAAAAGTGATTCGTGTTGATGAATAAAGTCACCCCTTATAAATCTCGTAATCTTTTCAGGTCACCCTGTATATTTAATTATTTAATTAAATACAATAAATCTCGTTCTCTATCATGATGGATATACCTGTTAGTTCTTTTTAACAACAGTCATAGTAAGAAATCGGGTGCGTTGTCCACAGCTGAGTTATATGGCAACAACAACAATCAAATGTCTTCGACTGACAATCGTGTTTTCACCATAATGGAAAGAGATACCTAATTATTATATTTTGATTTACAGCCGACTCGGAATCCAGCCCTATAGAAGACAGGAACCTAAAAAGTGCTTCACCAGAGGACACGTGGTCTATCGTAGAAGAGACCAGCTTAGGAAAAGAATTACGCATCCCAAAAGACATACAGTCGTCTACAAAATTACATGCAAACATCCTTGAAGACACACCCGTAAAGAACAAATGCAAGAGTATAATACTGTCACGTGATATTACAAAAATTCGTGCGCCCGCATTGAGTCCTTTGAACATGTCTTTAGATAATAGTATAGAAAATGACAATCCACTAAGTTTAGAAGATAAGAAGATAGACTTTAACACCGTTGATCTCAAATTTTTGACTGATAATGTGTCGCATTTTGAATTTACTAGCAACACAACTAAAGTCGATAATAATAGCTCAACTAGTTTTAAGAGAGTTGACAGTGGTTTCAATGAAAATACATTTTACGCAAACGCTTCAAGCTATTACGAGAGTGCCATAAAGCCTTCAGAACTAACTGTAACTAATGTTTCTAAGTTGAACTCAAGTAAGACTGCCTTGAAAGAGATCTCTAATTTACCTTGGATGAGAGTCGATAGCGGTTTCAAAGACGAAACTTCAGCAGATAGTATGCATTTTTACTCTACCGATGAGAATTCGTTAAAGGCTGGTAATAATTTCCGTTTTTCCGAAGCACGTTTGGATCACAAAGAGAATGTGGCAACGGAAAACTTTGACAGATTCCTTGTTCAGGCCGGTGGTAAAAACGAAACGATGTCTATGTCTGATATTTTCTCCGACGACATGACATTCAACTGCAACTTTTCGTCGACTCCCTCCAAAAATAAAACTCGAAAATGCCTATGAGTGACTATGTTTTTGATAGAGTGCGTTTTTTATAAGACTTATGAATTTTAGATGCATTTACATAGGCTAGACTGTTTTGACGCTATATTGTAGGCAATTTTAAAGAATTATGTACGTTTGTTTTTTTTTAAATTAGGTATGTATGACTAAGTAGTTAATATTTTGCATGAAATTATTATTTTTATAACTTTTGACATTGACTTACAATTATATGGACGTCGGGTCCGCGCTAAAAAGTGTCCGCACTTGTAAGGCGCTAAATCCTATACAGAGCGCCAAACTCCGCTTTAGTCTTCATTTGTTCGACTGACAGCGCGATACTGCGATGATATTACAATTTAAATTTCGAATAGGTTGACTTGGGACATTTTTTTCGTGGTTTTTGTATTAGACCCGTCGTCCATTTATTTGTAAGTCAATGACTTTTGATACCCTGTTTGCTGTACTTGAGGCAAGTGAAAATTAATAAAGTAATCTTACTTTGAAGCGATGTTTTCTGTATAAGATTGTTAGTAATCCATCGACTGTCAAAAAAATTCTCTACAAAATTTTTACTACAAATCCCTTGACACTACGTCAAGGGATTTGTAGTAAAAATTTCCATCCAGTCCCATATGTCGCGTGAATATTTCAAAACTTTATTGAGTGAAATGGGTCATTGTTTGGGTTGATATTGTATTACATAACAAGCCCTTTTCCCATCGGGCTAGATAGAGACCAAGAGCGTTCCACTTGCTACGGTCTTGTCATACATCCTACGACTCGTCAACACGTATCAGGGCTTTCATGCTAGTCTTACCTGGCCTTTTTTAGAACCTCCTCAATTTGGTCATGGCATAGACCAGTAAGTCAAGAGGACTGCTAATCTCCATAATACAGATCGTAACTCTGAAAAAGGTCAAATTCCGCTGATCACTAGCCTGCAAGTAGTTTATTATGTAAATGGCCATGGATATCAATTAATTCCTATTTAAAATGAAATATAAGTAGTCAGTTTTTTGCTTGTATATTATTCAAATACATATAAATTGCAGGTCGTCGATGTAAAACTGGCACTTGTCAAATTTGGCACTTGTCGCGACATCTGGTATACAAAAAGGTATTAAATACACGACTGCGCTGTCTTGTATCGCGATTAATAATCCTCTTGATTTATCGATCCATGGTCATGGTATGTTCGCCTTGGTCGGCCCTTATCAACTTTCCCGCTCACTCTCGCCTTATGTTTCGTCAATCTTTTTTCATTCATCCCCTCTACATGTCCAAACCATCTAAGCACTGCATCGTCCACACCGCAACGCTCTATTATCACACTGTTCCGTAACTTATCCACCAGAGTCGCTCCGGCCATATTTCTCAAATTCTACTTTCGTGCTTTTTCTGGCGAACCCAACATTCACCACAATACTTGAAATGTTGGAACCAGCACTCCTCTATGCTCAGCTAGTCATGCCTTTTCAGACTTTCCGGCTGCTCATGAAGGCATTCCCTTGATTTTCAATATCACTTTCATATCTTCCATCACATTCAAACATAGAATCCATATACATAACTTGTTCCACTTTCTTTTCCTCTTTCATTATCGTACGGATCTTTTCTCAGGCGAGGTTTTAGGCCTTAGGCCGCCACGCCGGCCCATTGCGGGTTGGGGACTTCACACGTTTTCCGAGGGATGTGAACCTTCGACGTGCAAGTTCCATACCGTTTTCCTTCGCCGAAATGCTCATGGTAAATTTGAAATTAAATTTTGCACATAAATTCCGAAAAACTCAGATGTGCGAGTCTGGATTCGAACCACGGCTTCTGTTTGAGAGTCGGTAGGTCAAACCATTAGAGCGCATTCCCATTATGTGTGTCATAACGTTTTATTAATTGTTGGACGACTGTCGCGTCTAGCTTGTTCGCAAGTCACGAGTAACTGTCGTGGACGTTTATTTTATCGTCGAACGACTGTGGTGTCTAACTGTTCCCACTAGATCGTGACGACTATTCAGCCGCCTTGTCATTTGTACAAGAGAATCGTTTAAAGTTGGGATTACCTGTCGACACATTTTTATCGTGATGTCTTACTTACCGTCAGACGACCTCGTTCTAGCTCTTCTCATTGTCACGACAGTCTGTCGTCGTAACGACAAAAAAGTCGTGAACGACATTTAATCGTGTTGTAGTATATGTGAACAACTTCATTTAAATATACGAGCCACGACACTTTAAACTGCACGACTATCTAACGTCACGATATAATGGGAACGCGCCCTTAAGCTACCACGGCTTCTTCTTTCGTTCAATTAGCATATGTACAATCCATCCTCATCATAATTGCACTATGTATGTTTTAATTTTTTTTGTATCGTGTATACTTTTGTAGCTGTATTGTCACGTGTTGTAACATAGTTTGCGTAGCCGTACTTAGCCGTCTTATGACCCGTTTAATTAGCAAGCCAATATTGCCGTTCATCACGATAATAAATTCTGCTTCCCTTTAAACGACTTGTTAAAATTAATTACCCGTGCTAATAATAGTACGGAACTACGTGTCAACGTCCAACGTAAAATGATCTCTGACAATTTATCCCTTACAAGACAAATGGGCGTCATTTATAAATTGACGAAAATTAATAATTCACATCATAGAATATGACATTTTGATTAGAACTGAGCAAATAACTTTTGTCATCAAAATTTAAGTTACTTTTGCGTGATTTTTCACGATGGAGACAAAAGGGAAGCATTGTCTTGTAAAGTTTATATACAAAATCAAAATTATATTGTTATCGTAGATATAGTGTAAAAGAGCTGGTGTCCGCAAATCGACGTCTAGGTGCCTATGTTGTATGTAAGTGATATTATTACGTCTCATAAAGTTACTTATTTTATACTTGTGTAATCGGATTTTTTAAGGCTAGCCTTTTCCCACCTTTTTTACACGCGAAATTTTTTCAAACATACAAACACACATCGTTGTTCTTGAACATTTCATCAATAGAAAGGTATCTTACAGACATCCCCAATTTGTTTTTATTTTGATTTTGTTGTTTTATTTTGAAGTCTCCGTCAACTCAGTTTTCTTAACGTATCGATAGCATACACTATGTTATCGCGACACAGAACTTGGCCACACTGACCGCGTCACGTAGTAGCCGCGATGCTGAACTGTTCATGAGATATGTTTGACATCGTGTTGAAAGGATTTGATAATCGGCCAAATGCATAGATATAGGAAAAAAGGGGAGATATCTAACGACGCTATGTAAGATCGGGTACCGATGTCGCCACTTTTTAGCTTGTGTGCAATTCAAACTTTACGGTCTATTATCTACTACCATGACTTAAAGATTTTGATTGGGTGGGGTTTAAAATGTGAAAACGACGTAATACAATTTTAAAATTTAACAAAATTAAAATTACAGTCACTTGAGCAAGTGTTATATTACAATATTTCAGTATTTTTTTTCATTCTGGTTCAGCCATTCACCATCAGGTGGCGTTTTAGGAAAAGTGCTACTAGTATATAATAGCTAACTATTACACGTTAGATAGCGCTGAAACTCATTTTCCGTTACGCTAAGAACTCACGGAGCGGTTTTCACCCGCGTCTGCCGCGGGACCACGGCATCTGTAGAATGTAATAGTTAAGTATGTAAAATTAGTAGCACATTTCACGGCGCGTTTTACGCCTGTAGTGGTGACGGTTTCTCGCGGTTGCCGCGGCGGGGTACTAGTAGAACCGCGCAGGACGCGATCACCTGCGCGCTTGGCGGCCGTCGTCGCCCGCGCACTTGGGCGGTCAGTTCAGGCGCAATGTGGTGCAGGCGCACGCGGGGTTAGTTTTCTGTTAACTGCGGGACTTGCGATTAACTCCCACTAACTTCGCGGTCCGTTCCGCAATCGCAACGGTTTCGTGCCCGCAATCGTGGCGGCTACGTGCCCGCACAAACTTGCAGGGTCGGAGTATTGAAATAAAACCGCTGTCCAGCAGCACCGGCGGGCGCAGATGGAAACCGCTCCACGAATTGTTAACCATATTAACCTTAAACTGACTCTACTCAACGAGGGATGTGGTCCTACCTAATCGATAGTTAGAAACCATGTGGCTGTTTTTAATATTAAAAAAATATTCCACTTTTCATACTATACCTACACTGGTACTGGTGTATTATTAAATTAATATATTTATATCAATTATTATTATTTTCTTAATGGCGGCCACTAGCCTTGGGCCAATGTCGGTTTTATAAGAATACTATAAAAAATATGGCGATTGTCGCCAGTGTCAGTTTTCCATTACACGTTACCACGGGTTGGTGAGGTTGTCACTGTCAATTGTAAACTCGAACCGGCAACGAATTTAATAAATTAAATTATGTTGTTGTTTTATGAAGGATTTATGTAATTTTCTATAATTGTTTCTAATTTATTTTGCATGCACATGCAAAATAAAGCCGATTTTATTTTATTAATTTTTGAAATGCATTTGCTATGGAAATTTAAACAAAGTCAGAATTAGTAATAAGAAAACCAATCTTTCGATTTTCCTGCAGCTTCAATCCAACCTTCTTTTATTTTGAACTCATTGGAAAAACTTTAATATTAAAAATACTCTACGTTTAATCTACGAGTATAATGGAACTTAAATATCTAAATCAATAATACACATACATTTTTCTTCAAGCAACAGCGACATACAAATTGACATGAAATTGAAACGGTTTTCCGAAATATGAGTTCTGTTAAAGTTACTGGAAATAAAATGTTTAGTGATAATAATAATAAAATAAAAGAAATCAATTTAACGTGAATGCTTTTCGCTTCGATATTTTAGGGACATTAATTACAAAAATCATAGTAAGAAATTCAAACATTTCAGTAAAAATTTATTGTCGATAAACATCAGTCATCGTAAATGAACACTACATCACTATATTTGAGTCTAGAAATTTCTATGGAGACAAAAAGAAAAAATAGAATAATAATAGAAATAGTAACTAAAAATGCAAATAGCCGGTGGAATGTTATCTCACTGGTTTTAAAATTTTTGTTCAAATTCTTGTATGTACAACGATCGCCATGTCACTGGGGCGATGTTTGTAGGCGTGTCACCTCGATGTGATCATTTTGATAATATCGAGACGACACAAACCACGCCCCCATACCAAATCTCCCCTTTTTTCCTATATAGATGCGCCAGACATACAGGCATTACGATTCGTAAGTAATTGTGGGGTAGCTGCTTTCATGCACCCTAAATTCATTACTGGGAGATGATTACTAGAGACTAAAGTTATTGCTTTAATTATTTATACAAAGATCGAATTCCTTCGATCCGGCCGTGTTCGAACCGACGTCTTCTAGCATACCGTGCCAGACGCTATACCAACTAAGCAACGGAATGAACTAGCGGACCTCACGAGTTTTTCTGTGTTTGTTATCGTGTCTTTGTATTTGATTTTTTCAACGACTTTTTAGCCGTAGCTCCATCTATGAGAAAATATTTCGTCACCCAGTTAGATACCTTTACCTGCTCTGGCTAGGTATGTCGCTATTCATTGTATTTAAATTTTATTGAATTGATATTAAATTAGTTTTTATGGGAACTAGTACTAGTTTGGTATAATTATTAATACAAGATCGATGCTTTAATTTGAAAATTTACGACGCGCTTTTCGGTGAAGGAAAACATCGTGACATCAAACAAGGTTTCCCAATGTATTCCCAAGATTTTTTGGCTCACCGCTAGATAAAAGCTAGATAAAAAAATTTCAACGCGTATCACCACAAAAAATAATTGAAAACACGTATTTTTTATATTAATTTAACAGAACAAAACACAAGGAAATTAAAATATATTTGCAATGTAGTTTATATTACAGATAATTCGAGTTATTTTTTTCAAATGCGGTACAGTACCACCTGGACAGCATCCCACCCCCAATTAGTTCCGAGGCCCCTACCCTTAGCCCCCCTAGGCCCCCCTTTGGGAAACTATGGCCTAAGACCTCGCTTGATAGGAGACCTGTGCCCAGTAGTGGGACGTATAGGTGGGTTGATGATGATGATAAGAGTTGTTGCGAAGTCTCGCGACGTTTCAGGATGTAAGCGACGTCTGGACGCTAATCCGGTCTACACTTTTATTTCTACAGACGTTGGTCATATCGCATCGTCGCCTTTGTATGTCTGCAGCTTTATGTCATAGATCATCTTAAAGGGTTATAGGTTCTGTTTAATTTGATCGCCTACCGTTTATATCTGTCCTTTAATGTCGTAGTAGTAAACAGTAATTAACAAATATTTACTTAATTACTTTGTCTTGGTCACTTATCGACACTGAGCTCAAAGTCCAAATCTTGTTTACTCTATCCTTTTGACATTTTGGCGTATTTTCACTTTTTAAGAGCATATTATACTTTGGATATTCATACCGAGAAACCTAAATCCGTAAAACATGTTGATAAAAAAAAGTATACTGTGCATAAAAATAAATGTAAGTTAAAAAAAGCACAAGTAGAAGAAATGTGAAGATTGCAAAAATAATTCTGTCCTGATTAATCGGAGATACCACTAAAAGTATAATAGGGTGTTGTGATTTAAAAAAAAAATACTTCAAATCAGCTCGTATGAACATGCTGAAGATAATAAATCTAAATTCGTCCCTTTTTAGTAAAACGATCTAATGGCGATGGCATGGCGGCATTAAGGTTGTCATCAATGTTGTCTATTTCTGATTGCTAATAGAAATCGAATTTTTTTATTACAATATTCTAATCATGACACAACATCTTATATCCGGACTGTACAATATAACTTTTTTTTGTGTTTATATCAGACTAATTATAACATGTACATAATACGTACATAGTTACTTCTATATGAAACAATCGGCCAGACTGTTCGTGCGTCAATCGGTTTTCAACAAATAACTTGATAACGTCGTAACCCCTGTTATCTGCGTATTCCGGAATGTCTGCGAACTAGAACCTCTTAGGTAACTCATGTTTCTTGCAACTCGTAAGGGTTAATTTATAGCAACAGTTTTGTTTTTTAATTAGAATTAGATTCGAGTTTGCTGAGATCGCATGAGTTGGAAAGCATTAAAGATGTGAACGAACCTTGCCGACCTTTATACAGCTGAAAGAAATACATTTGAAATTTCATAATGTGACTTGATTCATGACACCCACAACCATCTCGCACAATTTGAAATATTATTTTTTGCAAATTGGATAGAAGTTCCTTAGGGAATCTTGTGGTTTTCATCATTCCTTCAAGTGATTTTCTTCGTACATAAATAATAGATCTAAAGCTCTTGAATATAATGTATCTAGTTGGGTAACCATACCCAGCGGAGTGCCCCAAGGCTCTATGTTAAGGTCTTTACTTTTTAATATATATTTTAATGGCATTGGTAATTGTTAAAGCTATTTTAATTTGCTTAGCTTTGCTGATGATAAGATGCCAAAAAATTTATGCCAAAACCACTTTACTGACGATCTAATTTTCTGAAATCTAACCTATGGCGATTAGATGACTACTGGCCGTACAATAACCAAAGACTAACCCCTCCAAATATTTTTCAATGGCTTTTTCATGTAAGTTCAAAACTGTATGTACCTCCTCATCTTACAAAATTTGGGTGTAATCCATGATCCATGAATCCAAGAGACAGTCTCAAAGGCTACTAAATCGCTTGGAGCCATAATGCGTTACTTAGTCAGTTTCTGAAGGCCAAGAAACTTTCCAAATACTATGTTGTGCGTATGCTCTTAGTATATTGGAAAATGCCTACTGTTGGAATTTAAATAAAAGTAGTTTAGTTTATAAATAGACAATAGTGTAATAAGAAAAATAATATCCTTCTGTCATTCTTACATAGCTACATAATGTACATCTTTACTTAGAATTATATTTAAATCTATTATTAAAACTCCACTTTCATTCAAGTAATCCTAAATCTTCCCTAAATTACAACTGGTTATGGGCCCAGGCCAATATTTAGGATTACTGGAAATAAAAATAAAACCGTGACTTCAATAAAATAAAACGTTGTGAGCGACGGTTGTGAGCAATGGTATTATGTTGTGAGCAACGGATGAAAAACAAAATGGAGGTTTCATTGTCAACCAGTTCAAAATTCAGCGGCGAAAATTGGCCGTTATGGAAATTTGAAAGTCAAGTATTATTAAAAGATCGAGGATTATTTAATATTGTTTCGGGGACAAGGAAAAGAAGTAAAGACGACAGTGAAAAAGAACGTGATGAGTGGGATCTGTTGGTTGCCTAAGCTAGGCCCAAGAGCTTATTGTCACGCGAATGCAATAAAGGCCGCTCGCCCACATCCAGTGATGTAAGACGTCGGCGGAGATGTGGACGAAGTTAAAGCTAGTATATGACAAAGAGTCTGTCGTAAGCGTCCATCTACTTCAACAGAAGTTTTTTTCTCTTGCTTTTGGCATTGACTCTGTCTCCACATTTATGTCAAAAATTGAAGACATTCGTGTAAGACTGAAACAAGTTGGTCATCCTATTGATGAAAATGGTTATCACCAAAATACGATGATGTCTTTACCTGAGAGGTTTAAACATTTTCGTTCAGCATGGGAGTCTGCCCCATTTGAAAGACAGACACTTGAAGAGCTGATTCCACGTTTGCTATTGGAAGAAGAACGAGCTGACGCTGGAGACAATGTAGCAGTTGCTCTTATGGCGCAGCGCAAAAGCAATGGAAGCCAAGTGCCAGTAAAATGTGTAGTGTGCGGCAAAACGGGCCACTCTAAAAAGGACTGCTACAAAACTAAACAGTGCAGTTTTTGTAATAAGATGGGTCATCCGACTAAAATTTGCTTCCTCAGAAAAAATAAAATAAAGAATAAGAGCAATGATGATCAACAAGCTTTAATTGTTTCTGATAATAATAGTTCGTACGACATATGGTATATAGACAGTGGTTGCACCCAACATATGTGCAGAAACCAAGAAAACATGTCGGAGTATAAGGATTTCGATTATGAACATATTGTGCAGCTTGGAGATGGAACATGTATAAAAGCCCTTGGCGTAGGGAGCATCCGATTGCAGGCTTATAATGGCTCTGATTGGCAAGTCGTTAATTTAAAATCGGTTTTGTATGTTCCAGACCTAAAAGTTAATCTCTTTTCTGCAATGAGTGCGCTAGATAAAAGCTTATAAATGTTATTTGATAGAAATTGTTGTAAACTCTATAAACACAATGAGGTTATAGTTGTTGCAAAGCTCGATGGCCAACTGTTTAAGATGATGTTTAGGCATTTAAGAACCTTAGAAGATGGAAAAGTTAAGAATGGAAACCTTGACAAGTCAAGCCGACAGACTAACAATGTCAAATGTTTCTTTTAAAGTAAAGCCGAGGAGAACAAAAATTTGTTTTCGTCTCATGTTGAACCAATAATGGTCAGATAAAAACTGGTAGCTGCACGTGTTATTGTGTCGGCAGCTTCACTAAGTTTGGAGATGGTCAACCATGAACAGAATGTGACGACAAGTCCGGCTACTAAAGATAAATACCAAATTCGAGAATCCGAGATATTAATTTTATCTCGAAATAATTTATTGAACTACTTCCTCTATACTATACAATGAGTAAGTGATGTGATTAATTCGAGTATGGGGTGCACCAAAGAAGCCTCCCTGCACGACGGATCATCCCTTTCTTGTAGGTCTGGTACTCCCTGGCCAACGGCTTACGCCGATTGGCAATTGTTTTCAACACAATGGCAATTATAGTGTATGCTATCGATAGGATAAGAAGACGAATCCGAGTACTTACGTCTCGATACGGATCAGCATCTATTACCCCTAAATATTCGCTGACATTGTCCATATATTCTGACATTACACATGGTGAGTTTGATTGCCCAGACTTATTGTGTACTATATACCTGCCTACGGGGTTCTAGTAGACGTTACCCGCACCCCTCTTCGCGCGTACATAGGTTTTCTTTGTAGAGCTAGCAAGACTTGGCCAGTGTGATGAGCAATCATGATCTTGATTTTGACGTATTCAATGGTATTGTGAATGTAATAAAGCGAAAATTCACAGCCATTTTATTGAATAATTCATACTCTTCTGACGCAGGTATTGCTCTTTATGCTAGTCCTTGTTGTGTATGTGTTTTTTGTTTGTTCATATTTAGCGCTCCTCTTTCATTTTTATGGAACTATAATCGGAATTCTTATTATATAATTGGTTGAATGTTTTTATTATTCTTATTTTTATTAATAGTAATTGTACAAACTGTCGACTAGCGCATGTCTGTGGTTGTCGACAAACTGTACAGGAATGAACTTAATAAGGTATGGCAAGAAGAACCCTAGCGTCCTTAGGTGTGTGCCTATCACCCTAAGTACCCTAACAGGCCCTAGCCCTGACCATGTAAGTGTGCTGAATAAATATATAGATAAGTACGGGATATCTGCGCCGTTAGACCTAAGGCAACAGACGGACTTGGGGAAGGAAATAAGGGTGTACTGGGATGGATATTCTCAATGCCGGTCACACAGACTCACAAGACCGATCTACTGATGGCTAAAGGTCTCTTGGCCACAGTGAGAGGATGCTAGCAGGAGATAAATTAAACTCAACTGCTATTCAAATACTAATTTTAATAATAAATTAATTGCTATATATATACAAATTTACATTAACCCACACTATTACAAAAAAAGTCTCTAAAATCGAAGTGTCTCGTCGGTGTAAAATGCCGTTGAAGCATTATCTTTCAGCCTGGTTTTCGGTCGTTCGTCTTGCTGAGTAGTGCTGCTGAAGCACTTTCTTGCAGTCTATTTTTGGGTCGTTTGCCTGCTGACTGGAATGTTCAAAGGTTGTTTGAACAGTAATGAAGGTATATATTGGTTTTTCACCTAGGAATAAATAAATATGTAGATAGACTTGAACGCGTGGTGTTCTTTTTATTAAATGTTTTGACGTGTTTTTTTCTGTTATAATGATTAATTACAAATATCGAATAATATGAAAACATCCAATCCGGCTGGACTCGAACCAGCGACTTCGCCATACCGCACCTGACGCTCTCCCAACTAAGCTACGGAACAAACTACCCGACCTTACGAATTTTACATTTGATTGTTACATTGTTGCAGATCTTTGTTTTTTCCATAGCGCCATTTGTGAGAAATCAATGAAAGTTTTTCTTCACTCAGCTAGGTACTTATTGGTACTTTTATTACAAAGTCATTCAACAATTGAATAAGTCCAGGGCCGAAAAAAGTAGTAGAAGCACAATATACAATAATATACTTTTACATATAACGCACGTTGAAGAAATAAGTGAAGTACCTATTGGGTTAAGGTCAGTTACGTTTAGTGACAATGTTATTCTCAACGAGCGATACATATTTTGATTACTTATTCTATTGAACTATATATCATGTATGCCTATTATTTTAAAAGTCTAATTACACTATAGTCTATATAATCATTCGCGCGTAAAAATATATTTTGTATAGATCTATCTGACACCCTCTTTATAAAGAGTATATAAGCGAGTAAACATGTCTAGCAGTAGCATTACGAATTCAACTCTTCAGCGCGAACGTCCCATTGTCTAACGGGTTAAAAACATCATATTACAGACTAAAACAAAATTTGATAACACATTGACGTACACTGTTGTACAGCACACACTTATTTCCTTGTAAAGTGAGGTTTGGAATTGACTAACAGTGAGACGTGTTTTTTGATAAAAATGAACAGAACTACAAGTGCGACTTTGATGCTGCAAACCATTATGGTTTTGATGGATAAACAGAACTCTACGCATGTCACCAATTTTCCAAATGGATATGGTTAGTATTTTGGTTTTAGTATTTTTTTACTGTTCACCAACTTTTGCGCTTTTGATAATTTTTGGTGTTACACACACGTACATATTTTTAACGTTATTTGCAAATGAAACCGGCTCATATTTCACTGAAAACGATATGTGTCCTGTCATGCACTACTCACTCCTGAAACATTTATAAAGATACTTGGCTATTGTTCAGTAAATATTTGTCAGTAATAGTTTATTCTTAATTTGTCATTAGTAATTATAATGCAAGTATTTTTTTCTTTTTTCCCTCTAGACTACTCATGCTATTCTTCATACTATACATTTGAAGCCATACGAAGTGCGCCTGGCAAGCGTTTTTGATTATCGGAATCTTTTTTGATGACGACAGCTCTTTCCAGTAGGTAGTCGGGAAAAAAACACACACATTCGACAAATATATTTTATACAAAATTGCGCAAATAGTCACACAGTAAAAAAAAAATTACAAAACTTACAGAGAAATGCTTAACAGAATTTAAAAAGAATTATTTAATTATGTAACAAGAGGTAAATACTGACAAATGTCAAACTAAATTTAAAAAATGTGAAATATTTTATACTTAATACAATAAAGTGTTTGAAAACTTATTTTGAAGATGACTGTTCATTCCAGTAGGTTGCCGGAGAAAACTGACTATAAGCATTGTAATAATAAATTAAAATTGTGCATATAGTCACACATAATAAAAAAACATATTACAACATTTACAGAGAAATGTTCAATAGAATTTTAAAAGAAATATATGTAACAAGAGGTACTATAAATGTTAAACTAAATTTTAAAAAATCTTATTTATCTATGTTATAATAATGAAAAGTAAAATATTTAACGTAACTGAAAAAATAAAATTAATTTACGTTTTAAGAATTGCTGATAAAAGATTACTAGAATTTCAAAAACAAAGATGCGTTTAATTTACACGAACTTCAGACGAATGTTTACTAAGTAATAAATGTATTTACACGTAATTGCATAAATGACATTTTTGCATTGTAAGCGATTGTAAGACGTTGTTTGTTTGTTTATTATTAATGATCTTTGCCATGCGGATGAAAATTTAAAATACTGGTTCTACTAACGATACCAATATTACTCCACCTTCTAATATAATATAGGTAACTTCAAAAGATTCATTTTTATAAATAGCGCCTTCATTTTATTATAAGGAGCAATTATTTTAATGGTTGATTTTGCTATTCTCCAATTCAAGGCGTTTTTCTCTTTCAATATGCTTTGAGTAGTGAGAACCGATTTTTATAATCTCCTGTGTCAAGTCCCGTATAGTGGCGAACTAGGGGATATTTCAATAAAACTTGATAAATAGACGTAATTCCACGTACTTTTGAGGTCCGTTTTTTAGTTTTTTAGTACTGAGATTATTGTGATATGTTAATATAAAAAATACGTTCTTTCAATTATTTTTTATGGTGGTGGGCAAAAAGTTTCAGAACCCATGGTTTAAGCAGATTCTGTGATTGTAAGTATGGTGATGTCCATAATCACCATTGGCAAAAACGTTACCTATACTTCGGTAGCGCAATTGCCTATAGTTCTTCGCCGACATCAAATTTCGTTACGCCCCTCGCTTCTGCACGTGCTCACCAGTACAGTACAAGTATGCTCTTTTCCCAGCACGATCTACTACCATTCTCTCCATGTTTCCGATCTTTGTACGAGTAGCATTGTGCTCGGACATCCTCGATTTCCAAGTCCATTTTTTATCTTTACCTGCCATCCTCCCTTTGAGTGGATCCTAGGATTTTTCGCAAAATAAGTCAAACAATATCAATGGTAGGTATTTATAAATTCAGGTAAACCCAAAACAAGTAAAATGTAAAGAAAAGTCAAAGCTAAAAGAAAATACAAGAAAAAGACAGAATTACATCTGATTGTGTAATTGATGTCATACATGTGATTGGTGATTATTACTTAAATAGAAGAAACTTATTTTTGATGCTTTTATTATTTATTTATTTATTCAATGCTTAGTTATCATTATGTCTACACATCATTATCATATAATTATATCTCACAAATCCAATGGACTAATGCTAATTCCTCTTTTATTAGACGATGCGGAAATGGAACGATGCTACGGCGAGTACGGATGTTTTAGCAAGGCTTATCCTTGGTTGGAGCACCGACCTGACAACTACTTTCCTGTCTCACCTGAAGCTATGGGCGTAAAGTGAGTTTGCACTGTTTTTCTAATACTATTATAGTACAGGCAAAGTAGGTAGTTTTCACTTTGGCTAGTATTTTTTTATTATACCAAGTGACGGGACGAACAAGTTGTACGCCTGGTGGTAAGCGACACGCCTGTCCATGACAGTTGCAGTGCGACTCAGAACTTTAAATCGCAAAGTCCTGAGGGACACTACTGCGCCTGTTACCCTGAAGACGTTGACAAATCCCATGTGCCTGTAATTTCACCAGCCGCACCCTTACCCTTCAAACGCTCACAATAGGTAAATTGGCAGTACTTTACTAGTACTCTTCTGCTAGTAAAAACATGCCCGTAGTACATATTTGATATGCACCAGTTTGGTAGCCTAATGGGAGAACGGCGGATTTAGTCTCAATCGAGAGGTTGACTGTTCGAATCCCTGTAGCGTCATGTATGGCTTTAATTATTGTGTTACTTACATTTGTGTATGATTAATATCAATACCTCTCGGTAAATTGTAAAGGAAAAACATCATCCTGCTTGTAGGAGAAAGTTCAGAACACGTAGAAAGACATGTCGAGTGCCCCAACCCGCATTGAGGTAGCGTGGCGGTTAAGGGCCTAGCAGTAATAGAACGTAGAATGACGATGATGGTACGATGATTAATGTGAAATAAAATCGAAATAAAATCATTTAATACTAGTAAATAGTTAAAAAAATAATAAAATCAAGTCGCGGGGTCTACATTATGCAAAAAACCTAATAAAATAAATAAATATATATAGTAATAAGTTTTACGTTATTGAATTTAATAAAGAAATTTTATAGGTAGTAAAATTGGTTTTATAGTTAGTTTTCTAGACCTCTTTAGCGGAAGCTGCAACCATAAAGATCTTGTTATATACTGGTAGGTACTCTTGTAGCACAGACTGTTTAGCTTGGCTATTTAATAGGTATTGAACCTTATTAAAGTGGTTTTAATAAGGTTTAAGGTAAAAAAAATGTTTCTTTATTTAGGATATACCCATTAATAAATTTAACATTACTTATTACACTCATTACATAACAATTAAATTGAATTTTATTAACGGAAAATTATTATTATTATTAATGAAGTAAATAATTAGCAATTACATTAAATCGAAATTACAATTTAATACTATTATAGTAGAGCTTTTCAAGTTTAGTGCGGTAGCTATATGTTGTATGTATAGGCTGGAAAGTATTATAATTTGGCCAGGTACTCCCGCTATCTCACTAAGTGCACGCTTTCATATGATCAATACTCGGTTTCGTTTGCACAAATATAAAAATTTACTTTAACTATTTTTACTTATCGAGTTCTTAGTTTCTCATTAATAATAGGTGTCATTAACCCACCTTCCGGGCGAGCGGTCTCTTTTACGTATCATAACAAATTTTATAATTATTGCACATACATTAAATAAAACTCTTATTTCCAAAATAGTATTTTATCTCTGCGTAATAAGCACATACGTTCACAATAATTGGTAACATGATTCCGCAACAATAAAAGAGATAAGCATGCTACAGGCTATGGCATATCATTAATTATATCATATGGCTCGATTAAGCTTTGCAAAAAAATATACGCCATTCTAGTTTATCATTGTTTGTAGCTACATTTAAATAAGTAAAAAATCATTTGAGTAATCTCACATTTAAAAACTGGGGTGTAAGTTTATATTAATTGTAAATAAACCCATTTTTAAATAAAGTCAATATACATATATACCAACTGTCTTAGATTAAAGCTTCAATTCATAGAGACCCTTATTATATGATAATAATATGGTACTTGGGGGGCGTGGCAAGCAACTGCATATGTCATAGATAAGATGTTATTTTTCTCATTCTGTACTGATATTATTAATTGCCCTTGTTGTTGACATCAAAGTCCACGTTTTATGCTGAGATCCGCTTTCATGTTTATACAGGCTGCCCAGGAAAATACATAATTGTTCATGACATGATATTGCTTATTTAGCATTACGTACTTGCATGTTTGATAGATTATTTTTCTATTGGTTATCTAATGTCAGCCAATATTATATTGCGAGTAGCTGTGTATACCTACTTCTACCAAATATGTTATGATTCATACCATCACGCAAAGAACAGCTTTGAAATATAATCTTTTATATTAGACACCGTGCCAGACAACCTAAAGAGCAAATTACCGCATACGTATGCGACTGGTGAAACTTGCTCTTTAGGTTGTCTGGCATGGTGTCTAATATGAAAGATTATATACTCACGATACGTGCCACACACGATACGTATCGTGTGTGGCATGTTCTCAAAAATACTAAAATATGTTTAGTATATTTAAGTAACTTTCTGAGTTACTTTTTAAAAACATCGAGCGACAATGTACGTAATTAATTTTGCCCGACATGTCCAACAAAAAGATGTCCAATTCTCTTCACCCCGTGTCATGTCTAGAGATAAGACTGGGGGCTCGTCCGTGACATCAATCAATCAGCCCAGAGACAAAACAAATATGTACCTATATATGTCCACTAATTGCACTATGACGTTTATGCCTTTAAGCGAAAACAAATTGACGAACGGTTTTATACGCGATTATGTCCATGTTTTTTTATTTCTATATTTTTTTAAATTTCAGACGTTACGTACTTATCTTATATCGAGTGCTATTTTACTTGGTATACTTCTGTTACTTTATATAAATAGGTTATTTTTTACTTAACTTCCGTTTCATTTGATGGGAAGTGACGATGAGGTCGACGATGGAGCATGCACACTTAAATAATCCTATTTACTCTCGTCTTGAAAAAGCCCAAGTCGCAAGACAGGACCGGAAATTCGCAGGAAGCAGATTCGTTGTCGACCTGTGTCGAGTCACGTTCTTACGAACCGATGCGAAATGCACAAATCATTTTCGCTCATGGACATAAAGCTTTCTCTGATCCGCTTAATGCGATTCTGCATTAATAAGTGTGGTGATACCCTTAGTTGACATGTCCCATGTGCCTGTAATTTCACTAGCACCCTTACCCATCAAAACCGGAACGCAGTAATTCTTACTAATGTAATTAATATTACATTAGTAATTAATAAATTACTAATGTAAGAATTACTTATTACCTATTTCTACCGCCAAACGGTAATCCGTTTGGCGGTAGAAATAGGTAAGGTGGCAGCACTTCCCAGGACAATTTAATTCACACGGAGTTCTACTGCTATTAGTAGAAGTTATGAAGTCATCAATCAAGTGAAGCGTTTTGGTCACTTGAGATGGGAAAAGCTGCTTGTTTTTCTAAACGTTTAAACGTTGTAGCTATTTAAAAAAGCGTGCTTAACTACTTATTTTAAATAGCAAACTTTAAAAGTGCTTTTCGTTTAAACGCCTACCTCTACTTGAGATGGTATCATCTAAGGTGCCGATGATTACAATCAGTAACAGAAAACTTAAGATGCACCGCAAAATCCGAGTGATATCTCTGCCTATGGACACCGAACTTAGGAGCCATTTAATAATAGGGGCCTTATAAGGCACATTATGGTGAATTTTGGAGAGGGTCATATTTAAAGGACATATTATTTTGTGAAACATATTCATTAAGAAGCTAATGAAGCTTTTATAAAGACATTTTTTATAATATCAAGTGACTAATAAGTCGTGCGCCTGGTAATAGGCTACAAACCTGTCCATAACAGTTGCAGTGCCACTGAGAGCTTTAAATCGCAAAGATCTGAGAGGCGCTGCCACTGCGCCCATCATCCTGAGACATAAGTTGACAGGTCCCATGTGCCTGTAATTTCATCAGCACCCTTATCCTTCTAAACCGGATCGCAGTAATGCTAACGTTACTGCTTGTCGGCAGAAATAGCTAAGCTAGCGTGTATGCATTTATGTTCTCAGTAGTATACTAAGTGTTATTATTAATGTCTTTATTGTTACAGATACGCGGCATTTACCAGAAGAAACCGGAAAATACCAGTTCTCCTTCAGGCAGACGATACTAGTAGGATCAAGAATGCCAACTTCGATGCTCGAGGACCGTTCTACTTAATCTCCCATGGATTCCTTGAAGGTGGTCATAAAACTTGGGTAAGTTATACTTTTGATGAGGTCATAATATTGTGTACCCCAACGGGTCCATACTATGATTAGTGTTCTCTGCCTAATTTCTGTGGCAATTCTTATTATTTAAATATTCGAGTATATATTATAGAGGTATAAGATCATCGATAATATAAGAAAATATTATTTGTATTTCACGATTATTGGAGTAATAATAATTTTTGTTACTAATCGCGCGTAAGTTCAGCAGCAGTAGAGCTCCCTGTGAAAGAGTTCGTCCAGGGAAGTAGTGCCACCTTACCAATTTCTGCCGCCAAGCAGTAACGACAGCTTTATTGTGGTCCGATTTTGAAGGGTGCTTGTTAAAATTACAGGCACATGGGACTTCACTTATGTCTCAGGGTGATGGGCGCAGTAAAATAGTTGTACTGAAAATTTTAATTCTTCTTTTAATCGCCAGGGGTGCTACAAACTTTCTCAAAAATCGCTGCCAATAACGCAGTATTAATAAAGCAGTATTGCAGAATATTACGGTTTTGAACTAAGCGACGACCAGAGCAGACGTAACTTTATAGAAGCACCAAATTATCTTAAATCAAAAAAATATGTAAGAAGATGGGTGCGAGAAAGTCTTGATTTATTTACGGCACACTTTCGCTTGCTTTGCCCGCGGGTGCCTTTACACCAATATTTAGAAGTTCTTCAAATTAAAAATTATTTTTTCCTAAAATACTCAATTGACTTTGATAATTTTTTCCTTGGACTCTTCATACAGGGCCGCCATGGTCTTAATTGAAATATAAATGAATTTTTGGTAGTTTTTCCTCGGGCAGTTAGTCCATCTCGGGCAGTTTCTTCCATCCGTCAATGTCGCTGGCTTTCTCGTCCAATCTTTTTGTCAATTTAAATTTACCCTTATTAGGATTTTTTAAGCTTATGTTACTTAGTTACTTACTGACATATTTATTCTTCAATCAGATCCACAATATGGTCGATGCCCTCCTAAATCTAGAAGGCAACGAACCTGCAACGGTTCTGGCTGTGGACTGGCGTGGTGGTTCACAGCCACCTTACGGGCAAGCCACGGCCAACATCAGGCTGGTCGGGGTTATGACTGCCCATTTGATTAAGAATATTTACGTGAGTATTGCTAATTATGGTATTATATCTTTTGTAGTATTGCCCTTAGCAGATACAGTAATGTATATGTCCTATTAATAACAATCTGTTATTTATGTTGCAGGATGTACTAGGGTTGTCTCACCTGGATAACTTCCATTTTATTGGACACTCACTAGGCGCGCACCTGGGAGGGTACTGTGGACATGCTTTGCAAAGAGTGAGTTTGCTTGTCCTATATGAAGGATTATATCGGACATCGGCTTCAACACTGACTCAACTCGAAAATGTGACAGATACGTTTTATAACAAATAACCAGTCGATAGTCGTCAATAGTGAACTGACTTAAGACTGATTAATGGTGTCATGATTTACCCACTTTTTTACCGAAATGTAGGGTAGTTTTTGTACGCGTTTCTAACAAAACTAAAGAAATACTATTTTTGTAAAAATACTTATAACTCTATTGAAGCTGGTGTGCGACATAGTTGCTTCAATAATTCTATTATTGAACTTTATAGGTTATTTTTAAGAAACCAATTACCTGGAATCATACTAGAAGATTCTCCATACTATGAGAACTACGGTGTCGAAATTACGCCTTCGGAGCGAAATTACATTTGTAATAAATAATCAGTGATCGGAATTGAGGGAGTCAATTTAGCTAAACTAAAGAATAATGTGGACATTCCCTTCTACAAATCCCGGGACTTCTCGGAATGAGTAAATTTAAATATGCGTATTATTTCATGATATTTAGTACATTGGCGATAAATTATTATTTCTCATTAAGTATTTGCTACAAATTATTTTCTCAAAAAATAATATTGTAGTTGTGTTTCTCTGGGTACTTACGTATTTAAATACTTTGGCCATTGGAAAACTAAACATGAGACCACCTATATTTTGGAATGTTTAGAAAATAAACAGTAAAAATGAAATTTTATACGCATTGATGACGAAATGGGTATGTCCATACATACTTCAAACTTTAGTTAAATTAATTCTATCAATTCCGATCACTGATAATAATTCAGAATACTGGGTATTAGAACCAATTTTAACAAATCTTGAGACCTCCTCATCCTTACTCAAAAAACTGATTCGCACAAGCCGCTCATAGTTCGATTTAAGTATGACGTGGTGAGATCATTCGCAGCCTTGGTGTAATAAGGGCACATCTGCAAAATGACAACTTTTCAGGAGAGATGTTTAACGATACAATTAAATTTAATTAAAAAAACTTATCAACTAATTAGTCAATAACTTTTTGTATGCTTAAATACGAGAGTTATAAAATTTTACATAATGCATAATCTCCTGTAATTCTTATTATTTTTATGACTTTCATGTGATAAAAGCACTTTTGACGTATGATCACACCGATATCTTCAATGAACAACTACGTTTTTGTCATTTTCTGTTATTTTTGTAAACAGCCATATTTATTTACTAATATTAATCTCCGCGAATTTTGAAAAAAATAAAGAAACAAAAAACAAAAATCGAAAAAAAAAACAAGATAACGAATTATGTGAAAATAATAGAAACAAAAATGAAAATAAAAATAGAAAAGGTCCATATGGCTTAAATATGCTAAGGGTAGGAATTGTAGCCGTATACGGTGAGGAGGGCTATGAGTACATGACTATTCCCGTTAAGAAAATAGCCTTCCCAGGCCAGTTGGTACCTATTTGATAAAATTGATGACGTCTCTCTATATGTGTATATGTATATTGGTGCGTCAGCAAGATAGCACTTGTTTGGAAATATTTGGGCGCGTAGTATTTATGTTTATGTCATAGTTATGTAGATAAAAACTTTAAGTTAAAAAGATTATTATTTTCCGGGAACAAGATTTTTTAAAATGTATCTAGAATATCCAAACTTATAAATGCGAAAGTAACTCTGTTACGTTTTCACGCCTAAACCTCTGAACCAATTTCGATGAATTTTTGTATAGAGATAGATATGACTTTAGGATAAGGACATATCGCCGCCTTACTATCTCAAACTCGTATCTTAAAGCACAAAGTTACTGAAATGCAAAAAATGAATTGCATATACAAATTTTGCAGGCTGATTTCACGTCACATTTCCTTCATACTCACAAACTGGTTTTTGTGAGTATGCATATGCATCCAAATACTCCAACCATACTCGTAAGGGTGGTAACCCTTACGAGTATAGTCGAAATCAACACCCTTACGAGATACGAGTTAGAGAAAGTAAGGCATCGACATGCTACTTTTTTTCACAATAATAAATCTTAAAAGGGGTGAAATAAGTTTGTTTGGAAAACCAATAAAACTATGAAAATTAGTATAGTACACTAGGCTACTCGAAGTAATTATTTTACGCAGACAAAGTCGCGGGCACCAGCTAGTATTTTATATACTAGAAAAAAATTTAATAACTAAACTCATTTCGAGTTCTTAGGTTTTCGCGATTGTTATACATAGGAATGAAACTATTTTTCCGGATTTAAATCGCGTATATTTGTTTTTTCAACCGTGACCATGGGACCTGTAAAGGGCCCGAAACGTCGGTTTGTTTGAAAAAACAAATATACGCGATTTAAATCCGGAAAAATAGTTTCATTCCTAACTAAACTCATTGTCATCTAAATTTTTGAGTTTTTTTGCCCTTGTACCTTTGAAATTGTATGATTAAAATTGGATTTAATCTGGCACGCCACGACCCTTGATATTTATTTCTAAATTGAGATTGAGTAGTTAATGTCAAAATTTTAATTACATTTCTTTTGTCAGGCGCGCGTAATTCTCATTTAAAGCATAATAAATTTTTAAACCCACCGTAATGTACCTAGGCCTTCCAAACCTTATAAATAATAATGTCATATATCCTAATAAGTATTTCACGCATCAAAATTCATTTGAATATGTTTTGAATTACAGAAATTCAACCTAAAACTGGGAAGGATCACAGGTTTAGACCCAGCAGCGCCATACTTTAGCAAGACTGGAACTTTAGTGCGACTGGACAGATCGGATGCCCAATACGTGGATATTATTCACAGTAATGCTAATCCGCTGTATTTTTCAGGTGTGTTTAGTGTAATTATACTTCATAATTAATTAGAATTAAATAATTTATAGGCTCAGGTATTATCTTGCGGAAATCCATGTTAATAAAAATGGAAGTAAATTAATTTGCTAGCTACTCCGCGAACCTAGTGCAGATTAAATCTTTGAAAAAATAAAGTATGTAGCAGAAGCGCTTGTTATGAAAGCGCTCGTCCAGGGAAGTGCTGCTACCTTTGCTATTTCTGCCGCCAAGCAGTACTGTCAGCATTACTGCGTTCGGTTTTGAAGGATAAGAGTGGTGCTGAAATTACAGGCACATGGGACTTGTCAACTTATGTTTTTGGGTGCCAGGTGCAGTGGCAGTGCCCTTTCATCACATCGTGACATGACATCGTTCGTATGGTCAAAAACAAAAAACTCGAGCAAAATAGCAAATTTTAGCTAATTGTTTTTTCATGCATTTTTTCCATGCGCTTCGGGGAAATTGTATCATAAATGAATCACATAAAAATAAACCCAGTTTATTTTCTGCGTTCGCCTCCAGCAGTATACATTTCAAATGACTAACTCTCCGTGTCCAGAAGTGGAAAGTATAATAGGTGCAGAATTACCATGCAAAATATCGTCACATAAAAATATCTGCATTTCTAACTATCAGAAATGAACTTGATTGAAAAGCTCACAAACCTAAGGCACTGCCTGTTCCAGGTTTCGGCTTAACAGAACCAATAGGACATGTGGATTTCTATCCCAACGGTGGAACTTCGCAGCCAGGCTGCAAGCAATCTTCTTCAGGTCCTCCTCAAGGCAGTAACGACATGTACCAAGGACTCGTGAAGTACGTTAGCTGCGACCACGAGAGAAGTTATGAGTTTTTCACCGAGAGCATAGCGCCGAGTTGTCCTTTTATGGCTATACAGTGCGAGTCTTATGACGTAAGTGTTGCTATTTGAAGCTAATTGAGTTTTTTGATATTACATATTACGTTACCTACCTATCAGTTTTCTTCTGCAATAACAAAATATTTGAAGTGTAGTTTTACTGAGCATTTCACAATTATAATTATGTCGCCTCTAGTCTCCGACGACGCTTGGGCTATAAGGCGAAGTATTTCAACGCGAGCTTACATTTTAGGTGTGGAGGTCGCCACCCGCGTCCCGCAATCCGCGCGCTGTAAATTAATATAAACAAAATGAGAGCCGGCGGAGGAAATTTGACGCTCGATGGCGACGACGGGGCAGTGGGCGGCGCGGCCGTTGTTAAACCACTGGGCAATTTGCAAATTTTGAGATAAATGTGAATTTAATAACTGATAGGGTTTCAGTTGATAACCAAAATTTTGCAGGTTTTCTGTAGCGTATAAAAATTATGTGCAAAGTTAGATATTTTATTCTTAAATAATTCGTTTTATACTTTTATTTTATCCCGTTTTCATCATTTGATATGATCGGATTATCGGATCGGAACACATTAGCACATTCTTTAGATAATATCCTTAGGTGTATTTGTCGTAAGTCCCCAACCCGCGTTGTGCCAGGATGGCCGACTATGGCCTAAACCCTCGTCTGAAAGGAGACCCGTGCCCAGCAGCGGGACGTATAAAAGGGTTGATGACGATGGTGATATTTTTTGTAAGACCGTTATTTAATAGTAACGTCCAGATTTCATAACCTGTTTCCCTTAGTTACAACCGTTAGAAGAGTTTCTTCTTTCTTTTTTATTTTAAATCTTTTCTCATTTTGTATTCAAAGAAACGTATAGAGTATATGTTGTATATTATATTGTATTAACAAAGTGCGCACGGCGCACTTATTGCACCTTCTTTTCCATTTTTTGTAAGAAATATTAGTCTATCTTTTAGAATGTAAAGTTTACATTGCATGAGTCGTTTTAATGCATCGCGCTTTGAGATGACCCTTATTTCCCACCTACAACCCTCAGAATTCCACTTACTTGGTTGTATGGTGTACACTTAGATCAGTTGTTTTATCACTAATATTGTTCCACAGGCATTCTTAGCCGGCAACTGCACAACCTGCGACCAACACCACTACTGCATTCCCATGGGATACCACTCGTACAGCATTTACAAGCGCTTGCACATGGCGGGATACGTTGATTCGAGTAACCACATTACTTTGTACTCTCAGACTGGCAGTACTAAACCTTATTGCAGTAAGTATCTGTAAATATTAGAGTTGCAACGAATATTCGGTTACTATTCGGTATTTTGGATTATTTGGCCTATTTTTTGTTATCCGGCCGAATACCGAATATTTAATTGCTGTTCAGCCGATTACCTAAAAGCAAGAGGAAGAAATAAGAAAAATACAGTAAATTATCATGTAAGTTTTATTAATGTTGAACGTACCTTGTCTGTTCGCGAAAGCGCAATTTTTCGCTTCTTTATCTAAAAGATGCGTAACTGTGTAACATAACTAAGTTGTTTTTCTAAGAGATTAAAAAAGGTGACATATCAAGAGAAAACTACTTTTGTACTTATTATGTAGTTTACTCTTGACTAAATATATGCTAACAAAATCAACCAAGTACTTAATTACTTGCAAACCAAAACAAAATTAAGTTCTTAATTAAACTGAAGTGAAATAAACAATTGCTTTCCTCATTAAGTTATAAATTTGAATCATAAACTTGAAACTTTAAAGTACCTTCACTGTTTCTTTGTACAAAATTATTTATCATAACTGAAGTTAGTAAAGATATTTTTCCAATTTTCGTTAATCAGGCCGAATAAATAATACGATAAATAAATAAAAAAAAGACAGTTTGACCGAATATTTTTTCCATCCGGCCGCGCTTCTGGCCGTATATTCGGTGCCGAATATATCATTCGTTGCAACACTAGTCAATATTGATTCGGTACACAGACTTTGGGTTGTTCTAATCGCAAGTTAATGTTGTACTTAAATCTTTAGGCAACAAAGTTATGTGAACAGTCAAACAAAGCAAAAACATTTTTATTTTTATAAAAATTTTATCTATATTACATTTAGAGCTCAGAATATCTGCATGTTTGACAAAAATCGACCACACGTGTATGAAATCAGGGTGCACTTACGATTAAATAAGTAAAACAATTCAAAATTATCTCGTTTTTCGAAAAACTTGACGAAAACGTTTTCAACCAGACACGATACAGGGCAGGATTTTTAAGGTTAGAAATTTTTGAAAAAAAATAAGTAATTTAAAAATATTACGCGTACTTCCAGAAATTGTAATAGTGTATTTATGATGAGTAAAATTTCACCCCTTTTAAACAAATATTTTTTACTTCCAGGAGTACACTATGAAGTAACTCTGAAAATATCAAATTCCACGGAGAGTAACATACATGGGCCGGATGTAGGAAAAGTGGCCATCACGCTTGTGGACAGGCACGGCAATAGGAGCGACACTAAATTCATTGATGACGAACAGTAAGTCATCTAATCATTATTTTGGACGGCCTCGGCGGTGCAACGGTGCGATGTCCCGGGTCCGATCCCGGATTCAGGACATGAACTTTTTTAAATTGATTCTAAGTTGCATAAGTTGTTGTTGTTTGTAATTGGGTAGTACCCGAGTAGCCCGTGTACCCGTCAGCCGTGGTAACCTAATGGTTTAACCTACCACCTCTCAAACAGAGGCCGTGGTTTCGAATCCAGCCTCGCTACTCTGAGTTTCTCGGAAATAATGTACGAGATTGATTAGATTTTCGATGAATCCATCGTAGAAGATTCACAACCCTCGGAAAACGAGTGAAGTCCCCAACCCGCATTGGGAAAGCGTGGCGGAGTATGGCCTAAATCCCGTCTGAAAAGAGACCCGTGTCCAGCAGTGGGACGTACAAATGGTTTTTTTTTTGTTAATAACAAGTGACGGGACGAACAAGTCGTGTACCTGATGGTAAGCTACACGCCTGTCCAAAATAGTTGTAGTGCCACTCAGTGCTTTAAATCGCTAAGATCTGAGGGGCTCTGCCACTGTGCCCGACACCCTGAGACATAAGTTGACAAATCCCATGTGCCTGCAATTTCACCAGCACCCTTGCCCTTCAAAACCGGAACACAGTAATGCTGACATTACTGCTTGGCGACAGAAATAGATAAGGTGGCAGTATTCCCTAGACGAACTCTTTCACAAGGAGCTCTACTGCTACTAAAATAGGGTTGATGGTGATGATGAGTAGTGCCCCGGAGTGGATTCCGTTGTTCTGGTACTTATAGTACAGGGAATTCCCTAGTTTGAGAACAAGTAACTGGTGTGATTGTCTGGCTCAATATTTTGATCTCTATTGACTGCGTCTCGAAATTATCTTCGTGCTAACGACACAACACTTGCAATTAACAAATCTCTCCAAATAAAGCTTACAATTGCATCTATAAGAAACCCGTAACGTCTGATTGTGGTTTATATTTAATGGTCTTTACGAAATGATCCGTAAATATGGAGTTAAGAATAAAAAAAAGAATTGTAACTTTTTTATAAAAAAAACTGAAACCTCAAAAGTTCGTGAAATTACATCTATTTGCCAAGTTTTATTGAAATTGGTTACCGAAAAGTGCGCGAAACCGCCTAGTTTGCCACCCTTAGAGATGGAATATTTCCTTCAAATTTAAGTGGGACCAATAATGAGGTACCCTCTTTCCAACCAAAATAGACCCATCGAAATACAGTCTATTTGAGAACCTGCTCCTTCTTTGAAGTCGGTTAATAAGTCTTAAGTAGGCTTGGCTAGATGTAGTTTGGCGTCGCAAACGACAGCGAGACGTCTCGGACTAGTTTGAGCGCCTTTAACATAATCCTCTGCTACAGGCTCATAAAGTAAAGCGAAATACAGTCCGGCACAGTGTTGCCATTAAAACCAGTTTTTACTACTGTTAAACTTTTTGTAAGTGGAAACAGTTGTTAAATACTAATTTAGCCGAAAAGACAGACTTTCTATGTCACCGCCGTCTTTCTCCTTAGCCGGTTAATTTGAAGGGGGATACGATTAAACCATCATTATAAATTTATTTAACTTATATTAGCGGCGTAAAACTCTTTGGAATTTCTAGATATTTTGCAACGTAAATGTTGCTATAAATTAAGTATGCAGTACTGCGAGCTTACCTATATCTACCACCAAGTAGTAAAGTGTAAAGGGTACTGGTGAAATTACAGCCACATGGGAATTTGCAACTTATGTCTCAGGGTGACGGACGCAGTGGCAGTGCCTCTCAGGTTTTTGTGATTTAAGGCTCTGAGTAGCACTACAACTATTATGGACCGGCTTACCTGTCGCTTACCTTACGCGCACGTCTTGTTCGTCCCGTCACAAAAAAAAAATCATAGCGTATAAATCGATACCTTCCACGTAAGTTGTTGTAATAGTATTTTTTCTTTTTTACTTAAATAATATATATTCATTTTTATATGTTAAACGTAAACAAAACACTAAATGTTTTCTTTATTTACAAAATGGAACCTATAATGTACACAAAAGAGGATGTATTTACTTAAGTTAAAAAGCTTTAATATTGTGAAAAACAACTTATGTGTGACGTATTGAAATGTCGTAAATTGTTATACGTGTGGCGCACTATAAATTTCCGGAATGAATAAGAAAAAATAGTATAAATAGTCAGAAATGAATTTATTGTTTCTCAAAATATCGTTAATGCACTTTTTGATACTAATGAACCAATTTTGAAAACATTTATGCCACTCCTCCGTGACAATCTCTGAAACACATTTTTCATACTCTTCGACAGCCTCTTCAGGTGATGACAATCGTTGACCGCGTAACTGGTTCTTAATTTTTGGAAATAAATAAAAGTCACAAGGTGCCAGGTCGGAACTGTATGCGGGATGGCTCATAAGGTCAACGTAGTTCACTTTCAAAAATTCATTTGTCTGTCTGGCCGTGTGAGAACTGGCATTATCGTGGTGCAAATGATATGGCGTTTACGGTTATTTTTACGGAGTTTGTCAATAACTTCCGGCAAACAAATGGAAGTGTACCAATCACTATTCACGGTACAACGATTCTCCAAAGCAACAGTAGCTACGTGTCCAGTTTTGTTAAAAAAAGAAGGAATCGTCCGCTTGGAGGCACCTTGCTCGCGCGCCACTTTGGTTGGTTTAGGCTCATCTCGAAAAACCCATACGCTCGATTGCTGCTTTGTTTTGGTATCGTAACTATAAATCCATGTTTCGTCACCTGTTACTATGTCCCACACCAAATTTGACGCCCTTTCGTTGAATCTGATAAGCATGGCATTGCACCAAGTGACGCGATCCGTTTTTTGAGCCTCAGTCAAATTGTGTGGGATCCACCGAGAGCACAGCTTTTTCACACCCAAATGTTGGTAGTATTGATTGTATTTGATTCATGCCTGTGCCTAAAGATGCCCGAATCTGATGGTATGTTCATCGATGTTTACGACGAAATTCTTCACTGAGATTCACACGACCGCGTTTGAATTCTGCAAACCCGCTATAAATAGTCGACTTGCATGGTGCTTCATCGTCAAAAGTAGTTTAAGGCGGAGCGAAGCTCCGCTGAGCTGTCACATTACACTAAAGTCGTAGAAAATCATACCACGAATATTTTCACGAGTTCAATCCATGGTGATGTAGACAACCAATTTCTAAAATGACGCCACAATGTAAAAGCAAGTGACAGTCAGATGAAACAAACTGTCTTGTACAGCCAAAGAGTTCCATTTTCAAATGTTGTAATTACTTTTTAAATATTGTTTATGTAAGTGGCCAGTTCCCGAAAATTATAGTGCGCCCTATATATTGCATTATGTGACCCGGATGCCCGGAACTCTTTTATACAAGTAAATAATATTGTTTTGTTTCCATACGTCAACATTTAACGTAAGTTTAAATCATTAACAGACATGACGTCACATTGCTTTTGTTATGTAGTTGAACTTGACCGATAAGTCATTTGCCTTAAACTTGTATGGATTGTTATCGTCTTCTAATTAACATGCGCACAAATTTGGATCAAGGTCTTGGTTCAATGTAAAATGAAAAACACTGAAGCGTGATAACAGAGATGATTATAGTAGATATAGTTATGGTGATTAACGTAAATTTCACATCGAATGTACAATATCTATACAACGATTAGCACTGGGCATTGGATAAGGAGGTCCCGGATCCTATTCTCGGTAGTAACAATTTGGGGAAATGAACCTTTCTATATTGGTCCTGGTCTGGGAGTGGACTTTTTTTTTATGATAGCGAGTGACGGGACGAACAAGTCGTGTGCCTGGTTGTAAGCGACAAGCCCGCCTGTCCTTAGCAGACACAAGTTGACAAGTCCCATGTGCTTGTAATTTCACTAGCACCCTTACCCTTCAAAACCGGAACGCAGTAATGCGGACATTACTGCTTGGCGACAGACATGTAAGGTGGCAGCACTTCTTTGGACGAACTCTTTCACAAGGAGCTCTGCTGAATTAAAACTTCGTTGCTCTGGTATTCATAGTACAGGGACTTACTTTGAGATCAGGTAATTGCTGTGGTTGTCTGTACATTATTATTTTCCTTTGAAAAAACTGCCACTCGAAGAAATCAATAGTTTCCTACTTGGACGTTGATAAGCGCTAATGTGTCAACCAACATTTTCATGGTTTGCGAATATGACACCTAAAGATTTTTTGTTGTACCTATTTGATAGTTTGTTCTAAAATTTACATGTAAAAAAACTGCTGTTGTCACCATTTCGATACCAGCAATGAAAACCATACTAACTTAATTTTTGGACCTTTTCTGTTTTATTTTGTTTTTTTTTTTCACATTTTTTTTTTGTATTTTGTTTTTGTTTCGTTTTTTCGTATTTTTACAAAATTTTTAACACAGTTAACACACGGTTCGGTAAACGGTTAGAATAAATAGTCCGACTTACGTGTATGCGTATAATGTCAGTCCACAACGACACACAAAATACAGAAGGCACAATAAGAAATTTGGCACAAGCACTAGCACAGGCAACAGCGAAGAAATACAGTTAGAAAAGATAGATGAAGAAAATAGAAAAAAGAACAGTATATTATATAACAGCGTAAGTGCAAAGCAAAAATAATATTAGTAAACAAATATGGTTGTTGCAAAAATAACAGACAATGACCAAAAAAAAATGTTCATTGGCGGTATCGATTTGCCATTTTCTCAAAACTGATTTTGTTGACTGACATGTTATTGCTTATCAGCATCCACTTATTGTCTGTGCTATAATGGTAAAAAGAATGAATAAACAAATTAATTCCCCTCATATATTGATATTATAATAATAACAACTATATCAACACACTCATAGCCCCGCACTCGAGAAACTCTGTGTCGCGAGTGCCATGGACACACAAATAGAACACCATAAATTACACCCAAACTCACGAGAGAAATAAATGTTGGTCATACATATTATGTCTCACGCCCCGGGAATCAAACCCGGGATCGCTGCGTAGCAGATTAGCATGATAACCGTTCGTTAACTTTTAATTGATAACATAATATCAAAAATTCTTATTCCTTTTTTTTCCTTTTTTTTTTTCAGAAAATACTACAAGCCCGGTGACATAGAACACAAGATGGTGCCATTCAAAGGCACGGGCTACCCACCATTGTCGGTTATCGTCGAATGGAAATACGAGACGAATCTATTCAACCCTATCACATGGCGGTTACTTAAATCCCCGAGCGTATATGTTGAGCAGATCAAGCTATCTTCCATTGAGTACAATACCGTGTAAGTATGATTCCAGAATATCATCATTAGACGGTTTGTTCCACAGTTGAGCTTGACACTTGAGATTTAAATTCAAGTATATGCCGCTTGCAATAAGTACGGTCCAAAGTTTGCTTGAAACAAGCTTCAAGCTCAAGGTCAAGCTTGAACTGCAAGCAAGCAAAGTGCTTGCTTGCAGTTCAAGCTTGAAGTGCAGAAGACAAAATTGCGTTACAGTCGCCTTACACACGTGTACGATATTACCTACAATTCGTCAGTAACTTTTTTGCTTTAGCTAGTATGACGTCACTACAGTTGTGATGTCACAAGCAAGTTACCAGTTTTTTTCTAATTCCTGATTTTAATAGGTACTGTAATTATATCAATGATTTTTTTTATATCAACTGAACTAAGTAGAATTGGTATAGTATACGATAAACATTTTTCAAATAGCTTTAATTTCGTTTGTAAAAAAATAAATTCCGAAATAAAGCCAGTATCCCAGCCGCTCGAGGCAAGCAAAATGAACCGTATGTATTACTTACTAGAAAAAAATGAATTCGTAGTATCGACACCTAAGACCGCATTATTTTAGGGTTTTTACTAGTGTTCTACTAAACGTTAGTATTTTGTTTTAAATGAGTGTCAGTGAAATAACCTATAATAAAATTATTGTCATTACAGCACACACTTATAACGTATCTCTTGAATTGAGTGAATTGAGTTACCTATCAGTAGTCCGAAATGACATTTTCCAGAAATAACGTTTGGTCGAAATTTCATAACCTCGAAAGTAATTTTGAGAAGAAATTTTTTTAAAATCTAACTTAACCTAACCTCACCGAACCTAATCGTGTCTTTGCGATAAACATTCAATATATCCTGAAAGAACAACTGTTTCATTATAATTCGGTTTTCGGTGTAATGAAAATTCGAACAAACGTTATTTCGGACAAAAAATTTTCGACTTTGTGATAGGTTACCCTTGAATTGGGGCAGTGCAAGAAATCCACAAAAACAAAATCCAAAAATCCATTGCAATACTTAATTCTGGATATATGAACAGCGCGCTTTCTTTTTATAAAAAAAAGAACATGGAACATAATGGCAATGCTGCCGTGTTTGCGATAAAAACAGTAAATCTAATGTATTTCAAACATACTTACGTTAATATTGTAAAAACTGCATCGGCACAATGTTTTTCAGTTTCAAAGTTAACAAATATTTTATATCTTTCCAGAATCACCGTTTGCCCGAAAATGAATAAACCAGTCGTCGCAAATGTGCCTACGATAATGAAAACAAAATACTGTAGACTAAAAAAGTAGACTAAATAAATGTACCAATGTGGGCAACGCACTTAATTTTATCCCATAAGTCCCGTATGCTATATCTCAAAAGTATTATAGAAGTATTTGATATATTAGATTATGTCTAAGATGGATTGTAAATTAAACTTATGTTAATCCTAGTTATATTTATGTATAATGATAAGAAAATTCTTTAGAATTTCATATATGTAATGCCAAATAAAGAATATTTTTACGAAATAAACAAGTTTTAATCATTCGGTTTTTTCTTTTTCATGGTCAATACATCCACGGATTACGTCGCGTAAAAGTATAGGTATTCTATTTTATAAATACTTTGCGTCGATATTATGTTCAAACTTCAGGCACTTACAATGCACGCTTCGTTTCTCAACCAAGCATTCTAAATCTTATTTTAGTCCTACAATACTTGGTTGCTTTACAATTATATTTTATAATTCACGCTAAATAAAGCTTCAAATGAAGTATCTAAACGTAAAACACAATATGAGCCTTCGAATTATATGTTTCCAAATTTTCAGAATTTTTTCTGATAATATTTCCATTAAGTAATTGAAATATTTTCGGAAAATTACCCAACAGTATTTGTTACTGTCAGAGATGGGCAGTGGGTTAAAACCTGTGGTTAAACCCCAATCAACCCGCCCAGGACTTAACCAGGATTTTACCCAAAGCCGGGTTTTAACCCATTTCCACCCAAAATCATGGACTGAAACGGCGAACGCGGAATTTGGTAATTTCATACCTATTAAAAATTTGGATACAAAAATCTGTTTTAGACGAAAAAGAGGCAACTCTACGCAATACCACTCTCACTTACTACTAGAAATGCACATTACTGTTTGATTTGTATGAAAATCGATTCAATTATACTTATATCATCGTATAAAAACGACAACGAGTAAGTTTTATACGATTTTCAAGCGAATTTATTTTTATTTTTTTTTAATGTAAAGAAGGAGGCAAACAAGCCGACGAGCCACTTGATGGGAGGTGGCCATCGTCGCCCATGGACATTTGCAACATCAGATGAGCTGTCTATGCGTTGCCAGCCTTTGAGAGCCCTGTAAACACGCTTTTTGAAGAACCCCATGTCATTTTTATTTATTTATTTTTACCTCTTACAACTATCATTACAGGTATAACCTAATACAATAGTGTAGTTACTAACAAAATATTTTACGTACATGTTAACTATAACAAACTTCCATTGATATTCTACAATATACGGCCTGTGCGAATTCATTCAGAGTACAATCGAACAAATCAATGTCGTGTGATACCGCGTTGAGGGCACGCAGCGCCCGCATATGGGCCGCGTTGTGCAGCAGATTGGTGCGCGCGCGCTGCACCCACATCAGCGGCGGCCGCCGGCGTCGCCCTACGTACCCGTCAGGTACATACAGCTGAACTGTGTTTAGAACACATGGGTTGTGTATCTTACCACGCAGTACTTTTAATAAGTAAGTGGCGAGAGCTACTTCTCTTCTTACTTCCAGTCTATAATAGCCTAATATGCCGAGTACAAATAGGGTAGGATATAACAGTGCATAACCTGGATACACACCATACTGTTTTAAATATAGGTATCTAACGAACTTGTTCTGGGTGCGTTCTATCATTAATTTGTATTTGGCTTCGTGTGGCGACCTAATTACAGCGTTGCATTCGAGATGACTTTTTACTAGGGCCTCGTATAATGCTCTCAAAGCGCTTATATTCGTGAATTTATTTGCCAGACGTAACACCAATCCCAGATTATACGATACGCTTTTTTACACACTTCAATGATATGACTCCGAAAATTAATGTCGCCAGTGAAGGTCACTCCTAGGTCCTTAACCTTAAAAACACGCTGCAGCGGCGTTCCATCTATGTGGTATTGATGATGACTCGGACTACTCGCACGGCTAAATGATAACACAGAACATTTTGTTACATTAAAATATAATTTGTTAGCAAGACTCCAATCTATGATCCTATCAATGTCCTGCTGCAGTATGTCATAGCGCAAAGGGAACACTTCAGGAGGAAGATCATTCCACATCTTGCAGGTTCGAGGAAGGAACGAACGAGATGCCCGTGTGGTCTTACAATGCCAGGCATCTAAGATGTGGGGATGGACTCTACTCCTTTGGCGGGAGGTGCGATGGTGGAAACGAGACGGTGGCACCACTTCGAAAAGTTCATCAGAGCACTCCCCATTATAAAGACGGTAGAACACACACAGAGAGCCAACGCTCCATACCGTCTGTGAGTTTGGGTTCATCGATAATACGAACAGCCCTACGTTACTACTACCTACTAATTTTTCAAGCAAGCAATAAACATTTATAATAATATCGTTACACTTAAACTAAACTTATTTATAAAATATGTAGATAGTTGTAAATCGTTTTTGCTTTCGATTTAAGGCGTTAATGGGTTTAACCCGATTGAACTCGGCGTGAACAAAGCGTGCCCATCTCTGATTAATGTTGGGTAATTTTCCGAAAAATTTCAAATTGTGGAAATTTTGCCGGAAATATTTTTGAAAAATTGGGAAATTGATAAAATATAATTCAAAGGCGCATAATTATTATGTTCTTTGTTTAAAAATATCTTTTGAAGTTCTATTTAGCGTGAGTTATAATCAATGATCGGAAAAAGGTGTTCCACATATATAGATATAGCTACAAGGAGCGACATAGAGTTATTAAAACCACCAAACATTAATTAATTACTGTTTCGAATTCCGATTTTCCGGAAATGGTTTTACTGCATCGTAGAACAAAACTACTGACTTAGGAAGTCGAAGTTGGATTTCAAAGTAATTCTAATGGTACCAAGTAAAAAATTCTGTAGATAACTGTCCGTTTACCAAAACAGAGAATAAAAAAGTTATGAGAGCAGTCAATATGCGGTATTTAAAGCCTATCCAGCTTTAAATACCGCATATTGACGGAACGGCGACATTTGCTAGTAGAACTGAAGGAAAAATTCATATAAAATGTTATAATTTACGAATGATTTTAAGACATTTTAGTTTGCATGAGAATCGCGCGTTGCGATCATGCTATAAAAATATTTTGTATAAATTCAAAAACACAGTATAACAGATGTTTATAAATTCGAACCACTAGCAGAAATGTTGTATTTTAAAAGGAAAATGTTCAGACTAGATTATTTTAAAAAGTTTTATCAAAAAAAAACTGTTACACGCTTAACACAGGCGAAAAAGTGTCATTTGTACGGCAATTTATCTTCTTAAATAGAATAAAGAAATTAATTTTTTTCATCCTGAAATACGGAATTTGAGAAAGTTATTAATGAATATTTGATGGTTTTAACAACTCTATTTCGCTCTTTATCTCTGTTGTTTGAAAGCTATGTCTATACATGTATCTACATATGTGGAACACCTTTTTTCCAACAATTGGTTATAATATAAATTAAAATTTTATTTTATACTTATATATTATTATGTTTATTAATTTCTTTCATCCGGAAATCCAGAATTCGAAAAAGTTATTAATTAATATTTGATGGTTTTAACAACTAAGTTGCTCTTTGTCTTTGTTGTTTGAAAGCTATATCTATACATGTATCTACTATGTGAAACACCTTTTTCCAATCATTGGTTATAATATAAAATAAAAATTTATTTTATACTTATATAAAAGTAAGGTAGAGAAAATAAGATTTTAAATGATTGGACAGCAGCGAAAAAAAACGTTAAAATGGCACGTTTTCGTTTATTAACTTCAAGTTTTGACAGGTGACAACGTCAAATGTGGAAAAATATCCCTAAAAATATTTATTTTCTGAAATATTTTTCCTGTTTGTAACTGACTCAACACTATTAATGTGTAGTTGCCTGATTAAAATAAATAAAAAGAGGATTCGCTTTCCGGACGAAAATTAAGTGACAGTTGACGTTGACGGTTGCTTGACATTGACATTGACATTTGACGAATGGGGTGCCTGTTGTTGGACTGGGTTGTGTTATAATGAATTCTTAATTATTCAATTCGATACGTAATAATATCTGTTATATCATACCCTTCGGGCGTCAACTGTACCAGCACCAAGTTTGCTAACTATACGTCAAAATGGGTGACACGAGGAAGAAGAAAAAGTTCTACTTTCGCAAGCGTAGAAACAAATATTTCTTAGAATCCGGCTTCAGAGGATTCTTTTGCACGTGTAACTTTAGGGAGAAGGACTGCGTCAAAGAAGTGTACAACCTGCTGAATGAATACACAGGAATTTTATATCCAAACCTCGAAAGAGACGTCCCCACTGCACCCACCATAAAAGAAGATAAGTCAGACAGTGAATCCGAAGAGGAGACTGACATAGGAGACTTGCTGAAGCGCGAGGTTGATTCCATGAAGAGAAATTCACAAAAGTCACTCAAGCACAAAAGGTTTCAAGTTGTAGAGACAGGCGCTTCGAACTGCATCTTTATAAAGACCAACTTGCCGTGTCCAGAAGAACTGACTGCTGCCATCATCAAAGATCTGTCTACTACCAAAATACAGAAGACTCGACATGTCATGCGCTTACTCCCTATCATGGCAACTTGCAAAGCTAACTTGCCTGATATAATGGAGTGTGCTGGCAATTTGTTTGACAAGTACTTCTTGAAGGAGCCCTCTACGTTTGCTGTGATCTTTAACAAGAGATTCAACAGCAGTGTTTCTCGGGACCTGATAATAAAGGAGCTTGCAGAACTTGTTGTTCTCAAGAACGGCGACAACAAGGCCGACTTGAAGAATCCGAGGCTCTGTATAATAGTGGAAATCATAAAAGGCATTTGTTTATTAAGCATTGTGGACAATTATTTTACTTATAAGAAGTATAATTTACATGAGCTATGTAAGGAAGAATCTACCAATGATTCAGAGGGTACACAAGCTAAGAAATTTAAGAGTGGTACTGTGGACCCTGATGGTCACACTGATGATCAATAAGTGTTTTTATCTCAGATTTTATTCCACGTAATTTAAGCTTTACTCATTGTCTAGGTTGTAAACCTAGGGCCCCAATACCAACATTTGCACCAAATTGTATCTGGCCCCAATACCAACTTTTGCACCAAATTTTACCTAAGTGTATTTAAATTTTTCCATTTACTTTTTCATTTTAAATATACATGTGAAGAAAATTTCAAAGTGTATTTTTAATTCCCTAATTGGTTTCTGATGTTTATTTAATATGGTTACACAATGAATCAATAATGGTTATGTAAGTGAGCGGAGGAAGTAAGTACCTAATAAGTTGTGTAATATCAGTATATATACTATAAGTGTTTATATCAACACAACATTACATAAGACTTAGGCTGTGTACTTATCAGGCTTGCCACCAGCGCGCGCCAACCAGTCGTGCTACCTTTTGGAGGAATACTTCCCAGTTCCTTTGCTTTTGTAGTAATATGGACTGTCAACGATAGATGGCGCCAGTGGTAAATTTTTCGCACAATTGTCGTGGTGCCCATAGATTTAGTATGTGTGTTTGTGAAACTACTATTTTTAAAAATAAAACAGGTTATGATTTAAAATTAAATTACGATTTTATATGGTTTTCGTCGTATTTACTCAGCTGCTGTGGTTTTATTTATTTGCGCTGCATTTACTACTGGTACATAATATTTATTTATAGAAAATATTGTGTAAATATAACAATTAGATAATACCGGCAAAACTCGAACATGTACGGACAACGGCACATAAGACTACACATTTTTGTTCGAAAATCGCCTCCAGTCCAACGGACCAAGATACGTCAATGTGTACCTTGATGTGTAGGCGTGTGTATATTAATTTTTTTAAATTAAACAGTTTTTGTTTACTCTTGTTTGCATTGTACTCGAAAATGAATGAAATGCTATGTTAGGAAAGTCATAGACAGCTGCCGTAAATTGAAATGTGAAAAGAAAGATGTTTTAGTTTCTTTGTACTGCGTACTTACGTACTGATATTTATTTAGTCGGTCTACGTACGCTGGACTTTATTATCATAGGAACTTACGAGAAACATATTTTTGACAAAAAAAAAATTACGCCAGCTTGACATGCAGCTGCAATATTGAACTTTTGAAAGCGGCATGTCGCGAACAGATAATAGTAATAATAATAACGCACACTCTTAAACACCCGGACGATGACTCTCATCCCTTGGAGTATGGGCCGGGCACTGGTGTGGGACGCCACATGTGCCGACACACTTGCACCATCCCATCTCCAGCACACTAGCAAGAGGGCTGGCTCCGCAACTGAGCTGGCGTAAAGAATAAAAAGTAATAAGTAGCAGAATATCGGCTCCGAGTACCTATTTACAGTCTTTGGAGTCGAAATCCTTGGCACGTGGGGTCCCAGTGCTCTTCATCTGTACAAAATTTTATCCAAAAAATTAATAGACTGTCTGGGAAACCCTTAGGCCGCATAGATTTTTTTTATTTCATCAAAGCAAGATTTGCCCAATGACCAATTACAAAAAAGTTTTATCTCGACTTCAGTGTTTAGCCAACGACTAAAGTTTTGAGCGAATATTAAAGTCAAATACCACTGTTTGTCCCAGTTAAAATGCAAATGGCTGTTTTATATCTTAATTTCATGAAGTCAAATAAAACTGTTGTCCTTTCTTGAAATGACTGGGTAGCCAATTAAAACTTTCGAAGGGCACCCCAATTGGAATAAAGCCAAAATAAAATACATCTCGTTCGCAATAAATTGCCCTCACTTGATAGGAATACGTTACGTTAACACGATTTATTTCTTTCGTTTGTAAACAGTCTCTGGTAAATCGTGCTCCAATTAATGAGGAAAGGAAAGTATTATTCAACCTCCTAAGACCCAGATAACTTGAGAGCTAAACGCGCAATGTACATTAAAGTGTACCAAATATAAAATTACATGCTTCCGGTCTGCTTCAGATCCAAGTACCTAAGTATGTTTAATTGTGTAATGTATTAATGCACTTTTGTATGATAAATTTTTCTACATGCTTAAAGTCATATAGAATATAGGTATATAGCGCTTAATTGAAATGCAATATTTTTGTTCTTTTTATTTTAAGATACCACAAGTGAACAAGCAAGCGCCTGGTGGTAAGATTGATAAGATTGAGGTCGGGACTTTGAGCTGGCCAATGCAAACGCCGGATTCCAACCTCTTGAATATACGCTTCCACGTCGCCAGAACGGTGGACGCGAGCGTTGTCATCCATAAAAATAGAATCTTCTCCAAGAACAGTCAATGCGGGTTGTACTTGGATGAGGTGTGAATTAAGATCTCCGTCATGTGTCGGTGTGCATTCAATGTGCCATTTTCGATGAAGACTAAATCCGTACGGTTTATTGAATTAATCGCTGCCTAAAACATGACGGAGCCTCTACCATAAGTGGTGACTTCTTCAAAACGACGTCTACAAAGCGTTCCCCTGGTCTTCGTAGCACTCGCTGACGGTTGTCTTCACCACACAGAGAAATCTGGGCTTCATCAGAGAACAATACTCTTCTCCAGTCCTCTTGAGTCCATGTAGCATGGTTTCTAGCGAAGTTAAGTCTAGCAACTTTATGCTCACGGAGTAATTTAGGGCCACGAACTGAGCAATGACTGCGTATATTGGTAGTAAGAAGCCTCCTCCTGACGAACAATTTTCTTCATGCAGCGCTATAATTTTGCTGGCTATTATTGTTTTGTCAACCATTTTAGACACCACTTAGTAATGACACAATAACTTAAAATGATGAATAAACAAGAAAATTTGTCAAAATTTATTTAAAAATGATTAATAAGTTCATGTGAACTTTCAACAATTCCCGCCGTTCTAAGCAGTGAAGAGTAATTTTCTTGTAGACAGATTTTATCTCTTAAATTTGAATTTCGAACGAATGTTTTTACAAATGAGGACACTTAATTAACAAGCCAGTGACATTTTTGAATGAATAAAACCTTTTTCGTATTGTAATTATTTCAGGCAGGGAAAAAATCAAAGTTGCCCGTTTTTTGCAAATGAGTTTACAGCCTACATTTATTTCTCTCGTGAGTATGGGTCTAATTTGTGGTTGTCTACGTGTGTATCTATGGCACCCCCGACACGGTTTCCCTAGTGCGGGGCTATGTTGAGTATGTGCTTTATTATTTATTATAAAAATAAATAAATAAATAAAATGTTTTATTCATTCATTTTAAAGGACATAGTACAGGGGCGGATATTTCCATTTAGGCTTGTTAGGGCCTGTTTTTAGGAAACATCGCTCTTCTATAATATTAATAGTAATCTTACTCTTATATAATTTTAAGATAATGAAACAGACTACCTTAATATCTACTATAACTGGTGTTACAACTAATACAAATTTCACTATTGTTAGTGTGTGAGAGTGGAAGTACGTGTATATGTATCTATATGTGTAATTGTGTGGAATGTGTGAATGTATTCATGTGTGTCATCCATCCGTTAGACGGATATACGGATATTATTATTATAATTATTAACACAAAGATCGAACACCCACACAAAAAATCTGACCGGATTCAAACCGACGTCTTCTAGCAAACTGTGCTAACGAACCAGCGGATCTCACGAATTTTTCTATGTGCTTGTTGTCGGATCGTTGTATTTATTTTAAATATAAAATATACAACATGACCCATATATTATATGGGTCATGTTGCCTGATTTAAGTGAATAAATAAAATAAAATAAGTAGTCTCTGTCACGAAATTAAGTATCTATTAAAAAAAATGTCGTCAATTTCGTGACATTTCCGGTAAATGTAACAAGAATTCGTGTCTAATTCGAGTCATGCAGCAGTGGACATCAGGATCAACTAATGACATCCCTTGACGGTCGTTAGGGTCTGGATGCTCGTTTTATTTTTTCCCTTGAGTGACTTGCTCAGCGAGTTTCCTTTTTCAACGGTTCCGTTTTTACGAATGATTTCTTTTTAAAGTACATACCAATATAAATTCTCTACTGTCTATAGTTTTGGTGCTAAATAACTATATTTTTAGGATTTGAATATGTCAGCGCTCAACAACTTTTGTTACCAAAGCTGGCACCACAAAAAATGCCTTCATGTTTAATGTTTTGTAAAAAATTTGTGGTTTTAATTTTATTTAAATTTGTGATTGTAATTTTGTTTCTATTTATGTATTTTTCCTTATATTGTATTTTTTACTTTTACTCTGTATATATTTCGCAACCTTGTTCGTGTAATGATGCCACAACTGCAAAATGACGACTTTTCAGGACAGAGGTGCAAACATTATAGCAATCAAATTAGTCGATATTTTTTATGCTTAAATTTGTTTCTTGTCAGATAGAAACACATTTGACCTATGATCACATGTGGCTTTATTATACCAAGGTCCTTATTCCTTATTCCTTCTAATTATTACCTTGGTTTTCCTTCTATGGTGTCATTTATGATAATGAAATAAATATTTTCTCTTATTTCTGTTCTTCGTTGTTATTCTTATTCATAGAAGTTTCTATGGGTACGTTATTGGCATTCAATAGTATTGCCTAATACTAAGTAACCAATTCAATATGTATTTTAGATAATTAATTAGCGCAGTTCGGCGAAACGTCTAAAGCGATGATTCCCAAAGTGGTCTAAATCGATATACAATAAGTCTAACCTAACCTAGAAGAATTTAGAAGTGCCATGGTTTGTTAAGCAAAACCTAAATCTCGAAAAAATTACAGACTTATACAGTAGAAATGTGAGGGACCCAAATAGACCAGTCTACAATAATAAACCTAGTTTATCTTACTACAAAAATCAATGCAATAGTATGTGTGTCCGAATTTATAATGCTCTACGAAAAGACAATATAACGATACCAAATAATTTATTCAGAAATAGACTTAGTGTATGGCTTAGAGATAAAAAATGAAAAGTGACTGATTGTTTAGGTTATACGTAGTACGTTAATGTGATAATCATGAATAATATTAATTCATAAAAAGAAGCTTAAATGTATTATTTTATTGCTATTGATTGACTGATTATTTCTTGTGCATGTCCAATAACAGTGTTCAAATTAAATTAATTATATGTAAAATTTTGCACGCCCAATCAGGTAAAATATGTTTTATTGAAATACTATGTTACATTTTTCGTTTACCATATTTTAAGCAATTCGAGATCAAAATTGTGACTTTCCATAAATATCACATTACGCAGCTAGCACTTGTACACTTACATAATACTTTCATATAATGTAGTAGCGTATTTTACAACAGAGAAAATATGGAGCTATATTCGGTAAAATAAAGGTACCTACTCACTCTACAGTTCAACTTATTAAAGTAAGTAGCACTGTGCTGTCAATAACACATTTGAATATCATTAATTTTTAAAAAAGCACATTAGAAACGCAGGGGGTCTACGCAGAACAGAAAAATTGGCACGTGACTTACGAGACAAAAAGGTTGAGCACCTCTGGTCTAGGCCGTAAATGGAATGGCGAAAACCATTTAGATGGAATAAACCATTTGACTGCGACTTATACTTAAGACTGCTAATGATGACGATCCAATCAAAAGTACTAATACTAAAAGGGAATCAACCACGACATTAATTTTGCTTTTGGATGCCCCAGCAGGAATATGTACAATGTTTGTCGAGTATGTGTATTTATATTCGTGTGCCCGTTTCTTTAGCTCGTCCTAATTTTGGTGTCGGTGGCATCGTTGGAATCTTTATAATCAGCAGAATGCTATAACATAAAACTATATTGCTGTTTTACTGCTTCATTTGGAGTCCCTATCTACCAACCCGAGAGATAGGGTATTCCGGAGAGACTACGGGAACGACGGTAAGACCAGGGCACAGCGGGCGTCCGGGCCAAGCCTTCCGCCAGTGATACGCCTTCACGGTGAACGGTCTCTGGCGAACCCGGACACGGGTATGGCCTCGTTAGGGTTTATGGTGAGCTGCAGAGACGGACATGTTTGTCTGCCCCGGTAGCATGAGGTCGGGGCGTCTAGCGTCTGTTTCGTGCGCAGTTGTATTAGTAGCGGTCTAGTTGGGCTTGAAGCGAGGAGACGCGCGGGACACGTGAGTTGCCCTTTAAGTTGGAAGCTATGTCCGGACATTGCCGCAGGATACTGGGACTGGCATCTCCGGCATTAGTTTATTGGGAACTGGAGAGACGTAGTTTTTCGGCGTCGGGAAGTGAGCGTGACTTACAGCTCCGCCACCAATGAGATTTGGTAACGGACTCAAAGTCGACGGCTTAGCGGTAGCAACCGCTAGTTGTGCAATGCGCAACAGGAAGTGAGCGTGGCTACAGGTCCGGTACCTATCTGGAAAATAGGGAGGGTAATGTGCGTGCCCCCCGGGGTGGCTCACCCGCGGCTGAGCCTGTAGAGAACCGGATGAAGTCTAGTGACAGAGGTCTGTGATAACCCTGTACACTGGCTGATCTGGGGTCAGAACCTGAACTTATGAGGTTTCTGTGTGAGGTTATAGTGCCCTTCTCGTATACCCTAAGGGTCGGTAGGGAGGGTCACTACGTACAATAAAACAAATTTAGAAAGATATGGGGCTGCTACATTTAGTACCAGTAGTCAGCAGTTATATGCAAGCTTTACTGAGTATCGGTTTTCAAGGGTAAGGGTGCTGGTGAATTACAGACACATGAGACTAGTCAACTTGTCTCAGGGTGCCAGGCGCAGTGACTGTATCCCTTAGATCTTTGCGATTTAAAGCTCGGAGTGGCACTGCAACTGCTATGAACAGGCGTGACGTTTAACGCCAGGCGCATGACTTGTTCGTCCCGTCACTAGGTATCATAAAACAAACCAATACCGTTATATAACGGTCGCTGGGCTGCACTTTAACAATGGTATAATTATGACTATCAAATTAAAATCCAGATACCATTTAACATTTTACTATGTTAAATATTATACATAGTTTCCTATTTTTATACATTCCTCTTCGTCTTAATTTCAAATTTACAATAATTTTGTTTATTGTTTAATCGAAATGCCAGGTTAAAGTGCAAAGAATAAAAGGGCACGTGTGAAGAAACTGACGACAGTCAAGGAAAAGGATAGCAGAATCGGAGCCTGTGGAGGTTCATGTTCTGTCGTATTGGTATATAAATATGTGGATTTCTTTTATAGTTTTTGTGCAGGTATCTGAAATTTTGACCACCTCCCATCAAGTGGCTTGTCTGCTCGTTTGCCTACTGGTTAACATAAAAAAAAAAAAAAAAAGTTAGTGTTGATCATTCGGAACCACAACGACATTGAAAATGATTAAATTGCTCTCATATTTCGAAATGGCACCTCATTATTACCCGAAATGACGTGGAAAACGCCATATTAACCATCAAATTCCAAGCCTCATTACGTGATCAATGTGCGACACATTTTCGAGAAGATAGATGATATGATTCCTGTGTAAGACATTATATCGTACCCTTGGTATGATAAAGCCACATGTGATCATGCGTCAAAAGTGCCTTTATCACATGAAAATCATGAAAATAATATGAACTACGTGACATAAGTTATGCATATGTATAAAATTTTATAAGTTTCCTTTTGCGCAATCGTGACCGACTTCAAAAAAAAAAGGAGGAGGTTATACGTTCGGCTGTATGTAGGTTTCCGATTTCTCCGTCTATTGTGGACTGATTTTGAAAATTATTTTTTGTTTGAAAGGGTGCTCTCTCGTGGTGGTCCCATTATCACCAAGTCAGAATCCGATGAGGGGATCCATGGAAATCTAGGAAAATCCTCAAAATGTATAAGCATGTCTGTGTACTTATCGATTTTCCCGTCAATTGTGGACCGATATTGAAAATTCTTTTTTGTTTGAAAGGGTACACTCTCGATGTGGTCCCTGATGCTGACGATGCTGTTCTGGCTTTGTTTCGGATAAAATTAAAAAAAAAATCCGCAAATAAAAGTCGACTTTTCGTTTCACACAACACATGTAGGTAATCAACAAATCACCGTTACCATGACAAAATAAAAGTTTAAAATGTGCAAAGGAGTCCGTGACAGTCCCATTGTCACATGAATCTGTTGAGAGGATCGCATGGAAATGGAAAAAAGCCGATAAGCAAACTTTTGCGGACAGTTTTTTTTTCAATAACAAAGTTAAAATTATTGATTTCGCACTGTTAACATAATAGTGTATAAACTCAAAAAGTTTATTTTTTAGAATCGAATTTACTCACTTCCCATGAAGAATTTTTTAAATGTATGCATAGGTTAAAGTTTTTTACAGACATCTAATCAATTTCCTACTTACCAAATATATTTGAAAATAAAAGGGAAAAAATATTTTCGTATTTTTGAGTAAGGACTGTATTGCCCAGCAAAAGGTCAAATAAGTTTGACTTATTTCCAGTTAAGCAGACATTGTAAAAATCTTTGGTAAAGTACTTACGATCCCAAAGAATTTTCGATTTCATTCCCTTTTTCCCCCTCTATTTAAAACCCACTAGGCAAAAGTCTCGGCAATATTCCTATTTTAGCTTAAAAAGATATCGACTAAATTCATTAGTACAATCTTTAAACTTCTTTCCTGAAAAGTTGTTACTTTGCAGATGTGGCCTTATTATACCAAGGGTGCGATTATTGGTTAATATTATAAAAAAAAAACAAAAATATTCCTGGTACCTACAGTTTTGGTGAAATAAAAAGCGAGCCTCATCGATTCATTCCGATTTGACTTATCAGATAAAAAGTTGTGGATTAGTCGGCTCCAGTCGCAAAAGTGTATATTAGTCTATCAGCAGTTTCAAATATACAAGGGTGTTTTACTGCTCACGCTGGTATAAGTTATTCCAGCGACTCAATTTTTTTATCTCGAGAAGTATATTACCTAGATTAGCTTGGATTAGTACGTTCCAAAAAATTTGCAGTAGACGCAAATTTAACTGGTCGGCCGTTTTTATTATAGAAGTATGTTTCACTGTCTACGCTACCATAAACTTACCAAGTGACGGGACGAACAAGTCGTGCAACTGGTGGTAAGCGACACGCCTATCCGTGACAGTTGCAGTGCCACTCAGAGCTTTAAATCCCAAAGGTCTGACAGGTACTCCCACTGCGCCTGACACAGAGACATAAGTTGACAAGTCCCACGTGCCTGTAATTTCACCAGCACCCTTACCCTTCTAAATCGGAACGCAGTAATGCTCACATTACCGCTTGGCGGCAGAAATTGGTAAGATGGCAGTATTTCCTTGGATGAACTCCTTCACATGAAGCTCTACTGCTACCATAGGTACATATTTGGTGACGGAAGTCGTAATTGGCAGAGTAAGTATATTTACCTAAATTTCATGTAATTATACGTGGTGGATAATTCGTCTACCTACAGATGGACTGTACGTCTGCAGTTAATGCATGCAGTCGTGATGAACTGAGTCGAGAGTACAACTGCAAGCGTCAGCTACAGTCGATGTGAACGATAGCCCGAGAATCAAAAGTAGCAGTTGACATTTTTAAGAGACTAAAACTATTTTTTGATCTAAATTGCGTAGGTATATTTGTTTTTTCAAACAATGTAACGTTTTGAGCCCTTTACAAGTCCCATGACCACGGCTGACTAAGTTGTAAAGGGCCCGAAATATTGGTTTGTTAGTTTGAAAAAAAAACAAATATACGCGATTTAGATATTAATATCAATCTAAACTCAGAGATGAAATCAAAGTTTAAATATACATATAAACAAAGGTGATGCCATTACAAAAATATATTCCACGAATAGCGGAACAGTGAAAAGGGTTAAAAACTAATGGAAGATGTTTTATGTTGTATTTAATTTGTGAGCATATACAAACAAAATATTATCAAATCATATTTTTTTGTTAAAAACACCATATTTAATAAGATAATCTCAAAAAACTGTTTGTTCCCAGTGGAAAGATTTTTATCCCAATGGCAATGTTTCGGGAATGAACAACCTTTGGCTTTCCTTAGTGTTTATTTGATTTTTATTTGTTATGTATAAATACAAATACTTAGCAGAAGTGTGAATTATTTATTGATATAATACTAATAATAACAATGCTTTATTAAATTAAATAATTTTTTATTTAGAATAATAATATTCAAATAATAAATTTTTTCATTATTAATTAATATTAATTACAACGAACTAAAAAATGGAAAGTCAGTTTTTGATCGATATGGATGGATAGTTTAGGATGGTCATCGGGTTGCATCTAAGTAAGTCAGTAAATTCTTTATTTCCTCCACAAATTTGTAACAACTTAAGTAAACATAAGAGATATTAAAGTAAAAAACATGACAGGAAAATTTGTAGAGGCTGGAGCGTAAACTAGGATACCCTGTATTTTAGGTCACCAGGCCTCCACCTTCACAAATTCTGATCAAATCAATTATAAATCTATATTAACAAGTTACATGTATACTTAATTGGAAAAAAGAGTGTTAACGAAAAAAAAAAATATATATATATATATTTATATATATATACATATAATATAAGAATAAAAATTAAATTGTAAGTGTGTGAGAGTGTGTGTGATGATTGAGTGCATGTGGTGTGTGTGGAAGTGCGTGTGATGTGTGCGAAAGTGCATGTGATGTGTGTGTAATTGTTTGTGATGTGTGTGAAAGTGCAAGTGATATGCGAAGTGCTTGAAAATGTGGATACATAATAGAGTGAATGTGCGACCTGCGTAGGTTTAGATGATTAATTTTACGAGTTCATGAACGGTGGACATGTTTGGTGAGATGAGAAAAAATATAAGAGTTCGAACATTGACTGTTAAACTTTACTTTTATTCTAACATTATTACTTTGTTTGACTCTGCAACTTAGATATTTATAGCATCAAAAATTACTAGTGAAATAAAAAATGACAAGACGCACCGATTACAATTAGGCACCAGAAAGCCCTACGTTCAAAAATAACTTGGGATCGGATTTAGCAACAAAAACTGCCATCCACTATTCTGGAAACCTATTTATATATTATATCACGTCAACTAAGAAATTACATCAAATATATTTTCAGTATCTTCATAATTCAGGTTTAAGAGCCAATTAGTTACTATTTTTTTACAATTGTATCTATTTAATGCATATATTTTATTTACTGCGTTGCATTTGTTATATAGGTACGAACCTAGAAAAACAAAAAATCTTTTGGCAAATGATGTTTTAAATATCTTATTTGCACAGACAAGGTCATGTCTTCTCTTATTTTGCGAGAAGTTGGGATCATACGTCAAAAGAGAGTGTTTTTTAAGTATAGTACTTGCGATGAATAACTGGCGTACTGACAGAACTTTACATTCTTCATAGAGTTTAGACGTTGAGAATAAGTAGGGCCGGAATGTTGAGACCTTTAAAATTGTTCGTTGGGCGACTTCTAGCTTTTTTATAGTTGTTTTATGAGCGCCTCCCCAAATGGTAATACAATAAGTTAGAATGGACTGACACAATGCGTAATAAGTAATTTTTAGAATTTTTTGATCAGCAATATGTCGAAGGTTTTTAAAAATATATACTAACTTACGGGTACGAGTTGAAAGCAATTTAATATGGGTTTTAAAGTTAAGGTTGTGGTCAAGATTTATGCCGAGGTATTTAATAGTTGAAACGTTTTCAAGAAGTACACAAGATAGGGTCAACGTTACATGTGTGGGCAGTAAGGTTAAGGTTATGATGATGAGATAAATTATAACGAATGGAAAAAAGCATATATTTAGTTTTATCAGCGTTAATTGTTAATAGATTATGGCCAAGCCATCGCAAAATCGAGTTTAAGCCGTTTTGTGCATTAAGAAAAAGCTCTTCTATGGTAGGCGCTTCGAAAATTAAGGCTGTGTCGTCTGCAAAAGAAACTATTTTACCATTGATGAGCTGCGTATTACAAAGGTCATTGATAAATACTAAAAAAATCTCCACCAGTGCATCATCGCGATTTTCTTCATTCGGTTTCTGACGGCTGTCGTTATCGAATGTGTTCTTAAATTTGTATGAGTCGTATTGTTGAGTTTTTGTTTTTAATTGTTGCGTTTTCATTCTGTATTTTTTTTTGTCAAATGGGTTTACTGTGTTGTTACGTTTGTATTTGTTTGCGATCGTGTGAACATAACAACAATGGAGGCAGTAAAAGAGACAACGCTTTGCAATGTCCGTAATCGAGCTGCTTATGGTAATGATATCTACAAGCATACATTTCAAACTTGGTCACAAAATGAATACTGGTCATTATGCGAGTGTGCCGATAAAAGTGCTGAGATTCTGGTTATATCTGAAAGAACCGTTCGAAGAATAGTTTGTCTGAGTAGAAATAAAAGTAAATATTTGGCATGTTAGCCACTGGTACCGAAAACAAAACGTAGTTTATGTTCCTAATATAAAGAATATTCTAAGATGTTTCTTTTGCGTAATTTACTATGAGCCGTGACCCTTCTCATTTCCTCGTACCCAATTATTTAAATGAATATTTTATGACACAAAATTATTCTAAAAAGTTTTGTAAATGTTCATCACGAAAGGGTAGTTTTCCATTATAATTATTAGTCACAAAGAAAAAGAACGCGAAAAAAAGGTTTGTGATTTATGAGATGTCGCTTTGACAGTGACATTTGTTTGTTTACATTTTTGGGCTAAGACTCCACCACAGAGTTTAAGTGATTTCACTTGTAGTTGCGACACATCGCAATAAGGTAACGCTAACGTGAAGCCATAGCAACTGCAAGCGGTCTGCTCTACCTTTTGACAGTCGCAGTGCATTCACACTCCATAGGTACTTAATCTGTTATTGAGTGCAAAGTATATTTTTGCATTTGCTGTCGAAATGCTCCTCGTGTGACTACATCCTAATTTACGATACAGTTGGCCTTATTATTAGTAATATTGTATTATACAAATAAGTACACAGTGTATTTGCTGTTAGTATACATAAGCGGTTCGGTCAGAGGCTTACCTACCTGAGTAGGTTTACCTATTTGTTGGTTGTTTATATACTTAATGCGATGTTGTTGATATTGTGTCACGGAATACCTAATAGTATAACTGTAATGGTTTGCTGAAGACATGGGCTGAAAGCAAATGTATGGATGTTTGAGACAGAGGATATTTATTATAGATAGTAGAAAGTGGATGTTTTGTTGTATTTTGACGGTTCTCGTGGTCGAGTGGCTTGCACACTAGGAGCAGTAGAGTTCCATAAGAAAGAGTTCATCTATGGAAGTACTGCCACCTTATCAGGGGCGGATTTACCCTAAGGCACAGTAGGCCCGGGCCTAAGGCGGCCAGATGTTAGGTGTCAATCGAGACAAAAAAATCACTTATGATAACAAGAAATAACTCAAACTACCTAAATATAAGGACATAAGGCTCACGCACATAACGCACTGCACTGCATCGTATAACAATAATCTTCCTAAATCACGTAGTATTTTCATTATGTAGTCTACGAGTATACGGTAAGCGCTGAGAAACGGGCGTCTGGTACCGACTACATGGCCTGGGGCCTAGGGTGGCCAAGGCTGCAAATTCGCCAATGCACCTTACTTATTTCTGCCGCCAAGTAGTGATGTAAGCATTACTGCGTTCCGGTTTGGTAGGCTAAGGGTCCTGATGAAATTACAGGCACATTGGACTTGTCAACTTATGTCTCATGGTGATGGGCGCAGTGGCAGTGCTCCTAAGATCTTTACGATTTAAAGCTCTGAGTGGTACTGCAACTGTTTTGGACAGGCGTGTCGCTTACCACCAGGCGTACGATTTGTAAGTCCCTTCACTTGGTATTGTAAAATAAAAAAAATAAATACACCGGTTTCCATGGTGTCATCATCTCCGAGGTCGCGAGTTTAATCCCCGCCCCGGTCAATGTAGGAAAACTAACTTTACTCTAATTGTCTCGGGTGTGATACTGGCATTGTGACACAAGTACTTTAGTTATATACCGTGAGATCAGAGCAACGTAATATGAATATGTGATGTTGTATAACCTCATCATAACTAACGTAATCAGAGATGGGCAGTAATCAACCCGCCTGGGTTGTAATCGGGTTTTTACCTAACGATTGTAATCCATTGCTGCCCTAAAAAAAGTATGGAATTTCGTATAATTACCATACTTATTGCAAATTTCGATGTAAAGAATTTTTTTACACGAAAAAAGGCATTTCCACACGTTACACATTTTGCAATCCTGTGGATTCTCACTACTAAGAATGGACATTACGTTTTGATTATTGTGAAAATCAATTCAAGGGCGTTCGTTCTAATAATTTTTTGTATCGATTTATTTCAAATCGAGACCTGCCTCAAAAAACTTTTATCTAAAAAAAAATCCTAAAAAAACATTAGCCAAATTGAGTTATTAGTATATTAGTATATATTAGTATATAGTATATATATGTATATACACGCAAAATAGGCGCCTTGACGTCGAGTTGCGGACACCAGCACGTCACACCAAGTACCAAGTAGTATATATCTGGGATCTGCACAACGAGATCTATACAATTCCCTCTAATCGGTTTTTCTATATCTTATTCAGTTTCAGTTTTATTCGTAAGCAAAATCAGCGTAAAGAAAAAAACTTTTAGTCCCAATATCTCGAAAGTTATCGAAATAAATGCATTAGTTATGCAATAATATTTGTCTAATATATTTTGGAAACTACGCAGATAAATTTTAGGTACTAATTAGGTACTACCACGCATGGTTCGTCCAGTCCCGAGATTATCACTCGTTAGTCGACACTGTGTACCTAGCTGTATGATAAGTAATAAAACTTAGTACGTACTTTGCTAAAAACTGAATACTAACAACGACAACAATTACGAGATATTTCACTGAGAACGAGCTAAACTTAAGCTGTGACGGTGGACGGAGAAATAACAAGCAGGATAGGATGCGAACGATCCGAAGTAGGGATTTGTATCAAAGTGCGGCTTACGTTACTCTGGCGCAGATGTTGCCTTTTCCATGTGGTCGCAGTTTCTTTGTAGATAAGTTTTCTGTTTTGAATGTAACACTTATTATATATTTTAAGGCACACATAAAGTTTGGTCAGTTTCATAATTTAATAAATAAATAATTTCATAAATATATAATTAAAGATCAAATCAAATGATTAAAAAATACCTTGATCACTAGACACTTTTGATATGTGTAGTTTGTAATGTTTTGTAATTTCTTAAATAATCTTGTAGCCTAGAATGCTGAAACGTAATAACGAACGGCGCGCAATATGATGATTGATAAGTGATTAACACTCATCATCATCAAACCATTAATACGTCCCACTGCTGGACATAGGTGAGGATTTAGACCATGGTCTGCCACACTGGCCCAATGCGGGAGGGTTGCAAACCTTCTTCGACGTGTAGGTTTTCCTTCTTAAATTTTAAATTAAATTTCGCATATAAATTCCGAGAAACTCAAAGGTGCGAGTTAGGATTCGAATCCATAGTTTCTGTTTGAGAACCGGTAGGTCGAACCATTAAACTACCACGGCTTCTTGATTAACACTAATTAATTACATCATGCTTCATGGTTGAGAATTGCCTGGCCAGCGGCAGAAGACAGCTTTAAGAACAGATATATCTGTCTACTCCCTCTTTCGCTGTCGTTGACTACCTTCACATCGATTATTTGAAGCGTTACCATTGCCACTTAGTTTTTTCCAACAAACCAGACAACATACACTAAGCAGTGCTGCACTGTTTTGAAAATGTATATGTTGTTAGATACTGACAAAAAGTGACGCGACGTTAGACGACGTTGCTCAACATATCGCGCGTAATATTGCCTATCCTTTGTATTTAATTGTTTACAATGTTACTTATTAATTTGTAATATAATGTAACCTGACTTATTTAGCTTCTTTCATTTATTCAAATAGAGTTTTATATTCATAACACTGTCTTTTTTCAATATTAGTGACATTTTTTTGATTAGTACGTTTCGCTTTCAATGGCCAAAATAGAGGAAGAAAATAGCAAATGTTTAAAAAAGAGCAACAACTTTTTTTAATGGACCCTTTCTAACTTTTAATTACCATTCTAACGAATGTATGTGCATTTCCAATGTAATTTCATATTGAAAAAAGTAACTACGTCGTCTTTTTTTTTCTTGTATAACGTTAGTACATTACGTAGATATCGTTATACGAGTATATTGGTTGTATAGGTAGATTATTTTTCAGCGGGGCCTCATATGGCGACACCATACAAACTTAGCAGCACGGCTTGTACGTGTACGACGCACACATTCGCATAATCCCAAAGTGCAATCGCGATGCATAGCGCAGGTCGTTACATGCTCTATTATACAGGAAGATTTTTTAAACACTATCCAAAATTTCATATTATGATCTGCAATGAAAATAATTATATACGTATTTTTTCTTTTAGTATCATTCAGTACTAAAATATTGAGATAAGGCATTACAAAATTATCCAAAAAAATCCTGACGTAAATGGTCACCGCGCATTGCGCTTCCGCCCCCCGCCCCGCCACTTGATTGATAACAAATAATAACATCCATAAGTTGCAAATTTTTCCTTCATACTTTAACGGGCTTAGGACCGTCAGATCGCAAAAGGCATTATTGTACCTACCTAAATTTCATAGTGATAAGGTAGTTTAGGTTACTCGTTAACGTTTAAATTAGCTAGGTAGTAGGTAGGTTTAAATTACTCAGAAGGCAATTTTACAAAGTAGGTAGGTAGGCAGCACCTTTTGCAATAAGGCGTATTTAAAAAATTTGAATCAACTTAGAATGTACAATAATTAAAATCAATGAAATTCAACTTGCCTACAATAAAACAAAAAAAAAAAGATTAAAATCCTAATAACTAAGTGTATTTTAGCAATTGTTCAAAATGCAAACCATTTCTCTCTAAACAGAGTCCAGCACGTTTCTGCACATTGTCTTTCAATTTATTAAGCACTACAGTGTCTCTTTTCACTTCATCAAACGCGCGTATGATTTGCAGTTTTAATGCGTCTAGGCTTTGAGCCTCTTCCACATACACACGTCTTTTAATTTCACCCCACAAAAAAAAGTCACATGGAGTCAGGTCCGGTGAGCGCGCTGGCCACGGGACGGGGCCTCCGCGGCCGATCCAGGGGTCGCCGTGCTCAGCGCCGAGGTATTCGCGCACCGCGGCGGCGTAGTGAGGCGGGGCACCGTCTTGTTGGAAATAAAAGTCGCGCAGGTGCACGAGGGGCACCTCGTCCACAAAGTCCGTGATCACCGTACGCAACATATCCAGATACGTGCCACCGGTCAAGCGTCCCTCGATAAAATACGGCCCAAGTACTTTATTGCCTACGATACCGGCCCACACGTTGGCACTAAAACGCACTTGATGATAGGTTTCCCTTATCATGTGTGGGTTTCGGAATGACCACCAGTGTTCGTTGTGCTGATTGTATAATCCGACACGCGTAAACAAAGCCTCATCGGTCCACATTATAACGGCCGTCGGGTGCGCAATTAGCCACTCGCAGAAGGCTCGGCGGGGCGCAGCATCTGCATCACTTAATGCTTGCACCTTTTGGAAGTGGTAAGGGTGCAACCCTGCGGTGTTGAGCAGCTTCCAGACGGCGTACTGGCTGACCTCGAAGCGTCTCGCTGCATATCGAGTACTTGCACGAGGGTTTCTTTCGAAAAAATCGAAGATTTCTTCCTCGATCTCTACTGGCAGTCTTTGCCTTCCACGCCCTTGTGCATGTGAAGGAGAAGTGAACTGGCCATGATCTAACAGCCTTTGATTGGCAGCGAGAATCGTGGCACGGTTCGGTATCGAAGGATTCACTACACCTTGGTTGCGAAGGCGAGGGAGGCTTTCCGCTTCGTAGTCTTTGAGCTCCGTTCAAACTTTCGCCACTTAATAAATAACATCGCACCATTTCATAATATTCGCGGTTTGAGTACATCGCGGGGGCTGCGCTATGTATCGCAATTCGCACGAGATAACACGCTTTCGCCGGGCGGAAATGCGCGGGCGACTGCGTGACCTTTGTGCGTGACTTGTCGCCGCTCCCGGTACCCCTCCGCCCTCCCCCGCAACTAGCCCTTCCCGTCTCCGCGCCGCGCGCGCAGGTGTGTTGATTGATGTTGCCGCCTTGCGTACTAGAGAAATTTACGCTAGAAATGGTTACCACGCTTTATTGATTATTGGATCGGGAAAATTATTTTATTGTGAAAATATGACCTACATATTTTATTTCAGAAATGGGTTCTATTAACGATACCTAATGCCCAAAAAAAATTTGGATAGTGATTAAAAAATCTTCCTGTATATCGCGTTCGTTCATAATTTAAAAAGTGATATCAAATAGTACACGTGTTTTTTTTCTCTTTATTTTAAATGTTAACGGGTTTTAAAAGTGAAAAACACTTAGTGAAAATGCCACCCCTATCTTTTTGCGTTACATTGCTATCGTCTACTAATATCGCACTGCTATTACAATAGTGTTGTGTCTCAAATGTGAAATTTAAAATTATTTTACTTATAAAATTATTATTAAATTATTTTATTTTACATTCAATTGTAATTATTTACTGAACGTAAAAATTGATTCTCTACACGTCAAAATAACCGTCGTTAGAATATTGTAAGAAACAATCAAAAGATATCTAATTAACTCAAAATGAGACACACTATATGAGCTAGTTCTGGCCAAAATAATCCTTATTCAAAAATATGAACTTATTGTTTACATTTTATTTTTAAATATGTTTGGAACATTGTTTAAGTGTCTATAATAAACTATAACATATACATAAATTTTAATGATTTTTTTGCGGGAAGTAATTCGTTTTTCATAGATTCTGACCACTTTTTGAGTTAATAGACTATTGTATTAACAGTGCGATATATTTAGCTATAAATTTAATAGCGCCTTAGCTTCGTTCGATGTAGGTGAGGAAAGGATACTGTTAAAGACACCGACAATCTCTCGTTCAAGAGTCGGGAACTATATAAGGAACTGGCTACTTTGCTTCAACCCGTGCATATTCCACCATCACATGCGGGTCACACTCTCCGCACTTAGCCGAATTAACTTTCTTTTTGAAATAATAAAACTATTTAGTGGAATATTATATATACAGATTGAAGCCTGTCATGCCAATAGTGAGATCTCCCTACTGAGAGCAGCACCCGCAAACCAGGGACCCCGTTATGTAGATGTGTTTGTGGTTGTTTGAACAAGGTGCCTTAAATTCAGAATTATTCAGAATTGTCCAGAGTTACATTTCTATTTCATAATTATACTCGAGGTGTTACTCCGCGATGCTGGTATAAAAATATTAGCAAAGGTTTCAATACAGCACGAGAATACTGTGATAAACACATTAATTTTTTTCAAATTATGTTTACAACAGTACAACTGAAATAATAATGTGACAACCCTATGCTCCGAGCGAAGTGTAGGCATTTAAGCGCAAGAAGTTGCCCTTCTTGTCTTATTATGCTATGGTTACACAATGTAGGTAGGTAGTAAAAGTAGCGCTCATTGTTAATGAGTTCGTCCAGGGAAGTACTGCCACCTTACCTATTTCTACCGCCAAGCAGCAATGTGAGTATTAATGCGTGAAATTACAGGCACATGGGACTTGTCAACCTATGTTTCAGGGTGATGGGCCCAGTGGCAATGTCCCTAAGATCTTTGCGATTTAAAGCTCTGAGTGGCACTGCAACAGTTATGGATAGGCATGTCCCTTACCACCAGGAGCACGACTTGTTCGTCTCGTCACTTGATATTATCAAAATAAAAGTTTGTGTGACTATTTTTTATAAAGTTCTAAACACCTTTTAAGACCGACGACAGCTCTATAGAAACCACGCTCACGTCGCTTAGAGTTTACAGTTAATAACGATAAACACATATGTAGGTAATAAATGTATTACGATAACATAATATCTCACAAATTGTTTTATGAAGTAATTTAGTAACGTGCATGTTAATTTTAGAGTAGGCTAAAGTTTAGGCACAAGTAAGAACACCTAAGTCCCTAAGTCTTCCTAGACGGAGTTTCAGGACTTGTATTGTGTTCTAGTCAAATTTGGTTTACGCAATTACTCCGAATACTACGTTGAACGGCTCGTGCCTAATTCAACTATACCAAGTGCTTAAGTCGTCGGCTGTAGGTGTTAAATGGTGTTATGCTTAATGGCTACTAAGAATTGTGCAGAGTTATATGGTAGGGATCATCCATGAAGGCGAATTGGACGTCAATGTCTTTCTGACACTTGATGGCTCGCTGTTCGCTCGTCTCCATTCTACAATGAGTCTTAAAGATATCTTTGTAAATTTCCAGAACCGTTTATGCCTTGAAACAAAGAGCTATTTACAAACAAGCATTCTTTTAAGGAGAGTATTCTATAGTTGTACAATGGTCAGTTACCATACCATGCAGCTTCAAACAGGTCCAAAATATTAGGAATATAATAAAAACTCACACCAAACTTGCAATTAGACATAATCTGTTTCTTATTATTATATTTATGGCTAGTCACCGGAGGAAAAGCGGGAAAAACTGTTTTGCTAGATCCAATGCTTTAGGTATTTACTATAAAATAACCGTCTCACAAAAAAAAAAACGATACAACTATGGATATTGTTTAAAGAATGTGTTAATATGTTACGCGATAGGATGTGCTTTATCCGAGTATATAAAATTCCGAAAACACGCTAAAACAAAAGTCTAAAACGAATCATTCAAGAATAAAATAAATATCTAACTTTGCACATAATTTTTATATAGAGCTATTTCTCTTTAAGTACTACACTGAATCTACTAAATTTTGGTTTTCAACTAAAGCTCTAAAGTTTTCAAATTCACATTTATCCCAAAACTTCAAATTGCCCAGGGATTTAACGATGCGCCGCGCCCCCTGCTGCCCCGTCATTCGCCATTGGGCGCTGGTCAAATTGGATCTGCGTCTAATTTCTCCGTCTATTTTTGTTTAATCATATTAATTTTGTTCTTATCAATTGCTCCCCTCACACCTCACCTCCAAATACCTCGGCTTTGTATTTACAAAGCATTAACATTAATTTACTTTGAAACCTAAACAGATTTGAGTGAGTAACTCACTCCTTTTAACAATAATTTGTCTAGCGTAACAAAGTAATATAACTAACAAACTGTCATAGATTATAAATTCAATGTTGGTAGTAAACTGGTTTCAGACAGACGTTTAGAAGCGTCCAGGTACTGACTTACTTGTTATTACTTTAGCATTTAATTGTAATCATTATATAAAAACAAAAATATAAATGGGTACATTCTTGGTCACTGTCAATTTTGACGAGTCAAGAAGATGTTGACCATGGTTCGATCGTACCGTAAGGGGCAGATGCTTACTAAAATACATAATATGCAAGCAGAATGTTCTATTCTCCGGCTGTGCATTATGAAACGCGCTACGTAGCGTTTGATCCTTAAATTTTGTTAATCAAGAACGAATGTGACCCTTCTGTGCGCTTTGTATAATTTTAAAGACCTAAAATGTTAATAGCAGTAGAGCTTCTTGTGAAAGAGTTCGTCCAGGGAAGTACTGCCACCTTACCCATTTCTCCCGCCAAGCGGTAATGTGAACATTACTGCGTTCCGGTTTCGAAAAGCTAGCCCTTGGGTGCTGCTGAAAAAGATAAAAAACTCCTTGTCAAAGGCTTCGTCCAGGGAAGTACTGCCTTACCTATTTCCGCCGCCAAACAGTTAATGTAGGCTTTACTGTTTGGCGGTTTGTTTATTCGTAAAAAGGAGGCTGTAGACGCTGCCGCGAACGCACGGGTTTAGGCTCAATTTATATATTGCGCCGGAACGGAATGGAAGCGAATTTTCGTGACGATATTGTACATAGCATAATGACCTTTATGGTCAATTGTGTAAACTAAATACGAGCCAAAATCTTCCGCGGAATGCGCGAGAATATACAACATACAATATACATAGAAATAGAAAATACAACATACAAAAATTCGCTTCCATTCCGTTGCGCCGCAATATAAATCGAGCCTTATGGATGCGATTCGTTTGCAGATGATGGCATGGACATCAAACATTCCCGACGCACTACAGTAAGGGCGCATTTATTCTACACGAATTTCAATGCGATCACGCCGCGCGGAGGCCGCGTTGCCGCCGCGCAGTGACCGCGGGCATATAATTGTCATCTCAAAGAATACGCTCTCTGTTTACGTAGCTTTAACGTTTTAACTTAAATGAGCATCCTGGGCGCGCGAGTAAGCCTGGCTTGTCTTTGGTATACGCGGCGACCACGCGGCGGGCGGGCAGAGGCCGCACGGAGAAGGCGTGATAAATGGGCGGACACCGCGCGAAAACTTTCGCGTCTTGTAACTAGGCGCTTGCGCGTCAGCCCCAACAACAAGTGTGAAAGTATGAAACTTTTTCACTGGCTCAAGTCGATTCCGCATTAATAAATGTGTAGTGATTCCCTCAACCATAGGGTTGAACTCACACGTAGACTGTATTTCATTGACTGAAAAAGCCTTTAAAGCAGGGGTTCCCAAACTTATTTTGCGTACTGCCCACTTTGAGAATAAATTATTTTTTAACGCTCCCATTGTTTCACCTACTTAAAAACCACTATAATTTCAAATTAAATTAATTATTGTGAGCTATATTAGCGGAGATTAAACATTCATTCTAAACGAGACTTTTACTATAACCCGCAAGAGTTAACTTGAGACCTGAGCGCAGTAAGTAGTACACAACGGCGCCGCTACACCTGCCAATGAGAATGATTATTGAAACGTAACTTTATAGTATTCAGACAGAGTATCTTTTATTCAAAATAAAAAACATACTAAACATAATCGATTCTAATATAAAAACTAATGTGAAGGATGAATCTGGTGCTGTTTAATAAGTTTGTTGATATCAGGTTCCAATTTACTCAAGAACAACCGCAAGTCACCACGTTCGGTAACATGCAAACGATTTATCTTTTTAGTAAGCAGCGTCGTCACAGCACTAAAACCACGTTCACACAAAATATGACGATGGGAATGCTATCAAGAATCGTTGAACGATTGACCACAATCCAGGGTACAATGCGGGATCGGTTTATGTAGCCAAAATTCTTGGTAGCCACTTTTGAACTTGATTTTTATTTCCTCGTTCGTTGTCAATTCTATAAGTTCTTCTTCCAGTTGAGGTGATATTGCTGTGTTGACATTTGAAAACGGATCCAACACCCAGCCTGGTATTTCCAAGTTCAAAATGTTCTATCGTTCCTGTATCGTTCGGTGAAGTCAATGTGGAGATTTTCCAAATGTTGGCAGTAGGCAAACAAGTCGTCGTAACCGCAGGATACTGATAAATTCGGTAAAAATGTGAAACTCAAGTCTGCCCATATTCTTTTTGTGTAGAAGCAGCCTGGCTGCAAAAGCAGCAACAACATTTTTTGTTTTAATTAAATTTAGTTCATCGCCTTGCAGTTGGAGAATCATATCGTTGAACAATTTATACAGGTCTGTCATGTAAGGTATATCATTGTTTGATGTAATGAGTTTCCAAGAACTCTATCACAGAGTCAAACAGGTTGTAAAATCGAGTCAGACAATTGCCTCTTGATAGCCAAAGAACTTCAGTATGAAACGACAAACGGTTGAAATCTTCGTCATTAGTAACACAAAGTTGATGAAATAATGGGACCTGTAAAGGGCCCGAAACGTCGGTTTGTTTGAAAAAACAAATATACGCGATTTAAATCCGGAAAAATAGTTTCATTTCATATGATATATTTCTTGAAGAAATATTTGTGTTCAATTTTTAATACTGTTAAATTTAAAAAACGATTTATAAAAAAAATAATTTGACAACGTTGTAACGTTCCATTACATACACACTAGGGAGTCCATTCCCTTTTGCAGCCGCGCGTACTTAATTGTTTTAATGCAACTGTAAGCTGTCAATCGCAGCACGTAATTTGTTAGTTCAAGTGGAAATACGACAGACGGACGTCATCAAGCTCATTTTGCAATTGGCATATTATTGAACATGCTCGTTGTCCATCAATATTCAATTTGCTTTTGAATATAGAGTTTCATTGTATTTATTGTTTCGTGTTAAAAACAGCTTCCGAGTCATGCTTGAAGTGCGTATCGATTGAAAAGTCTCTCAGATTTTACGTGATCAAGACTTTGCAGTTCCTTAACGGAAACAGAGGCGGATGCGGAAGCATAAATACTATAAAAATCTCATCAAAATACTTTCAAACAAGACTAGTTTTTCGTTCCGGTATTTTTGTTTGGTAACGTTTTATAATATGGATTCTAAGCATTAAATACTTATAATTACACATGTACGCTTTATTTATGAACTTCAAAGTACCTACGTGTTGTAAAGTAATAGCAGTAGAGCTCCTTGTGAAAGAGTCCATCCAGGGTAGTGATGCCACCTTACCTGTTTCTGCCACCAAGCAGTAATGTCAGCATTACTGTGTTCCAGTTTTGAAGGGTGCTGGTGAAATTACAGGCACATGGGACTTGTCAACTGATGTCTCAGTGTGACGGACGCAGTGGCAGTGCCCCTCAGATTTAAAGCTCTGAGAGGCACTGCAACTGTTATGGATGGCTTACCATCAGGTGCACGACTTGTTCGTCCCGGCACTTAATATTTAAAAAAAAGAAGAGCATGGCCTAGTATTGAAGAAATTAATGTGTTGAAATTCCGTAAACATAGTAATATTATTACTCAAGCTTGTACCATTATCGCATTATATCTATTAAAATCTAAAGTGGCCAAGCGCCTGACTTCTCTACATGAAAAAAAAAGAAATCATCATGGTCACCGGTGTGGCCTAGCCTTAACGTAAAGAAAAAAAAATTATTTATAAGTTAGCACGAAAAGGCTGTAACTATAAAATGATATAAAAATCAGTATAAAACACCCACACCCCAAAAGGGCACGTACGTATATGTAATGATTTTAATGCAGTATATCACGTAAAGTTTGCGTTTTACACGAGAATGATCTGTGAGCACGTCCTCTCGTTTTGAGAATTTTCATGGGAGTGATGACAAGAAACAAACAAAGTAAGATGGAAGGGAAAACGAATTCGAGAACGATTCAAAATTTTAAAGGTAAATTGTCAGGAATCAATAACAAGGCGGGATAACGATGAAGGAGGTTAGCATCGTCACACACGTCTTCACACTGAGGCAATAACATAGATATAATACTTAAAATATGATTCGTTTCCAGCTCTAATTTAACCAAGATCCTTAAGAAATCCTTTCATAACAGCGTAGTTTACATTCTCGCGAAACGCCTAGATATTCTTATTAGTGAAAAATTTTGGCTCACAGCCAAGATTTTGAATTTCCCCATGAATAAATAGCCGAGACTTAAACGTACTTAGCAAAGATTTTAAGGCAAATTATGGAGTTGAAGCTTTTGCAGGCAAACGACTAGTTTACTACCTTGCTCTTTTAACTAAGCTCAGCTGTAAGCTAATTAAAATCTAAAAATAGTCTGATTTTTACTATTGTACGAACCTAACCTTTACCAAGGTACGACTTAGTTGCAAAGTGGTAGCAGCTTTAAGGCGACAGACTCTGGTTCAGGTCTAGTCGGATCGAGGGATATTTTCTTTGTGTTTTGTTCGATCTTTGTATTTATAATTACGACTCTTTAAATTATTTGTTTATTAAGAAACTGGTACAAACAAAACTTAAATCTAGGCTACAAATGGTGCAACATACAAGTGAACCGGCTTTGGCTTTTGATCCTTTCTAAATAAAAGTATTACAGAGCAAAAACCCTATTGTCTGTAATGGTCGTGTGTATTCTACCTGTTTTGACATCCGAAGCGGAGAAGTGAATACTCACAACATAGCTGATCCATCAGTTTAAAATCGCTCAGTAATCTATGGAACGAACTGTGTCTCGGAGTTATTCTAAATGATAAAATTCGTAACAAAGTCATCCGACAGAGACCCAAGGCCAGCGACATAGCTCGTAGAATAAACAAGTTGAAGTGGCAGTGGTCTGGCTATTTCTGTCGGATAACCGATAATCGATGAGTGAAATAAGTTCTTGAGTGGAGAACAAGACTCGGCAAACGTAGTGTAGGACGCCCATAGAGTGACGGGACCAAATGGCGCACTAACGAGGCCTGTATCCAGCAGTGGAGTGCAATAGACTGATGATGAAGTAATAGTTATGTAAACACATATTGTCGTCACGTAGATTCTTTTTTTTTATAACACCAACATAGACAGTTAGGACCACGATAGGGTTACACCAGTTTAGGGGTGAGTAAATGATCTTAGTAGTGAATTTATAACGTTGATTTTCCACGTGGAATTAGGTGTAATTTTAACTCCATTTAATTACATTTTGATTACACAAGTTATGCGGTCGGCGATGAGGGTACGACTGGTGGCACGCGGGGTGCGGTGCGTACCAACGCTATGCCTACAGAGCGCCTTGTAAACAGGGTAAATTTTTTGTCAAATTTTACGCGTTTCTCAAACTGTTTGGTTGTCTGCGGTCGTGGCAAGTTTCTCAAACAAAATGTAAGTTGTTACTTAAAGGTATAGGTATTGCATCCCTGCTAAAAGTCGCCATCTATAACAGCTCTTACCGGTACTAATTGTAATTACACAGTATAGGTATCTTCATCAATTGACTACATATTACAGTAGTATTAAGTAGATTACACGTAACATTATCTATCACACATAACTATTGTAACCAGTGACTTCTCAACAGTAAATATTGGCGTAACAAATTCGACATACCTAGATAATAATAATAATAATAATACGAGTAACAATATTAATACTTCTCACAGATAGCACTACGACAAATAAGTCGTTAAAAGATCTGCAATAAGCACATAGAAAAATTCATAAATTCCGCTTGTTCGTTCCGTGATTTAGTTGGCATAGCGTCTGGCACGGTTTGCTCGAAAACGTTGGTTCGATTCCAGCAGGATCGAAGGCATTTTTTCTAAGTCTTTTAATCTATGTATCAATAATTATAACAAACTGGTGGAGGGATTTCACAAAAATAATTGAATATCATGGTGGCAAACATCGAGACATAATAAAAAACTCAAAAAAATTGTAATATTCATACGAGCGTGTATGTATGTATGCATGTATTCATACCGTTTATAGTAATTATTCGATATGATTAAAAAAAAACAAAACTTCGTAACAAAATCATTGTGGTAATAAATAATGAAGTAAGTAGTTCTATTTTACTTACAAAACTTTTCTTCTAATTAGACTACTTACCTCAGTTAAGTAATTCTTAAATTAAACATAAAAATCAAGGCTCGAAGTGATAATTAACGCAATAATTATCTTAATAAATATAAAAAAATAATATAATATCTTGATACAGTTATAATGTATAATAATTCTATATTCAAGTTTTTTATCATATGTATTTTCGTTAATGGCAACACACTTTTACTTAATTTTTGGGGATATTTCTACCGTACTACATGTTTTATCTAATCACATTATAGTACTACCCTGTTGCTTGCGGAACATCACTAGGCTTAAGAAAAAAACTCATAGAATGTAACCGTTTGCATGACGTATCAGAAATACACACATGTTTAATGCAGATATAAAATTAAATTATGTCTTACTGCGGTTAAATATTTTTTTTTAACCGATATAAAAACTTTTTTAGTGTTCACAGAGGAGATAAATTACATAATTATTCGTTTCCTATATGGGCAATTATTATAAAGTTACGTTATGTCGCTGTTCATAGCTGTCAAAAAGAGGATGCTATATTCTACTTCTTCTTTATTTATTAGTGGCTTGTTCTGTGTCTTTCACAATTCTGCTAAGAGGATGCTATATTGGCTCGACTATAGCACTCTGGACGTATTCAAACGTGTCAAATGTCAATCTCAAAAAAAGTCACGTACCAAATCGTTTTCCCAAAGATAAGATTTTTCTATATTCCGTCAAAAGTTAAAGATATTAAAGTATGAATCAGCGTGGATAATTATCGGATATGTATCAGATAAATACCATGATAATATTA
>NW_020654748.1:5483534-5507156 GCF_003589595.1 Hyposmocoma kahamanoa
GAGCTATCGAAGGTCCTTTTAATTTTTTTTTATTGTAGCGTCACCATATATATATAAAATCATTATAAATAATAAACAAAACACAACAATAATGTAAAGTACCAAACGTTTCGTCCTAATTAAACTACTTGCATGTCGCTTCTAGTTTTGGCCGTTCTATATATCTTTGTTGATTGTGTATAGCAATATTCACGTTAGCGATTCAACCAACTAACTCATGTTTAAATAAGCAACTACCCACTTAATGTAGAATAATTTTTATACCCAATATTTGTCGTTCGATATTTCAACTGTACTATATTTAGTTATTTTTTTCTCATGTTAAGTGAATGAAAATTCTTAGTGAGAAATAAAACCTATATGTCGTGTCGCATGGATTTCCATATCTATTGAGCTTTCTGTAGTAACTATAATTTATTATATACCATACGAGCCCTGTACCCTACTGTGGGGTCGGGCTCGGCCTGTGGCGCGTAGTCGGTTTCAGTTTACGGGGTGTGCTCATGCTCTTCGGTGGCACAGCAGTTACAATGGGCGCTTGATGAGGAGGTCGATTCCAGATTTATGCCAATTTAAGAAACGAACATTTCTAAGTTGGTTTTGGTATGAGTATTCTGGGTTATCATTGATTTGGTATTCATAGTACCTACATAGTACAGGAAATTCGGCAGTAGTTTGGCATTTTCCCCCCTAAATACTTCTCTTTGGCATAGCTTTCAAGAAAATGAAATCTAACATAGAGACGGTTGAGATACAACAACGCTATAATAGGTATCTCATTTCCACTACATCGGGAAGCATGCTTTACATTTTTACAGTTGTGAGATCTTGTACTCGTAATCTATTACGTCTCCGTATATTATCTCCATTTGATGGCGTGCGAACGCTTCGGGCTTCGCCCACCGCGGATCTCGGCCTCCGGCCTCGGCACTTATGGCTCTGTTTAAAAAAAATTGAAATAGCTCTTTAATGGCGGCCATATTTAAACATTGCAAAAATATATTTTGACCACTAATTATTATCAAACAATCTCAGAAATCTTTTCCGTGTACAACGGTATAAATATCTTTTTTCCACCATATAGGGAAGTATGCATTCTATTTCTATCAGTGAGTAAGAACTTGTAGCTTTATATATATAATATATCATATTAATTTGGATGACGAATAGGTTGGCACCTAAAGATTGTAGAAGAGAGGTGGTTGTAGATCTCGTTTTGCTGATCCCAGATATGTTAATAACTCAATTTCGCAAAAATGTTGATTACGTTAGTTACGATAAGGAGGGCAGAATTGAACACATAAGGCACTGTACACTTTTTTGGTGTTATTTCTCCACAAAATGATGAAAAAAAAAATGAAAAAAATGCGTAATAGAAACAAACGAACCACTACTCCGTGAAGTAAAAAAATTGTAATTAAGTTCAGACATGCAATACACTTACAGCATAACATGGTAACAAAATTTTTTTTTTTTTATATTAAGTGACGGGATAATAGTCACAGTGCCACTCAGAGCTTTAATTCGCAAATATTTGAGGGGCACTGCCACTGCACCCATCACCCTGAGACATAAATCGAAAAGTCCCATGTGCCTGTAATTTCACTAGCACCCTTACCATTCAAAACCAGAACGCAGTAATGCTCACATCTTCTTGTAATGTACTTAAAGCTAATTTAACAACAGTTAATTTTTCATTTTTGCTTTTTTGCTTTATTTCGTAATTGTTTAAGTACACGTATCCTTTTCTTTTATGCATATTCTCTTACGTATGCTTAGAGGTGGAAGGGTGAGAGGCTGGTGCTTTATAATAGAGGTTAATCCTAGTATGGACTTCAGAGTCTTACAAACAAAATTGTATTTAATAACATGTGAGGACTATGTATTAGTTTCAAAGATAATAAAGACATTTTCGTTTTCAAGTTTAGTTTAATATTAGAAGCGACTTTGCGGGAATAAAGAAAAGGGTTTTATCGGTTTAAATGCTCATAGGCTATAAGCACTAAGCATTCAGCTAACAAAATCGCTTCGTTATCTGACTTTTTTTCACGTCTTTTACGTATTGGAGAAGCTTTTTGGTGTTCACCAATTATAGAAATTGCTACGTGCGGTTGCTAGACATAAATAGGAGCACTGCAATATAATTGCGGTTTTACAGCTATTACCAACCCGTTTACCGGGCGCGGCAATTACGGAGAACTCTTTTCATTATGGATTTCTCGAAAAGTGGATTATTAAAGCTTATGTTGTAGCAAATAACTCGCAGAAATTAATTATTATGTACTATTACTGCAATATAAAAATATTAAAGGTTTTCCTTAGATTTGACATACATGTATATAATCACGCCTGTCTCCCACCAGGTTCGACTGAGACTATGGACCTCCACCTACTACTCTCCTGATTATCCTATTTCGCCTCCTCCACTCCATCAGTCCTCTTCATACAAATATGTACGTTTATACTTGGTACTTTTAATCCGGCCTTTGTTAAGGACATCCCCAATCAGATTGAGATATATACGCCGAAGTTTACCTCTCCCCATGCCTTTATCCACAATCGCTCTATAATTTGTGCCGCCAATGTACCAATATTAATTCTTCCTACATGACCAAACCACCGAAGCATCCCTTTTTCTATCCTGGTCACTACATCATCTTTCACAACACAACGCTGTCGTACTACTTGCTTTCTTCTTCTATAGCGGCTCTCAGCCTCCAAGGTGTAAGCCTCCTTCAGTTTATGCCATCTTTCCTGGTCTTGAGCAGTTTCTAACCACTTTGTTCCCGCCAGTCCTTTGATATCGTCGTACCAATGCATCTGTGGGTCCTTCTTGGTAGTTTCTCACCACACGGTCTCTATTCTACAACTGCCTTGCACCTTTATTGCGGGCGACGTGGCCAGCCCACTCCCACTTCAATTTCGCAATCCGTTTAGTAACATCGCTCAGTTTACTTTGCTCTCTGACCCGTTTGTTTCTTTTACGGTCTCTCAGTGTAACTCCTACTAGATTTATTTCGATTGCTCTTTGAACCACATGAAGTTTGTGGAGGGTCTCCTTAGTAAGAACCCAGGTATCAGCTCCATATGTAAGCACCGTCAAAATACACTGCTGGTGAATGCGAGCTATTTGTTCGGCATTGATTTTCATGTTGAACGCGAATTTGAGTTTGGATTAAGCGGCACACGCCAGACTTATGCGCTTGTCAATTTTGTTAGCCTGATTGTCCTTTCCCATTACGACCTCTTGACCGAGATACACTATATTTTCTACTTTTTCGATGATAGTGCCGTTTACGCTGATGTGTGCGGTACTATTTTGGATGTTGGTCATGACCTTGGTTTTGTCAAGGTTCACTTCTAAGCCACACTGTTCGGATGCTTGTTTGAGATCCTGAATCATAGTTTGAAGATCGCTTGGGTTGTCCGAGAACAACTCAATGTCATCCGCAAATCGTAAGTTACTCAGTCTCTTACCAATCTGTTCGGATTCTATCCTTAAGATTAATATCGCACATATTGCGCAAAGTTATCTACAGCATTCACCCTACTTTCATGTTTCTTCTGCTACACCCAACACTCACTACCATGCATTAGGGTTAGGTCTAGGTCTCTACGAACGCAGAGCTCCATTCACTCGAATTCCGGCTTTCACTGTTCGCTCAATATCACTTTCACACTTACCGTCGTGTGTCAACAAACTACCCAGCTACCCTTAGCTTTTAACTGTTTTATTTACTTACTTCGGTGGCGCAGTGTCCGACTGATCGGCGTCCGCCCGGTCGTCATTCCCTCCCTAGTATGCTCTCTTCACGGCATGATCTGCCCATTCTCTCCACGTGGCCGACCCAACTACGAAACTTCGTAGTTTCTCCCACGATGTTGGCACCGGATACGTATAATATTTATTATATTTCATGGGTATCAAATTAATAAGCAACGGTAGCCTAACGGTTTCACTTACCATCTATCAAGCAGAGGGTCGTGGGTTCGAATCTGGCCTTACTACACCTCTGAGTTTTTCGGAATTTACGTGGGAAATTTAATGTGATATTTACCATGAGTTTTTCGATGAAGCAAAACGTCGTGATGAAACCTGCGCACATCTGTAAAGATTTTAATGATGTGTGCGAGTTCCTAATTTGCAATTGTCCCGCGTGGGAACTGTACCTCAAGCCCTCATTGTGAGAGGAGGCCTGTGTGTGTGGGGCTATATAGGCTAACTATTTATTATTTTTTATAATTGAATGAGAGCTATTTCAAATTATTTTCATCACGAGTTCGAAAGAAGTTTTCTAACAAAACCCCGGTTGATTATTCTACATCTTAATAAAGCGAAAGCTTGCCTAACTTTACGTGTTTTCAAGGCATCACGAGTTAAATTTTATGTTGTCCAAAGTATTAAAGGTAGTTTGTATCCTTGTTTATGCTATGCTAACCTCAAGGGAAGCGATAAATAAAGCCGGATTCAGGCCGTCACTTTACAGTCCTTTGTTTTGGCAACTTTTACGTTTTTGTGTAATTGAACTTTATGTCACAGTGTTAAAGGTTTTTATTGTTGGGTTCCATTCGAATTATCGCTGTTTTACGAGCTGGGATATTTTTTGTCGTTCGTATCTAAAGTCTCCAAAGATGTAAAGAAATGTAATGTAAATTCTAATTTAGAGTATGAAGTACATTGTATTGAAAGTGCAAATACCCTTGATCTGGGTAGGCTCCCAACTTGAATAAAACGGTGCTTTAATGTCTGCCTGCAGTTTTTGTTTGTTCATTGGAAAAAACATACAATTTTACTGTTTGTTTAATAGGTAATACGTTTTTTCCTCAAATTGTTCTATAGAACAAACTACGAGAAAATACTTTTTTTGTGTAGATATTTATTTATTTATTTATAGACTTTTAACAAATTATCAAAACTGTTTATCTGAATTCTTTTTTTATGATAGCAAGTGATGGGACGAACAAGTCGTGCGCCTGGTGGCGAGCGTTACGCCTGGCCATAACAGTTGCAGTGCCGCTTAGAACTTTTGCAAATCATGCCCTTAAGATAAAAGTTGATAAGTTCCATGTGCCTGTAATTTCACCAGCACCATTACCCCACAAAACCGAAATTCAGTAATGCTCACATTACTACTTGGCGGCAGGAATTGGTAAGGTGACAGTTCTTCCATGGACAAATTCATTCGCATGGAGATCTACTGCTACTGTTATAATTATTATGGTTATGAATGTTGTAATCATACTTGCATCGTAGCAGCATAAATCTCTCACTAGATGTCACTAGCGGCGACGAATGCCGAAGTTGGTAGAAAGATCTATAACTAAAACACAGGAGAATTTGGACTACTCGGTAACTGGACTCGTGGCTCAGATGATTAGAGCAAGGCTACGGTGCAGCATGGACGTGGCTTCAAGTCCCAACGGGTCGACGAGAATTTTTCTGCCTGTTCGATCTTTGTATTTATAATCATAACAAAACTAGTGGAGTTATTTCTCAAAAAATCTCAATAAATTATAACATATTTATTGAGATTTGGCCATCAGGTTTAAACTACATAATGTATTATAAATTAGTATATCTGATCATAACTCTTAAATCGTCGGATCTTTGTGTCAAACACTTATTATCAGAATATAAATTATGTTTGACCAAAGTTAAACATAACTTATATTCAAATGAAGAGGCTATATGGTAGAATCTATGCCTACCGAAATAAACTGGTGAAGAAATAGAACAACTTGGAAAATATAGATTCTCGACTAGACATCGTTGATTCTCCTTGTGTTTGATGACATGATATTCTGCAGAACAAATGGTCACCAACCGCGTCATAGGCTAATTTGTTCTTGTCAACGTTGCTTCATTGCACCTCCAACCTTAGAATAACAACGCATAGAAACCTAGTCCGCACACGCTAAGTGAGGCAAATTGAAGCGCGCCCAATGGGCCTACACGAGCGGGCGGGCCTTCAGTATTCAAGGTCAACTTGCACCGCGAACAGATCAAGAATTTTAGCTAAAAATGACGAAATGTGCGGTAAATGAGTGTAAAAATACGTCAGACAAACATAAAATAGATACTAACATCACATTCCACAAGGAAGTAACGCGTTTCAACTTGTATTTTTATATAAATATTCACTAAAACCGAAAATTAACCTACTACTAAAACTGAATTTGATTTTTGCCTCACTTGTGACAGTTCGTTTGATATGAAACTATCATTCTATGCGTTATTATTCTAAGCCTCCAACAATAAAGTGGCGAATTCCGAAAATTTACATTTCTCAAAAACTGACAAAACTTTATATATCATTCGGATTTTTTATAGTTTATGATCTCGTGCTGTATTAAAATAACCTTTGTTAAATGCAGTAGGTATTTACGTATTGATACTTGTATACAAGCAACTCAGATTGGGATCTTGATTATGGAGTACGATTATGAAATATAAATGAAATGCTGAATAATTCTGAATTTGAGGCACTCTTGTCAAACTACCATATACATATAAATACATCTACTATTTGCATATTTCATTTTATTTTCTTAAACACCGAGCGTCCAATTAAATTCTATAATGTATTGCGTGTGTGACGACCCAGACTATTCAACGCGAGTGCACCGCGAGATTATGCGAATGTGTGCGTCCGTACACGGTGCGCGCGCGTGTATACATAGGAGCCGCGCTGTTATGTTCGTATGGAGTTACCATAGTTGCTCTTATTATAATATATCGGAACTTTCGATTTGTTTATAGGAGTCGAGTCCTGGTGGGAACGACTGCCTGGACCCATCTGTTAGTTTAATTAAATCTTTTCGTATTGTATTTGTAGTGCCGTCGATAATATCGTTTTTACTTGGTTTATAACTCAAACGTATATTATGAAACTGAAAACCTTGTAACTATATCGTCTTAAAGTCTAAATTATTCATCCACGCACATCCTCATACGTACAATCATGCACACGCTCACTCATTTACACACACGCACACACATTTACAAACACGTATACTCAAACAATGCACACATTAATTTGTTAAAGTGATCCCCTACCATATTTGTAAATAATAGAACCTTAGGTACAGAATTTGTTCAACCTAGAGGTGGAGACCAGGAGTCCTAATATACACGACTTTCTACATTAGGCTCCTGTCTCCGTACTCTGTTTCCTTACTTAAAAAAAATGTTGTGGGAGAAAATAAACAAATATTATTATTATAGTTAACCTGGTACTTAGTAAACTCAACCTTTTTCAATAAAGAAACTACAACGATCTTGGTAACCTGGTACTTAGTAAACTCAACCTTTTTCAATAAAGAAACTACAACGATCTTGGTATGAGGCTGCATATTTGGTGGCGTCATGCAAACAACCTACAGTTATTCTTTTCTTTTTTTAACGCAGGAGTACTTATTACTTTAAGGACGCCTTATTTAGAACCTGTGCAGCGTTTCATCACTGCGGCCAGCAATTAATAAATTGTGATAAAGCGCCATCCAGTAAAGGCATATTGGAAAAATATAATGTCTACGCTCTTCGGACTTAATTAACTCTGATTGAGTAAAAAAAACGGTATGTCCGTGGTTGAATTTCTGTAGGATGATGATTGATTGAACCGGCTCAGTTGATCGAGGTTGAAAGACACCGAATTTTAATTGGTTTTGATTAATCATTGTCTCTGAAGTTGAGTTTTGATTTCGCTAATTTCAGGCCTTGTCATTATACTTTTTCGTTTTTAATTTAAAGGCCTCTGTTTGAGAGGCTAATATTTTTATATTATTTTCGTAATTTTGAATTTTGAATTGAGTTGAATTTCGTCTGTATTGTTACTTTCTGGTAAGAATCATATATTTTTAACCGACTTAAAAAAAGGAGAAGGTTCTCAATTCGACTGCATTTTTTTGTATGTATTCTACGCAATAACTCCGGATTTATGAACCGATTTTGAAGATTCCATTTTGTTGGAAAGAAGGGTACCTACCTCAGTATTTGTTCCATTAGGGGATGAATCCGGTTTTCAATAAAACTTGGCAAACAGACTTTTGAGGTCGGTTTTTTAAAACTCTGTACTGAGATTACATAATTTATGGTCGATAATTTGTATTTTTTTATTTATTTTATTTATTTATTTATTTATTTATTTAACACACATATCAATGACATTACTAATGCATACAGTATTGTAAAAACCATAGCTGGTTTGACTCAATACTGTAAGAAATAAATTTTGAAAACGCCTATGATATTTTATTCAGAAATGAGAGATGTTACTATAATCATACCAAATCATCAAAATATAATGTAAAGACACCTAAAATAACGTTACAGGTACGTAGTTAATGTCATAATTACTTTTAATGGTCAGCTACTGTTTATTTTTAATACTTACTCTTAAATATCACCCATGAATTGTTCAAAAAGTGATTAATTGCAGTTTTTATAAGGACCAAGGAACTGCAAGCCTCGAGACGACCCGTCAAGGGCCGACGAAGACCCGAGACCGTGATCGAGCGGCTTCCAAGCTGATACGACAGGCCTTAGCCTCTTGAAAACTCCTTACAACACTGACTTCAGTCGAATACCTACTACACAATACGTAAGAGTAGGTACCGTGGGAGCTAAAATTAAGATTTCTTTGTGGCATTTAAATGTTATGTTTGTCAATGCTAGGATGCGGGTTGGGAACTCCGCACATTTTCTGAGAGCTGTGGACCTTCTTCGACAATGTTTTTCTTCTAAAGATTTTAAAGTAAGTTTCGCAGATACTCGTAAATTCCGAAAAACTCAGAGGTGCGAGTCCGGATTCGAACCCACGGTCTTTGCTCGAGAGGCGGTATATCAAACCATTAGGCTACCACGGCTGTTTAATTTAAAATCATATTCGAAATTAAGAAAATAATATAAAAGTAATAATCATATATTTTATATCATACGAATAATTTGCAGTAAAATAATCATTATTCAATCATTTATTCATTAGCAATATACATAATCGTGTTTGAATATCATGGATTTAAATTTAATTATACAAATTAATTAAAATACACAGTCAATTGAATTATAAAAGAAAAAATGAATTAACAATTCTAAAATGTCAGGACACAAGTATATATAATTATTACGAGTCAAAAAGAACAATTTAAAACAATCAATAAAAAAATAAAAAAATAAAATAAAAAACAACAGTTTATAAAATGACCAACAAATTTAAAATTCTTCTACGGAGTAACAGCATTTTAGTAATAATAAATCCCTCAGTCTCAGTCTATAGTCTGAAAATGGTCTGAAAGCCCCTTTATAGGCTCTGATGAAAGTTGCATTTTTTGAGTTAGCGTAATGTTAATTGCTGGTACAGAAATGTTAAATATAATTAGAAGTTGATAATAAAATTAGGCAGTCTATGTACTGCTCTTAAAGTCTAATCTGGCTAAAAAGGTCAACAAAGACTTCGATTGAATGTGACGCCTTCGGGAGGTCACTGAGAAATCTGTAAAACCGTATGTATCTACACTGATTTTCCTTTAATCACCAGTTATTAGTGACCTCGTAACATAGTAGCTATATTGTATTTATTTATAACGTTATCGTGACGTAGCCTTTAGGGAATTTAAAATGTCTGTTGTTTCATTATGCGCAATGATGTCGAAAATGAAAGCGTTTTATCATACACAAAGTTCCCCTGGCGCTCACATATCGCGCCGTCATACAACCGCGAAGTTTTTGTCCGTTTTAAAATAGTCGTTACGTTTGAAATGCGAGCGCAACGCCAAGCGTTTTAACTTTTTACTAACTTTTTATTCTACATGAATTTACACAAAAGCCAGGCGCAGCGATAATGTCTCCCATTTGTTAAAAGACGAGAATTACACCGCCCCGCCTCTGACGACAGAAAAGAATAAAAGGGTTGTCTTTGTTGCTAGCTCGAGGAATACATTTTATGCAACCGCTCAAGCGATGCAGTACAATTCTATCGCGTAATCACCGTACTGTGAGCGGTCTACAATATTCGTCATTTTAGTATTACAACTACTTTCGATTTTACGGCTTTTGTAACGTGGCATTTGACGTAATGCCAATGTTTTTTACAGGTATTAAATGATCGTTTTAGATTTGCAAAAACTGGAGGCTAAAAATCTAAACGGTCATCTTTTTTAATGATTGATCATCTTTCTCTGAGACTTAAATAAATTAAATCGATCGATATTTTAATCCGTTTTTTTCTACGCAAAAAATGTTTGATTATAAAATTAACTTTGATAATTTTATGTTAAGCGTCAAAACTAAGACAAATGAGCATTAAAATAACATTTAGATACTTATTTTTTAAAACTAAGCAAATGATTAAATTTGTATACTAATTAATTATAATAAAATTGGAACTGAAAACATGTTCGGAAACGCAAGCGAATTGGCTTCTGACACTCGCCGGTTGAGTCGGCGCCGTGGGATCGGTGAACATTCACCCCGACGCCCGCCCGGCCGCCCTAGCTTGAGCCAGGGCTCCCGCGCTAACGGAGAGGCGAGTCGGTTGTCCTCCGACCCGCCCCCCAGACGAGTGAGGCCGTTCAATGCAGGCTCCGGAGTCCCTGTCCAGAGCCCGCTGGCCTCACTAGGGGATCAGGCGAGCAGCGAACTGCGTTCGCCTTCTCCCCTTACGTCTGCGCCGAAGCGGGTGCGCATCCGCCGCGTCGTCACGCGCCCGCTCCGCGGCCTCCTTTTGCGTCATAACCTCTGCGCAAAAGGAGGCCACCACGGCAATGGCGGCAACCACGCTCGGCAGCGAGAGGTCCTGCCCTACAGTCCCGTCAGAATGCGGCGCTGCTCATCCCACCGGCTGCACACCTCTAGGGTGTGCTGCGCGGTGTCATCCTCGCCACCTTGTGCAGGTAGTGACCGAAGCAGCCGTGCCCGGTCAGCACCTGCACAAGGTGGTACGACAGTGGCCCGTGGGACCGGCTCACCCACTCTACGAGGACAGGACGGATCGCCCCTATGGTACGAGCTCCATATGGGGGATCCGTCAAACCCTCTTTCCACCGGTCCCGCATGCGCTGCGCCGCGAGGCAGCGCTCCCGCTCGACCTCTTGGGGAGCGGGTCGCTCGCCTCGGTCCCTCATTCCCCGCGCTTCGAGGTCCCACGGCGGAGTACCGGCGAGGACGCATGCGGCAGCGCAGGCCACCGTCATGTACGCCCTGCACATTTGTAGGGCGACCACCCTCTGGGGCCTCCTCAGCAGCGACTTCGTCGCCGCTGATAACGACCCACTCCAAATGGGAGCCCCGTATAAGGCAATTCCCCGGGTCACCCCGGCATATAGCCTACTGCGTGGGGCTCCCGGCCTCCCGAGTTTGGGCAGGAGCCTGCCCAACGCCGATACGGCGCCCACTATTCTGGGAGCAAGTTGCCGGAAATGCTCCCCGAAGTTCCATCGCCGGTCCAGGACAAGTCCCAGATATTTCATCTGACGGCTGAGGTACCTCAGATCCCCATCTTATGGTACCTCAGCGCCTCCTTGATAACGGCAAAGGGAGAGTGCCGAAGGTGTTGGCTATGACAAGTCCCAGATATTTCATCTGGGACTTGACCGGGACCGATACTCCCACGATGGAGATGTGGGCGCCAGTCGGCACCCAGCAGCCCCAGCAGTTGTATTCAGCGGACCACCATGTCCGCCGCTACTGAGGCTCTTCGGGCCGCCTCCTGGAAGGTGGTCCCCCGGACGGCCACCAGCGTGTCATCGGCGTACGCGATGACCGCCGTTCAGGGGAGCAGCGCGCCCCTCAGCACCCAATCGTACCCCAGGTTCCACAGTAGTGGTTCTAATACGGACCTCTGGGGTACTCCGCACCTCATTGGGTGCTCGGCGCGCCTCCCTTCTCTCGTCTGATAGAGCACCACCCTGTCCTCCAGGTAGTGCTCCACCAGACGGCTGAGGCTTTGGGGGAGGGGGAGGGGTTCCTCAGTATGCCCCCCGTCTACTCTGGAGGGGGGGGGCATGGCCGGTGGGGTGAAAGGATGCGGTTCGGGGAAGAGGCCCTCCACCACCCGGTTGAGGAGATTCAGCTCCAGTAACTCCATGGAGGATGCGCCGTACATTTTGTTGCACACAACTTTGTACGGCCTCCCCCATGGGTCCGCGTCCAAGGTGGTCAAAAACTCCTCTTTCGCAGAGTCCTTGGCCCGCCCTATCGCGACCTTCAGGGCCTGCCTCGCGCCCTGAAGTTCTTATACTAATCTGCACTAATCTACTGAATGGAGGACGCAAACAAGCAACCAAGATTTATTAGGAGATCAATATCAAAATATATACTGGCTAAAAATGTCATTAATCGTTAAAAGAAAAGACCAATAATAAAAAAGAAGATCAAGTAAGTATGAGTTTTTTTTTTTTTTTTTTAATTTATTGGTTCACCAACAACTGCTTACACTAAAACTACAGCTAGAGAAATACATAACATTGTTTAAAGGCTGAGTGCAACAGTTAATTACTGGTAAACACCTCATGCCATAACTGAAAACTCGTAATAAAGTACCTATATTAAGATTAAAGAATAATAAATAAATAATGTCTAACCATTTAACAGTAAAAAAGAAACAAACGAAAACAGAAACAAAAAACACATAACCACTTATACTACCTACTTATTTAACAATTTGTTGTGAACAAACACACGAAACTTGCTTAGTGAGATTTGGTGTATATCACAATGATGACTGATTTCATTGAGTAGATTGGACAGTCTGGGTACAGGTGAGTTTGTACCTAAGACGGTGCGCCGCAACGGAGGACGAAGAGGTGTAATGGGGTGACGGGGTAATCTCGGTGGGATACGGTAATTGAAAAGAGAAAGCAATTGAGGGCAATTTATGTGGTTACGCAGAATTTTAAAGAGAAATAGAAAATCAAGGAATTTTCTCCGGTCGTCCAGGGACATCAATTTGAAATAACGTAATCTGTCAGCATATGAAAAGCTTTTTTTGGCTTTGACGATCGAGAAAGCAAGGTACCACATGAAACGCCTCTGTATTCGCTCCAATCGCAACGAATGAACGGCGAAATGAGGCCGCCACACCACACTACAGTACTCTAATGTGCTACGAACTAGACTTTGGTACAATAGTATTTTTGTTTTAACATTTTTAAAATCCTTGGTGTTTCTCATAACAAATCCTAACATTCTAGACGCACGCTTAATTACATTTTCTATATGTGGGACAAAAGTTAACTTTTTATCATACAAAACTCCGAGGTCTCTAATTTTATCACATTCTTGAACTAAATGGTTGCCAATGTAGTATTTAGAGGGAATAATATTAAATTTGCGACAAAATTTTACAAAAAAACATTTAGCAGAGTTAAGCTTCATACCGTTATCTCCACACCATACAACTAGCCGGTTCAGGTCTTCTTGAAGCAGCTGTACATCGTTTATAGAGTTTATTACCCTGGCAAATTTGAGATCATCAGCGTACATAAATAACTTCGAAAACCTAAAGCAGTCAGGTATATCATTTATAAAGATATTAAATAATAGGGGACCCAAATGCGATCCCTGTGGAACACCTGATGCTACGTTTCTAGGCCCTGATTGATAGCCGTTAATTACTACACAAAAAGATCGATCCGTTAAATAGGACATGAGCCAATCAAGAAACCTCCCCAAGAAGCCATATGCATATAACTTTTTTAAAAGTATTTTGTGCGGCACGCAGTCGAAAGCTTTGCTGAAGTCTGTGTACAGTACATCCAATTCCTTCCCTGAGTCTAAAGCTTCGACCAGATTTTCATTAAATGTGACTAGATTGGTGCAAGTAGAACGGGCACTAACAAAACCGTGTTGAAAGTTGCTAAGATAAAAATTAAAATGTCTACGAATATGCGTGCAAAGAAGAGATTCCAAAATCTTGGCGAATGTACACAAAATCGATATTGGTCTATAATTCGTTGTTAGGCTATTATCACCCGACTTGTAAACAGGAACGACTTTAGCTCTTTTCCAAATATAAGGGAACACACCAGTAGCTAAAGATTTATTGTATATTAAATAAAGAGGTTGGGCCAACTGCGACGCACAAGAAGTAATAAACAGAGGTGTTATTCCATCGGGCCCGGCTCCCTTATTTTTATCTAGTGTTTTCAGAGTTCTTTCAATAGTTTCTAGTTCTATTAATGGTACACGAAAACCCTGACTATTTATTTCCATGAATTTTAGAGATGACGATTCCTCTATACAGCAATTTCCCCCCAAAATATTGCCACCAGTAAAATCACAAATACTAGAAAAATTAGACGCAAATAATTCACAGACTTCAGCAACATCAGATGTTTTATAAGAACCATCAGTCATAGAAATGGGGTATGTACTAGATCCACCACGCTTAGCTTTTACATGTGCCCAAAACAATTTGGGATTCGCTCTCAATTGACTCTCCAACCTTTCTAAATGCTTTTTATGACATTCTCTAGAGATACTTGTACATCGTTCAGTGAGTAATTGTAGTTCGAATTCATCTCTCGGATTGTTATATAATTTAAACCTTTGTCTGATTTTATTACGTTCCTTTAAGATCTTAATCAAGTTTCCACTGAACCATGGTGGATATTTACTACATTTCAATCTAGCAATTGGCACATAATCACTAATTAGTGCGTTCAATTTGTCGTAAAATACATTTACCATATCATCAATTTTAAGATTCTGAAATAATATATGCCAGTCTATACTTTCAAGACTTTCACGAAGAGATTCGTAATTCGCTTTATGGAAACTATATTTCACACCTGATGGGTTATACGGTAAGTTGCTAGAATTTGCGAACTCGAGATGTATTTCAAATGGGGGATGATACTGATCGACTTTACTCAGCGGAGACATTGATTTGATAACAATACAAACAGGTATATCAGATAGAACAAGATCAAGTAATTTGCCAGTATGATTAAGTACGTTATTTACTTGACGTAATTTATTAACATAGGTGAAATCAATTAGAGACTGACAGACATCATTGAGTTTACGTTGTGGGTCACCAAGCAAGCTCCAGTCGATTGCTCCCAAATTAAAGTCGCCCACCAAACATTTCGGTATATCAATTTTATCGAATAGAGAATTACAATTATTTAGGAAATTGTCTATTAATGCGATATTCACCGGTGGGGGTAGGTAAACTGCGCAGAGAGCTATCTGACGAACACTTTTGCCACTAGGAGCAGGTACATCAATGACTACCCATAGATCCTCGCATCTACTCTCCCATTGCGTCATACGCCTCGAGTGAATATATTTTTTTAATGCAATGAGTGTGCCTCCGACGCTTTTCAAATTATGGAAACCAGTACTTTCCCTATCCCTTCGGTAAACAACATACCTTTCGTCAAATAGTTCACTACTCAAGATGTTACCATCAAGCCAAGTTTCAGTTAAAACTATGATGTCATAATTACATAGGCTTACTTCACGGTGGAAATTTGTAGTTTTCGTTCTTAAGCCTCGAACATTTTGATAAAAAACATTTAAAGAGAACATGATGCATAAAAAAGTCCAAACACAAATGCAACAATAACCAAGTTATATAAATAAAATTAAGCTATTCTCGACAAGGAATCCTTATTCCTGATTAAAATGTAATTTGAACCAACGTCTTTTCTGACGAAGATTTTGCCACTTCTTATCCAAACAAATTTATAACCAGCTTCTTTAGCCTTTTGTCTAACAGTAGCATGCAGGGCTTTATTGGTAGGTGACAGGTGTTCGCAGACGAAAATCGCTACCTTATTACCGGAAAGACCCAAATGAGAGCTATTTAGTTTATCATTAAAGTTGGCTTTGTTGAATTTTGCCACAGACGCTATAAACTTGTCACGCAATCTAGGCGAGGCAAGCTGTACCACAATGGATCTCGGACGGGGACTGTCTTGTTTAAGCTTGGCTATTCTTGTACAGTTCATTATATCTGACTGATTCAAACTGCAATCTACCACCTTACTCAAATTTATAACAATATCCAATACGTTTTCCTGCTTACTCTCCGGCACACACTGAATTTCAATATTGTTAGAACGTGCCTGTTGTTCGAGTTGTTCTACTTTCAACTTTAGGTCATTTACGGCAACTTTCAACATATTGTTGTCATCCTGAACGACCTTCACAGCCTCCTTCACAGTGACATGCTGTCTCAAAAGTTCATCATATTTGCAGCTTAAAAAATCCATTGAATCTCGCATTTTGTTCATTTCAGTCTCCAGGGGTTTCAGCTTCCTATCCAAACTTTGAGAAACCATGTCACTGAACTTCTCCACGAATCTGTTAAATTCAGAACTAAGTGCATCCTTTATAATATCATGCACATCTTTTTTGGTAACCGCTGTTGCATCAGTATCAGGTTCTGTAATCTCAGGTGAATTGAACGCTGGTCTCTTACTTCCTCTTGAAGTTGTTACACTTCGCACAGGAGTATCATCATTTTTAGTGGGATTTTTATGCGGTTTGCACATTAAACATTTCCACAGCGATGCGGATTTAGATGAAAAAGAGCTTTCATCTTCAGCAATACATGCGAAATGGTAATTCTGGTTACATCCACTACATCTAATAAAGCTCCTCTTATCGTTATCGTTACCATAGGGGCAACAACCCCATTTATATTCACTCATTATCCACAAAATGTAATACCAACAGCAGCAAAATGTAATTGAACCGAATTCCCGTAGGCAGTATAGAACAATCTCCAATGTGTACGCTCCGTTATATTTATCTTTGGACAACTTACAAACCTAGTAGGCATCCACAGCGTCAATTTTAACCACTACCTTCATCCGAACACGGTCGATAATATCACTGCGCAAACCTCGCGACTAAAAGGTCTTAAGCGCCGTGAAATCCGCGTCGCTTACGCGTTCTCGTCAACACTGCGAGTCTATGATGCACTTAATGGTGTTTTCTTATGTTATGGGGTATAGTAGGGATGCACGATATACATCGATGTATTAAAAACATTCGATGTTTTTGGAACGATGCATCGAAAAAACCGATGTATTGTATGTCTCTTGACTCATTCGATACATCGATGTTTTAGTTCCGATGCATCGAAAAAGTATTAATTGTCAATTAGAGAAAGTACCGTGAATAGGAACTTTAAAAAACAGCTAATAGTCACAGTTTCCAAGCCAGAATAAATTAAAAAATAATATAACCATAACCAAACCACAAGCCACAATGGATGACAATTGACATACGACTGATGTGGTGTGTGAATTGGGTTTTTCGAGTGGTTTTTCAGTTATTGAGCGAACAGTTACCTATTAAAACTGCATAAAATATTAATTAGTATTATCGGAGCATGCTGAAAAGTAGTTTTAGACTTTCATTCAAACAATTATCGCAGGTAAGTAAATTGTCCCAAAAATACTCTTTCAAACTTAATTTTTCACTCATGTTACATGGTTTTAACTTTGACTATATCGTAATCAACTAGGGAGGCACGTTATAATGTACATAATTATGTTCATGCTTATGTTCAGTAAATAAAATATCACGATGATCATAATAATAGGGATGTGATAGAAGTTAGAATGTACCTAATTATTCTTATCGATCGTTGAACGTTTTTATAATAAACTATTTATGATTATTATTCTTACTTTGTTATTAATTTCTATTTCAGATAGTTTTATTTCAATATGGCACCTAAGAAAACAAGTTCTGTGTGGAAATTTTTTAACAAAATTGATGACAAGTCTTCAAAATGCAAACTATGCCTGAAAATTATTAGATCTGCAGGAAATACGACCAATTTAATGGGACATATTCGTAATATTCACAAATCTTCTTATTTAGAAATTGTTCCTAAGCCAAAATCTGGTATATTAGAAAAAGGACATTCGAAAACTAAAGAGACATCTGCGTCTGATAATGATTCAGACTTGTGCAAGCCATCTACGAGTAGTGTTGTGAAGTGTGCAGAAACGTCATCACAAGATAGTTCAAAAGACTGTGCCGAAACTCGCAATATAGATACAGAACAAGAGAGTCAAATGATACTCCCTTTAAAGCGTCAAAAGACCATTACAGCTTCTTTTACAGAAATTGATGTTTTTTCTCCATCTGGTGACAAGACTAGAAAAATAAACAACTGTATTTTATATATGATTTGTAAAGACCATCAGCCGTTTTCAATTGTGGAAAATGAAGGATTTCATAATTTAATGAAAGTTGTAGCACCTCATTATAAAATACCTAGCAGAACATCCATTACGCGTTGGCTAGACCAAAAATTTGAAGCTCTGTCGACAAATTTCAAAACAAAGTTGTCTACTATAGAATATATAACTTTAACAACTGATATTTGGTCAGATACCATGAATATGAAAAGTTTTTTGGGTGTGACGGCACATTTTGGTTTTGATATCGAGTTATACGCTGTGACGCTTGGAGTTTATGAACTAAATCAAAGACACACATCTGACTATATTGCTGCAGAGCTCATAAAAACTTGTGAGGCATGGGGAATACACAAAGAGAAAGTGTCAGCTGTTGTAACTGACAATGCAGCCAATATGGTCAAGGCGGTGGAATTAGCATTTGGGAAAAAAAAAACATATTCCTTGTTTTGCCCACACACTAAATTTAGTGGCCCAAGGCGCTTTGACTTGCACAGAAGTACAGATATTAGTTTCAAAAATGAAAGCTATAGTCACGTGGTTCAAGCAAAGTTGTATTGCAAGTGACGAATTGCGCAAAGCTACAACTGCTGAGACAAAATTAATTCAGGACGTGCCCACTAGATGGAACAGTACCTACTATATGATACAAAGATTTCTTGAACTAAGAAGTGTTCTGAACGATATTCTGTTTCGTCACAATAATGCGCCTCCCATGCTAAGCGGATCAGAGTTATCCGTCATGTCATCAGTTCTCCAATTACTTCGACCCCTAGAAGCTGCAACAAAGGATATCTCTGGTGACCAATACTGCACAAGCAGTAAAATTATTCCGTTGATCCACTGCATGCTTTCTAAAATTAATTCACTTGTAATTGAAGAACCTTTGGCTAAGGAGATGCAGAAGCTAATACTAAAAGAAATTAACAGGAGAATGGGTGCCATTGAACATGTGATTCCTATTGCTATTGCCTGTATTTTGGACCCACGTTTCAAAAAAATGCACTTCAACGATGCTACAGCTTGTGCGAATGCTGTTTCAAAAATAAAACAAATAATGAAGATTGAGTTACAGAGCGTAGACCAAATGGATTCCGACGAAATCTGATAAAATTGAAGAAGATTTTTCACTATGGAGTGATCACCATAAGTTAGTACGTCACAACTGGAAGTCTAACAAATCTGAAGGCAGCCTGAGTGATGAACTTTCTATTTATCTCAGAAGTCCAGTGGCAAGATTAAACGAAAATCCGTTAGAAGTTTGGAAAGATATTAAAATTCAGTTTCCGAAATTATATAAAATTGCGTTTAAGTTTTTGACTATGGTGGGCACATCTGTGCCCTCTGAAAGATTATTTTCCAAAGCGGCGCAGGTATTAAATCAACAAAGAAACAGACTCAAAGGAAAAAGACTAAATAAAATTTTGTTTTTACATAGCCTGCCTAAAAATCATTGGGATTTTTGAATTGATTTAAGAAAATAGATATAGATAATAAATAAGAGATTTTTGGAATTAAAGTTATTATTAATTACAATGTACTATATTTTATTTCATCATCCCCTTTACAAAGATAACTTTGTTCCTTAAAAAACGCACCCTTGACCTATTAAGGTAAAATCATACATCGTTTTTAAATATGTACAGTACATATTTAAAAAAAGAAACGATGTATGGAAAACATCGATGTTTTTTTTCGATGCATCGTAATACATCGATGCCAAAGCGCGATGCATTACATCGAAAAAAACATCGATGTTTTCTTCAAACGTGCATCCCTAGGGTATAGTGATTACTTTCCTTTGAATTTACACACTTCACTATGTTTACTATGGTTAATATCAACTAGTTGGAAATTTTCAAATAGAAATACTAGCTTTAACTGGCTTAAATAATTTTACAAATAGGAAGACAATTAATTACGTGTAACTTTGCTCAAGATATATACAGGAGAACTGTAGAGTTTCGAATACTGTTGTCGAATAATGTTGAGTGTGTGCGTTAAACATGAAAAAAATTTTTTTTTTCTCAAATCAATATTTCTTTGAGGATCAAATAATATGATTCCTTTTCTATATTGTATTTTTGTTTCTAGCCATCTTAATGTAGTTATACTTGAATTGTATTGTTTCCTTCTGTGTTATAATAATAGCTGTTCACGCAAGAAAGTGCAGCTGTCGTAGTCTGAAGGGCAAGACGTCACTTGACTAAATTTCAAACAAACGATACGTATTGAACACAAATAGAACAAATTATTGATTTTAAATGTGGCCTAATCTTGCGAAAGGTAAGAAAATTGTGTCTGTTCCCGTCAGTTTTGATGAGAAGGTTGTCGGTGCGCAGAGAGGCCTCAATCCCTTTATCGGATTCACGTACAAAGGTGTCCGAATGAAAACAGCCCACGGCCGCCGGATATTGGGTTTAGCCGCTTCACCGTTAAGCCTCAATACAGCCTTCGAGCCATCTAAAATTAAAATGGAATATCCAGTAGCCGCATAAACCTATTTTTCGTTATTAAAACATTTCGCCAAACAGCTTAAAGTAGATAACACATATTACCGGTCCCCAAAACCACTCTAGTCTCTTAAGTCTATGCAACTTCAAATGTCTTTGGTTGATTCCGCATAACACCGAAAGTGTTGAATCAATCACTTTGAAATAATATATACAGTAAAATTGAAGATATACACTGATTACGGTGTGAAAACACAATTCTTAAACATTTTCACGATAGATAAAAAAACACAAACTTACCTCGAAAATTTAGAAGAAAACCCGCCGTATTCAATAGGTACTTTACATATACCAATGGTTTTTTTTAATATCAACTGAACTAAATGGAAAACGTACAGCATTATATATTTTTATATATACATTTGCATAAACATTTTTCAAATGGCTTTAGTTTCGTTGTAAAAAAAATCTGAAATAAAGCCCTGCCGCTCGACCCAAACAAAACGAATCGTTTTAGTTCGGGAAAAATTTGGACTCGAAAGGAGATAGTATCGACTCTCAAGACAAAGTTAACGGAAATTGCCTCACACAATTATCCGCGTGCATTGCCCATGACAAGTGAAAATACATTGAAAACCCCATATCGACGTCGTTAAATATATCAAAGAGATAAATTCACCCCGGAAATGAGCAGCGACGTCTTCATGTGTATTCGATTGCGGTTTGTAAGGCCTGGCTATAATCGAAAAACCTTCCTTTTTGACGACGATTGTCCAATTATGTTTAGTATAGGGACATGTAGGGCAGTGGATGGTAAAACAAAGGAGAGATTTAAACCACTTTTACTTCATGTTTGTGCGTGAAACTTAGTTACGAGTAAATCCACTTTCGGGAGGAATTGCTTCTTTATGCCGCTTATAACGTCACAAGCTGTATAAATAATTCATAAAACAATAGAATTTTCATATTCTTCCGCTTAGCGTTCTTGTTGGGTGACTCGACGCTTTTACATAACACACATTAGATTTATTACGCGCGAAAGTAGCAAAAAACGTCTAAAATGTGCAGAATGTTTCGTTTGACAAAGTAAGAATTGAATTATTTGGGACAGCGTTAATATAGAGGAGTATTTTTATCCAGGTATAAAGTCTAACGCTTTAATTGGATTCTGTAGCTTAGCACTTCAGCAGTAGATTGGAGATTGTCCGCAGGCGACATTACTAACTTCTACGAAATTGCGTAAAATAGGTCGAAGCAATGCGATGCTGTCGACTGCCATCACTGATAAAATAAGTAATAAAAGCTTCGAAAAGCAAATTAAAAATGAGCGTATTCAAAATATGAATATTTATTTATTAACTTACTAATCTATCGAAAACTTTTGTGCAATGAAAAATACGCAAACAATCGAATAAAATACTGATAATTTCAAGAAATCTATAAAATACTAAAAGAAAATACTATTCTACAAACTTAATTTATATTGTACCGAACACTATTGTTAGCCATTTTATCGTAAATCACCTATTATAAATTTAAAAGCGAATAAACTTTGATGCTTCATTAGCTATTCCATCATGCGAAAGTACTATTTAAGAGTACATAGGACATTTATACACATCGGCAAGTTCATTTCTTTTATTTTTTTTCGTAGAAATGTGATTTGAACAAGTTCTTGCTTGTTTATACAGACGATTATTTTTATCGGCTGTTATATCTAGAAATTGATTAAGTTACTTTCATTGACTTACAATTATATGGACGTCGGGTCCGCGCTAAAAAGTGTCCGCACTTGTAAGGCGCTAAAATCGTATACAGAGCGCGACACTCCGCTTTAGTCTTCATTTGTTCTACTGACAGCGCGATATTGCGATGACATTACAATTTAAATTTCGAATAGGTTGACTTGGGACATTTTTTTCGTGGTTTTTGTATTAGACCCGTCGCGTCGTCCATTTATTTGTAAGTCAATGGTTACTTTAATTGATTTTAAATAAGGCTGAATGAACAAAAACGTATGCCAAACTGAGTACAGAAACTATGGCATCTGTCAACTTTGCGCTTGTTATTTTCTTAAAATATTATTTTAAGGTTATTTTACTACACATTACGCCTCATTGATGAACCGTTGGAAATATATAGCAAACCTGAAAATATCCCGCGCTCAACAGCGCTTTTATACATATTATATAACATCTCCTTTTCGTGACATATTAAATAAACTATATAAGAACAGGCGCTTGTCGCCTTTTCCATCAAAACAATGAAAGATACTAAATTTATATGAAGAGGCTGTATAGTGGAACCTTTGACTATCCAAATAAAAGGGTGAAAATTTATTAAATATAAATGTATGTGCCTACAAATTACCCCGTGTATTTTTTTAGTTCTTAATGGTTTCATTGTACTACAAAAATACCATTTAATCAATGCTTTATATTCGACAATCAGTATATTCTGTGTTTATTTTTTATCAACTTATTTTGAAGCAGCTAAGTTAGTATTTAGATTTAGCTTTTTTATTATTTTCATTCGATTGAGCTTTAGATCGCTACAATTTAATTTATTTTTCGGAATCTTTGTTGTTTCTCGTTAAATTGTAGTCTTCGATCTCTTCGGTATGAAACGTTACTCGATAAAAAGTGATAGAGTGCCTAAAAAATAAACAGCGTTAAATTTTTATTACTTCGACAAAATATGATCCGTTTTTCCGTGTACACGGCCACAATTAATAACGTCGGCAATATATTAACCTGGAGAATGGTTAGTTGTCATGACGATTAAGCCAATTACTCTACTCTGTCAGACCTTTGTTCGATTGCGAGACACTAATAGGCTCGAAGAGTTATTTAATCCCACGTCGCTGTATCCCTTTCGAAATTCCGGGAAAACGACATAGTTTTGTTAAATTTGTTTATAGATAATGACTTTTTCTTACTCTCACTCTGATCTCATTTTTTGTGTTCATAAGGTGTCTACAAATTTGCTCCATTTTTGACGATCA
>NW_020654748.1:5517156-5520079 GCF_003589595.1 Hyposmocoma kahamanoa
AAATAATATTCGGAATTCTTTTCGTTCCATGTTTGTTGTAAATTTGCTATATACTTGACGTTGTCTTCGGTACTTTAAATTTTAAGTGTAAGAAAAGTTTAGCACCTTTTGAAAGAGTTCTTCGTCCAGGGTACTGCCACCTTCCTTACAAGGGTGCTGGTGAAATTATAGGCAATGTAGAAACAGGGAAGGTGGCAGTACCCTGGACGAAGAACTCTTTCAAAAGGAGCTAAAGAATGTGAGCATTACTGCTTTCCGGTTTTGAAGGGTAAGGCCGCTGGTGAAGTTACAGGCACATGGGACTTGTCAACTTATGTCTCAGCTGGACGGGCGCAGTGGCAGTGCCCCTCAGATCTTTAAAGTTCCGGGTGGCACAGGACAGGCTTACCATCAGGCGCACGACTTTTTTGTCCAGTCACTTGATAAAATAACAAAATGAATAAAAAAGCTTCGCTCTAATTGAGAATTAAAATGCCACTTCAAATGGTAACAATAGACTAGAGCACTACATCCATTAAGTGTTCTCAAAAGTAAAGAAGCCCCTGCACCATAAAAATAAAATTAACTCCGTGATTACCCGGAATACGAAGAGAATCAATTTAGGAACGTTCATTTCCCAAATTGGCCTTTCCGGGTATTGAATTCAAGATTCATCTAGTGTTAACCGCTAAACCAAGACCGTCGTTTAACATTTTTAAGCTTTTTATTTAGATAATATTTTAAAAAATCCTATGCTAATTTGCATTGTAAAGAACTCGTGACGTATTTGTAAAGGTGCGGATCAAAGCAGAATCTTTAAAGAATGCCACTTCCAACCCTGACGACCTCTTCAGTGAAAACTTAATGAAAATCTCAGATAACTGGAGGCGAAAAAACCATATCTCAAGTGTATTTCTACAGACCCGTAAGTTTCCTGAAAAATATTTCACTTTACGAAGCGAAGCTTTCTTTTGTTTATCTCTTTTTAAACAGCCTTTTAGTACCTACTTACCTTGCCGACAATGATTTACGATTACAAATAATGTGAAACAGTAAAAGAAAAAGTTAACTGGCAGCGTGCTACAATTCTCTACGATTTTCATTTAACACAAAAAGGTACCAAATTGTTAAATAGTCATGGATGTGTTTTTCAAAGTTGCTTTTTTTTATGATGTTCTCATACAACATACCAATTCTCCACACTCGGAAGATAACATAATTATCAAGAAATCATTGGTCGCTAAATCCTACCATTGTAACACCAGCTGGTGTCACTTGGCACTTGGTTAATTTTATCTTCCCGAGTTTTAAAAATTGTAATATAATAACACACGTGCGCCATGGTAGGTGCGGATTTGCTTTAACGCGAATTTCACTTACGATGAATACCTCAGCAATGAAGATCTAATGGAGATGCAGAACAATTCCAACAATGAGGAAGAATAAAATTAATGACAATAGCAATTTATTTCCACATACATTTCTTTTAACTGAAATAGAATCTACATTAAACACATACATTTTAATTTTTTTAATTTTTTTACAATGTCATTTTCTTATTTAAATTCAATTATTTATATTAAATTATTTAGCCGTTTGAATTTGACACTTAGGGCAGTCTCCGATTGGGACGATGCCAATCTTGTCAAATTTAATGCTATCAAAACGCAGGCGTGTCTTTTCTCCACTACACGGAGTCCCTTTCACCTGACTCCGACTTTTCGTGATATATCCATACCGATGGCCGACTGTCTTCACCTACTTGGAATGGACCTGTCGTCCAATCTGAACTTTGGCAGTGAATTTTGAACATTGAACATTGAACATTGAATCCATAGTCAAAAATGCAGCCAGGAGACTTGGCATCCTTTCCAAGGTGAGGCGTTACTTCACACCGGGACAGTTGCTACAGCTGTTCCAAGCACAAGTCCGGTCGTATATGGAATACTGCTGCCACTTATGGGATGGCTCTGCTAAATACCAACTGGCCACCTTGGATTCAATAAACAAGCGTGCTAAGAAGCTTATAGGTGACTCGGAATTAGTGGTGGCAAAGCTGCAGAGCTTTGAACACCGCTGTAGAGTTGGCAGCTTATCGGTATTCTACAGGCTATATAATGGAGAGTGTGCGATGCAATTGTATAATTTTATTCCGCTTTCCCCTTTCCATTATCGGGTGACTAGAAGTGGGCTGGGGTGTCACCCCTATGTTGTGGATATCCCCCGGATTCGCATGAAGCGTTTCACTTCCACATTTGTATGGCGAGCTGCAAAGGGGTGGAATTCCCTAACTGCAGATTTGTTCCCCGAACGCTATAACTTGGACCTTTTCAAGGCGAGAGTGAGTATGCTTTATTTAGGTGTGCATGCTACATCCTCGACCTCATCGACACTTTCCATCAGGTGAGATGGAGGTCAAATGCGCACTTATTTTTTTTAATGTGAAAAAGCCACCCAGCTAGTGACGAGAAGAAATCGATACTAAACCCCTACTTGAATTTGCTATTTGAGTTGTTGTACACGCCAGCACATCAAGCTACACATTGACGTATCTCGTTCCGTTGCACTGGAGGCGATTTTCGAACAAAAATGTGTAGTCTGATGTGCCGTTGTCCGTACATTGGTTCGGATAATTAGGAAACACTGTTTATGGAATACTAATATGATAAATGTAAATACATGACAAATAGATGTAAATACATTTAATAAATATTTAACAGTAAGTTGGAATAATGAACTAAAAAAATCATTATTGGCATAGCGTCTGGCATGGTTTGCTAGAAGACGTTAGTTCTAATCCAGCCGGATTGAAGGATTTTTTGTAAGTGTACAATTTTTGTAATAATAATTATAACAAACTAGTCGAGTAATTTCACAAAAAAATAATTCAATATCTTCAATAGATTTCTCATAGATGGCGCTACGACTAAAAAGTCGTTGAAAG
>NW_020654748.1:5520089-5536497 GCF_003589595.1 Hyposmocoma kahamanoa
CGAAGGAATTTTTTCTGAGTGTTCGATCTTTGTATTAATAATTATAATTCAATATCTATTTATATATATTATTAAAGCGACATCTCTTGTTAGGTGCGGTAGCTGTAAAGGTACCCGAGTGCAGAAGTAAATTGTAGTAGAACAATAATACAAATAAGTAGTGCTTGGCTAAAAAACAAAATCGGTTTTTATTCCGGAAGTACGTCATACAGTCAAAAACTTCGTAGGCGGGACTTTCAAAACTCTATTTCACTCATTTTTCCCCCAATAACTACTAGTTAATATACTTAATAAAATTGTAAAAAACAATATGAATGTGATGATAAAACACGGATCTACAAGGGCAAATTTTTTGAAGGGTACATTGGAAAAATGTGCTAAATATTGTCAATGAGGAGAGTGAATTTTGTCTTCGAACGGCTTACAATATTAAAAAAAATTAGGCTTGGAGATAGAGCTTGGACAGCGATAATGAAATTTTTACTGTAAAGGGTTTTTCGACAAGAACTTTGTTTTGTAAATCAAAATAAAACAATAAATGTAGGGTATATTCGAAAGTTACGGACGCAAGTTTTCTTAACAAATTAAAATGAAAAATTTCAATAGAGAATAAGTCTTAACATAAAGTTAAGTCGGCATTTAGAAATATAAATATTCTGAATACAGCGACAAGCTACAAGTAATATCTGTGTTTCCAATTCGACACCAACAAATACACTGAGCTCCTGAGCTGAGCTACAGATTATTTAAACGTTACGCGCGACGATAACTGCTTGCGTCGGTTTCGACTGCATGCTATTGTATACATATATATATATATATATATATATCGACTTCGCTCATGTAATCCGTCTGGTAGCAACCTAAACCTGGCAATCATATATTGGAAAGAACAAATTGGGTGACGTCAGGCCGACCGGCGTTTCTATGCGTTAGTTATTGTAACAAGACTTAAATAAAAACAATAGCTAAACGATTGCATTCGTAATGTATTTACCTCACAAGATGTCAAATCTGATTAGATCCAAGCTTTCGAAAGAACGAACAAGCATGCATAAACCGGTGATGATCTCTCCGTACACTAGCCGACGTTGTGCTTCCAGCTCACAATCGCATTGTCTGCACACAGTCCGGGATTGAAATCGACTGTGTGTCGTGTAACTATATACATAAACACGTTGGGACGACGGTACAAAATACTATCGAATACCTTAGCTACCATGAAGACCAACGAAATAGTTCTATAATTTGACCGATTAGGTAAATTACCCATGTTATTCTTCACATTAGGTACCACAGCAATCACCAATAACGCAGATGGTAAATATAATAACAAGGAAGGCTAATGGACCCCAGAAAAACGCAAGTGCTCGACGTGAAAGCCGTGGTGTTCAGGCCATTCACCAAACCGATGCTATCTCCTAAATGCGAAATCTTATTATAGGCTGGTCTCGACTTATCATCTAAGAACTTGTGCGATGGATCTTGTGGAGATACTCAAGAAGATTCTTAAAGATATTTTGAAATATCTGCAGTCAGTGCTATAAGACAATTTTGAGAATGCATATTTTAGGAAGCGATCGGTTCAGCGTATCTTAGTCATCGAACACATGCACTCGTTTTAGCCACGTGATGTTGGCACCATCAACCAGTGGTCAATCAACGAGAGGATTCGGATGAATATTGGAGCCACCGCTGTGTTTTCATCTATACAAGTCTATCTCTTCGACAATCGTTGGAATCTCAAGGTATTCGTGGATTTTAGTGTTTTGGTGTACCTACCATGTGGCAGCGCTAATAGTTCGAAGGAAAGATGAAGCAATCTTTTTTCATTCAGTCACTTCAGACACAATCAACGCACACGTCAACTTCCTAAATTCGGTTAAATTGTTGTTTACATAAAGTTGTAACGGAACGTTACAACGTTGTTCAATTCATTTTAGGATAAATCGTTTTTTGAAATTTATCATTATTAAAAAAATATTATCTGCAACAAATATGTAAAAAAGACCGTTACGTACATTGACTTACAATTATATGGACGTCGGTCGGGTTCGCGCTAAAAAGTGTCCGAACTTATAGGGCGTTAAAATCGTATACAGAGCGTCATTCACGCTTTAGTCTTCTTTAGTGTAGAAAATTAGAAAGTACTGCGATGACATTACAATTTAAATTCAACGTTTTAGCTTTTTCACATTCCTTTACATGTCACTACGTTAAAATAGGTTGACTTGGGACATTTTTTTCTTGGTTTGTGTATTAGACCCGTCGTCCATTTATTTGTAAGTCAATGGTTACGTATTTTAAAAGTGCAACATTTTATTGCAAATCATTATCATTTGTTTCCCGTTTACATTTAACGTACTAAATAATTGTGAACGTGAAAGTTCCCGGTTTAGGGTAAGTTGAATGACACACATAACACTTGTAACGCTTATATTTGCTAATTTCATGTTTTGTATTGTACCAAATTGCACTATGTCATTGTTGCAGCTCTTTTTACGATTATATAGCTATGCACAACATAAATTTGAACCATAGTACCATCCGCTTAAAAAAAATTTAAAGATTGCGTCATCAATATCTCAAATTTAAACGATCAAATTTAATTGTTTTTTTTTTCACCACACATTGTTTTCTTTAGCTTATTTAGTTTTTTATTACCTAAATTCTTTTTTTTATATTTAGACACAATTTAAACTGCAACTCTGTTCTTAATGCGCCACCGGCAATTGCTACTACGTAGGTGCTCCCCTAATTCTCTGTTGCCGTCTGTGGACCTTCAGAACGGAAAGAAAAGTACCGTTACTACCATTTTGGTTGTCCATTGCAAGAGCTACCTTCGGGTTACACTGACTTACCTTCGGGTTACACTGAGTTACCTTCGGACTAAGTCACCTTCGGGATAATTAGCCCGAGTTACCTTCGGCTTGTACTTCACTTGGAGTTACGCTGGAGCTCAATTTACGTCCGGATTAGGACGAAGTATTCCCGCCTTCGCTCTACGGCTACCAATTGCTCCTCGTCATGTGGCCTTCCTTCTGCGCCAACAATTATATAGGGGAGTACTATACTCGGAAGTAGAAAACAATAAATCTTAAGGTCTTTTACCACGATACGTATAAAAATAAATTTATGTACCATTTTTTTATATATTCAAATTTTAAATTGTAAATAATTTTTTTCTTCTTATTATAATTATTTCAATTTTCGGATTTCTTTGTTTAATTTTCTACCCTCTTAGGGAAAATAAAACTAGGGAATCGAACCCGGTACAAAGTTCAGCTATTTGTTTTATTTTCACATGTTTCATTATTTTCAAGCAACTTTAAACTGCCTTTAAAATTTTGCAGCTTTCAATAATTTCAAAATCAATGGAATAATTTATAAACTCGGCGTTTGCCGCATATTTACCGTAACTCAAATTTCATTCTTGCTTGCTAGGGAGCGTTCTTTACGTCCATAATTCTTCTTATACCGCTTTTTCTCTCGAAACATCTATCTTCACATTCGTCGGCTACACAGTACGGACGCAATGTCTTTATACAACCGATTAATAATTTTAAATTAAATTAAATTAAAATTGTTATGAAATGTTTCAAAAATTCTTACAATAATTCTGAACTTCTTACACAATACACAGGGCGCACTATAAGTTTCCGGAACCGCTTACATAAACAATATTTAAAAAGTAATTACAACATTTGAAAATGGAACTCTTTGGCTGTGTCTTTGGCAGAACACAGTTTGTTTCATCTGATTGTCACTTTTTTTACATTGTGGCGTCATTTTAGAAATTGGATCACCATATATCCACCAATATACATCACCATGGATTTAACTCGTGAAAATTTTCGTAGTATGATATTCGACGACTTTAAGTGTAATTTAACAGCTCAGCGGAGCTTCACTCGGCTTCAAACTGCTTTTGGCGATGAAGCACCACGCAAGACGACTTAACTGTATAACTAGTTTGCAGAATTCAAATCGTGTCGTGTGGATCTCAGTGACAAATTTCGTGATGATCGCCCGTCCACTGCTGTGAACAACAAAAACCTCGATGCTGTGCGCCGTATGATCAAAACAGACAGGCATGTGACATACCATGAGATTCGGGCATCTTTAGGCACAGGCATTAGTCAAATACAATCAATACTACACAAACATTTAGGTGTGAAAAAGCTGTACTCTCGGTGGATCCCACACAATTTGACTGAGGCTCAAAAAACGGATCACGTCACCTTGTGCAAAGCCATGCTTACCAGATTCGACGAAGAGGCGTCAAATTTAGTGTAGGACATAGTAACATGTGACGAAACATGGATTTATAGTTAAGATCTCAAAACAAAGCAGCAATCGAGCGTATGGGTCTTTCGAGATGAGCTGAAACCAACCAAAGTGGCGCGCGTGCAAAGTGCCTCTAAGCGGATGATTGCTTCTTTTTTTAAATAAAACTGGATACGTGGCTATTGTTGCTTTGGAGAATCATTGTACCGTGAATAGTGATTGGTACACGACCATTTGTTTGCCGGAAGTTATTGACAAACTCCGTAAATATAGCCGTAAATGCCGTATCATCTTGCACCGTGGTGCAATTAAATTATCGTGATAATGCCAGTTTTCACACTGCAAGACAGACAAATGAATTTTCAAAGGTGAACAACGTTGACTTTATGAGCCATCCCACGTACAGTGCCGGCCTGACACCTTGTGTCTTTTGTTTATTTCCAAAAATTAAGAACCAGTTACGTAGGTCAATGATTTTCATCACCTGAATAGGCTGTCGAAGAGTATGAAAAATATGTTTCAGAGATTGCCACGGAGGAGTGGCATAAATGTTTTCAAAATTGGCTCATTCGTATGAAAAATTGCATTAACGCTAACGGAGAATGTTTTGAGAAACAATAAATTCATTTCTGACATTTTCTGATATTTTTTTCTTATTAATTCCGGAAACTTATAGTGCGCCACAAGTACAGTATCATGTTCAATGTGAAAAGTGATTAATTCCTAACAATTATGTAGTTTTCAACCAGCACATCACGCGTCCTAGGGAAACCGAGTGGCTTAGTCGTTAGGGACATCATGTGACCACTACTCACCACACCTAGTTGACTTATTATCAAGGCGTTATAGTTGCGTTGCAATAGTCTAATAAGGTAACATTAGGCGCTGTTGTAAAAGTACGAGATAAAATGCTCAATATGTAAAAATCCGTACAAACCCAATGTTGCTTGAAAACAAACTTAAAACTCCATAATAGATCATGGAAGTCACTTATTCCTGAACCTAAGAACTAACTACGCCATGGAAGGCGAAACTAATGGCTTAATATTAAAATTTACTAAGCGAAATACGAACTCTGTAACGAAGCACAGCAGAGTTCTATATTTTTCTTTTTTTCCAGTTCTATCACATTTGCGCGCGTAAAAATTTACAATTCAACATTTTTCAGTATGCCAAGCTTTTGAAAAAGGTCATAGTGTCCTTTGACCTCAATTATCTCAGGTCCCAATTTAAAATTTGTACTATGCTAGTTTCAAATTTCATGTAGGTTACACACGGCGGCTTTTAGCAGCGATGCAAGCGCGCGACCGCATCGATACAATCAATTTTCAATCGCACATTTGTTTCGATGCAATCGCGCGTTTGTATCAATGCAGTCGCGAGTTTGCATCGATGTAATCAAAGTCAAATGCTCTTTTTCATAAAACTGATTTCCATAATTTATTACTACCTACACTTACTCTTAGACGTTTTTACCTTGCAAGGCAAAAAACCAGTCTTTATCAATCTGAAGTTCAAAAAAATTAGGCACTAAACAATTATTGTATATAATTACATATTTTACTGCCTTTCTGGGCTCCTAGTCTACTAATTTTTAATCATCTCTGTTGTGTGTCGATAGAGTGTTAATGGGAGCATTTTGTACGTTTCATATTCTGCTACACACGGCGATTTTTAGCAGCGATGCAAACACGATGCAGTCGCTAACGCCGGGTGCACGAGTCTTCCACTTGCGTTTTTCGCTTGCTTGCGTGACTCGTTTCACGCATTTTCAAAGATTAGTCTTGTGTGCTCATTGTAGGACTGCTCACGAGGAGCTCGCTTGCGCCGGCCGCTTGCATTGCGTTGGTTCTTTGCGTCGCGTGTGTTTGATATTTCCACGCAAGCAACCGGGAACGTTTGCGGAGGACAGCACCACTGGTCAATCACAGTGTAGCAGCACGCGTCTAATAAAGCCAAAAAGAAGACAAGGCGCCGCGCATGTGCGCAAGTCTCCGCAACGCAAAGCGGGAGGCTCGTGAACGCCTTTCCGCGGAGGGCAGATTTCTACGCCGTGACCCAGCTAACGTAAGCAAGCGAAAGACTCGTGGCTTATTCCATTGTCGGTTTAGTAAGGTAACATCGATCGTTAGTGAATGAATGAACGAATGCCATCAGTGTTATTCCACTGACACTCTGTTGAAAGTCAACTCCCATTAAAACTGGATTTTAGCAGAATAACAAATAATATCACAATTGCAATATAAACTCAGTGAAAACACAATGGAATTATAATTACCTGTGGTTTCATGATAATTATTCCATATTTCGTAGTACTGGAGCTACTTGTGAAAGAACTCGTCCAGGGAAGTACTGCCACCTTACCTATTTCTACTGCCAAGCAGTAATGGTCACATTACTGTGTTCCGATTGTAAAGGGTAAGATAATGTGCTGGTGAAATTATAGGCACATGAGACTTGTCAACTTACGTCTCAGGGTGACGGCCGCAGGGCGGTGCCTGGGGGCACCTTTATGATTTAAAGCTCTAACTAACACTGCTACTGTTACGGGCAGGCGTGTGGTTTACTACCAGGCGCACGACTTGTTAGTCCCGTCACTTGGTATTATAAAAATATATATATTAGGGCGTGTAATAATAGTTCTGAGTTTTATTTCCTTAGCGACAAATATTATTCTGCAGGGACAAGTTGTTGGTACCAACAATTCGATACTCGAACTAATCGTACATTTCCGTTGTTTTAACAATTTTCTGTTACTTCCTGAAAGATCAGATGAAAATACATTTTCCGTAAAACTGATTGGCGTTGACCTAGATTTACCGAAGCTAAAATTATTATGAGTTTCAAAACTTGAGCAATCTTAAATGACTATTTGGATATTTTGCGACAGAAATAAATTTATGTGTTTTCGCACGTTTTCCTGAAATTACTTTTTGGTTACGTTTTACAGGTTTCGCAGTACAAAACGGGTTTCACAAACAACGCCACCAGTATATATATTATACAACCTAAGCGAGGCACAAACTTCGTCCCCTTTTCGCACGATTGGACTATGTCTGTGATTGGACTCGACTCACATTTTTTTTAGAAAAGGTTGTTTACATGGTTCGTGTCAGAATCTTAAGTTAGGATTTGTACTGACTGGAATCATCAACACAACGACACAAATAATATTACTACATATGTGCCCCTACCATGAGACTACAGTGCCAGTCATCGCTAGCGACCGCTTTATATGTTTATATATAAAATGTTGTTTCTTCTTGTGACCGCCTCTAGATACTGTATAATTTGCTATACAAAATTGTGAAGTACGCTACGCGGTCGCTAGCGACAACTGTCGCAGTAAACTCGTGGTAGAGGCATAAGTAACGAAAACGAAACAATTACTAATACAAAGATCGAACATTAATAAAAATGCCTTCGATCCGGTTGGAGTCGAAAAAGCGCCCTCAGCATACTGTGTCTGACGCTCTCCCAACTGAGCTATGGAAGGAACTAGCAGACATTACGATTTTTTTCTATGTGCTTGTTGCAGACCTTTGTGTTTGGTTTTTAACGACTTTTTTGCCGTAGAAAATTAAATATATCAAAATTTATTATTCCCTTTAGCAAACGCAATATACATTTACAACATTCGCAGAACAGATTATTGGTTTTAATGACAGAAATGCGTGTTCCGGAGGCTACGAGTTATTAACCTTGTGGCCGCCATTGACAAAACTAATTTCGTTCCCTGGGCACCAAGCCTGTAATAGTGATGACATATTATGAATTTCCACTTTATATTAATTCAATTCTCCTAAGTCAAGGAAGGACTGCACTCAACATAAAATGCAACTATAAACCCATACATAAATATAATATACAAATAACACTAAGAATATCGTAATATGTATTTATTTATTTCAATTGAAAATTAAAGAGTTTTATTGAGGCTTTAAGACGTCATTTGCGTATCAGCCAAGTTAATGTAAGACGCTTTAGAGCTGTTACGTCTACCTTTACACACACGCGCGACTTTAAGCAGCGATACAAACGCGCGATTGCATCGCCATTTATAGGCAATTGCATCGTTGCAATCGCGCGTTTGTGTCGATGCAATCGGGCGTTTGTATCGATGCAGTCGCGCGTTTGCATCGATGCAGTCACGCGTTTGCATCTATGCAATCGCTTATAAATCGCAAGTGTCGCTACACTTATCGTGCATCGCGCATTTCACGAACGCGCGTTTGTATCGCTGCTAAAAGTCGCCTTGTGTAACCACTCTTAAAGCGTCCACGGCGGCGATCAAAAGTGCCTCTACCACGACTTTTACTGAGACCGTTGTCGGTAGCGGCCACGTAAATTACTTCATAATTTTGTATGGCCAACTATAAAGCACTAGAGGCGCGGTCGCTAGAAGAAACAAAATTTTGTATACAAACATTTTACGCGGTCGCTAGCGATAATTGTCTCTGTAATCTCAAAGTACATAGGTACTGGTGTGCGTGTGCGTGTAGTGATTATTCTTCGCTGGAAACGCTGTACCAAAATTCCGAACGATCGACGAGGAACGAATGAATACCGACCGAATGAACAGTAACGAATTACCTTGAAAATTGCAGAGCCCCTGATTCGCGATCAATAAACCCAAAGTCGTAATCTACGCCCGCAGTACCTATTCAAACTTCATTACTGCGGGCCTCGTATCAAAAAGATTTAATTCAAACACGCTTTTCATTTCGGAGCTAATATGAACCCGCGGGGGAGATCCGTTTCCCGATTTTAAGATTACAACCGTTCTGCGGAATGGAATTCGTAAGAAATGATTCTACATTTAAATGGGTATAAAGCGAACAGTGCAATGGGTTCTGATGTAGTGTTAATTTCAAGCTTTTGAATATTTAAACACGGGGTAGGGCGAGAAATATAGTTTTTATGATATTATTCATACCGACATCGTCGGTAGCGTTTTAAGTGAAATGCGGTTTAAATGTGAGTTCAAACGTACGGAATTGATAACACATGTATGTAGGTACATTACAAGATCCGAAAGTGTTACGTCCTATGCGAGAAATACACTTTAGCGTTTACCGTATAGGTTTTCCTGTGTGAAAACCGCATAATCCGTATATTATCAGGATGTGGAGAGACAGTGTACATGTCCAATGCACTTAATGCTGCTCTGAGCGGTGTGTTAGCTTCAAAAATGAAAAATAACGCTTTAACGTTCGTAGCATTTAATATCATATCTTTTTACGTACCTACTAAAGAAAAAAATAACAATATTATTTCTCAATTTTTCGTTTCAGAGCGAAGCAGATGCCATACTTTGTTTGTTTAATTACGTTTTGTTTGTGTCCAGCTTAGGATAAAGGGAAATGTTGAGTGAAAAAAAAAAGATCTTTGTCGTTCCGCAGACTGAAGAGTAAATTTAATTAAGTCGAAAGGGCACTTGACTTTTTTCAATCTGAAGGCTAGCCAATTAAAAAAGTTGCTGCTGTACTGTAACCAGGGACCGGCTTAGCGATACTAAGGGGCCTAGATCTCAAATTTCCCTTTCATTCTCATAGTCTTAGCACAGATCGAAATAGGCAGTGAAAATTTAATTCAAATAAAATACAGATACGTACAGAGTGAATAATGCCTCCTTCTGAAATTCAGGAATTATTAGAAATAAAACGTAAAAACTAAAAATAAATAGTTGTAATTTTACTTACAACATTACAAAACTTATAATTATCATTATCATATTCAGCCCACATCAACCCACTACTGGGTATAGTCCTCTTCTTTATTGCGCCAATTTCCACGGTCTTGCGTCATCTGTGTCCAATGCGATACTGCATATCTGACAATATCATGAGACCATCGGGCTAGAGTGGTCTACCCACTGGCCTTTTCGCTCGTCTTAGCCACCATTCTGTGAGAAATAAATATAATAAATTACATGAAAAAAAGCCCCGGTATTGCCGTGCATCGAACATATTCGCAGACGCGCGGACAGATAACTTTTATGACATGAGGAATAAAACCCCATCCACATCAACAGATTGAACAGTGTTCTGAAAATGTTGAATACTACGATATCAGAGTCCATACTTGAGCATTTTATTCGTGTGTTGGTGTGTCAAGCAAAAAATAATAATTTAAAATATGCATCTAGCAAGTGTGCGTGTAGAGGGTTTCTTTAAAATCTAATCATTTGAGGTATGGGGAAGGTGATTAGAGATAATACGTATCATGGAGAGGACTATAGGGGCAACATATACTTTTCTTTGTTGCCAAATTCTAGTCACTTCATCTTCGACTTTCGCGTATTTATTAATTTTTTCAGATTTTCTTCTATATGTAAGTAATTTATTATTATTATTTTGGATATTTATTTTCACACATCTCACCATTCCCATAGCCTAAAAGATTAATTTTGAATTTTTAAATGGGAGAGGCGGTATTCCCCGATAATGAAAAAGTCAGCCGGGGCCAGGAACTCAGATTCAAGAATCGACGGCCAATACGTGCCGTATCGAGCAGGGCCGCTTTTTGCTTTTGTGCTGGAAGCAGCAGGTCACAGGAATGCAAGAGCCTCAAGTCGCTAGTGAGGTTCATTGGAAATAACCCGTTTGCATACAAAACAATCGGGACTATTTATTTGTGTTATTATTATTATTACCTATATACACTACCGTAGTAAAGTAATTGCTAGTTACACATCAAAATATAAAACAAGTTTTAGTAGTAGGTTTAGTAGCAATAGCTCCTTATGAAGAGTTCGTCCAGGGAAGTACTGCTGTTCCGGTTTCGAAGGGCAAGGGTGCTGTTAAAATTACAGGCACATAGGACTTGTCAACTTATGTCTCAGGGTGTCGGTCGGAGTGGCAGTGCTCCTCAGGTTTTTGTGATTTAAAGTTCTGAGTGAGCAGAGCAACTGTTATGGACAGGCGTGTCGTTTACCAACAGGCACACGACTTGTTCGTTCGTCACTCATTATTATATAAAAAAAAATACAATACAATTACTGCGAGATTTCCGGAGGAGGTACTATCCACTCTATGAGTATGCTTCCTTAAAGTTTAGGTACAATGCCAATTCCGATTTCTGCTTATTAATAAGGCGATGTTAAAGTTAAATACCAAAGTGTAGCAACTCGCAGCGAAAACAAAACTTAGACTTGTATTTGTTAATTCAAGATAATTTGGAAAGTTTGTTGTGTTTGTTATTGATACGAGTACAAAAATTGAATAAATACAAAGAAAAATCTGCCAACATCTGTTGCCTATTGTCTGTTAACAAGTGGAGTATTTTCACAAACAAATATATAAATGTCATGTTATTAAAAATATCACGATATTCAATTTTTTTTATAATAATACCACGTGTCACGCCTGTCCGCAATAGTTGCAGCGCCATTCCGTAGGTTAGCACGACAGGGCGCGACAAGTCGCGCCTTACGTGCTAGCCCTACAAAGCCTTAAATCACAAACATCTAAGGGGCACTACGTTGCCAATTAACTGTAATTTTACCAGCGTTAAATGTGTTTTAATGCTGTTCCTTTTTTAAAGGCGTAGGCAAGTCCATTCTTATTTATCTATATTAATATCCTTCCATAGTTCCGTTTATATATTTGCGTTTGTTGCAGTTAATATGCACTTGGTAATATACAAAAAAAGTTATATAATGAAGGTGCGATTTTTGTAGGGCCTTTGATTTGGTGTTTTTTATGTTTATTTTTTAATAATATCAAGTGACGGAACGAACACGTAGTGCGCCTGATGGTAAGCTACACGCCTGTCCATAACAGTTGCCACTCAGAGCTTTAAATCGCACAGGTCTGAGGGGCTCTGCCACTGCGCCCGTAACCCTGAAACATAAGTTGAAAAGTCCCATGTGTCTGTAATTTCACTAGCACCCTTACCCTTCAAAACCGTAATGTAAATGTTAAGTAATGCTGACATTACAGCTTGGCGGCAGAAATAGGTGTGAATCTAGTTCAGGGCCCTCATAACCCTAGTTACGGCCCTAGTCTCCAGGATTAGTACCGGAAAACGACAACTAGTAGAGAGTGCTTAAACTTATGCAGCGTAACTCCATAGCAACATTAGCAGTACTTTTAACTACAACGCGAGCTAAAAAAGTTGGTAACTTCACTCTTTAGTGCGAACTTTGTTTATTCACTAGCTAATTAATTTACAATGTCGCCTTCGTATTAAAAGTTTTCTTTATTACCGTTTCCACGCGGCCACATTACAGTTTACAACACATCGAGTACATAAATGCTTACTACAATGAACACTGCGCCAAATTAATTCTTGGTCCTGGGGTTCGATTCGACAACTGAGTTATCGTAGACTCAGTTGTCGACCGATTCGATTATATATCGTAAGATTTCTTTTAATTTTTATTCACAACACCCGAATCGAACGTCAAACTGTCGTATTCGAAGCCGAACCGAAATGACGTCACACCCGTACGATTATTCGAACTTCTCGACCGGAAAAGGCTACAAACGTTATTCATAACACAGTTATCGAATAAAAGTTACCGAACGTCCTATTGTTTACAAAGCAAGAATGTAATATGGAAATCTTTTATTTAAAAAAATTAAAGTCTGGATTTTGTTCAATTTTATTAATTGATTGTAAAGCAAGGCTAATGCATTCTTACATTTTTAAGTCTTAAAAATGTATATAAAAGGATTTCATTTTTCTAAAATATCGAAGTGTTCTGAATCGGGATCATGTTCTGTTTTTTTTTTGTTAAATATGAAAATAAAAATATGAAAATTAGTATATTACAGCTACTCGAAGTCCTTATTTTACCCAGACGGAGTTGCGGGCACCAACTAGATTCATATAAAAGCGTTGGGGCGCGTTCCCATTATGTCGTAACGTTTATTTTATCGTTAAACGACCTGTTCTCACTAGATCGTGACGACAATTTATCGATTCACGGCAGCCGCCTTGTCGTTTGCACGACAGAAACGTTTGTTGCACAGCCTAGGGCGCGGGAGACGAGCGGGGAGAGTAGGGAGCAGAACACGTGCAGACAGCGATAAATAAAACGTGACGACAAGAGTAACTGCGATTATCTGTTGTCAAATTTTTATCGTGACTATTTGTCATCAGACGACAGTCGTTCCAGCTCTTCCCATTGTCTTGACAGTCTGTCGTCGTAACGTCAAAATAGTCGTGAACTTATATATGTGAATATGTGACTAACTTCATTTGAATACACAATCCACACTTTAAACTGCACGACTATTTGGTCTTCATAACATAACGGGAACGCGCCCTTACGCTCGACTATATTCTCTGTCCTATTCATGGAAACTAAGAAAATACATATTGTTTCAAATTTTTTCTCTCACTGCGACTTTTTTAATTATTTTCTTCAAAGCTTTGATATTTAATTAACGTTACGAGTATGCGAATAGCAGTGTACGTCCATCATAATATGTAGCTCATTTCCTGAAAAAAAATGCAGTTTTCTTTTAGGTAGTAATATTAAAAAGACTTTTCATTCTTTTCACTAACTGTACATGAAATGAATATTAATTACTCCCAGGGCATCCTTCTTTTGCTGGAGTCCAGTCGGGTTTTTGTAATTTTATTAAAATTTGGAACAATGTGTCCTGATATCGATATAGCGCGGCAAATCGACTTACGCCAAGAGAATCGGATTTTTAATATTTATGATACTCGTTCGCACAGACGGTTTAAGCTGCGTTAATAATATATATGTAATATCGAATTTACAATTACGATTGCTAATACTTTTTGCTACCATGTAATTCTTTTGTACAGTTTTTGTTAAGTAAATAATTTTATTGAAACTTAAAGATATTTTGAAAATTCCATGTACAAACATTTTGTTATAAGATTGTATTTATTTCAAAATTTTTAACCGACTTCAAAAAAAAGGCGGAGGGTCTTAATTCGCCTGTTTTTTTGTGTTACGCGATTTGTGAACCTATTTTGATTATTCTTTTTTCGTTGGAAAGAGAGTACCTCAGTATTGGTCTTATTTATGTTGAGTGTGGGCGTTATTATTATTATTATTATTATTATTTATATTTGAAGAAAATATTCCACTTGTAAGAGTAGCAAATTAGGGGATAAATCCGGTTTATTGGATTTCAACCACTTTCCGATAATCGTGTCCAATAATTGATAGATTCAGGCGTTTTTTGCTGAAGTCCATGTTAATAAAAATGGAAGTAAATTAATTTGCTACTCCGTTTTATTACTTACCTTTTTTTATCTGCGTGAAAAAACATTCAACACAAGCGCAGCTATTTTGCACGGTTTAACCTTCACTAGGCTCGCGGAATATCAAATTAATTTACTTCCATTTGTATCGTTTTCAGTAAAACTTGGGAAACAGATGTAATTCCACAATTTTTTGAAGTTGGTTATTTTTTTAATAAAAAAGGTATAATTATTATTGGATTACAGCTCATTTAGAACCGTAAGCGTAACCTGTGATATGAGAGCCCGTCACAACACACTAAATCCGAATACCAATAAAGTTTATTTTTTTAGTTTAGTTACTGTATCTGGCTCCCGTAAAAAAATTAAGGAAATAACGTTGATGCGATCGATGAACGGCGGCAGCTTCCATCTCATTTAAATTGTTCTATCATTTATTAGTTATTATAATTATTACTCAGACGTTATTATGAACATTTTTTTAACGCACGCTCTCATAGTCCTGCACCAGGAAGACGCTTTATTGCGGGTGCCATGGACACATACATAGACACCACAAATTACATTCAAACTCACGAGAGAAATAAATGCAGGCCATACATATATTTCTTCCTGCCCGGGAATCGAACCCCGGATCTCTGCATGGCAGACCAACATGGTAACCGTTCGGCCACCGAGGCAGTTCGAATTTTTTTATAGTGTATGTATAGTTTTTTGTAAGACCATAATGCATATTTTTTGGACCATTTGTAATTATAATTATGTTCTCGATTTTAATTGGACTATTCCACTAGTCCCTACCAGCTGTTGCCCCTGGTGTGTGGACAAGTGGATTTTCTTTCTACTCTTCCCTACCACGCCGTCACTAGTTGGTTTAAGTGGAATTTCATTTCCATTTATCACTATCAATAAAATCTCTTGACGTGTAAAAAAATATCTAATTAAATATTCCCAGTAATATCTGGTTTAGTCGTTTTGTAATCGTATTTTATTTTACTTTTTGTTTGAAATACTAGCAAAACTAAATACATGACTAAATTGAGAGATAAGTGATACTAGCAAAATGATATATAAGATTTTCTCATACAATATCTCCTCACAACCTCCTGAGAATGCTTTTTCAATCGTTGCTCACCATTGTACAAGCCCTCGAACTCATGTAAGTGTGCTTGTCCAACATTGGATGGCTCAACCAACTGTAAATATTCGGTGTGATAAATATATTAATTTCAAACAATTTGTAGCGCTTACTTCTAGAGTTCGAAAATTGGTATATGTTTTTAAAAATGTTAGACATGCAGCTAGCAGCGCCCTTCCCAAATCAGCGTATGTAGCCCTCTGCCAATCACTGCTACTTTACTGCATTACATCCTGGGGTGGTGCACATAAGACCACCCTATTAAACCTGGAAAGAACGCAGAGTGCTTGTTCTTAAAGTCATCAACTTCCGTCCTCTCGATTATCCAAACCGCAAACTCCTAAATGAGTGCGATGTCCACTCTCTTCGGCAACTGTTTATCCAACAAATAATTTTGAAAAAGCACTCAATTTCTCCATTTGATTCCGTTATTTTAATCAACCACAGACGACTCGATACCTTTTCATCTTGTACACAACACATCCGCACAGCACACTCGCAGATTCTTCTGCGTCCTTGGTACATTCCTTTACTTTAAATTAAATTCTACGGTGCATTATTTCGCCATGAATAAAATAGAATGTAAAAAGACCCAGACCACATAAATACTAGAAAAGACCGTCAAATTCTGGCTGTAGTTACGATGAAACAGTGGGCTTGCTTGAAGTTGTTTCATAATTATTTTTATATAACCATTAATTTGTAACTACTAATTATTTTATTGTTAAATATAGAAAATCTGTTCTTAAGATGTAATACAAAGAAATTAGCCCAAAAAGTTGCCTAAAATAG
>NW_020654748.1:5536897-5540248 GCF_003589595.1 Hyposmocoma kahamanoa
AAAAATATAATTAACTTCAAAGTTCCGTCTTTGTATGTTTGTTTCTTGCAGTTAAAGTGTCGAATTGACTCAATGATAAGATCTTCTTCTTGGCGTGTCGAATCAATGGCGTTGTACAGGTCCTCGAGTGTGCAGGTGTAGGGACACGCAGGGCAGGACAAAAGATGTGCCATTGTCTGGGGAGAGACACTAAACGGATATGCGCTCTCCGAGCTGTAATCCCACCCATGCATGCACTCCTTGCTTCGGCCGATTTAGAGACTTCCAAGTTTGCCACGGTAGAGCATGCCCAGAAGGAGCCTCCCCGTGTGGCGTATCGAGATAGTAGTTATGCTTTCGGCGCAACCTGGGCAACGGTCGGCGACGGACCCTTCGACTACGCCTCAACGGCTAACGATAAGATGAAAAATCAATAGCGTTCCACTAAGTAAAAATTTCCGTGCGCCATCAATGTACAACGCCGCCTCGACAAGTTAGATATTAACTTGCAAAATAATTCTGCTGTCCATACCTTAACTAACGTAATCCACATTTCAAAGTCTGGGATCAGCGAAACGAAGTCTGCAATCATGAACCAAATATGCGGTTTTTTATATCTTATCTCAATAAGAAACTAATTTCAGTTTTATTGTTAAACGAGACAGCGGAGGAGAAGCTGGAAGAACTATTTTGCTAGATCAAATGGTTTAGTAGTATTTAATATTAAATAACGATCTTACAAAAAATATACGATATATCTAAGGACATTGTCTAAAGAATGTTTTAATTTGGTACACGATTGGTTGTACTTTATCCGAACATAAAATCAGGCTAAAATAAATGTCTAAAACGAATTATTTAAAGAAATGAAACTATTTTTCCGGATTTAAATCGCGTATATTTGTTTTTTCAAACAAACCACGACCTGTAAAGGGTCCGAAACGTCAGTTTGTTTGAAAAAACAAATATACGCGATTCAAATCCGGAAAAATAGTTTCATTTCCTATGTGTAACAATCGCGAAAACCTAAGAACTTGATACGAATTATTTAAGAATAAAACATCTAACTTTGTACATAATTTTTATATGGAGGTTTCTCTTTAATTAATACAGAGAACCTACCAAATTTTCGTTTTCGACTGAAGTCCTATGGTTATTAAATTCACATTTATCTCAAAATTTGCAAATTGCCCAGTGGTTTAACTACAAGCCGAGCCGTCCGATGCCCCGTCAGTCGCCATCGAGCGCTTGTCGACATCGGATTTGTGTCAAATTTTCTCCGCTTGTTCTTATTTTATTCATATTAATTTATGGCGCGCGGATTGCGGGAAGCTAGAAAGGCGACCCCCCCCCCCCCACACTTATCTTTTAAAATCGAATCTAATCGTAACTATAAATCCATGTTTCGTCACCTGTTACTATGTTTCACACCAAATTTGACGCCCATTCGTTGAATCTGGTAAGCATGGCATTGCACCAAAAGCAATTTGAAGCCGAGCAAAGCTCCGCTGAGCTGTCGAATTACATTTAAAGTCGTAGAAAATCATACTACGAAAATTTTTACGAGTTAAATATATGGTGATGTAGACAACCAATTTCTAAAATGACGCCACAATATAAAAACAAGTAACAGTCAGATGAAACAAACTGTATTCTACAGCCAAAGAGTTCCCTTTTCAAATGTTGTAATTACTTTTTAAATATAGTAAGTGGCCAGTTCGGGAAACTTATAGTGCGCCCTATGTAATAGGGTTCGTTTTGCTTAGATCAGGCGGTAGGGATACTGGCTTTACTTCAGGATTTATTCTTTTACAAACGAATTAAAGCCATTTCAAAAATGTATATCGTATACTATACATGTTCTATTTCATTTAGTTGATATAAAAAAAATCATTGGTATTTGTAAAGTACCTGTTGAGTCATTGACCTACCAACAAAATTGAATAAAGCGATTTTCTTGCAAATTTCGAGGTAAGTTTATTTTTTTTCTATCGTGAAAATTTTTAGGAACCGTGTGTCCCACCGCATATCCTCAATGTTACTTTATACTTTTTCCAAGTGATTGATTCAACACTGTCACTATTGTGTGCGAAATCAACCAAAATCATTTGAGGTTATATAGGCTCTAGCAAAATCAACGTAATTAACATTTTTCACTTGTTTCAAACTTGAGGTTCCAATATCTCGTAAGTTACTGACATGCAAATATTTTAGCTATGACAAGGAGTGCAGAGTTTTATTTACAGTTTGACAAAAGTGTTATTCATACAAAGTCCTCGTCATTCAAGCCTCGCGCTATAATGAAAAGATAATTGCGTAATTAATACAGCGCTAACCGCTTCTGCCGAGGCTTATTCAAAAGCAATGTTTGCATGCATATACGAAATTACACGTTTGTTGATTAGACCTGTTTAAAGTTGATATCACACTGTCTGACACTGTACTAGAAGGTTTTCGGGTTTTGTTATTAATCTATTTAGTAGCAGTAGAGATCTATGTGAAGGAGTTCATCCAGGGAAATATTGCCACCTTACTTATTTCTGCCGCCAACCAGTACACGGACTTTACAACTTACGTCTTAGGGCGACGGGTGCAATTGCAGTGCCAACTGTTACAGACAGAAGTATCGCTTACCGCCAGGTGCACGTCTTTTACATCCCGTCACATAGTATCATAAAAAAAATCTACAATTCAAATTTTCTACAAAATGATATAACAACAATTATAACTTTTTGTTCAGTGTAAAGAAAGTTTTTTACAGGCTTAACCTTTAGAATATAATAGAATTATTTATTTCAGGCCATGATCCATAGTAACGTTAGTAAAACAGTAAATTTTTCTTACGTGCTATGGGTTTTCTTTTATTTTTATAATTAATAGACACACGCTTGGCCACAATTTCACCTGATGTTGAGCGACGATGTGACCGACGATGGTATGCGTTTGCCTAAAAAATGCCTAATGCCTATTCACTCTATACATGTACTAAGGTTGGCAAGGTTAGTACAATACAAAATGACTTAATGCTAAAGAAATGCCACGTCAAGCCCACTACCCTACACACGTGTAGTTGCACCAAATGTTGTTGGTAGGGGGCAGTCCAGCCAACAAAAAGTTGGCAACAACGGCTGCGATGTTATTAGCGCTGCCACGTATACGCATCATGAGTGAGGCAGCCCTGTGACCCATCTGTGACCTGTGAGCCGTAAAATTTATTTTGGTATGACCTTATTATATTACTAGTGAATGACGTTCTAATAAATTTTTTAAGCCAATTTGATCTTTGATTACAATACAAAAATGCAAATTTCAACCAAAAAGCTGGAATTCCTTTACACTTTTCTGTTGAATGTGTAAGAAGGCTCTCAGAAC
>NW_020654748.1:5540258-5551170 GCF_003589595.1 Hyposmocoma kahamanoa
GTTGAATGTGTAAGAAGGCTCTCAGAACCAAACGAGGGTCAGGTATCGTAGGGCAAAGACTGTACCTACTTGCAGCACTGTAATAAAATACAGCTAGAAAAACCAATTAACCAAACAGAATAATGTACGAGAAGCTTATTAATATTCTATGCCCGCACATGAAGATTGTACACGTCACAAAAATTATAAGGTAACTTGTAGTCATGATAATACTATTTGAGAGTCAGGTTCTTGTCGGTGTAGCCTTCTTCACTCCCAATGCTCCATGGCCCTACTTGACCTCTTCATAGCAGCTCACCTTGACGTCCTTCTTCTTCTTCGTAGCGTGTCGACTCTGATGTTTACATTTGTGAGGACCAGTACTCAGCGACAACATTATCAGTGGCACGCAGGACAAGACAAAAGATGTGCTATAGTCTGGGGAGAGACACGTCCTTTTTTATTTGTGCACTTTATGCCATTCTTGGTCTTCCTTTCTTTCATTTTAATCCATGACTAAGATATTGCAAATTGCAATAGTAAAAATTTTAGATTAGCCATATCTACCGTATGTGCCCAGAGAAATGGGCATGTGTCATCGTATAGTAGACGGCAAGATGTGATCTTAAATTACTACCGATAGATTCCGAGGGAGCGAACAAAATAATGGTGAAATCATATACTCATGTAATAACAATACTTAACAATTTCTATCTTACGTATTTTTCTGTCAATACAAATATCTCATAACCCTTCCATAGCAAACACAATATACAATATCCAACAAATAAGGGTCAACATTAACATAAGGTAATATTTATTTACAATAGCAAAGGGAAAAACAAATTCACATTGCAAATAAATGCTTTATGTTTATGGCGATAGGGCTCATGAAGACTGTATTCTATATGCGAGTCATTTATTGTATATATAGGTTAATTTCTATGAAGAGATATATATACTTCTGCTGCAAATAAAAGCCAGTCAAGAGCGTGCCGCTTACGCACGTAACTGGTTTTTTAGGAAATCCACTACATCAATCTATTTATAAATTTACGTTTTAGTAAATAATGATCATGTTACTTCATATAATATCATTTCATTATTAATATACAAATACATTCCGCTAAAAAATGAGAATTCACCATAATTTGCAGAAGTTGCAAATTGTACCCTTAACAGAAGACTGCTGCTAATAGACAGAGAGATGATCGTCTAGACTAATTAATTCTACAGTCGCTTTCTACAATATCTAAGGGATAAAGATTGATATATTTCTTAAGAGGGAAGTCCTTGGAGAATATATAATATATTAGATAATATATAAGATATATCGTGTAACTTAGCTTTGAGCGAAAATGCTAATTTGGATTAAATCGAATGAACAACTAAACTACAAAATTCGAAATGCGGCTGAGCCCATTAATAGACTACGCTCTTAACCCATCTCGCGTCCTACGTTAACGAGGTGTCCCTAACGATTTTGGTAAAACAATTTTATCGATTTTTATATATTTTTTCTTAAACACATCGTGTGTCTTTAGGACGCGTGACGATTTAACTAGCGCATTTCCATCTACGGAACCCTAAACCATTCGCAAAAAGCGAACAATAACTTGCACGCATTGATATTCTAACGAATGAAGGAAACGAAGAGTTCGCGTAGAACAATTTGTGTGTAACTTATTAGGTACGTTTGGCTACAAATGAGGTTATAAGACTCATCCAGAAGATATTTTCCTGTGGATATTATTTTCTTCTTCGTCCATACCGGTTTAGATTTACTGCAAGGGACCACAATAACTACGTTTACTGCATATTTTGTTTGGTTTTACACTGGCACATATTTTTTCTCGTCTAATTGAACACTGCTTCCTAAGATAAGAGTCTACTTTAGGAGCCAGAGTCTGACATTTGTTACGCCTTTCTTTTATCGTCTGTTTTGTATAAGAGACGATAAAAGACTTAATCCATAGTCATAAATCTTGTTATGCTTGCTCTGTACTATTTGATACGTTAAAGTATTTGAATAAAAACGTTTTTATTGTTATAATTGAGACAAAGATTGAACAATGTCAAATAAAGTTTGAATCATCGAACAAATTGTCATAGTTTTCTCACAGGTGGCGCGCTAGGGCAAAAAAAACAGTTAAAAACCAAAAATTAAGATCTGCAGCATGCACATAGGGAAATTCTTAAGGTTTGCTAACTCGTTCCGTAGACCAGATGGAAGAATATGTCGCTGATGGTTCAAGACTAGCTGGAAGGAATTTTATTTGAGTTTTGTTACATTTTTGTATCCATATAACTAGAAATTAGACTTAAAGAAGGCTAAAACATTTTACGAACGAAATAAGTCGATAATTTTTTATGCTTAAGAAAAAGAGAAATATTACTATTTGAAATATACATAATTTGTTTCATGTAGTTCGTATTATTTTTATAACTTCCATGTGATAAAAAGCACTTTTGTGACATGATTACGTTATTTGTTATACTAAGGCGACATATTATTGTTTTTTTAATGTTGAATTAATAATAAATATAAAGTAATAATAATAATTAACAATAAATATAAATTTTAGTTGCAGTAGAGCTCGCTGTGAAAGAGTTCGTCCAGGGTAGTACTGTCAGCATTACTGCGTTCCGCTTTTGAAGGGTAAAGGGTGCTAGTGAACTTACAGGCAGATGGGACTTGTTAAGTTATGTCTCAGAATGACGAGCGCAGTGGCAGTGCCCCCAGATTATTACAATTTAAAGCTCTGAGTGGCACTGCAACTGTTATGGGTAGGGGTGTAACTTACCATCAGGCACAAACGGCTCGTTCGTCCCGTCACTTGAAAAATAAAATAAATTAAAACGACGGTAATCTTCAATACAAAACATAGAATATTTAAATTAATTGCTTAAAACTCTATTGAAGAAAAGGCGTTTTGCGTCTGCGTTTTGCTGGTTTCTTATATTATATCTTGATTTAGTAAGTATTTTCCGCTGGAGACCTCGCAGTATGTGGAGACGAGTGCCTTTTCAATGTACACAATGAAGAAGAAACCTTATTCACTGAATCGGACATTTGTTACACAAGTTTTAAACTGTAAATTATACATACCGACCCTTTAGCTAAGTGTCTTAAGATCATTTCACCATGTACATAGAACAGGTAGAGAATGAAATTGAAATTAATAATATACACGTGTATATAATATATACATAATAACTTACCACAGCATGTATCCTTTTGTACTTTTGATGTTTACTCATGGTTGTTTATTGATAGACCGTGAGTAGAGAAACACTGAGGCCCAAAATACTTGACTGACTAAGCCTTACTTAGGTTGGAATTTTGGAGTATTAAATCATAGATTTATTACTTTAATGTAATGTAATACAATAAAGGCAAATACTTTATTGGATATGTATCTAAACGTAATAAACGTTATATTGTGATAATATCCATTATGTTTTGTGAAATTATTGCACTAGTTTGCTATAATTTTTGATAAAAAAGAGCGAACACAAAAAATCCTTTGATCTGACAAGATTGGAACCTGTGTATGTGTGTGTTGCTAATCTAGTTCAACCGCTCTACCAATTGAGCTGCAAGTCTGACTCGACCGAGTCAGCAGATCTCACGAATTTTTCTATGCGATTGTTACAAATGGTTTTTAGCGCCACTTATGAGAAATCTATGAAAGTTTTTCTTCACTCAACCAGGCACCTTTGCAGCTACCAAAGATTGACAAGAGATGTCGTATTAAGATTTGTAATATTTTTAATGAATAACGTAATGTTTTCTTACTATGTAATTAATTTATTTTTGTAAAATTACTCCATTAGATTGTTATAATTTTTTATAACAAAAGTGTATCATGATCCCATTGAATTTATGATAATAACGGTCTAAGACACACGGCGCCTCAAGTATTAAGTTCCAAAAAAATCTGTGTGCATCTGCAATTGCCTCTATTAGTTCTAGTAAGTTCTAGTATCCTTAGTGCGATAAAAAGCTCCTCTTTCCCTAACGGAGCACATAAATTAGCGATTTCTCGATTAAGCGCCTTCAGACACCGCAATCAAATAAATCCATCCTTGGAGTCTTGAACGAAATATTGATTTCACTCTTGTAGCCCTTCTCCAATTAGAGTTGTAAAAGCCATTTCAAAAGTTCTTACTTATTTGTGACTTACACAAGATAGGGGTTAGGGGTAGGCCTTGGGGAAGAACATTTAGAATTATGACAAATGTGCTCGGGATTGTCATTAATAACCTGTCTGTCTCAAATTAGTTAATTGTCTGTACTTTTAGTATCAGAGTAACGGAAGTCCGGGAGTATCACTCAGAACTAGGGCGTGCAAAAACCGAGTGATTTTGAAAACCGATTTTTTCGGTTTTTAACTTTCGATTACCCAGTTATTTATTTTTTTGGGATTTTTTAAATGTTTCCCCTAAATATTTCTTTAAAAGTGTGAGAAAACTAAAAGAGACATCAAATCAGTGCTTTATAGTTTTGTTTTGTTTTTATTTATAGTTATTTTTATTATTTGTAGAATTCACAGTTAATGCGATCAATCAATCAAAACATGTCAACAATACAAGTAAATTAAAATTGCATTCATATTTAAAGACAAGAATCTTTTTTCTTGTCTTTAAATATGCATGCAAAAATCTTTTTCAGTTCGATTTTATGTAGTATTTATAGCGTTAGGTTTAAAAATCAGACTTACGAATATAACAATTACTTTATCGGATTTACGAGTCACGTTTTTATTTCTAAAAAAACTTGACGAAAAGAAGTTTCTACATTAATTTCTTCCTAAAAAATTTTTTTTGCTCCTGTAAACATTAATAAAAGGCCCTGAATTTGGCAATTACGTTGCTATAACGACGACACTACACATGAAGGGAAAATCAACGATTTTTTAAAATGTTATTGAATACTGACACCCAAAGGCTACCCTCCCCCGGCTTGGGGACGCTGTCGCTGTACTGTAGTCAGGTGCCCGAGTTTAGTTAGCTATTATTTATAATTATTTGTCACAATTCCTTTTAAGACAAAACCGAGAATCCTGAAAAACTCGGGTTTTCCTAGGTTTTTGGTAAACCGAGTAACCGGTTTGCATGCCCTACTCAGAACACCCAGACGGGAACCAATTAAAAAAGATTTACTATCCTAAATTGTTTTATATAGGAGTTTAATTTGAGTCGCCCTTTTTTTTAACTCTAGTATTTAATAACTGTAACGCCGAGGTGATCATGGACTGTTGTCAAAATGATTATCATATCTTCTACTCTAGTTGAATGATATTGTGATGATGATGAGGCAGATTTAAAAACATAAAACGATTAATTCTAAATATAAACAATTTTTTTACGATATTTAAAACTAACAAAGGCGTCTACATATATGTATATACGGGTTAAAGATTAAGTACTAATTTTCAAAAAATAATAAGGTTCTAAATGTTTTCGTTCATTTATAGTCCCTAATTTTTATTTTAAAACACACTGTAATGTGTAAGAGTTAATTGTTCTGTAAACGGAGAGTGATATTTTATACAGAGGGATAACGATGTTGGAATTGATGGTACAATCTCTCTAATCTCGGAGTTTGGGAGTGTTTGCTTTGGTTTAAATCTGTGAGTAATGTTTATAAGAGTGATTAAAGGTTGTATAGGATGTATGTAAAACATTTACTTCAAAGTAAATGTGTTACTTAGGCAAGTGACAAGTTTGTCGCAAGAAATGTAGCTAAAAAAACTATTTTTAATAATTACGATCGAGCGCGATATTTTAAAATGCTGACACAGCAATTATTCCTGTTTATGATGACGTTAACTTTGAGTTTTAAGAGTCTATGCTACCTCAAATGGCGTTGGGTGATTCCGCATAGCACTGTGTGTGTTGAATGAATCACTTTGGAAAAAATATATAGTAAAATTAAAGATATACACTGATTATTATATGGTGTAAAACGTGTGAAAACACGATTCCAAAAATTTTCACGATAGAAAAAAACACAAACTTACCTCGAAATTTTGCAAGAAAACCGCAGTATTCAATAGGTACTTTACATACACCAGTGATTTTTTTAATATCAACTGAACTGAATAGAACACGTATACTAGACGACATGTGTACATTTTTCAAATGACTTTAATTAAGTTTGTAAATAAAAAAATCTGAAATGAAGCCAGTATCCTTACCGTTCGACCCATGCAAAATGAACCGTACTAGTACGGGAAAAATTTGAATTTGAGCAGAGGTAGTATCGACTCTTAATCATTTGCGTTATGTTTTAACTTCTGATGAACGGTCATATTAACTTCATTATTATTTCGTAATATATTAGAATAAATTCCATTTTTTAATTAATAGAAAAATGGCTAGTTAAGTAAGTTGGCAGAATTTCCCTGGACGAACTCTTTCACAAGGAGCTCTACGGCTGCTGAAGGTATACTCGCGAAGTTTCCCTCCACCGAAAAGCTCATGGTAAATTTGAAATTAAATTTTGCACTTAAATTCTGAAAAAACCAGAGGTAGGTAAAGGCCTGGATTTCAACCCACGCCTTTCTACATGAGAGGCAGTAGGACAAATGGTTAGGTTAGCATGGCTTTGATTATTATAGTATTTAAGAGACTATATATATTATACCCCTTTAAGTTTGCAATTTTATCATCTTTCTTAATTCGTGCGTGATTACAGTCGTGTATTTTTAATTAAATTTATCGTCATATTAAAGCGGAAAGCACACGCTCCGTGTCGCAGTGCAGAGCGGTAGAGCACGAGATACTATTATATTTGACTGATTACAAACAGATAACCGCTATCTTTCCACTTTTTATACAAACCAATAAAATAAGTTGTCCGGGTACGTGTTTTCATGTCGAAATTTTATCTGTAAGGCATTTTGTTCACGAAAACGGAAACGAATTTTTGAAAGCATTTCTCGAAGCTCAATTCGCAGATCTGAGAAAAGGATGTCAGATCTATGATCATGTAGTGAATTTTATAACTGCAATATAGGGTAAGCCATTGCAAATTTTTAGTTAATATACTTGAAGTCCTAATGTATTCCTATTAATAGGCAAGAATTGTCATTAAATAAAGTTCTTTAATATAGGACAAGTAAAAAAAGAACAGACTTTTCTACTTTTAACTAGTTGTTTTTTGTTGTTTTAATTCATTGAGTTAGTTGTGCGTGATATTTTTTAATGATTAATTAAACATACAATGAATAATATAATATAAGGAAATATTACATATGAATAATATTTCTTTTTTAAATGTTTTGTAGAGAAAGAGGTAAACTTATTTAAAGCGTGATACAAAGAAATGTTATAAATTAACGTCGTGGTAAATTTATTTTATGAGAAATTCCTTATATGGGAAATATATGTGGCAGTAGTATTTCCTTTGTCCACAAGTCTCGGAGCAAGTGGTACGAGTAACGAGCGCACTGGGACGAGTTGGACACTTGCCCCGGATTATGCGCGATTAGTGGCCATTCATGGCCGCCCTTGTGTACCCAACGTTTTTTCTCCCCCAGATACCCTCAAAATAAATACACGATAATGGCCCACTCTATTATCTCTTATTTGTTTAGGATCCTAGAATTCGTGACGGAAATGAACATTGTTAAAGTGGTTGCGTAAAGAGCATACAAATTCGGCGGTTGTCATTGTTGTCAATTATGTAGAGAATGCGTTGCGGCGCGTTCGATGTGATGAGCACGCAGAAGTCATTGTATGTAGAATCTGCGTAGCGGCGCGTTCGATGTGACGAGCACGTAGAACTTATTGTACGTAGAATACGCGTAGCGGCGTCCTCGATGTACTGAGCTCGTAGGAATTGTACATAGAATATGTGCAGCAGCGCGCTCGGTGCGACGAGCTTGTAGAAATTATTGTATGTAGAATACGCGTACGCGTGCACTCGATATGAAGAGCTTGTAGGTGTTGTAATATAATCTCATATCTTTTGTTACATTAGAATGTGGTCCTTTGCAACATTGAAGCAAGTAGCCATCTCGTTGTTGAGTCGAGTTAAAATGAGACAAGTTGTGTGTGCTGCTGTGAGCAAGTCGATACAAACCAATGCTATGCTAAAGTTATTTTATGTAAGAACCACCTTAGGATCATCGTTTGAACAACATTTTAAACGAATGTCGCGGGTAAAATGTGGACGATTATTTTTATTTTGACTAAAATTGCATTTTCCTTGACGCCAAATGCTTATTTCCTCCATAAATTCAACGGGACGCGAGCAGGAATCGCCTTAAAATGCTTTTATTTGTGCAACAAACTAGCAGTGTTCGGTGTCCGCGAGCGTAAAAATATTCAGCTGGAGCCAGCCTCATATATTTTATTTTCCAGTGACAGTAAAACTTGGGCGCACTTACCCTAACCTATCTTAAAAACTTGCCCGGCGAGAAATTGCAACGCCTGGCGATTTCTCTCCATTAAATTTATCAGAAAGTACCCGTAATTGGACGCTTTAATCCCATTAAAGTCGGAAAGCGCATTCATAACCTATTTTCATCCTTGCAAATTGATCATAGACGTTACCTGAATAATGTATTTAGTTTATATAATGACTTTTAAACGTTTTATCTTTTATTCTCAAAGGAGCACCTTCGCTCTTCCCTTATCCCTTCGACAATGAATTTAAGCAAATTTTATAATAAGGGAGACATCGTAAAGTACTTAAAACTTGGGAGGTGCACAATTTGTACCAAGATTGTTTGTTTGAAGATAAAGAGCTCAATAATGGAACTTGAGGCCTTGAAATATATTAACAGATTTTAGCACTCAAATTGGTTATTTCATGAATATTATATCCATTTTGTACACAGATTATTGTTGTAGAAAATTGTAACACTCGTATACAAGATGGAACAATGAAGTCCGATCATACTTCAACCGGGGACCGAGTCATGAATAGAAAAACATTAAACAAAACAAATTCCTATAAAAAACTTCAAAGGGCTCTTGGTAATTTCAGTGATGAAACAAGATATTGTATTATAAAGTTTTAAAGAATTCTTTAAAAAATTTATAATTAGTATTCTTCTTAAACTAAAATCGTTGTCGACATTAATACGAAAATGTTCACAAAGGTTATTGGACAAGCAATCCGGGAGGAAGGTTCCTTTTCATTTGTCTTACGTGTTGTTCTTTAATATTTTAGAAGTTTAATTGTAATCTCGTTGTCGTCTTTACTAAGTGTGTATGTGTGTATGCGCGTGCGAGTGTGTGAGTGCGAGTGCGAGTTTAGGAGCGAGCGCGAGTGCGTGTGTTTGTGCGTGTTTGTTAAATGTTAATATCTTCTTAATCACTATGGCCTATAGTAGAGTATCAGCGAGAGCGCAAGGGCGTATGCCTTTCCGAAGTCTATATTGTCCTCGGTGAAAACGCGCTGACGTATGGTCTCGCTGTTAAAACCGCATACCAGCTGGTCTCGTAAACTTTCTTCTAACTAACCACCGAATTCGCAAGTCTTTGACATTTTTTTCAAAACAGCTACGTATTCTGCAATTGTTTCGTTATTGTTCTTTTCCCGATGACGAAATTTATATCTTTCCGATAATATACTGGATTTCGGTTGCAGGTGTTTTTCTAAAATACCCACTAATTCTTTAAACGTTTTACCTGACAGTTTGTCCGGAGTGCAAAGATTAACTAATAATTCATAATACTCGGCTCCCATAACTGTAATTAACGTCGGCACTTGTCGCTCTGTTTTAATTTCGTTCAGTACAAAGTACTGTTCTAAACGTTCTACATATAATTTCCAGTTATCGGAACGCAGATTAAATTCCGAGATTTTTCCGATCGACATTCTCGGTTAGGTACTAGACACACACACTTCAATTAGGTTCGAACACAACTCGTCGCCACTGAAAAATCTATGCTTAGCATATATAGCCTATACCTATTAGGAGCTTCGATAGTAGGTACTGATTGAAACACGTCTTGACACCACAGCGTATATTGCAAGACAAAAGAAAGATACAGAGAAAAAACACTTATACCTACTTAATTAATTGTTAACATAAAACTACCCTTTATTGCATACATCACAGTTACAAGTTAGTAAGGCTATAGTTATCGGTAGAGCTCTATACAAAGGTACAAAATCTTCTCGTAATAACACATGGACAACCCTTACTGTAGACTGGCACGAAAATTAATCAAACTCGAATGGCAAGAGCTTCACACTCCAACTGCCGCCCTAACGGGTCATGGTCCATACAATAAACTCCTTTTCAATTTAGGTATCACAGACACCCCAGCCCTCTATGCAGAGCGTTCATGGAGGAGGGTGGATGGAAACGGCTACGCATATCATTGCTTCGGCGTGGCCAACTACAGGGCGAAGCACCTTGAATTGCCGAAGTCGCTCCCCGAAGTCTTCAACAAACAGAGAAGGTAGCTGAGCTTCCTGGAGGAGATTGGTTGGCACGAGTAGTACCCTGCACCCACCACACGCAAAATAAGCGCCTTGACGTCGAGTTGCGGACACCAGCCCGTTACACCAAGTACCAAGTCCTCGGTAGATGATGTGTAATTTCTCTTTTTGTTACATAACATGTCAAATAAAGTCATATTAATTTTGATTGAAGTATAAAAAATACATTCGTTAGTGAGTCTCCGGGTAGGTCATATAATTTGCGGACACCTATCTAAAGTACGCGAGCATCAGGACGGAGTGACACAGAGGGCGCAAAATTAAATAGTCCTGGCGGTAATAAAAGCAACTTAATAGGGGTACGCGACGTTGGGGAATTTTTATTACGTAAGCGTACCCTTGGGATTAAGGGATGAAGACATATCGCCTCACTTTCTGCACTAGTTACAATGATTAAGATCTCGGGAGACATGTGTGACTAAGTGGGATGTGTGAGAGGCGTAAATTTGGGATTTTACCCTTTTA
>NW_020654748.1:5551570-5579023 GCF_003589595.1 Hyposmocoma kahamanoa
ATACCTACGAATTAATTTCAAAAGAAACATCGTGATGAAAACAGTACGTTGGAGAAAGTTCACAACCTCTGAACACGTGTAAGGTTCCCAACCCGCATTGAGTTAACGTGGCGGACAATGTCTCAAATTCTCTTTTTGTATATATAATATCAAGCGACGGGACGAAAAAGTCGAGCGCCTGATGGTAAACTGCACGCCTGTCCATAACAGTTGCAGTGTCACTCAGAACTTTAACTCGCAAAGATCTGAGGGACATTGTCACTGCGCCCGTCACCCTGAGACATAAGTTGACAAGTATGATTATATTATATTGTATGTATATTTATGTGTGTAAATTATATATTATAATTGTTTATAAATTTTGTTCATGTACGTATTTAATCTTTGCTAGTTATGTTATAGAGCTCTCCCGCCACTAGTACTGTGTTGTGAGCAAAAAAATTAGTTTACCTTACACAATTGTACGGCCAATTCGAAATTGGACTGGAAAACAAACATTGACGACCTCGGTGGGCCAACGGTTTGCACTGTGGACATTGGGTGTGAAGATCCCAGGTTCGATTCCCTGCAGGATCAATTTGGGATATTATCTTTTCAAATTGGTTCATGTCTGGGTGTTCTGTGAAACTGCCCCAGAGTGAACCCCGATGCTTATTAGGTAATTAATTGGTATGATTATTTGGCACCTTATTACATTATTATTTTTGTGTCAATTGGGTTTTGAAAATGTATGATAATTGGCTGAAATATAGTCGCATTTTTGTTACACCTGTATATTAAGGCAAATCCATTTTGGACAGGTTCAGCAGTGCACAAATGTGTTAAAACGCCACTCTTAAAAATTGTTCAAGATAATCACAGAAATGTTACGCATATTTCAAAGGTCACGTCCCTAGAGCGCTCTGTCGAACTTTCCTTGTCGGCTTCGGTCATCAAAGCTAGAAAGTTATTTTGTTCGCGATATCATAATTTTTTACTTCAGTCCACTCCATTTTCATTCATTCGAGCTGAATAGTATAATATTTCATCTTGGGAGTACACTTTTTCTTTTATCGATTGTGTATGCGGTATTAATTAGAGAGCTAGTATTCCGCCCTCACTTGTCGTAATTAACGCATTTTAGTAACTTTCGAAATATTGGCACTTAAATTTTTATCTAGATAATTGACATTCCTTTAGGTGACATTAAAAATTTAACTTAATTTTTAAAATTTAGCGTAACGTTAAAATTGAAACTAACTAAGGTATTAAAAAGGTTAGGCGGGGTTGTAGATCTTGCCTTGCTGATCCCGGATATGTTAACACATTTGCGTTTGCCGGTTGATATGCTGTAGCAGATATTTTTGTCATACATTAATGCAAACATTCATAAACGTTTTTTGTACGGGCTATTAAAATAATGTAACAAATAATGATAATGACGACAACGAACGTTGACGTTTATCATCGAGTATATAACCAGAAATAGAGACGAAATGTCATGTAATTTGTTTGAAAACTGTTCTGCCATATCATTACTGCGACAACCGCGCTCCGATGGGCCAGCCCGAGTTCGAAACGATTCGTCGTCAACTGTTTCACTTCAAATCAACCAGTTAACTTGAGCTTTGCTATAATGGACGAAAATTGCAAAATTACATATTTAATATTTAATTACCGATGAAATGTGATTCCGTTTGTTTTGTAATTAGATGTTTTGTTGTTTTTCCCACACCACCGAATATAACAGCCTTTTTTTAGAGATATTATCTTTATTATAATAAATACAGAATATTATTTGGAATATACGGAGACGTACGCACAGGTCAGTAGTTGGCCTGTCTATATTTCAGTGCAAACGGGAGTTGATATTTATAAGAGCTGTATCGCTAATGTGTTACCAGGAATATATGGCCCTTATTTCGTCTCTATTTCTGGTTATGTACACGATGACGTTTATAAACCGCCCGCCGACGATGCGCGTGTATGCCATCGTTCATTGGTATGTGTGAGTAGTGCTTACTTAAGGACTAGCCACACATATCCGGGCCGTGCCCGGGACGTGGACGGGGCGTGCTAGTTTGTATGAACTGCGGACCCGTCCTGGCGCCGGCCCGAACAAGGACATGTGTGAACGAGTTCATACAAAAAAATATACACAACTATAATTTTTTGAGCCCCTGACGGAGTACGGCCCGTCCACGTCCCGGCCACGGCCCAGATATGTGTGGATAGACCTTTATCCTGTGAAATTTCGATACCGAGTGTCGCTAGACATGCAATATTTTCATATGTTGTAGAGCAATGACGTCACTATTAAGATTTTGTATGGCCAAATAGCGTAGGCCATGTAACGATGAAATAAAAGAAATTAAACGCCATATACTCCGTACAACCAATTATTTAAATTTGACGTAGGCATGCCTTCGAAGTTTCTTATTTATTGACATACAACTATAAATATAAATGCTATACTTCCAAGAGAGACTCTTTTTATTTTATTTTAGTGAAGCGACGTGTTCTTCAGCTCTGATATTTAATTATGTAACGATGATTATTGAAGTCGATGCATTTTGGTACCTGTCTAATAAATTATTATGTAATGCATTCACTTACAAATAAATAGACGACGGGTCTAATACAAAAACTACGAAAAAAATGTCCCAAGTCAACCTATTTAAGCGTAGTCACATGTAAAGGAATATGAAAAAGCTAAAACGTTGAATTAAATTGTAATGTCATCGCAGTACTGTCTAATTTTGCTGTCAGTCGAACAAACGAAGACTAAAGCGTGAATGACGCTCTGTATACAATTTTAACGCCCTGTAAGTTCGGACACTTTTTAGCGCGGACCCGACGTCCATATGTCAATTATAAGTCAATGATGAAATGAAATAAATTATAAAAAAATATAATAAATTCTTATTGTTTATTAGAATGAATCGTTGGATTCTTCTTAATAAGAACGGCGATCATCACTTGAATCCTCAGTAACATTAATTATTAATTCTTGAGTACAGAAATTGTCAAACGCAACATTACAATCCCAATCTGGCTATATTTTCTTTTTTGAACCCGCTCACATTCACGATTTAAACTTCTTCATAAATAAAATCAATTGTTATAAAAAATCGAATCGGAAACCCATTAGGACTTTTATTTTATTATGAGAATTCGACCTATCAAAAGAGTAGCTCGCGCAAATGTGTTAATAACTCTATTCCGCTAAAAATGTCGATTACGTTAGTTATTATGATATGTTAAGGAAGGAAGTGTTTTAGTTCCTTTGGGAATGTCGCGTACTATTTGCTAAATCCGAAATCATTCGAGCTTTACGGAAATAATTATTGTTGAGAAACTATCTATAATCCGGCAAAATGTCGAAACTTTTAATTGATAAGTTACGTATTCGTTCGTATTCCAGCTAGAACTTTCTGTAATTCAAATATAGTATCAACTATTAATCCAATATTATCCTTATGCGTAAAGTATTCATATTTTAATTACAGTAGTGAATGATGAACGGAGAACTCATGAAGTAGAATGAAATTGGTTAATAATGCAATCGACCACTTCTGTAAAACTCGAAGGAGTTGGAATGATTGTTGTTAGAATGAGGAAAAAGTGTAACGCAGGTTGGGTTGTGGTGGCATTTTTGACTTTCATATTCTACGTCTTTTTTTTGTGGTACAAGTCGACGGATATAGTGCTATCGTATAGGAGAAACTATAAGAAAAAAAAAGAGATAAGACTAAAAATAGCGTACAGTGAACTAATAAAGAAAAACGTCAAAGTGAGCAACTATAAAAAGGTCAAAGACCTGGCTATGAACCGTGAGGAATGAAGGAGCTACACTGACAAGAGTCAGGTTCTTAAATAGGATGATGATGAAGTAGAAGACAAACAGCCAGACGAGCCACTTAGTGGGAGGTGATCTTTTTCTTCAACCTTTAGTTATCCGTGACTGAATGTAATCCTGGTAGGTAATCATTTGCGCGCCATTCTTTTCGATCTTGGGCTATTTGCATCCAGATTTTTCCGGTCGTGAAGATGCTGACCGCTTTTATCGTCATTCCACTTTTATAACATTCTCTTTTCTAGTTCCTGGACACTAATTTTAAATATTTTGAATTTTTAAATGACATTAAAAAAAGGAGGAGGTTCTCAATTCGACTTCATGTTTTTTGTATGTATGTTACGCGATAACTCTGGTATTTGTGAACCGATTTTCATGATTCTTTTTTGTTGGAAAGAAGGTACCTCCATAGTGGTCCCGTTTCATTTTGAAGAAAATCATCCACGTCTGAGGTGGCTGATCACTCATTCATTTTTATAAATAGCGCCTAAATTTTACTTAAGGAGCAATTATTTTAATGGTTGGTTTTGCTATTCTCCAATTCAAGGCGTTTTTCTCTCTCAATATACTTTCAGTAGTGAGAACCGATTTTTATTATCTCCTGTGTCAAGCCCTGTATAGTGGCGAACTAAACATTCCTATATTTCAATAAAACTTGACAAATAGGTGTAATTCCACGTACTTTTGAGGTCGGTTGTTTTAGTACTCTGAGATTATGAATTTTTTCGTTCTCGAATCCCTTTTTCCTTCACTATTCTTGAGTTTATTCTATCCGTCGTCAATTCCATCAAAATTCTTGAAACGAAAAGACGTGCCCATAAATCACAAATCACCTTCATTTCCTTATTGTAAAACTTCACGTCGATTATTATTAAAATTATAAGTTATATAGGTGACCCTTTTGGGGTGAGTATTGTGTGTTGTGTTATTTCGTTTTATGTCGGCTGTTTTATAATAATTGTACCTTTTTTATATCGTTTTATTATTTGTTACAGCCTTCCTTTTTCTCTTTTTACAACAAACTTGTGGATCGAGCCTTCTGCCTCCCTTTTTCGATAGACCTTGGCTACACGGTAACTTTGCTTATATCATCCGTTTAATCTAGCTTCGGCTCGTCAGTCTCCATTTCAGCACTTTGCTTTTCAATCACATTTTGCTTTGCATCACTTTGTTAGCTTTGCATCAATTTGTTTGTTAGTCAATTAAACGTATTTAAATGTAGCATTAATTTGTAAAGAAAACTGCGGTTTAATGGACGACAAATCAGGACACAATTATGTTGTGTTCAATGGATAAAAAAAATAAACAAAGTGTCGCTTGATTACTCATTCTTCAATTATATTAGAATGTATTTATAATTGCCTCCGTGGCCGAACGGTTACCATCCTGGACTGCCATGCAGAGGTCCCAGGTTCGATTCCCGGGCGGGGAGAAATATTTGTATAGCCTACTTTTCTCATGAGTTTAGGTGTAATTTGTGGTTGTCTAAGTGTGTGTCCATGGCAACCGCTACACAAAATTTTCCTAGTGCGGGGCTATGTTGAGTGAGTGCGTTATTACATGATAATTTGGACAAGTGCTGTATAAAGCTCTTCGAAAGTTAAATTACAATTGCCCAACACTCTTTGCAAAAGATATTTAGTCGACTTTACACCAGCCTCCCATAGACCTCCGAAATGTAGCGAATAAGCTGGAATAAAACAGACATTTATTTCTTCATTGGCGACCTGAGACGACAGGGAATCACAATTACTTTTTTAAAATTTTGAAAGGTCGTTGTAAGCACCAACAATTGTCCCAATATATGGGTTTTCCTCCTACGCGCAATGAATCTGCGCAATACTGATAAATAATTATTGCTTGTCCAGTCACCAACTAGTTCAATGTGGATAGCCTTTGTCGTGAAACATAAAATAAGGGCTATGTACACCTTTACCAGCCTACATCCACGACCTTGACGTTTAGCAGCTAAGTTTACTTATTTTCTTGATTTGAAGTTTATATGTCCTTGAATCCAGTAAGAAAAAATCCGACTTCGGTGTAGTAATGTACGAGACTTAACACAGGAGGTAATAAAAATCGGTTCTCAATGCTTAAAGTATATTGAGAGAAAATCGCCTTCAATTGGAGCATAGCAAAATCAACCATTAAAATAATTGTTCATCCTAATAAAATTTAGGCCCTGTTTATAAAAATGAGGGTTCATGCGCGAACAGCCACCCTTAGAGGTAGAATAGCTTCTTCAAAATTATATGGGACCATTACTGAGGTTTAGGATTTTCCAACAAAAAAGAATCATCAAAATCGGTTCACAAAGGAGTTACGACAGTTACGAGTTATCGCGTAACATATAATACATACAAAAAAAAACATACAGTCGAATTGAGAAACTTCTCTCTTTTTTGAGGTCGGTTAAAAGAGGATTTGCGGAAGTGTAGAACTTTAGTAATAAGTTACATTACGTAAAAGGCATTGTTTCGGTTTTTCAATAATCATTCATCGCTTTTACACAGAATTTACGGAGAGCTTATCAGGTCTGTTCTGTTTCTGTTTTCGTGTTTCGTGTGTTCGATATATAGATAGTCATACTGATTAAGCTCTACTGCTCATTGGTAAGCCAGATTCCCCTGAGAAGAATGAGCAAGAAACTCGCACACACTCATAGCCCTGCACTAGGGAAAACCCAGTGTCGCAACACTTATATATAGTTTAATAATAAATATATATTAATAATAAATATTTATAATATATAGTTTTAAAAGAAGGAGAAGCAGCCTAACAGCGCTATAAAAACATTGTACGATATTACGTTTTGCCGTCTTATTTGAAAGCCATGCCCTTGTCGGTGTAGACTAAGATCTATAACTTTTGAAGATATCTTATTTAATACAACTTAATACCTCCATAATTGGATTCAACAATCTCATTGAAATCAGTGACATTGTAGTGTTGTTTTCGCAGCACGACAGTACAGTGACAAATTAATGTTGCGCGACGCCAGCGGCGCAGATCGCATAAAACTTTAACGAGGGATCTCGTTGTGGATTCGAGGCTTAACATTTCGCTGTTAGGATGAGGTTGCATACGACTGGTAGTTAATTAATTTGTTAAAATTATCGAATATTCATGCTTTATATTTGTCTTATTGTATTTTGGGTAATGAACATGCAAAGCATTTAAAATGAAATATTAATGTTTAATAATAATTATAAAACAATACGTTTAAGCATGCAGTGTATTTAAATTTAATTGTAAGTTTAAATTACGCCCCACCGTGGGCGGAAAGAAGTCTTTTTTATGAACTATATATAAACAAATTATACTTACAACCCTATATATTCCATAGATACACACACACGCACGCACGCTCGCACTCACGCAAGCGCGCCCGAACGCACGCACGCACGCACGCACGCAAGCACGCACACACACACAAAATTTTACAAACTGCTTAGTTTGGGCTCCAGTCTCTCAGAATACATTGCTCTAAGCATATGTAATAATATGTATCTCTACTGTAATGTTACTTTGTTTTGTATTGTGGAGAGAAATAAAGATATATTATTATTATTATTATTTCAACTTATTGTCTAATAATACCTATTATAAAACGTTTGGATATTAATTATTTTTCGTAGGGTTATAGCAATATCATGTTTAATTTATACAAAATTGGGCTTTGTTATTTAAAGAGAAACCTAAAAATCTCAACCCTAGATACAATTTGTTACGTTATGTCAAATGAATATCAATAAGTTTGAAGATTACATGCAGATAATAGGATCTAACTTTGCTGGTAAAACGGCCTCGATAGATGAGGCTGAGTGGTTGAGTATGGGCGCTAGATGAGGAGGTCACATGTTCGAATTCGATATGATCAATTTGGGGAAATGAGTTTTTCTTTGTATTACTAAGGCGTGCGTCTTCCAACCAGATGCATGATTTGTTCGTCCCTTCACTTGGAGTTATAAAAAAAGGTAATTCTTCCAAGTAACCTTTATATATAACCTGTCGGAACATAATATCCTTTAATTACGCACGCACTAACGCACGCACGCACTAACGCACGCACGCACGCACGCACGCACGCAAGCACACACGCACACACGCACGCACGCACGCACGCAAGGACGCACGCACGCACGTGCACACACACACACACACACGCACACACACACACACACACACACACACACACACACACAAACACACAAACACACAAAATTTACAAGCTCTGCTTAGTTTGGGCTCCAGTCTACCCAGAATACATTGCTCTAAGCATATGTAATATGTATCTCTACTTGTAATGTTACTTTATTTTGTATTGTGGAGAGAAATAAAGATATATTATTATTATTATTATTTCAACTTATTGTCTAATAATACCTATTATAAAACGTTTGGATATTAATTATTTTTCGTAGGGTTTTAGCAATATCATGATTAATTTACACAAAATTGGGCTTTATTATTTAAAGAGAAACCTAAAAATCTCAACCTTAGATACAATTTCCTACGACCAATTTGGGGAATGAGTTTTTCTTTATAATACCAAGGCGTGCGTCTTACCACCGGGTAAAGCAAGGTGCACGACTTGTTCGTCCCTTCACTTGGAGTTATAAGAAAAGGTAATTCTTCCAAGTAACCTTTATAGATAACCCGTCGAAACAAAATATCCTTTAATTTATCAGCAAGATCTGCTACGTTACTGAAACAGAAAATATTATTATCGTACAAATAATTCTTTGTACAGCTTTAATGCTTTCATTTCATAAAATTATCGCTGAAAATTTTCCGATTCATGTCACTGTTAAAACATCAGTTTTATTATGGAATCGCTCGTTAAATGTCGCACAATGCCGAATAATATTTTTGAGGGAATAAATTAACAAGAAATTTATTCCAAATTTTCTTTCGTCGTTTTTTTGTAATACATAGGAGAATAAATGTGCGATTTAATTTACAGTACTGTACCTTACTTAATTTGAAATTCACCACGAACTTTTCGGTGAAGGAAAACATCGAGATGAAACCTCCACGTCGAAGAAAGTTCATAACCTTCGGAAAACGTGTGAAATCCCCAACCAGCATTGGTCCAGGGTGGGTGACTATGGCCCTAAGCCCTTGCATGAGAGGAGACCCGAGCCCAGCAGCGGGACGTGAACTGAACTGAATGTTCCGCTCCGAAATTTGTCAAAAATTTGCCTCAATGAGAAAGACTATTGAGATATTAGTAGAAGTGACTATACTATTACAAGAAGCGATAAATATTTGTTCAATATTTCCATTTATTATTTATTTTATTTTCAGTATAAAACTGCAAGTTATTTGAAAATCGGAACGTTCAGCCCCGCTCTCACCTACTTGTAGTGTAGTTGTGTGTGGGTAGTGCTCTGTGTGTAATAAGTAACGAAAAAATTTATATAACGATTCATATGTGTGGTAAGTATTTAATAATGGATTTGAAATCTTAGAACTAGAACGATAATGTGAGTTAGTTCTTCTTTTTATGAACATGTCAGGCTGTAGCAGAATATCAACGGCGCTGTGAAACACTCCGCCATTGTATTGAGCTACAGACCTTTTCATGTCACACCGCTTTTGTTGTTACTAAACACTGTGTAGAGCTTAATATTTATTTTTACTTATTAATAAATCGAGATAAATAAACGATTTTATTATTATTAATTAAAAATGGAAATTTCCATTATTTTTTACGATTGTTTTTATTGGAGCAGTTTATGCATCGGCCACCCAGCACAAATACTCTACATGACTTTAATATTTCCGAATAATGCGAGTATGTTTTCGAAAACATTCCACTCAAACGGACAACAAGAATTTTATACGATTTTGAATTGTTACGTAATTGTCATTCAAAATGTTTCAATGCAATTTTCAGTAATTATTTGACTTGATTGCCTCCTGATGTATGGTGTTTGACTGTTACCATACTGGACAATCACGCAGAGGTTCAGAGTTCGATTCCCGGGACGGAAGAAATATTTGTCTATATTTATTTCTCTCGTGAGATTAGGTGTAATTTGTGGTTGTCTATGTGTGTGTGTCCATGGCACCCGTGATACAGGGTTTCCCTAGTGCGGGGCTATGAGTGTGTGCATTATGGTTTAAGTGCAGTAGAGGTCCTTGAGAAAGAGTTCGTCCATGGAACTACTACCACGTTACCTACTTCTACCGCTAAGCAGTAATGTGAGCATTACTGTGTTCCGGTTTTGAAGGGTGCTGGTGAAATTAAGGGCACCTGGGACTTGTCAATTTATGTTTCAGGGTATCGGGCGCAGTGACAGTGCCCCTCAGATCTTTGCGATTTAAAGCTCTGAGTGGCACCGCAAATGTTATGGACAGGCGTGTCGCTTACCATCAAGCGTACGACTTGTCCGTCTCGTCACTTGATTTTATAAAAAACATATTATATTATTATTATTACTCAAAAATAACATTGTAATTAATGTGTTTTGTGATAAAATTAATACTGACGTCTCATATGTAGAATCGATATTTTGATTTATGAATTACTGTTCTGTATCCACCCTTAAACGTTCTCAACAGTGCAACGGTCTTGGCTAAAGAGGGGTCTCATAGTCCACCACAGAATTTGTTCCAGTTGTAGAATATTTCGAAAATGTGAACACTGTTATTGTTAAATAAGTTTATCGGATACATTTGTATATTAAAGGCTTATAATAATATTTTATTTATAGCCCCGCACTAGGGAAACCCTGTGTCGCGGGTGCCATGGACACACACATAGAACATCACAAATTACACCCAAAACTCACGAGAGAACTAAATGTCGGTCATACAAATATTTCCTCCGACCCGGGAATCGAACCCGGGACCTCTGCGTGGCAGCCAGGCAGGCATAGCAACCGTTAAACCACAGAGGCAGTTAAATATTAAGATTAGGTGTACATTAAATAAGTGTCCGTTACAGAGGTATCCAAATTGCAGGCAGCGTTCTCCGTTTGCATGATTGTCTCCCAATTAGGTCATTAATTTTTTGGTCAACCGTTTTATGTCATTTCATAACCGATTTGGTTTTATTACGGTAGACATAAATATTTCGTAATTTTGCTGCAAGCTCCTGGATAAAATTCTACCTGGGCTCAGAAAACAAACAATGAAATATTCAGGAGCATACATTGCGTGATTGATGAAGCGGGGAACGAAATTAGAAACATAATAACTGAGGTAGAAACATGGCAAGATCTGCGGTTGACTTCGTACCCTCATTGAGGTAATCTTGTGGGAAATCAAGGCTCCCTCGGCCGAGCAATCTGTTATATCTGAGCACACCGCCTTATAAAGATCTCTACACTCACCATCTCTCATAGCACGCTAAAAATAAACTTACCACCTTGGAGGTCAACTAATACTGGTAAAGTTACTCGTATACATAATACATAACAGTCGTAAAATACGGAAAAGGACTATAGACACATGTGATCAAAAAAGGTCCATGCTTATATCGAAAGAAAATAGGGGCACCTGGTCGGTTCCATATTCAAACTGCGTCAATTGTTTAGCTTTCCAATTTCGAGAATTTGCTCTACGTTCGTTTTTATTTTTTTCATGTCAACCCCATTAGAAAAACAATCAATAATCAACATTGACTTACAAATAAATGGACGACGGGTCTAATACAAAAACCACGAAAAAAATGTCCCAAGTCAACCTATTCGAAATTTAAATTGTAATGTCATCGCAGTATCGCGCTGTCAGTCGAACAAATGAAGACTAAAGCGGAGTTTGGCGCTCTGTATACGATTTTAGCGCCTTACAAGTGCGGACACTTTTTAACGCGGACCCGACGTCCATATAATTGAAAGTCAATGATAATCAAGAAAACACTTACTGTTCTATTAATATCTCTTTTCGCAAATTAGATTTTCAAATCAAAATTTGACTTCGATCAAAATAAAGTTGTGCAATATAAATTATCAAAGCGGTGGTGTAATATTGACATTGATCTTAGTTTGAAGTTTTATGCGTAGGAAAATGGCTGTCTACGTGAACGCCATAGATCCGGACCAGGATCCCGATTCAGAACTCTTCGATATTTTAACTAAATCGTTCGGATACGATGTCGTTATCCAACAGCGTTTACGGAGTCAGTCGGTAAAATAGATTATAAGAAAAATGTAATCCTTTTATATACATTTTTAAGACTTTAAAGGCCTAAAATATGGGAATGCATTAGTCTCGCATTAAAATAAATTAATAAAATTGAAGAAAATCCATATTTTATTTAACATAATAGAAGATTTTCATATTACATTCTTGCTTTGTAATCAATAGGACGTTCGGTAACTTTCATTCGATAACTGTGTTCTGAATAACGTTTGTAGCCTTTGCCGGTCGAGAAGTACGAGTAATCGGACGGGTATGACGTCACTTCGGTTGGATTTCGAATACGACGGTTTGACGTTCGATTCGGTTATTGTGAATAAAAATGAAAAGAAATCGTACAATATCTATTCGAATCGGTCGACAACAGAGTTATCGTAAGGTTTAGAATCGACCTGCTGTTGCCTGATTTCACTGGGAATACCACCAGCGACCAAGGGACTAAAACTTTCTTCCCCGTCACCCTGTTATTATTTTGTAGCATCACCCTATGTTCCGATAATAGAGTCATTAAATTTTTAACCGACTTTATAAATGAGGAGGTTCTAATTAGGTTTATTCAAAGTTAGCCACCACGATGATATTCAATTATTTTTTGTGAAATTTCTTCACTAGTTTGTTATAATTGTTAATACAAATATTGAACACTTAGAAAGAATCCTTTGATCCGGCTAAATTCGAACCAACGTCTTCTAGCAAATCGTGCCAGACGCCATGCCAAGTGAGCCACGGAACGAACCAGCGGACCTTATGAATTTTTCTACGTGCTTGTTGCAGAACTTTACTGTATTTTTTAAGGATTTTTTGCCGTAGCGCCATATGTGAGAAATCTATTTCTTCATTCACCCAGGTATCTTTCGCAGCTGCCAGCAGCTGACTGGAGAGAAAGGAGATTCTCAATTCGACTGTACTGTTTTGTATATGATTGATGATTCTTTTGATGATTCTTTTTTGTTTGAAAAGGAGTTTCTCAGAAGTAATCCCATTCAAATTTGAAGAAAATATTCCACACTAAGAGGTGGAAAATTGGGAGGTGAATTCGGTTTACTGGATTTCATTTACTTTCTTTAAACCGACTTTAGACTTTTGAGGTCAGTTTATTCACGAGAATGTTATAATTATTTAAAGTATGATATTTAAGTAGGTACATATTATTACATAAGGACTACAGAATATAATAATACTAGCTGACATATGATAGTAGTACTACTCATTAATAATGTTTTATTTTATTTCTAATTTCCTTTTAACTAATAACTTTAATTTATTAATTAAATCATATTATTAAAATATTTGCAAATCATATGTAGCGTAAATTGGAATGTCCTTTAGTAAATTAAAAATAAGGTATTTTAATTAATATGTTGTAATTAGAATTCAGAATGATTTGCATTAATTAATTCATTTATTTATATTTGGGAAATTAACAACTCAAATGACATTTCCTCGACTATTATAAATGTAAAAGCAGTACTTCATAGAAATATAATAGAAAAAATAATAATATATATATAAGGAGTGATTATTCAGGAGATTGCAAAACTTTCTATTTATTTTAAATTTCTTATCAAGGGTGCCAATTTGAATGAGATGACAAACGCATGAGATTTTAATTACATTAACTATTAATATTACATATATCTGGCCTTTGCCCCCCTGAACCATATTTGTGGCAAGATGAAGCGGATGACCCGTAACACGACGCCGCCGCAAGCAAGAGTACTTTAGTGAGTATGACCGCCTTGGTTTGAGGTTAGAATAGGAATTAGCACTTCTTTTAGTTAATATTTGAAATTCTTTGTAAATGTAATAAGAAAAAAATCCGATAACTGAAAAGCCTTATTTGTTAATAATATCACTTTACTGTTTGTACTATAAAAGTCAAAACGTAAACGTATGGAATGGTGCACGAAGACGTTCACTTAAGATTCGAACAAAACGAGTAAATTTGTAAGCAACAGACAATCGACAACTTATTTTTTATCGACCAACACGTGTGATCAGACAAAATCGAGTACATGTGTAAGAAGCAGAATCATAGCAATATCGTATTTTTTGTTAATCCTCACGTGTCGATCATCAATAAAACGAGTAAGAGTGATGCCACATGGTGTGCTGCGGTGCCGCGTCTCCCGCGCACCGGACTTATAACCAGCGAATAACACCGCTCAATTGTTTTTGCGGTCGAACGATGGTGATACGCTTGCTTGTTTCAGTTTATTTTTAACCGCCTTCAAAAAAGGAGGAGGTTCTCAATTCGACTGTATGTTCTTTTTTTTTGTATGTATCTTACGCGATAACTCCGATATTTGTGAACCGATTTTCATGATTCTTTTTTTGTTGGAAAGGGGATATTTCCATAGTGGTCCCATTTCATTTTAAAGAAAATCATCCACCTCAAAGGATGGCTATTCACGCATGAAGATTCATTTTTACAAATAGCGCCTGACTTTAATTTAGGAGCAATTACTTTTAGCAATTATTTAGTTGATTTTGCTATTTCTCCAATTCGAGGCGTTTTTCTCTCGATATACTTTGAGTAGTGTCGTAGTGAGAACCTATTTTTATTATCTCCACTATCAAGCCCTGTATAGTGGCGAACTAGGGGATATTTCAATGAAACTTAGCAAATGACATAATTCCACATACTTTTGAGGTCGGTTTTTTTAGTACTCTGTACTGAGATTATTAAGTATGGTTTTCATGTTTGCTTTATTTTTCCTCTTTTCCGATCCATTTTTGTTAACAGACTTTTCGTCCGGACGAGGCGAAATCTTTACGGTGTAGCGCCGCAACGCATCGTATGGCCCGGCTCTAAATCTGTAGACACATTTAGTAATTGCGTCAATATAGACAAATAAATCAAACATTGCTTTGAACTTCGACTCAGAGAAAAGACTCGATTACAGCCAGCTACCATAATATTCCTGGATATATGTACATTATATAGCTATAAGAGGCTATACGCTGTCGACTCGAAATAATGGGATTAAATATCTGTAAAAAATAAAAACCCCTAAAAGTGGAATGATATTCCTCCACCCATCTGTAAAATTACGTGTACGATAGTGTACGATACACTTCCAACTTTCCGTAAATGTTGTCGCGAATTGCTACTTACACAGTAAGCTCTTGCGCTTGGAATAAAATTAGTACTGATTGGATTAATTATGCTAAGTGTTGAGCCCTAAAATAAAATATAATAATTTAAGTAAGTTAATGGCAGAATAACAGAGGCCGTGGGTTCTCCGTAACCTCTGAGGCATAAACCGTTTTGTTATGCTAATTACCACGGCGTTCAAGTTTCTTAGAAAACTGATCACCGTACTTCGAGACAAATGAATAAGTATTTTCTTATTATGCTTTCTTTTTCTCAGCCTGATGGCTGGTTTTAACCACACTTATAGATCGAGATCAAGTAAATGTGGAGGTTGTGTAATATGAGCCTACAAAGTATTCTTCCATCTGTATGAACTTTCTGACAATTCGACTTACAGCTTTTTGCAAGGTAATGTTACCTATTAACCTAACCCATCATGTATTATTGAGATTTTTTGTGAAATAATGCACACAACTATGAAGTTTATATTCGAGCTCATCGTCGCCAATAAGCCTCCTGGCTCTGCGATGAATCGAGTCAAGAGCCTCTAGTTGGTATTTCGCTGAGCCATCCCACAGGTGACTGCAATACTCCATGCAAGACCGGACCTGCGCTTTATATAAGGTTAAAAGCTGTCCAGGCGAGAAGTATCGCTTCACCTTGTTAAGGATACCCAGCTTCTTGGCTGCAGTTTGCGCTTTAGACTCTATAGAAGCGCCAAAGTTGAGGTTTGCGCTTAATGTCATGCCAAGAAGCTCTAGGCGGTCGGTAACTGGGACAGATACACCCCGAAAAGTAGGAGTCAGATCAAATGGACTCCTTTTTGCGGAAAAAAGACAGGCCTGCGTTTTGGTGGCGTTGAAGCTGACCAGATTGTTGTCACCCCACTGGGCAACAAGACTTAAGGTCAGGTTCGTTCGCTCTACCATAGCCTCTCTCAGCGAACGAATATCTTCCCTGCCGTCTCTTGCGCTAGACAGATATCTCTCAGTAACTGTACTGTCATCTGCATACCCAACTATACCCGGGACCAATAGGTCATTGATGTGTAGCAGGAAAAGAGTCGCCGAGAGAACAGACCCTTGAGGAACTCCAGCATCAATAGCCATCAAGTCAGATGAGCAGCCTTCAATGACTACTCGTTTATAACTCTAGTATTGATTGAAACGCGACGCATGAACGACGATTTGGTAGCAATCGGAAAACATTTACAAAATAAACGCGCTACGTACGTGCTCCAATCACAGTCGACAATGTTATAATATGAATATTTTATTTGAACGGCCAATTGGCTGCGGTACAAACATTTGATATACGCCCTGAATACGAAAGGTTTGCTTATTAATTGGATTGTCGTGGCACGTAGGCCGACGACGGAAAAGCGGCCTATGCGAATTGCCCTTAATTCGCTGCATGCGCCCAATAAAATATACGAAGTTTTCAGCTTCGACCCCGTCGACTACGGACTCTAAATAGTAAATTATACAGTCGATTTGTTGTTGCCGAATCGTCAACGAATTTCGTTATAGTTGCAGTGGTACATCGAGAAATAAACTAGGCTCTGGAAATGAAATTATTTTATTGAATCTGATTCGTGTTAAATATTTTTCAAACAAAATCAACTTTTTGGGTTCTTTACAGGTCCCATGGTCACGGCTGAATAGCTGGTTTGTATGAAATGCAATCGCGAAAACTCAAAAAATGAAGCATACCCCTGCATAATTACAATTCCTATTTAAAGATTGCATCAAAACAATTATCTGATAAGAACATCATAATAGACGGGTAATAATTAAGCGACCTCCGTGGTCGAGGCTTGCACTCCGTTTTTTTTTATAATATCAAGTGACGGGACGAAGAAGTCATGGTCCTGGAGGTAAGCGACACCTGTGCCCATGATAGTTGCAGTGTCACTCAGAGCTTTAAATCGCAACGATCTTAGGGGCACAGCCACTGCGTCCGTCACCCTGAGACATAAGGTGACAAGTCTCACGTGCCTGTAATTTCAGAAGCTTTACAGGTTTCATGATGTCGCCATCTCGCCGTACCGTTGTCTAATATTTATTTATTATTTAATAGTAGCAGTGGAACTCCTGATGAAAGGATTTGTCCAGGGAAGTACTGCCACCTTACCTATTTCTGCCACCAAGCAGTAATGAGTTTAACATTACTGCGTCTCGGTTATGATGGATAGGGGAGAGCGGGGCTGAGCGTTCCGATTTTCAAATAAGTTGCAGTTTTATACTGAAAATGAAGGATTTGATTTTCAACATGTGGAAATATTGAACAAAAGTTTATCGCTTTTTGTAATAGTATTGTCACTTCTACAAATATCTCAATAGTCTTTTTCATAGAGGCAAATTTTTGACAAATTTCGGAGCGGAACACTCAGCCCCGCTTTGGGACGCATTGTTCCGCTATTGAGGCAAATTGTTCTGCCTAGATTATGACAGAAATAAAAACTACATTCTTATTCATCGCTCATTTCTTCATCTGAATCATAGTTGAGACACACATAAGTGACTCTATCATCTTGTCTAAATATTTGACATGAGCCCGTTTGTAGTTTCGCATCCTGAAAACAAAAAAAATATCATAAAAATGTTAAGTATGATAGCAGGTCAATTGGGGAAGTTGTTCCTATAAACAACCAGCCCCTCGTGAGAGGAACTTATAGCCCCGAATTACATTTTTACACGAAGACTGACATACCGGCAAAGTAATAGACTCAATAAAACAAATATTCAAACACTTTAGAAACTCCCTACAATTTATTAAGTTACATATGAATCGGCCCATAATAAACAAAGACAGAACAAATAATTTAAAAACAAGAAAATATTACTTACGTGATGTTTTGACAGCTCCACGCACATAGTCGCCGAAGAAACTGCTGCAAAAAAAAATGGCTGCCTGCAAGACGCATCACCTGACGCTTTAACGACGCGCTTCACATATATTGCTACGTATTTTCCTTGCAAAGTTATTGCTGTGAGAACAACTTACCTCAGGAACTACCAGCCCCGGTCTCCCCTACGGATGCTGGTGAAATTTCAGGCACATGGGACTTTATAACTTATATCCCAGGGTGACGGGTGCAGTGACAATGCAACTCTGATATTTGCTGTTTATAACTCTGCGAGGCACTGTAATTCTGTAATTGTTTTGGACAGGCGTGCCGCATATCACCAGGCGCACGATTTGTGCATCCCGTCACTTGATACTATGAAAAAAATCTAAAAGAGATTATTCTGTTCTACAGTATTGTTGAACAATGGATTTTAAATTATTAATACAGAACCGACCGACGTCTTCTAGCATACCGTACCAGACGCTATACCAACTAAGCCACTTAATGAACCAGCGGACCTCACGAATTTTTGTATGTGCTTGTTTGCCGGATGTTATTGTATTTGGTTTTCCAACGACTTTTTAGCAGTAGCGCCATCTATGAGAAATCTATGAAAGTATTCGCCACCCAGTTATGTAACTTTACAGCTACCAGCTCTGGCTAGAGATGTTGCTATTAATTGTAATTAAATTTGTATTGAATAGATGTTCAATTTTTGTGAAAAGACTCCACTAGTTTATTATAATTATTAATACAAAGATCGAACGCTCAGAAAAAATAATTGAATATCAATTCATACAAATTTAATGGATTTCAAACTTAAGTTTATTGAATATAACGATGTTTTACTATTATATATATTCAATTATTATTTTTTGTGAAATTACTCCACTAGTTTGTTACAATTATTAATACAAAGATTGAATACAAGGGGTGGATTTGAACCAGCGCCTTCAGCATACCGTGTCTGATGCTCTCCTAGTACATATACATAAGGAACGAACCAGCAGAGCTTACAAATTTTTCTATATGCTTGTTGCAGATATTTGTTTTTGGTTTTTAACGACTTTTTTGCCGTAGCGCCATTTGTAAGATATCTATGAAAGTTTTTCTTTTTCTTTTCTTAGTTTTGGCCTTAAGTCCCATTTCTTTTGGGGTCTTCATGTCTCTTTGGACGATTCCAATCCAAGCGGTCTGCCTGGACGTCCTTTGGCGATTTCAGTTTTTTCTTCTTTCTTTAATGGATTTCAGTTTTGTAATACAGTGACAATATCGACTATGAGAACGACAGTCCACAATACCTCATTAAAATTCAGACGCCAATCTGTTCGCGTTAAGTGGGTGCGTACATGTACGAAACTCCAAGAAACTCATAAAAGTTTTTAATGAGGTCCCGCGGCGTTAAATCTGTCAATCTGATCTCAAAAGATGAAGAAGTTGATTGCTTTGTCCTTTACTATTCTTTTTATAGATACATATCTTTAAGCAATAAACAAAAACTTAAAACATACTCTGCTACAACTGGGCTCTGTGAATTTAAGTAATTATTTTATTAAGTCTTAGTCTGTTTTAATTTAATAAGAATACACGTCGTCAAAGTCAAACTGATCCTTCTAGAACCGATTGTCAGGTTAATATAGTCAGAACGTTAATATTACAATACAAATTTGCAACAAATTGCCTAATAATAAAACAAAATTTTAAGCTTGTTGAATATCACGATGTTTTACTATTATGATATTCAATTATTTTTTCTGTAATGACGAATCAAGACGGACGTAAGGAATTTTTCTTAGCGTTTAATCTTTTTAACTGCCTCCGTGGTACGGTTACCGTGCTGGTTTGCCACTCAGAGGGTTCGATTACCGGGCCGGGAGAAATATTTATATCGCCTACATTTATTTCTCTTGTGAGTTTGGGTGTAATTTGTGGATATCTATGTGTGTGTCCATGGCACCCGCGACACAGGGTTTCCCTAGTGCGGTGCTGTGAGTGCGTGGGCTATTTATCAATAAGTATAAGAAAAAAAACGATTCATTCACTACTAAAGGCATTTCTTATGAAAATTCAGAATCAGAATTCATGAAGTATCTCTTACATAATTTTTACTTTACACTTTACGTAATTTAGTTTATATTTAGTGCCTAGTTCATACAAAATAATTAAAAACATAAAACATTTTTACACGTATGGCGGAACTTAACATTACAAGTTATTATAATAAACCCATTGACTTATAATTATATGGACGTCGGGTCCGCGCTAAAAAGTGTCCGCACTTGTAAGGCGCTAAAATCGTATACAGAGCGCGACACTCCGCTTTAGTCTTCATTTGTTCTACGGACAGCGCGATACTGCGATGACATAACAATTTCAATTTCGAATAGGTTGACTTGGGACATTTTTTTCGTGGTTTTTGTATTAGACCCGTCGTCCATTTATTTGTAAGTCAATGAATAAACCAGACTTAAGTACAACTCACTATACTCTAGCAGATTCCATATCGATGCCTTACTTTCTCAAACTCGTATTTTATAAAGAGTGATTATTCAGGAGATGGCAAAACTTTCTATTTATTTTTAATTTCATATCAAGGGTGTTAATTTGGTTATATTAACTAAAAAAATAAAATAAAAATAAAATGTTTCTTTATTTACGTTAATAAATTTAACATTATTTATTACATTACATTACATACCCATTATATTGAATTTTATTAACCAAATATTATTATTATTAATGAAGTAAATAATTAAGAATTACATTAAATTATATTACTTTAAGAATAGGCATAAGGCAGTGTGTGAATACGAAGGAAATGTGATGCGAAATCATCCTGTAAAATTTGTATATACTGCATTGACTATATACTGTTAATTTTTTGCATTTCAGTAACTTTGTGCTTTAAGATACGAGTTTAAGAAAGTAAGGCGACTATATGATACTATTATTTTCTTCTAATGACTGCCTGCCTGGGAAATATAAGGGCTGGCAGTTACCTTGCCCAACGAATTAGTATAGTTATAAAACAGGGGCGAACGCTGTCAGTATACTCATACAATTTACCTAATCCTCGTTTTAGTTTCTAGTATAACCTGCCTCCATGGTTACCATGTCAGACTGCCACGAAGAGGTCCCGGCTTCGAACGGGAATCGAACTAAGGCTACACTGACAAGGTTTGCGGATGATAGTACCGTAATTTTTAACATTGAGGACCACAATAGATTTGACCAAGAAATAAACAATGAAAAATCTGTAATAAAATGGTTACAAGATAATAGACTACAAATTAATCTGAGTAAAACTGTGTATATGAATTTTAGACACAAAAGTATATACTCAACATAACATAAGCTATTTGATTATAAAATTGAAGGAGGAGGAAGTTATAAAATTTTTAGGAATATACATAGACAATAATACTATAACATGGGAAAAACACATAGAAATCTTGTGTATAAGAATAAATAGATTTGCATACGCTTTGTGGAGACTATCTAAAGTTGTAGACCAAGATGCATTACTAACGGATTACCACGGATATGTAGCCTCAATCATAAGATACGGTATTATATTCTGGGGTAATGCCAAACGAAGTACGGACGTGTTGATTGCACAAAAAAGGTGCATTCGGGCAATTTGTGGGTTGTGCCGTATGGACATCTGTATACCGCACTTTCAAAAACTGAGATTATTAACAGTTCCTTCAATATACGTATTTGAAACGGTTTTTTTCTCTCACAATCTCACACTCTTCAGCAAGGTGGAAAGTACACGAAGACACAATAAATTAAAACTGATTGCCTGTAAGACTATCCTCTTTTATGATAATATTTGTGCGATGGCGCCAAAACTATACAATAAGCTGCCTAATTAAATACTTAAGACTAACGACAATGCCAATTTTATAAAGCGATTATTTAATTTATTGACTGGGAAAGCAGCGATTACTTAAATAACAAGAACATAAAATAATAGTTAGCCACCACAAAATAATGACATAAATATAATTAAGAATTTGAATTAAAATTAAGATTTGACATTTTGTAATTAAAATTTCGTAATATACTGTTAAATTAATTTAATTATGTAAATTGTATGACGTAAAATTGGCAATACGTACTGAAACAACAATGTTAAATATAGCCCTTATAGACGTGCGTACACAATAAATGATTTGGTTTGGCAAGGGCATGGCTTTTAAATAAGACGAAAAATATATATAACAACGTATACGCTTATAAGAAGATTTAACTCTGGGCTGGGAGAAATATTTGTAGGGCCTACACTTATTTATCTCGTGAGTTTGGGTGTAATTTGTGGTTGTTTGTGTCCATAGCATCCAGGATACATGGTTTCCATCATAGATATAGGAAGTTTCCCTAGTGCGGAGCTATGAGTGTGTTCGCGTTATTATTATTTTTATCTACACACATATCATAAACGCTCTATGATATGTTTAAAAACCGCAAATTACGACCAGTATAAAGATGAACTGTTTTGTTACAACAAATTTCTTGTAATTTCTTGTGTTGTTATTGCTTCTTATTAACATCAAATTCGATTTTATTATTGCATTCGAATTTCGAACATCTCTGCAAAACAAAACAATTTGATTCGACTTCAATTCTAATATCTGTCGAGATGAAATTTTTTCCGAAACGAAATGTCAATAGCAAACTATTTTGACAAATTTCACACGTTACGTTACTTGATATCGAACGATATGATAGTTAGGGTCGACCCTAGTTTGTCTATGAATTAAATAAAAACTACGGTTGTGTGACATGCGTGAGAAAACTTTTTTTGCCGCCATTTCGCCAGCGTAACATGCGGTTCCTGAACATATCATAGAGAGCTTATAATATGTGTATAGATAAAGCAGTGTATGTACATAACTGTACATAATTAGGCATTAAAACACTCGTGTGATGTTTTTACAAACCCACACTCGTGTTTTAATGTCTTTCATTATGTAATAGTCACATAAAGTACTATTATTAGTATTTAAACTATTATTGCATATTTATATCTTACCTAACACTAACAAGCACATTTACTTACACCATAGCTGCATAAAAAAACGGTATTTTATTCAATTAGGTATTATATTCTATAGCAAAAAATCCATGTAAATGCTTATTTTTAGATCTGTATTTCTATACAGTTCTATTCAATCTCTGTAAAGTCCGTGTTGTTGTTCCAGTTTTACAAAGTCACAAGCCATGCTTTCAAGCCTCAGTGACCTCTTATGCCCGACTGGCATCGGCAATAGGTGCATCCTAGCGAGCTCTACCGGCTTCTCAACGGTATGTCGTTGTACCGATAATGATTTATTTGTTGATACATATTCTTTATTCATTGTTGACTTTATAAAAACGAGATTTTTACTGTGAAAGTATCGCGTTATTCTTATGGATTTCGGTTGAGCGTGAGGCCCACTCTCTCCTTTTTGGTAGGTAATATCATAGTGGAGCGGGCAAGTGAGATTTAGTTATTTTGTTATTTCTTCTCCACTAGTTAGTCAAAATAACGAATTATTTTAAGCCAGTAGCAATAGAGCTCCGTGTGAAAGAGTTCGTCCAGGGAAGAAAATAGTAGTAAGTCTTTAGTACTTGGTTTCGCTGATTATGTTGCGCCAGGATATTAATCATAATTTTTCTCAGTTCCCTTTTCGTCCTCCATTTCTTCCGCGGACCGGTCTCAGAATATTCCTGATTTTTTTAGTTACATTTACTCTTTTACATCAATGTAAAGCTGCTAACAAATTGACTGCATGTTTGCAGTTAATGCGTGTGCCAAGACTTCGACTGCATGAAGTTGATAACGGCTTTACACATTAACTGCATGCAGTTGATCTCGACTGCATGAAGTCGGTTTCGACTGCATGCAGTTTATACGTGCAGTCGTCATCCGAAACCTCCACTGCATAAAGTTTAAAGCAGCAGTAGAGCTCGTTGTGAAAGAGTTCGTCCAGGGAAGTACAGCCGCCTTACCTATTTCTGCCGCTGTGGTACGGTTTTATAGGGTAAGGGTGCTGGTGTAATTACAGGCACATGGGACTTGTCAACTTATGTCTCAGGATGACGGGCGCAGTGGCAGTACCCCTCAGATCTTTGCAATTTAAAGTTTTGAATAGCACTGCAACTGTTGTAGTTGTTCGTCCCGTCACTGGCATCTAAAAAAAGCTGCTAAAATACAGATCTTCTCCGCCTTATTTTTGTAGTTGTTTTACATATGCGTAGGTACTTCATCAATATCAATTTTTGCAATTTTACCCAATTGTTTGATTTTGATCACTCCACATGATCTCATTCAACTATTTACAACTAAGCTATAGAACAATCAGCAGACCTTACGAATTTCTCTATGTGCTTGTTGCGGGTCTTTGTTTTTGGTTTAAATGGCTATTTAGCCGTAGTGCCACTTGAGATAAGTCTATGAAAGTTTTTTCTTCACTCAGCAACCTATCATTGTGACATACTGTGTATTTTTTTAAGTGGGACAATGTAGCGAAATCCGAATCTATAGGAGATATAACAATAGTGTCTTAGGAATCATTAAGTCTTTTAAATTTTTATTGAATTGATATAATTTTTTTTTGTGAAATGACTCCACTGGTTCGAATCCGGTCGGATCGAAGGAATTTTTTCTGAGTGTTCGATCTTTGTATTAATAATTATAACAATCATTAAGTCTATTTTTGTGATAGCTATATATAGGACGTGAGAGTAAAAACTTTATTATGCGACATAAAGTTTTTACTCTCACGTCCATAAAAATGAATAAAATTGATTATTTTTTAGTGTTGGTCAACTCGGTTCCATGTGATCCTTACATGCAATCGATTTCATTGTATTGGACGAGAAAATCGAGATAGCAGAATTTTTTCAATTTTAATCAAATGTTTTTCGTACAAAATGAATAAAATTTACTATTTTCTTTTAATGCTGATAGATTCAGTTTCTTATAAGGATAATTTGATTGTATCAGAAGAAAAAAATCCGGATAGCAAAAGTTGGTTAAATTTAGTAAAAAAAATGTAATAAATTCATTTTGTATGAAAAAACTTCTAATTAAATTTGACCAAACTTCTGCGGTCCAGATTTTTTTCCAATACAATGAATTAATAATTGAATTAATGAATCGGGTCGATCAGCACTAAACAAAGATTAATTAATTTTATTCATTTTCATGGACAGCTCACGCTTGAAGAAAAATATTACTATGCCAAAATAGTTTTCACAAAAAAAAAAGACAATGATTCCTAAGACAGTTTTCCTGTATCTCCTATAGTTCCAGATTTCCCCATACTGTCCCAGTTAAAAAAATACACTGTATATTTTAATGATTATTTAAAGTTTATTAGAAAGACAATGGACATGTTTATCAAAGGTAAAACATAATAGAGTAGCGGGCAGCGCAGCGGCGTTTGTGTAATTGGGGTCGCCTTGTCCCTACAATTGTTATCAACAATATACGGCCTGCTCCACCGCAACTCGGCAGAGATAAACTTGCATCAAATCTGACTACTTGATGAAACCCGGCAACGGTAAAGTCAACTTCAATAAACGTTTCACTTAGATCCATTGTAACATTACCATTAGGCGTAACGAGTTTCTCAAATCCAGGTGGATTAGATATTATTGAAATTGCGGAGTTTTCAAATCTGACGATATTTTGAAAGTTTATAGATAGCTTACTATGAAGGCCGTCAACTATTTATTCCAACAAATTTTGCTGGCAGAACTGTTTGGAACAATTTTTTTTATATATATAGCCCCGCACTAGCGAAACCCTGTCGCGGGTGCCAAGGACACATACATAGACATTCACAAATTACACCACAGAAATATTTGTTATAGTTATAATATAAATAGCAGTTTATTTACATATTCTTCAATGCAGTAGTTACACTTGTCAATTAATTAATAGTTGTGTTATGATATGATATACTAGAATCGCATTCCATTAAGATTTTTTATTGCATCTGGAATTATATTCAGTATTAACATAAATAACATCTTAGTGAAATTTAAGTAATGTATAAAGTCAATAAATTCTGTTTCTAATAAAATAATAGTGGCTCTACTAGTAGAACTATCAGTAGAACTGGTTGGAATAGAAGCATTGGGAAGGTCCAATAATGTCGAAGGGCTGCGTAACGATGGCTCAAAATTTTAATTAAACAGCAACATCTGTGCAGGTCGTTACTGACATGACAATTATTGTTACGAGCCGGAGCACATACAAAAACATATTGGGGAGACGACACCCTCGCTTTGTTTCAGCGCTATTTTACTAATAACATTTATTTTAACCGCGCACATTAATTTCGTTACGAAATTGTCGCCGTTATCACGTGTCAAGTAAACCGTAACCAAATGATCATTACACTGCTGCTGTCGATTTGGCATGTTGTATTTTTTATTAATATCAAGTATGGATAATGAAAGTAGAGTAGTGGCGCTGTCATAATAAAAAAAAAATTGTTTTAATGAAAAAGTAACAAAAAACGCCGACTATACGAGCACTTGATGAGAAGTGGGTAAGATTTATATGCCACTAATAAAACCATATTTGTAATAAAACATTATTCTATGATAATAAAAAATAGAAAATGTAAAAATACAAAACATTTGCAGTTACATTACATTTTCTTCCGCTCTCCACATGGTAAGTTGTTTGAGACAATGGCAATAAATTGAGAAAAAGAAGTCTCATTTCAATTCTATTAGAAGGGGAGGAAGGTTGATAGCAAGTTTTCTTGTCTGTAGTAATTGCTACAAAGTAAGCCGTCGGAATAGGTATGTATTTCAAAAGAGAAAGATATCGTACTTTTTATATCAAAAGTAGTAAGTTTATTACAGAACTTCGTTCTTTGGTCCTAATAACGATTTCGCATAAAAAATACATCAACTACTAAGTGTATCGTTGCTTCTGTGACTCAAAGACAATCTTTGTCTCCAAAATCAAAAGACTGTTAAGTTTTGTGCTATTTTATGCTTTTAGGCTATTTAGGAACGTTGCCGTTCCGGTGGTATCTCCAACGTCCTTTTTTATAATACCAAATGACGGCACAAACAATTCATGTGTCTGGTGGTAAGCGACACGCCTGTTCGTAACTGCCCCCGTGCCCGAACGGTTACCATGCGGGACTGTCACGCAGAGATCCCAGGTTCGATTCCCGGGCCGGAAGAAATATTCTAGGCCTACGTTTATTTCTCTCGTGAGTTTAGTGTAATTTAAGGTTTTCTATGTGTGTGTCTATGGTGCCCGCGATACAGGATTTTCCACGGTCCACATAAATACTATTTTCCTAGTGCGGGACTAAGAGTGTAAAAAAAACAAAAAGTACAAAGATCTAAAGGACACCGCCACTACGTCCATCACTCTGCGACATAAGTTGCCAGGTCCCATGTGCCTGGAATTTCACCAGCACCCTTACCCTTCAAAACCGAAACGCAGTAATACTCACATTACTGCTTGGCGGCAGAAATAGGTAAGGTGGCAGTACT
>NW_020654748.1:5579033-5608821 GCF_003589595.1 Hyposmocoma kahamanoa
GTCCAGGGTGATGGGCGCAGTGGCAGTGCCCCTCAGATCTTTGCGATTTAAAGCTCTGAGTGGCACTACAACTGTTAGGGCGCATTTATTCGACTCGAATTTCATCGCGCTCGCTGCGCATCGCGGCGGCTGCGCAACGGCCGCGCGGGCCTAGTAAATAGAACTCAGATTCGCCATTAACGTACATAAAAGCCTGGTAATTCGTGTAACTGGGCGCTTATGGACAGGCGTGTAGCTTACCACTAGGCGCACGACTCGTTCGTCCCGTCACTTGATATTATAAAATAAAAAGTTAATTACGCTTTCATGCATTAACTGTAAACATACAGTCAAGCTGTTAGCAGCCAGCAAGTGTTCAAACGACGCAACCATATATTAGAATTGATCGGATAACGGTTTTACAAATCCGGATCTTGGTCTGTCGGCAAATAAGCTTTACATGAAGAGCCGCGCTGCATTTCAGAATACTCTGTTTGAATATTTGCTTTTTCCGTTCTTTGGTTGGTGTCGATAATAGTGAAGCCGAAGCGTCTAAATTATCTGCACTTGTGTAAATGGAAAATACTATTGTAAAGTATTTTCTGGTTTGTCTTGTGTTAATCCATTATTTTTATATAAATAGACATTCCGCCTTATAACTGTTCATTTGATACAGCCGGCGCCGCCCATTACACAATAAAGCTTTAATTAAAATTTGAATAGCCCCGATTTAAAACAGTGTACTTTAAAAAAATCAATAAAGATAATACGGTAACGGTAACATCCAATACCAATTGAATGAACCCAAATACGATAATTGATTGTCAGTTTGGATTTGGTTAATTAACCTGTAACTCAAAAAAGAATTTGAATCGTTTGTCTTAGTGATGCAACAGACCTCTGCTTCTGCTTCAGCAACTGTGGAAGTTGCGGCTGCTTATTCACATCTGTTTCCGTTTCTGCTTCCGCAACTTTTATGACGGAACTTTTATCGGAAGTTTATAACGTTCGCGATGGATTAGGCGGGTGCGCGTATTGCTGGGCGGTCGGTGGGGTGCATGGGTTTCAGCAGCTTTGTGTTGTTTTAAGCGATTTTTTTATAAGCCCGTTTCTATACTACCAGCTGAGCAAAGGCCAAAAAGTGCAATTATGAACCTAAAGAACGAGTCCGGTTTGAATCTATTTCGATAAGTACTTTATAGTACATAGTCTTTCGCTTCCGTTCCTGCTAAAAATTACTTCTGATATCGTTTCCGTTTCTGTTTCCGTTATGACACTATCGTTGCATCACTAATCTGTATGTACGTCTGTCTGTGTTATCGTAACTCCCAAACGGACGACTGATCTCAAAGCGTTTTTTTTATTTCAAGGCTAATTTATCGAGATGGTTCTTAGCTTTCCATTTTTGACGAACTTAAAGACCATTAGCTCTTTTCTCCGTTAATTTACGGATGTCAGTCGTAAAATGAATATTTACTTAACTTCAGTTTGTCCGATTGATTTGAGATTTGATATACTACGGACATTAAATAATTAGAAAAATCTACTACCCAATTCCTCAACTACTCTCAGAACAAATATCATATTTGCGCTTTTTATTGAGCGCGATTTATTGAATTCTTTGAAGTGTATTATCTTGCGTCGGTTTTTTTTTTCATTTAAATTTAACATGTTATTTGCATTGCAGGTCGTCTGCATTTTCTTAAATTCACGTTTATGACTTTATACCCATCTTAAAAGGAGGAAGTTCTCAATTTAACTGTGTTTTTGTGTGTATGCTACGTGATTACTCCGTCAATTGTGAACCGATTTCAATGTTTCGTTTTTTGTTAGACAGGGGTTACTTTAGTAGTGATCTCATTCAAAATTGAAGAACATATTCCACCTTTAAGGGCGGCAAATTAGGGAAGTAAACCAGTTTATTGAATTTCACCTACTTTCCGTTAACCGATTTCAATACAGATTATAAAAGTTTTAATACAATACAATCTTAATACGACTATGGTAGCAAACAATGTACAGATGTGGCATCTGTGGTATTTTTTAACAATATGATTACCCATTACGCGTTCAACGGCTATGTACGGTTCGAAAGAGAAGGTTTAGACCATAAATAAAGTGTAGGTAGCAGTAGAGCTCCTTGTGCTTGTGAAAGAGTTCGTCCAGGGAAGTACTGCCACCTTACCTATTTCTGCCGCCAAGCAGCAATGTCAACATTACTGTGTTCCGATTTTGAAGGTGCTGGTGAAATTACAGGCACATGGGACTTGTCAACTTATGTCTCAGGGTAACAGGCGCAGTGGCAGTGCCTCTCAGATCTTTGCGATTTAAAGCTCTGGGTGGCACTGCAACTGTTATGAATAGGCGTGTAGCTTACCATCAGGCGCACGACATTTCGTCCCGTCATTTAGTATTATAAAAAAAAGACGTTAAAGATACCACTAGAACGACAACGTTCCTAAATAGCCGAAAAACATAAAATGGCACAAAACTTAACAGAACAACGTCTTTTGATTTTGAACGAAGGTTGTCTTTGAGTCGCAGAAGCAACGATTCACTAAGTAGTGGATGTATTTTTAAGCGAAATCGTTAATAAAACCAAAGAACGTTACGTTACGTTACGAACGTTATTTCACGACCTCCGTGGTCGAGTGACTAGCACACCAGTTTTCATTGTGTCGCCATCTCTGAGGTCCCGGGTTCCATCCCCGGCGGAGTCAATGTAGAAACTAACTTTTCTATATTCTCACGGGACTGAGTGTTTGTGGTACCATCGTTGTTTCCGATTTTCATAACACAAGAGCCTTAGTTACTTACTTCGGGATACAGAGTAACGTATATGATGTTATCTAACATTTATTTAATAATATACGAGCAAGTTTTATGACTATGTTTTCCTTTATCATTAGCGTGATGCATTGAAACTGAATATTCTTAAATGTACGTAACTTATATTAAAGTCAGTACGGTTTTCTCTTTATCTGAACTGTCTTATCCACTTTTCTAACTTTTATTCTAATTCCTTCACGGGTAGAAGTATTAAACTGTGAAGTTCCCTACCTGAGTCGATCAAACGCGCTAAGACCGTTGAGTCTTTTAAAACTTTACTCTAATTGTTATTTTCTCGTATCTTTACTTTTACATCATGTTTTTTTATACTCTTTCCCTCTTTCTCGCAAACGAGTAGACGAGCCACTTGATGGTAGGTAGTTATCGTCGCTCATGGACATCTGCAATATCTGATGAGCTGCCTATGTGTTGTTAGCCTCTAAGAGCCCTGTTGATACGTTTTTTGAATAATCCCATGTAATCCTTCTAGCGTCGTATACCTCATTACTGAGAGTCGTGACTCCCCCGCGGCAACAATCTCCGCATAACTACGTCTTTGGCTTAGTGAGAGTCGTACAAACTTGGTCGGACCATCTTGTCAGACAACGAGCCCTCGGATGGTAAACGTAAACATCGATCCGTCCGGTGACCATTAGTTGTTCGAGATTGTCACATTGCCAGGAAAGAAGGGCTCTTTCCTGGCAATGTGACCATAGAAATTAAGTATCCTACGTAAATATAAGGTGGACAGTCATAGTCCAATGGCATTTTTCAGTAGGAATATCATTCCACATCTTCCTGCCATAAAGATTCTAACCGTCCACATTTCAACGGCAAAGCAACTGTCCTCCTATTAAATACCACCGCTTTTATAATATACAAATATAACACTACATGCTGGTGCCGCGACTTCGTCTACGTTGAATAAGTACTTCGAATAGCCGACTGTAGACCACAACGAAAAAGAAGCTAAGCTAACTTAGCTTAGCTCACGTAGCCTGGGCATTTTTCATATATTTCGGTTCACACTGCGGACTAAGCTAACCGAGCTACTTAAAGTAACCCAACGATCCCGCTAGCCATGTAAAATATGTCGCCCTTCTGCCGCTGTTCATCTCCGCAAGTATTATAGATACTTGCGGAGATGAACAGCGGCACCACTCACCACTTACTACGTTTTTTTTTTAACTTAGCTTTGCATGCAACTACGTGAGCTAAGCTAAGTTAGCTGTCTTCGTTCGCGGTGTAGCCTGCGCTTAAAAAGTATGTAGGTAGTTATAAAGGTAATTAAGTAATTTAAGAAATTTTATTCAAATCATATCCTATCTTACCTTGAGGGGTAATTGGTCAAAAACGCTAAAGAATTGTTTATTCTTACATAACTCTAAAAAATGTCCGACGCCGAAAGTTTGTGGAATTAATTAATTGGACAAGTTTTATTGAAATCGGTTACCGGAAAATGCACCAAACTGGATACATCCCCTAGTTTGTCACCCTTAGAGGTGGAATATTTTTCAAATTTCAATGGGACCAATATTGAGGCAACCTCTTTCGGAAAAAAAATAATCATTAAAATCAGTTCACAAATAAATAATCGCATAACATACACCCAAAAAAAAAACACAGTCGAATTGAGGACCTCCTCCTTTCTTGCCGTCGGTTAAAAAGTCATAAATATGAATTTTCTGAGCTTTACTAAGTTCTCTATACAAAGTTTCATTTCGTATTTTACCACCTTCAAGGTTTATATTTGTGACAAAAAATAACCTACATCCTTCCTTTAGATCTCATCTCTATATCAAAATTCATCAACATTTGTTAGGTTTAGGCATTGACTTACAATTATATGGACGTTGGGTCCGCGCTAAAAAGTGTCTGAACTTATAGGGCGTTAAAATCGTATACAGAGCGTCATTCACGCTTTAGTCTTCGTTTGTTCGACTGACAGCGAAGCAAGCAAAATTAGACAGTACTGCGATGACATTACAATTTAAATTCAACGTTTTAGCTTTTTCATATTCCTTTACATGTCACTACGTTTAAATAAGTAGACTTGGGACATTTTTTTCGTGGTATTTGTATTAGACCCGTCGTCCATTTATTTGTAAGTCAATGGGTTTAGGCGTAAAAACAGACAGTTACTTTAGCATTTATATAGTTTGGATTCCTTCTATCGTTCAGGTTCCTAGGTACCCCCAAAGATTAGCTTTTGAACCGGGTAGTCCGTTTTACATAGAGAGCGGTGCTCTGTGAGAATCGCAACAATTTTCCGCAACATTTCCGTGCGGCTAACGAACGGAAGAGCGGGACGCGGCCAATTGCCGGATAAATGCACCTCAATTACTCCATTGTACCAATATTTTTCCTCCTAACGTTCGCAAAGAATTTGCTAAAGAAATGTTTTTTTTTGTTTATTCATATTCTTGTGATGTAATGTTGCATCGTGTCTGGCTTGTAGGTATATATCACAGATTTAAATTTAGTCCGTTCCAACCCATTTTAAACGAAATGTAAACTAATCGCTTTGGTTGAATTGCTAAATTAATCATTCAATAAATCAAATAAGTAACACTTTCACATGTTTCAAGGATTTTGACTTGATATCTCATTACTTTTTCTGACATCGTAAAATCGTATGTGAAAAATGTTAGTCAAAAAGTGAGGTTATGTTTTGGTTAAACTTGTATGAATAGGCTATGGTTGTATGGTCTGTACGCAAAAAACCATTCAGTTCATTCAATTAAAATTTTTGTAATCGATTAGTAAATCGAAAGTTTCAATCGCAATCGGACGAGTATCTAAGTGTAAGGATCTGAAGGAGGATCTAAAATTAAGTTTTGGAACTTTTAAATTCGCTTTTATAGTTTATATAATGAAAAGCGCATCTTCAGTTATTATTGTAAGTAGGTATCTCTGTTTCCATGGCAGTTTTAGTAAGGCAACAGCGTTCGTTAGTGATTGATTGAATGAATGCCATCACTGCCATTTCGCTGTCACTCTATAGAGACTCAACTGCCATTGTAACAGATTTTAGCAGAATAACAAATATTATTCTAATTGCAATATACTCTCAGTGGAATTACAATGACCTTGGTAATTCTGTCTGTGTTTCAAAAGAACCCACTTATTTGAAAGTAATACATATAGGAACGAACCGTTCCCCTAAGTCGTACCTTTTGTATAACGGATATAATAAAGTCATAAGTAATCTTGCGTCAAAAGTACTTTTATCACATGATACACATAAAAATAATACGACATAATTATGTTTAAGTGATATTTTATAACTCTCCTATTTAAATATAAAAAGGTATCGACTAATTTATTACGCACACTTTTAAAAAGAAATTGGTAACAATCTCATTTGAGAATATTGAAAATATTTGAAATTAAATTAACTGAAATTCAAATTTGAATACAGTGCGGTGTACCACTTACAGAATTGGTTTGTTTTTCTTTTTTCGAGTCTTTTTATTTAATAACTTTTATGTACGCTTTTTTGTAGGTCAGGATTTGCACTCTTCACATCGCTTTACCTTTTTTATGCTTATTATTAGATTAGTTATTATTAGATACTTTTATGTTTGTTTTTTGTTTATTTCTGAGGTGTTAATTTTTACCTTACTTTTACCATAAGTTAGATATTTGAAAATTAATGTGGACAACTGTAATAGGCGCTAATTAGCTTTACCTAAAAACATTCAATGTAAATCGTTATTAATAGTTGTTGTTGTTCCGAATAAAATAAAAATAAAACAAAACCAAACGAGATGAGACGAAACGAGACGAGACGAGACGAGACGAGATGAGACGAGACGAGACGAGACGAGATGAGGCGAGACGAGACGAGACGAGGCGAGACAAAACGAAACGAAATAAAACAAAATAAAATTTCGTTCGTAGAATCTTTAAATCTCTCTCCTGAAAAGTTATAATTTAGCAGATATGGCCTTATTATACCAAGGGTGCGGAATACATAAGAGAGGGTAGTTAAGAGATTATGAACTTACTTATTTGGCAGTAAAAGGACGATAAAATTCATACTTTTTTAAATTATATATTTTATTTTTTATTATTTAGTTTATATGAACGTTGTTATCATAATTCACCTCTTTTGTAACCTTCCTCTAACTCATTATCATCGGTCATCGAGTATATAACAAGAAATAGAGACGAAATGTCATTTAATTTGTTTGAAAACTATTCTGCCATATCATTACTGTGACAACTACGCTCCGATTGGCCAGCCCGAATTCGAAACAATTGACGGGTGTTCTCAGTGGGTGGCGTCAATTGTTTCACTTCAAATCGACCAGTTTACTTGAGCTTTGGTATAATGGACGAAAATTGCAAAATTACATATTTAATTACCGATGAAATTTGATTCCGTTTGTTTTGTAATTAGATGTTTTGCTGTTTCTGCTGTTTTCCCCACACCACCGAATGTAACAGTACCCCATTGTTAGAGATATTATCTTTATTACAATAAATACAGAATATTTTTTGGAATGTACGGAGACGTACACACAGGTCAGTTGTTGGCCTGTCTATATTTCAATGCAAACGAGGGTTGATATTTATTAGAGATGTATCGCTAATGAGTTACCAGGAAAATGTATGGCCCTTATTTCGTCTCTATTTCTGATTATATACTTGATGTCATTGGTATAAGAATGCCAAAAGTGATCATAAATCATAAGTGCTCTATCACACGAAAGTCATAAAAATAATACCAACTAAATTGATCAAATTATTTGGAATTAATACCAGAACGTTTCATAGAACTCAAAAAACATCAGAACTTTGAATCGAATTCAAAAAACGAACATTTTCATTATTTAAAAAGAAATTAAACGTTCATGTATATGTCGCCAGTGGTTTGTATGAACATTGTTATATCATCATAATTCAACCTATTTTTAGTGTTCCCCTAAGTCGTATTATTGGTATAACGGGTATAACTAAGCCATAACTGATTATACGTCAAAAGTACTTTTATCACATGATAGTCATAAAAATAATACGACATAATTACGTATATTATGTGAAATTTTAAAACTCTCCAAAAAGGCATCGACTAATTTCGTTCGTAGAGTCTTCAAACCTTCTGAAAAGTTATAATTTAGCTTATGTGACCTTATTATATATACCAAGGGTGTGGAATACATAAGAGGGGGTAGTTAAGATATGGCTATTGATATCATTTATTTTATGTTATTTGAAAGCTAAGAAATAACTATAAAGAAAAACTTTTTTGGAACTAAAAGGACGATGAAATTAATTATTTCTGTTATTTTCCAAATTAAAGCTTCAGGTATGTGCGGCCTGCGGTTCATAGAAACATTGTTATCATAATTTAACCCTCTTATAATCTCCCTCTACATCATATCATTGGTATAATAAAGCCACAAGTGATCATACGTCAAAGTGCCTCACACGAAGTCATTATAATAGTAATAAGACCTAAATGAAGCAAATTGTGCATATGTAAAATGTTATAACTCATATTTAAGCATAAAAAAATTATCGACTAACTTAATTTGTCGACTTTAAACCTCCTGAAAAGTTGTCTTTTCTAGTTGTGACCTTATTGTATCAAAGGTGCAAAATAAGTTTACGAGTGTAGAAAAAAAAAACAACCAAATAACAAAACTATATTGCAAGGTTTATATATGCCCCGAGAAATTAAATAAACAACAAACACGTAGTAACGTTATTTAAACATGAAATATATGTAACTTAGAAGTGAACTTAAGTATTTCACAAACTGTATTTCAAAGTTAGTATGAACATCTTATTCAGCTTGGTGGAGTGACTTGAAAAATACGGGAGAAATGTGCACACATTACGTTTAGTCGTTACTCAGGGCTACGGACCAAGAGGTTCAAGGCTCTCTAACTGGACATAGGGTTACTCGTCTTTTTGAGCAACTCCTTCTTTTTTGTTCTGTTATTTTATCTTTGTCTTTTTATTTCCTTATAATTGTGATCTTTACCTTATTTAAGGTTCTGGCCGGTGTAGACTCTTCCATTTCTAATATGGTGATATTACAGGGGACTTGTCGATGTAAGAGTGACTGGCCCAGTAACAGTGTTTCTCAGATCTTTGTGATTTAAAAATCTTGTCTAAATATAGAATTTAGTAGCATTAGAACTCTTGTAAATTGAGCATTACTGCGATCCGGTTTCGGGTTCGAATTTGAAGGTCTGAGTGGTACTGCAACTGTTATGGACAGGCGTCCAGCTTTCCATCAGGTTCATACCGTCACTTGATATTAAAAAAAAAAAATCAGTCAGCTCCGTGACCTCTTTATAGCGTGCATTTTGACCTTATATTTGAAGTATAATAAATAAATAAATAAATAAATATCAACAATATCACATACGTTGCTCATTTGTAGCCTACATTACATAAAAAAGCTAATAAGAATGATTAATTATTAATACAAAGATATAACACTCAGAAAAAACACTCAGAAAAAATTCCTTCGATCCGGTCGGATTCGAACCGACGTCTTCTTGCATACCGTGGCAGACGCTATACCAACTAAGCCAAAAAAAAAATTGAATATCAATTCAATAAAAATTTAATTAACACATTGAATAGCGACATCTCTCGCCAGGACTGGTAGCTGTAAAGGTACTAACTGGGTGATAAATCTGTAATAGATTTCTCATAGATGGCGCTACGACTAAAAAGTCGTTGAAAGACCAAGTACAAAGACACGACGCAAGCACATAGAGAAATTCGTGAGGTCCGTTGGTTCGTTCCGTGGCTTAGTTGGTATAGCGTCTGCCACGGTATGCAAGAAGACGTCGGTTCGAATCCGACCGGATCGAAGGAATTTTTTCTGAGTGTTCGATCTTTGTATTAATAATTATAACAAAATAGTGGAGTAATTTCACAAAAAATATATGAATATCAATTCAATAAAAATTTAATTAAGAATGATTAAGTTTTTTTATAAGTAGATTTTTATTACCACCTTATTTAAGACCATTGTCTTGTCGGTGCAGACTCTTCCATTTCTCACCATCCACAGCCAGCACCCTGACCTTTTTTTTTTTTTTGACGGGGGAAATCTTTATGGATACCCCTGAGCCCAGGGAGACTCAGGAGTTATGTGGGGACTCTCCCTCCAGACTGGAGGGCCTACCCCACTAAAACCCCCCCGGGTTTCCCTCTCGCCGGTTGAGTCGGCGCCGTGGGATCAGTGAACATTCACCACGACGCCGCCCGGAGCCAGCACCCTGACCTAACTGCTCATTTTCGTTCTTTGCCCATGGCCCGATTGCGTAGTTCTACAAGTAGTACAAAGGGCAATGTTTTTTGTCTGTGGTTCTACTAGAAGGACTACGGGCAAGTAACATTAACCTTTGTTCAACTGGTAGTTGAAGTACGACCTTTTTTCTTGTCTGTGGTTCTATTTGTATTGACCTTAAACATTGTAGCGCAATAAATTATTTACATACACTTATACTATGTTGAAAATTTCACTACTCTTATTCAAACTAACGTAAACAGTCGATGTCGTTATCGTTAAATACACAATTGCATAATACGCATAAAGAACAATCCACTTATCGATTAAATTATATTATTTGTTAAATTGTGTTTCAATCTACTTTGGACTTTATGCAACGTGTTTATGTAATGATATTTTCATTCGCATCGTTTATACTCGTATAAAATAAATAATTATACATTGTAATGGATTAAATTTCTTCTTTATTGTTGACGTGGTTAAATTGTACCTCTATTTTGTTTAAAAATCAATACATGTCGTATTGATCAAATACTTAATTACATACCACTCCAACGACGGACTCACCACACTTAAGCGCAGGCCACACCGCGAACAAAGCTAACCTAAGTTACCTAAGCTCACGTAGTTACATGCAACCAACTATGCCAGCTAAGGTAACTTAGCTTAGTTCACGTAGTTGCATGCAAAACTAAGTTAGGGGAAGGGCGGCAGAAGGGCGACATATTTTGTATAGCATAGCGGGATCGTTGGGTTACTTCAGTTAGCTCGGTTAGCTTAGTTCGCGGTGTGAACCGATGTATGAATAAATGCCCCGGCTACGTGAGCTAAGCTATAGCTTCATTCGCGGTTAGGACGAATAGATGCCCCGGCTACGTGAGTTAAGCTAGATTAGGTTAGCTCAGCAGAGTGCAACGCCCTCCAGAAAGAGGCGGATGCCGCCTTCTTCAAGGAGGCTCTTAAGCGCCCAGGAAAGGCCGGGGAGACTGAACCCGAAGGTACGGCGGGCATCATGAGCGAGGTCCAGGCCCAAGAGGCGCGAGACGGCCTCGCGACAATATTGGCGGAGACCGCCAAGTCTTCTAATCTCAAGGGGACGGTGATCAAAGCAATTAAAGAGGCCGTCAAAAAGGTGGAGAGAGCCATTGACTCTCTCCATCTTGGAGAGACGGCGACGGAGGCGGCGCGGCGGATGTCGGAGGACAACCGCCAGATGAGGAGGCAGCTCGCTGCCCTAGAGGCGGAGTTCAAGGCCCTGAGGGGGGCCTACTCCACCGCCACGGCCAAGGCCAAGGCGCAGGTGGCCCCACCGCCGTCCAGCTCCGCGGTGATGCACGCGGGTGTGAGGGAGGCCTTCGATGACCTCAGGCGGGACATTTTCTCCTCCATGAGAAATATGATGGACGCCCGCTTGGGGGACATTGAAAGACGCCTCCCCGCGGAGTCCCTAAGGCCTCCCCTAGGCGGCCGAAGTAGTGCGCCCGCCTTCGAGGCGACGCCTGCTGCCACCGCCGTCGCCGCAGCCGCCCCGAGGTTGCTTCCCTCCGCCGTGGCCCCCGAGTCGACACCGGGCCTCTCCCCGGCCCGAAACGCGCCTACTGACCCGCGGCCCAACAAGAAGGCCAAGAGGAAGGCTCCCCCGCCGAAGGCTAATGCTGCCCCTCCTGCGGCGCCACTCGCTGTTCCCGCCGTCCCTGCCGGCCCTGACATGGCGGCCTCCATGCCGACTGACCAGGTGGAAACGCCCTGGTCACAGGTAGTCGGCCGCAAGGCCAGGAAGGCCAAAACGGCAGGCGCCAAGGCGGCCCCCAAGACGGCTCCCAGACCCAGGGCTCTCGCCACCCCGAAATCATCGGCGGTGGTGATCACGCTGAGGCCCGAAGCGGTGGCGGAAAAGGGGGTCACTTACAAGGGGGTCCTAGAGGCGGCGACCGCTGCGGTCGATTTGGGCAGCCTCGGCATCCCGCACGTGCGGGTGCTGAACACCCAGACGGGTGCCCGCATAGTCGAGGTGCCCGGGGCGACCAGCGCAGAGAAGGCCGACACCCTGGCGGCCAAGCTAGAGGAGGTGATAGGGGGGTTGGCAGCAGTAACGCGGCCTACCAAAACCGCCGATCTAAGGGTCACCGGCTTTGACGAGTCGGTGACCCCGGAGAAGATCCGGGCGGTGGTGGCTGCCAAAGGCCAATGCCCCCAGTCCGCCGTGAGCGTGGGAGCCGTCAGGTTGGCCCCCAACGGGAGGGGGTCAGCCCTCGTCCGCGAGAGCCCTCTGCCCGTCCAGTGTGGACAGGAGCGGGCTCTGCTTCAGGTGTGGCCAGGTGGGACACTCGGCCTCCGGGTGCACGGCGACCCCGCGGTGTTCGGTCTGCACCGCGGCCCGCCGTCCAGCGGACCACGTAATGGGGGGGCGATCTTGCGCTCCCCCTCCCACCAAGGGCAAGCCGGCGGGGACCTCAGGCCCCCTCCCTATTGAGGGACAAAGTATGGAGCAGTGATGCCAGCACGCCACCATACTATACTGCATTACTGCAGGGCAACCTCAACCATTGCGCCAGGGCACAGGACTTATTGGTCCAGGCCATGGCGGAGTGGGTTGCGGTGGCTGCTGTGGCGGAGCCATATTTTGTCCCCCCTCGGGGGAACTGGGCGGGGGATCGGGAGGAGACGGTGGCCATAGTGGCGTCGACTGCCGGGAACTCCCCCCTCTAGCGGTGAAGGAACGCGGGTCAGGGTTCGTGGCGGCAAGGTGGGGAGAAGTCATCCTAATTGGGGTGTACTTCTCTCCTAATCGCTCCCTGGCCCAGTTGCAGGCTTTCCTGGAGACCCTAGAGAGGGCGGTGAGGAGGGCAGCTCCGGCGCCGGTGTTGGTGATGGGGGACCTCAACGCCAAGAGCGCTGCGTGGGGTTCCCCGGTCACCAATGCCAGGGGGCCAGAGTTGGAGGATTGGGCGGCAGCCCTAGGGCTGGTCGTCCTCAACCGGGGTCATGCCAGCACGTGCGTGCGGCGAAATGGGGGGTCAATCGTGGACGTCACGTTCGCGACCCCCTTACTAGCCGCGCGAGTATCCGGCTGGCAGGTCCTGGAGTGAGGAGAGAAGGCTCCTCAGCGCCCTTCAGGGCGAGAGGCAGGCCCTGAAGGTCACAATAGGGCGGGCCAAGGACTCTGCGAAAGAGGAGTTCTTGGCCACCCTGGACGCGGACCCATGGGGGAGGCCGTACAAAGTTGTGCGCAACAAAATGTACGGCGCATCTCCCATGGAGTCACTGGAGCTCGATCTCCTCAACCGGGTGGTGGAGGGCCTCTTTCCCGAACCGCAGCCCTTCACCCCACCGACCATGGTGCCCCCCAGAGCAGACGGGGGGCAGACTGAGGAACCCCCCCGGAAATCACCGAGGGGGAGTTGGAGTGGGCGGTGGGACGGCTGCGGGGGCGGAAGAAGGCCCCCGGCCCGGACGGGGTACCGGGACGAGTCCTTCGCATTGCCCTGAAGCATCTCGGGACCCGCCTCAAGCATCTCATGGATGACTGCTTGAGGACGGGGTTGTTCCCGAGATGCTGGAAGGAAAGAAGGCTCGTCCTGGTGCCCAAGCCGGGCCGACCTGCGGACTCCCCCTCGGGGTTCAGGCCCCTCGTCCTGCTGGACGAGGTGGCGAAGATCCTGGAGCGAATCATCGCCTCCAGGATCAACGAACACCTGAGCGGGACAGCCCCCGATGTGTCGGAGCGGCAGTTCGGGTTCAGGGCTGGACTCTCCACCCTGGACGCCCTGGAGTCGCTGCGACACATCGTGGAGGAGGGTAACGGCGAGGGGGAAGGCGTGGTGGCTGTGTCGTTGGACATAGCCAACGCCTTCGGCACTCTCTCCTTCGCCGTTATCAGGGAGGCGCTGAGGTTCCATAAGGTCCCCAGGTACCTCAGCCGTGCTCTACCAGAACTACCTGGAGGACAGGGTGGTGCTCTACCAGACGAGGGAAGGGAGGCGCGCCGAGCACCCAATGAGGTGCGGAGTACCCCAGGGGTCCGTATTAGGACCACTACTGTGGAACCTGGGGTACGATTGGGTGCTGAGGGGCGCGCTACGCGATGACACGCTGGTGGCCGTCCGGGGGACCACCTTCCAGGAGGCGGCCCGAAGAGCCTCAGTAGCGTAGAATGCTGGGGCTCGAGGTCGCCGTGCCGAAGACGGATGTGGCCGTCTTCGGCGGGAGGGGTAGAGGTTGGGCGGTGCCGGCAGGCGCCCACATCTCCATCGCGGGAGTATCGGTCCCGGTCAAGTCCCAGATGAACTGGGACTTGTCCTGGACCGGCGATGGAACTTCGGGGAGCATTTCCGGCAATTTGCTCCCCGAATAGTGGGCGCCGCATCGGCGATGGGCCGTCTCCTGCCCAACCTCGGGAGGCCGGGAGCCTCGTGCAGGAGGCTATACGCCGGGGTGACCCGGAGTATGACCTTGTACGGGGCTCCCATCTGGAGTGGGGCCTTATCAGCGGCGACGAAGTCGCTGCTGAGGAGGCCCCAGCGGGTGGTCGCCCTGCGAATGTGCAGGGCGTACATGACGGTGGCCTGCGCTGCCGCATGCGTCCTCGCCGGTACTCCGCCGTGGGACCTCGAAGCCAAGGTCCTGGCGGAGGTCCACGCCTACCGGCGGGGAATGAGGGACCGAGGCGAGCGCCCTGCTCCCCAAGAGGTCGAGCGGGAGCGCCGCCTCGCGGTGCAGCGCATGCGGGACCGGTGGAAAGAGGGCTTGGCGGATCCCCCCTATAGCGCTCGTACCATAGGGGCGATCCGCCCTGTCCTCGTAGAGTGGGTAAACCGGTCCCACGGGCCACTGTCGTACCACCTTGTGCAGGTGCTGACTGGACACGGGTGTTTCGGTCACTACATGCACAAGGTGGCGAGGAGGGAACCGTCCCCGTCGTGCCACGAGTGCGGCGCTGCGGATGACACCGCGCAGCACACCCTAGAGGTGTGCAGCCGGTGGGATGAGCAGCGCCGCACTCTGACGGGGACTGTAGGGCAGGACCTCTCGCTGCCGAGCGTGGTTGCCGCCATGCTCGATAGCGAGGAGTCCTGGGAGGCGGTGGCTTCCTTTTGCGCAGAGGTTATGTCGCAAAAGGAGGCCGCGGAGCGGGTGCGCGAGGACGCGGCAGACGCGCACCCGCTTCGGCGCAGACGTACGGGGAGAAGGCGAAGGCAGTTCGCTGCTCGCCTGATCCCCTAGTGAGGCCAGCGGGCTCTGGACAGGGACTCCGGAGCCTGCATTGCACGGCCTCACTCGTCTGGGGGGCGGGTCGGAGGACAACCGACTCGCCCCTCCGTTGGCGCGGGAGCCCTGGCGCAAGCTAGGGCGGCCGGGCGGCGTCGTGGTGAATGTTCACCGATTCCACGGCGCCGACTCAACCGGCGAGAGGGAAACCCGGGGGGGTTTTAGTGGGGTAGGCCCTCCAGTCTGGAGGGAGAGTCCCCACATAACCCCTGAGTCTCCCTGGGCTCAGGGGTATCCATAAAGATTTCCCCCCCGTCAAAAAAAAAAGAAAAAGAAAAAAGCTTCGTTCGTGGTGTGGCCTGCGTTTCAACATCGGATCGCAATAAGCCGGTCAGAAGATTAACGTCCATGCTATTAGACCGAAAACGACGTGCGTTTCATGTCGGAGGTCCGAGCAGCGGAAGGACTCCAGCCGTTTTCGCGTTAATAAGTGTGGTGAATCCTTAAAGCACACTTCGTAAACTCGAAATGTTACATGTTACTCGTTGACACGTCAATATTGTTATTCATTTATTGATAATTTGAGTTTCGTACTTTGCGAATAAAACTGTGCCATACCTCACGGATATATAAGCACTTCTCTGTCTTGTAAAGTGTTATTGTTAAGTACTTTACTTTCTATTTATGTAGCGAGCTTCTCCGAGGTGCGTTTAGCTAGATAAAATGTTTTAAATTTAAGTTGGTATTTGTTAAGCTGTCAAAAATCAATAGTGTTTGATTTAGAAGCTCATACATTACATTTAGTGGTTCGAGACTCCCTTTTAATTATATATACTTGTGCTAAGGATTCCCGCTCCTTCTTATGCTACAGTAATCATTGCGTAACTGTTACATATCAAAACTATATATAGCCAAATTTTCTTTTTACAGTAAAAAGACATAAAATATTGAATAATTTTCAGAATAAAGCTGAGCTTTTACGTATGACTGTTTTTCTTTTGTTTATGATACTAAATGGGAGGACGAATAAGTCGTGCGCCGGTTGATAAGCGACACGCCTGACGAAAACAATTGCAATGCCACTCAGAGCTATAAATCACAAAAATCTGAGAGGCACTGCTCCTTGTCTGTAATTTTACCAGCACCTTCAAAAACGAAACCCAGTAATGCTTACATTACCGCTTGGCGGCAAAAGTAGCTAAGGTAGTAATACGGACGAACTCTTTCACAGCTTTACTGCTACATAGTTGTACTGTTATTATTAAATGAAGACTTTTTATACTTACTAACTTATTTATATAAAAAGTAAGCAATTTCTCATCAAAATACTTGTCAAAGATGTGCAAATAGGCATAATACCGCAGAGTTATTGAGCTCTCCTATTGAGTTCTCCAAAATATTCAAAGACTTAAAGACTTTAACCGTAGACTCTTATTTTAAAGACTTGTTAACGTCGAGCACGCTTCAAAAGAACCCTTGGCAACCCTGGTTGAAGTGACTAATAGGTGTGGAGCGGTAAAATATGTTCCACGTAAGTGCGCGACATAACAAGTAACGGCTATTCGTAAACTAAGCGCATTACGACTGCCTCGAGAACCTTACTTACAGCCAGTTGGAAAAATAATAGAATTTATCAAGCATTCCTTGACGGCTGGAGTTCATTCTAAGCTAGATGCTGTTGTGAAATAAGACGCAGTTATAAACAAAGAACGAAAAACATTAGTAATAGAATATACGAGGGCGGTTTGGAATGTTTGGGACTTTGGGAAGAAAACAAATATTTATTTTGTAAATTTAGTAGCAGTAGAACTCCTTGTGAAACAGTTCGTCCAAGGAAGTACTGCAACCTCATCTATTCCTGCCGCCAAGTTTGTTAGTTTCTTTAACCTTGAATAACTGATTACTAAATATGTCCCTACTAAATGTATAGTAAAAAGATTTTTGCGATTTCTGACATTTCGAGTACTCTTACCTCAGTTGGTCCCTTAGAGACTATTTGACTGTATCTTTTTGTGTGTTACGCGATTTGTGAAACGATTTTGATGATTTCATTTTTGTTGGAAAGAGGATACCTCAGAATTGGTTCCATTTAAATTTGAAGGAAAACTAGGTGGCTAAGTATCACTTTCCGTTAACCGATTCCAATAAAACTTGGCAAATAGATGTGATTCCAATAAAAAGTCGACAAGCAAACTTTTAGTTTTTTTTTATTTTAATTTTTAAAACCATTTTTTATAAAAAAAAGTGATACGAATCTTAAACCGATATGTCTTGTCAAGCTCTGATAGCTGCAATGTATCTGATTGAGTGAGGAACTTTCATAGATTTCTCACAGGTGGCGTTACGGCAAAAAAGACGTTAAAAACCAAAAACAAAGATCCATAACAACGCATAGAGAAATTCGTAATTCTGCTGACTCGATCTCTAGCTCAGTTGGTAGAACGGTTGCCCTAGATGGGCGAAATAGACACAGGTTGGAGTCCTGTAAGACCGAATGTCTTTGTTATTAATAATTATTAACAAACTAGTGTCGTAATTTCACAAAAAACAATTGAATGTCATGCTAGTAAAGCATATTCATGTTCAAAAACTTAATATTAAAAAAATATATTATTTTTCTTAACATAAATTACATTTTCATAAATGTGAGAATAAAGTGACGGAAATTTGAAATCTGTAACGAGTAAAAGGAATAAACAAACGAGCAAATTGAAAGGTAAAAATACAGTTCAAAGAGTTAAGGAAGATTAAACGGTTTCAGAACGACAGGAAATAAAATTTAAGAAAGGATCTGATTGCCTTGCGGGTAAACACTCTTGCTATGACACTTGAATATGCTGTTTGGAACGTATACGTATTAACTACAGTTTAATAGAAGCTGTTATTAAACGACACCCTCGGTGGCAGGTATGCTGTTTGAAACGTATACGTATTAACTACAGTTTAATAGAAGCTGTTATTAAACGACACCCTCGGTGGCCTAATGGTATGCGCTGACGACACTGGATTTGGAGGTCCCGGCTCAATTCTCGGTTGGACCAATTTGGGAAATGAAATTGTTTTCTAAATTGGTTCTGTTCTGGATGCCACGGAGCGAATTTCGTTACTCTGGCACTGTTCGACAGTTGCGATATTTAACAGTCAATTTTGTTTTTAATCGACTTCAAAAAAAGGAGGTGGTTCTCAATTCGACTGTTTTTTCCGTATTTTTTTCACGATAACAAACATAAAAAAAATGGCAGGCGTTTCCGAACCGATTTTGGTGACAGCTTGTTTGCTGGAAAGAGGCACAGACCACATAAAAAAGGGTACCTCAGTCGTGATCTCATTGATATTTGAAGAAAACCTCCAAAGTTTTAATAACAAACAAGATCAAATGGAAACATTTGTAGAGAAAAATAACTTAATACAATAACTGGATACAAAATTGCATCATCATTCTGTACAAAAGAACATGTAGGTGGAGGTGTCTGTATTCTTCTGCAGGAAAATTTTGAAACCATAGACAGAAGAGACATAAATGATCTATCAATTGAATACGTCGTCGAAGTGTGCGCTACAGAGCAATCTATTCAAAACATTTTATTAATATCTATGTATTGGAATGGAAGCGAGAAACATATTTTTGATAAACAATTGAGAGTCATCCTAAATCATTTAAGAAATAAATATTTTAAACTAAATATAATTTTGGCCGGAGATTTCAACATAAATATATTAAATTATTCAGATTCAAAAGATTTTTTAAACCTAATGGCAGAGTATAACTTCACACAACACATAAAAAAGCGAACACGTCTTAAAAAATGTATCGATCTAATATTTACCAATTATAACCAAAATGTGTTTCCACGGATGCCAAAGAGTTTGGGTTTTGTGATCATAAAGCAGTAATCATGAAATTAAAAATAAGTCAACCAAATAAAAAAACACATATAACATATAAAAAGTTTCTTCAATGCTAACAATATTTCAAAAATTAAAAAAACAATTAAAAGAAATAAATTGGTTAGCTGCTTCAACCCAAACATTAACGAAAATTATAAAATATTCCATGACATATTAATAGATGTTTTGAATAATTGTATACCAAAAAATAAAATAAAACTAAAAGTAGATATAAAAAATTCTGCTTAACTAAAGGAATTAGGAACTCTTATCAACAAAAAAGATTACTAAAAATGTTTATATCGAAATGTAACAATGTAATACTAAATCAATACTATAAAAAATATGAAAAACTTTTGAAAAGAGCCATAGTAATATCAAAACGATTGAATTTCATTAGAAAAATGAAAAATCTAGTAATAAAACCAAAACGATGTGGAAGATAATAAATTAACGAACCAATAAAAAACCCATAAAAAGAAAAATATAATATTAAACTAAAAATTAATAATACCGAAATCTCAGATACACAACATATCGTTAATATTTTCAAAGACTATTTTGCTTCTGTTGGCGAAAATAAAATTAAACTCACAAGCGGAACTTTTTTTTTGTGGTCACCCTGTCATACGGAAAATTCGATATTTTTAAGTCCAGCTACATAAGAAATTAATACTCGCCTGGAATTGATGAAATGCCACCAACTTTAATTAGGGCCACCAGTCTTAATGTGTGTGTGGGCGGATGAACTCACCTTACCTCTAACCATATTAATCAATCAATCATTTGAAGAAGGTGTTTTCCCAGACCTACTAAAAATTTCGCTAATAAAACCTATACGTAAGAAATATAAAAAAAACTGACCCTTCAAATTATCGCCCAATTTCCCTCTTATCTACGTTTTCAAAAATTTTGGTAAAGTGTACAAGAAATCCTAAATACTCTAGATAATAAAAAAATACGCTGTCGGTATAATATTAGACATGACAAAAGCTTATGATACAGACCAACATGATATTTTGCTAAACAAATTAAATGGCATTGGCATAAGAGGTATAACACATGAATGGTTTGCGTCATATTTGAAAAATAGACTGCAGTTTGTGGAAATGGAACATTATGATAGAGCTAGAAAGTTAATAACAACTGTTCAATCAGATAGAAAAATAATAAACTCGTCAATACCTCAAGGTAGTTGGATGCCTTTTATTCTTAATTTACAACAATGATTTGCCAAGGGTTATAAATGAACACTGTGTTTTATTCGCAGACGATATTTCACTTTCAGCAAATTGTGACAATAGTTCAAATCTATCAGAGAAAATAAAGACTATTATAAATTCAATTACGACATCGTTGCAAGAACATAATTTAAAAATTAATTATTCAAAAACGAAAATAATGATTTTTCATCCCCCTCAAAAAAATCTTTACAATTTAATTTTAGTTACAATGGAGTCCAAATTGAATCAGTCAATGAATCAACACTACTAGGATTAGATATTGATAAACATGTTAATTGGAAAAAACACGTACAAAAAGTCGCTACCAAGATATCTAGATTTACATACGCTCTACAAGAAGTAACAAAATCCACAGACCGCTCTACTGCTCTCTTTGTTTATTATGCGTTTGCATTTTCATGGTTGACTTACGGTATAATACTGTGGGGCAATAGTACCGAAGCACCATCTCTATTTGTGTTGCAAAAAAACCTAATTAGACTAATATCAAACCTCAAAGAGACAGATAGTTGCCGACCTCACTTCCAATATATGGGATTTGTAAATTTGTTCCATCAAATTTATTACGTCACAAAAATATATTAATAATTCCAATGTCAAGATTAACTCTACATTCCTCTAGCCATCATGTCATGGCGATAAAAATTTATAATCAACTACCTGATGCACTGAAAAACGAAACTAATTAAAGAATATTTTTTTAAAAAATTATTAATAAATAAATGCTATTATGATATTAAAGAATTTTTGAACGGAACTCTTTAACATAAAGTTTTTGCATTTGAAAACAGCCTTTACTCTCTTCCCTTCTATTTTGTTGTGCCCGAAAGGGTCCATGTTGTGTGAACTTACTATTACATAACACCTTGTATACCATTGTGGAACGCAAATAAAGATATTGTATTGTATTGTAAAACATTTCACCTCCAAGGGTGGTAAACACGAGATGTATCCGGTTTTGCGCACTTTCCGGTAACCGATTTCAATAAAATTTGTCAAATAGATATCATTTCACGAACTATTAAGGTCGGTTTTTTTTATAAAAAGTTATCACGTAACATACATACAAAAAAATACAGTCGAGATCTCCTCCATTTTTTGAAGTCGGTTAAAAGTAATTCTTACCATTTTAGATATTGATTTATTATATTTTTTACACATATCATAAGTTTTTGATGGTTTTAGTAAATGCCATTGTCATAGAAGTGCATAAGCCCAGCTTTAGCGAAATGAGAATGCAGAAGGCTCAGTCCACAACATTTTATTATAAGAGATGATAAAAGAGTAAAAGAAAATGCAGTAAAAAATAATAAAATGATATAAAAAGGTACCATTATTATAAAACTCTTCTTATAAAACTAAGTAACACACAATACTCACCCAAAAAGGACGTATTCAATTAAGATAATATACAGTTAAGGTAAAACAGACAATAAAAGCTTAACAAGTAACAAGTAAAACAAGGATTTTTAAATTATATGAATAAAATTGGGTGATAAACTATATAAACTATATAATAGAAATAAACTAGCTTTTCTTGATAGTCGTCTTCACAAAGTCAAAAAACCATTTAAGGGGCAATGTATACGCTTCTATTACAAGATTCCGGTTGATATACAAAATTTGCCTTTCACGAGGTTTAAAACTATAGTGAAACAAAAACTTTATACTAAAGGTTATTATACAGCTTCTGCGTACTTGGATGACAAAAATCCGTGGTAGTACAAACCCGTTTAGCTCATGGAGGTAGTCCCGATCTCTGATGTTTCAAATAAAAACAAAATATTGTAAATGTTATTTACAAAGAGCAACCCCTAGAGTTTCTTGCTCATTCTTCTCAGGGGAATCTGCCTTACGAATGAGCGGTAGAGTTTAACCATTGTGACGATTTCAAGTGTAATAATGCTTACCTATGAAATAAAGATTATTTTGAATTTGAATTTGAATTTGGGTCCCCACGGCAAGGTGCCCAACATGCTGTCAGCGTTCCCCTTATGTATTGCTATGCTAATGCGTTGGTCAAGGTAGCCGGCCCTTGGGTTTCCCAGACAGTCAATTAACTTTTTCGACAAAATTTTGTACAGATGAAGGGCACTGAGACCCCACGGGCCAAGGGTTTCGACTCCAAAGACTGTAAATAGGTAGTAGGAGCCGAGATCCTGGTACTTATTACTTTTTATTCTTTACGCCAGCTCAGCTGCGGAGCCAGCCCTCTTGTTTTGTCTTGTCTGGTGTGCTGGAGATGGGATGGGGCAAGTGTGTCGGCACATGTGGCGTCCCACACCAGTGCCCGGCCTATATACTCCAAGGGATGGGAGTCATTTCGTCCGGGCGTTTACCATCTGTTCACGACATGCCGCTTGGATCGAGAATAGCGAGCACATTAACAGTAGTGATTAAGGCCAGGCGGATGATGTCGTTGAGGGCTGCATGCCGAAAGATACAGTCGGCGGAGGCCTGTAGCTATGCGAATGGTCTCGGCGCTCAGGAAGGTACCGGTACTGGCAGAGGGGAAAGCGTGTATCCAGTAGCCAGATTCCCACCTGGACGCCGCTTTCAGACGCGCTCGGTCTATTGGGGTGTAACGATTCATTAAGTCAATTAAAGTCTTTTTGCACAGAATATTATCCTAGTTCCTTTGAATTTTGGGGTCGGACGGAGAATTTTCGTTGGGACAAGCCTGGTTCCAGGTGTTTCTGGACTCAATTAAGCACGTCACCTCGCAGTTTGTTGGCGGAAGCCTTAGGATACTGCCTACGAGGTTGACCGTGCTGTAGATTGAGGACAAAAAGGCCGGAATGGCTATGGTTGATATACCCCTGATGCCTAGACCACCGCGTCTGATGGGGAGAGTAGCTTGGGTCCAGGCATTGTGGGTGAGATGAACGTTAAGAATGGATTGAAGAAGAGCTTTTAAGTCAGAATCTACTGACATCAGCTGATTATGGAATTTCCAAGCCGGACAGCAGCGAATGTAACGTATGTAAATTTAGGAACGAAACGCAACATTTTAAAATACGGATGGCGTAGTGGGTGTCTAGGCTCAGGAGCCTATCTGTACATGAGTTGAACTTTGAGATTTAATTTTGGAAAAAGGCTGGATTCGTCGGTGAGACGAATGTTGGAGGCAAGAGTATTAAAATTTGGAATGATTGTATCCCTGTTGGGATAAGATTGAGGGATGTAAAGTTCGCATTCAAAATATAATTGGAGGCCAATGGTGTTATTAATTCGTGTAGTTTAGAGAGCTCACTATAGCATTGAAGGAGGTAATTGTAAATCTCTGACACGTGTAGTTTCACCTCGTTCAGCAAAGCATCCCTTTTGACCGAATTAAAAGCGATTTGACGTCGATCTTGAGCAACACCTTATCCCCCGAGTTTTTGTGAAGGAAGGTATGAAGAGTGTGAACACCCGCTTCGCAATCGCCTTTAATGCCGAAACCGAGCTGAACGGGCATAAATCTGATACTGAGGTTGCGAGAGATTTGCCGAACGCATAATTTAGACGCGAGGCGTCTCAATGTCCTACTTACGGTATTAGGCCTGACACCACCATTTTTTTTAGTTAGGACTATTAAATGTGCACCGTAATGGATGGGGACTATCTCCACGTGCACATTTCCCAGCAGCATCAGATTTATCACCTCAGCGATGTTTTCCCTCAGCCTTTTGCTGACTTCGCTGAGCGATGGCGAAGTGAGGTCTTTCATATGTTGAGGTGATAACCCGTCGAGACCTGCAGCGGAACCAGGCGTAACGGACGAAATACCCGATAAGACGTCCTTTTCGTTGACTTGAAGGCAAGAATTTGGAGGGCAGGGTGGATCCAAAAAGTAAGGTGCTGCAGGAGCTGGTCAGGGTTGTCAGGTGAGATGACGTCGTGTGAGAAGAGAAGCGGTGCTGCACCTTTAAGATTGCCGTCGCTAATTTTGTTCTCAATCCTTTTAGATACGGTAATAGCAGGGGAACTAAGAGAAGAAAGAACTGCAATGTAGTTATATACATAACTATATATATAATTGTAATAATAATCCACGTGGAATTTTGTAATCAGGAAGCGACGGATAGATCAAACGTAAGAATAGTGAAGGAAAAGAGAATGAAGAAGAGAACGATTCAAAATTCTTGAAATAAGTGGCCAGGAACCAGAAACGAGGATGACAAAAAGGTTGGATGACGACAAAGTTCAGTATCGTCACAAAGCTCTTATCGAAATGTCCATCTATTCTACCCTACTCTATATAACCTCTATTCAACCTAACTATAATATCAAATATAAGAATATCGTATTTTTAGAAAATATGACCAGGCTAAGGTTTTAGTCCGTATGTCACTATTATACATGCTGTGAAGTGTGGTTGGCGGAACTATGGTATCCATGAGGATCCTTCTTATGTAAAAAAGTAAGGAACCTAGCAAAGGTTGAAACAAGGCAAGTTTCTAGAAAGTTCGCATGAATAACTTCACACTTGAGTACCGTGTGTTGAAAGCACTTGTACGGTTTACATCCATAATTCATTTCAACCATAAGTAATGTTAATGAGGTAACTTTTACTGTACCTAAGGAGGTCTTTAAAGACTTCGTGTAAGGGACGATTACGACAACGCAAACGTTGACGCACTCAGAAAAACATATTGTTCTAATATTCCAAAACCTGAATAAACGCGCAAACTGCCTAATTACCCCGACGTTGCACTGGCCGTGGTCACCGGCTGACACTTGTTAGGTGTGTAAATACCTATTCAATTATTCATCAAGTTCATTCCCGTTCTCTTAGTATAATGCAACGCATCATCACCAGCCTACCGCAGTCCACTATATAGTCCAGGATATAGGCCTCTCCCAATGTACGCTATTTTACCCGGTCCTCGGCATGTCGCATCCATCTACTGCCAGCAGCGTTTCGCAGATCGTAACTTCATCTGGTCATATGGAATAACGCAACGTGATTTTTTTTTCATATTGTTATTAACTTATTGTGTCTCACTGCTGGACAAAGGTCTCCCCCAAAATCCTCCACTGATCCCTGTCTTTGGCAATCTCCCACCACTCCCTCTCAAACCCATCAAGATCGTCCCGCCAACGCCTTCGCGGCCATCCCTGCCGTTGTCTTCCATTCTCCTTGAGGTGAAATTATAAAATTGTAAAAATATTGCAGCATCAACAATAGAACTGAATTCACAAGAACCGATAGAGGTATTTTGTTCTCATAACAAGGATTTCGATATCGAGTTCTGACGAAGATGAGTGTCGAATATATGCATATTTCCCACCAACCAGCTATTAGATAGGTAATAGTATCCGCTCCTTGTAAGCTCCTTACTTACAAGCTCCTTACACTATGAAAAATCTGTCAGAGTTGCACCATCTGAGGGAGAAAATCTAACACTGCCATTTAGTATTTGCATAAAATGGGCCAATGCCATCTAGTGGGTTTATGTGGAATCGCAAAATGCGCATACCTGATCTAATGTGTTGTTTTTCCTTTGTTGGAGACATGAAAAATGTTTGACAATAAAATTGCAAGCAAAATACACTCACTTTTTTTTCCATCCTCTTAAGCCATATAACTAGTGTTTTCGGCCAGTAGTAGTAAACGTCTATTAAAGCATTACTGTCATTTTGTCGGCCATTTTTTTTAAGTGTGTTCATATACTGTAGCTCCCTCTGTAACATCACAGTAGCTAAAGCGCTATTTCGTCTTAGTTGAATTTAGAATTTAATTAAAACATAACATTTCACGTCCCGCTAATGTCGGTGTCGCGTCTTGCCTTTGAAGACACACTAAGTACTCGTTACATGTCCAGTGGAGTGAGGCGAATACCAAACAAGGGGTGTATACCGGACGCGGTTCCGCGTTCATACCGCTTGCAATCCTCTGGGAAACGAGCGGGATCTAAAAAATTGTTCCTTCCATATATCTTCTTACCTTCATCGGAGGAAGGAAAATAAAAAAGTCCTTGGCTAATGCTTTTAGGATGTTCATTTGGAGACAAATAAGTTGAAATATTCTAAGGGAGGGCTGGCCAGCCGGGGGCAATGAGCATAACGCTCGTTAGTAACATGCGACTGAGACATAGATTTACATAACCACTTAATTAGACTGATGTAGAAAATCTCCAAAATATTCAATTAGGTACTGGCATTAGATAACTTTGTGATTTACGAAAGCAAATGTATTCGCGCAGATATTTACGTAATTTAAAAAAAAAGCCTTGGCGATGTGATTTATAATAAAGAACGTTTCATAAATGACAGCCTAGGTCTCAGAGGCCGGGGTCATTATTCTTTTGCCCTCCGTTTCTAAGCGAGTTCATTGTCGTCCGCACATCCTTCCTTTTCCAGATAATAATTCCACTTTTATAAACTTCATTGAAATAATATTTATGTTGTTTTTTAATTATGATATTCTCGAGAAAAATTTTACTTAATAACCGCCCCTTTTTAAGAAAACGAATCTTAATTTGACAGTGAAAATTGCCTCCTAATTTGCTTTCTTTTTGCCTGTGAAAATATTTCCTGTTATAATGAAACCATTTAACAAAATGATTGCTAATTACAGTTAATGAATATTACATCGCGTTGTTATATGCCATACTTAACTTAATTACAGCACCAAGAAGTGAAAGTAGTTAGTTTTAAATATTATTATTATAGATTATGACGACTTTGGAACGATGATTAGCACCGTGGGCGTTAGATGAGGAAATTCTGGATTGAATTTGGAAAAGAGCGTTTTAGGAAACGAACTTTTTAAAGTTATTTCTGATCTCGATGTTCTTCTGCTACCTTGTGAAAGAGTTCGCCCAGGTAATTACTATCATTTCTGTCGTCAAACAGCAATGTGAAAATTTCTGCGCTCTAATTTTGAAGGGTAAGGGCGCGTTCTCATTATGTTGTGACGACAGATAGTCGTGCAGTTTAAAGTGTTGTGACATGTATATTTAAATGACGTTGTTCACACATAGAACAACACGATTAACTGTCGAGTTTTTTGACGTTACTACGACCGACTGTCACTGATGACTGTCGTCTGATGATAAATAAAATGTCACGATAAGAATGTGACGACAAATAATCGTAGCTACAAACGATTCTGTCATGCAATGACAAGGCGGCTGCCGTGAATCGATAAATTATCCTCACAATCTTGTGGTAAGGCCGGGGCCGCACTGATACGGCGACAGCGACGCGGCGGCAATGCAAAGAAATAGGTGGCTGCATTGCAAAAGCGAGAAGCCAGCGAAACGCCGCTACGTCCGCTTAATGGGTGGCTGCACTGGGCGGGTTAGGTGATCACTGGCGGCCGCAATGACGTCGCACTTGCATAATAAGTTGAACGACAAAATCAAACCATTTTGTTTACGTCGTGCGGTGTCTCCTTCGCAACTCCTCCCTCGAATATGTCGCGCTCTTTCGCACGAACGCCGCGAGGCAGTGCTGCCGCTCAGGTACAGCACCGCATATTTTGTCGTGACACATCGCCGTGTTGCACCGCTGCTTGTCGTATGAAATTTAAGTGTCGTCATGAGTCCCTGAATAATTTTATTTAATGCGGACACCCTCATTACTTGTAGAACATTTGAAATTTCTTTACGAGAAAACAAATGAATTTCGCTTGTCGTTTCTGCAGTGCGGCCACCGACATAATGTTTATATGAGTTTGTTTTCACGAAATCGCCATCGCGTCGCAGTCGCCTTAGTAGTGCGGCCGCGGCCAAAGACACGACAGTCGTTCAACGATAAAATTAACATCCACGATACAGTCACGATAGATAGTTGTGATATGGGAACAAGCTAGATGCGATAGTCGTCCAGTGATAAATAAAATGTTACATCATAATGGGAACGCGCATTAAGGGTGCAGGTGAAATTACAGGCACATGGGACTTGTCAACTTATGTCTCAGGATGACGAGCTTAATGGCAGCGCCCCTCAGATTTTTGTGTTTTAAAGCTCCGAGTGGCACTGCAACTGTTATAGATATGCGTGTGGCTTGCCACCAGGCTCACAACTTGTTCGTCCCGTCACTTGATGTCATAGAAAAAAAGGTAATTTAGATTACATCGTTTACCAATTCTTGTCGTTTGTTTTAACATGGCGATTTTATCATATATGTAAATGGACATTCGTTCAATGAAATTACAAGCACGTGGGTCTTGTCTTGCAGATCTTTGCAATGTAATGGCACCTTCAAATCAGATGTTTATAGACGAACTACTGACGCGACTGTGGCGCGGCAGCCGCGCGTCTGTAGCGGTTCAGTAATTTTTAGTTTAATAAATGTGACTGCAAGAATAGCTCGCGCGTGTCACGACAGGGGCATTGCAACTGCGCTTCAAATTATTTTGACGTGTGTATCATAAAAAAATGTTTAGTTTGAAGTGATAGTCTGGCACATTATACTTTATTTCTTTTCTTTTTTTCTTTGTGTTGTACATGGGTATGTTTCTAGAATTCGTCGAATATATGTAATGGATTTTTTAACGTATGTATTAAATTTAAAAAAAGTTTATTATGCATATGTATTATAGTTAAGTAGGATGTTATGGTAAAGTGAAAATGTCTACGAAGTGAGCTTAGTGCAAGCAAAGTTTGTAGGAATCGGGGACGCGCGAGTAATTTATGACTTCCCCCCAAGCTCGCAGCAGCTCTCGGGGTTCAAAAGCTAATAAAACGATGTCACATAAATACGAAATTTTACACAAATCTGACAAAGTTCCTCTACGTATCCTCAGTATGATTTCTACATAACCATGATATTATGCAGGGTACAATTTTAACACAGTACAATTATCGTTTTTCCTATTACAAAAGGAAATGTTCAACGACTTAAAAAGAAATTTGATTTTTTTTTCATTTCTCGATAAAGTTTACAGCAGCTGTTCCAACAATTTACCAACTAGAACGTTAAATTAAATTTTTATTGAATTGATATTAAATTATTTTTTGTGAAATTACTCCACTAGTTTGTTATAATTATTAATACAAAGATCGAACACTCAGAAAAAATTCCTTCGATCCGGTCGGATTGGAAACGACGTCTTCTTGCATACCGTGCCAGACGCTATACCTGTATTAATTACAGTGAATAGCGATAAATCTGTTCATAGATTTCTCATAGATGGCGCTACGACTAAAAAGTTGTTGAAAGACCAAGTACAAAGACACGACGCAAGCACATAGAAAAACTCGTGAAGTCCGTTGGTTCGTTCCGTGGCTTAGTTGGTATAGCGTCTGGCACGGTATGCAAGAAGACGTCGTCGGTTTGAATCCGACCGGATCGAAGGAATTTTTTCTGAGTGTTCGATTTTTGTATTAATAATTAGAACGTTAAAACTAATTAAACGTGAAACTTGTTTAGTAAAACTAT
>NW_020654748.1:5608831-5671595 GCF_003589595.1 Hyposmocoma kahamanoa
TAGTAAAACTATACGTATCCGTGAATCCTATTAAAATATTCGTGTATCTTATAAATTGTACTAAATGGTCGAGCTACATTTTTCAGTGTCGCAGGCGCATGCTCTGACTATTGATTAATAGTTCACTTGGAAATTTTCAAGTTTTCCACAAAGGTGTTAGAATATTGTAATATTGAAAAGCACCTTATTCTATTAAAGCAAATAAATTGAAAGGAAACATATAGTGCCTTTTGGAGCCTCACTTTTTTTTCAGTTATTCAATATTCAATTATATTTTCGAGTTGTTTGCAATTGTTACAGATTAGTTTTTTTTTTATGATAGCAAATAATGGGACGAACACGTCAAGCGTTTGATGGCAAGCGACACGCCTACACACGACAATTACAGCGCCACACAGAGATTTAAACCGCAAAGATTTGAGGATCACTGACACTGCTGCCCGTCACACTACATATTATTATAATTTTACCAGTACCCTTGCCCTTATATTACATTACAGGCACATGGGACTTGTCAACTTTTATCTTAGGGTGACGGTCGCAGTGGCAGTGGCCCCTAAGATCTTTACGACTTAAAGCTCTGAGTGGCACTGCAAATGCTATGATTGGACGTGTCGCGTACCACCGGTGCACGACTCGATCGTCCTGTCATTTGGTATCATAAACAATCACAACTACGCTTCAAAACACTTTAAGAGTCGTATTCCAGAACTCTACTCAATGCTCAAGTCAGGATTTGAGCAGACTTGAGTATGATTTCAAGCACTGGAAATACGACTCTAATGGCAAGGACTTGAGTATGATTTTCAGTGCTCACTGCAATACTCAAGTCCTGACTTGAGTATTGAGTAGAGTTCTGGAATACGACCGGAACGCAATAATGCTTACACTACTTCTTTGCAGAAATAGGTAAGGTTACTTCACATACAGCTCTACTGCTTCTTTATGTGATATACAATTATAATATAAGTGATACCGATATAATACTTATTTAAAAAAGGAAGTTATTCACTCGTTCCTCTTTATTTTTCTTTGTTTTATAAATATCAAATAATTTGTAATTTTACCTTTTCCATAATATCGTTTAGCGGTAGTCGTTACAAAGGTTAATAGCAAAGTTAGCTCACATATACTATATCGGTGTTGTAAAAGACACGTGGACGTACCACGCACGCTACATTTTAATTGCTAATTATTTCCCCTCGTTAGTATTTCCACCTTTTGTTTTAGATTCATACTATTATGTTCCAATAAAATTTGAATATTTCTTGAAGGATTTTTGATAGTAATTTACATTCAATCACACCATACTATGATCTGTGGGATCTATATGGAATCAACCCACAGATCATAGTCTCATAGATCAAAGAACAGGAATTAACTCAATTTGCAACTTTTTGTCCTCAATCTACAGCAAGGTCAACCTCGTAGGCAGTATCCTAAAGCTTCCGCCAACAAACTGCGAGGTGACGTGCTTAATTGAGTTCAGAAACGCTTGGAACCAAGCTTGTCCCAACGAAAATTCTCCGTCCCACCCCAAAATTCAAAGGAGCTGGGATAATATTCTGTGCAAAAAGACTTTAAATAACTTAATGAATCATTGCACCCCAATAGACCGAGCGCGTCTGGAAGCGGCGTCCAGGTGGGAATCTGGCCACTGGCTACACGCTATCCCCTCTGCCAGTACCGAACAGCAGTGGTCTCCTTCTGTGAAGCGGTGATGCTCCAGAAGGAAGTCGCCGAGCGTGATCGAGAGACGGCCCGCGGCTGCGGGCGATCGAAGCGGGGTATCCGTTCGCCAGTAAGTTTGGCATCCGCGAGGAGGATTACGGGGCGGTGTGACCCGCTTTGGCGTGAAGAGGGGAAGGGGAGGACGTAGCTCCTCCTAGGTGCTGAGGGGGTTTCGGTGCGTAAAGTCGATCCAGGATCCTTTCCACTAGAGCACTCAAGAAAGTCACTCTGGGGTTAGCTGGTAGTCCGTCAATCCCCGTGGAGGAGAGATATCCTAGAAGGATTTCCCCGCGCCAAAAAAAAGTGTCACTGCCACTGCCAACTTTTTCATTTCAGCCGCCAAGCAGTAAAGAGAGAATTACTGCGTTCCACTTTGGAAAGGTAAGGCACATGGGACTTGTCAACTTATGCCTCAAAGTGACGGGCGCAGTGATAGCGTTTCGCAGATCTTTGCGATTTAAAGCTCTGAGTGACACTGCAACTGCTAAGGACAGGCGTGTCATTTACCACCATGCCTACGACTTGTTCATCTCGTCACATCATAAAAAAAACTAATCATATAATAAGACTAACATTAGTGGTCGACTCTATATGGCGTTAATATACTATTACACTTTTGACTTTATATATCAATAGAAAGTCGATAGAACTTTTCAATTACCTTATATCAATAAGGTAATTGAAAAGTTCTCAATTACTTTTTAATTACGTTATATCAATAAGGTAATTGAAAAGTTCTCCGACATATTTCTCTTTTAAAATAGTCCATCCTTTGTTAATAATATGTATATCATCAAACGAACAGAGCGAGAGTCTGGTGATTACAGGCATAAATTTGCACATTTTACAATATAGGATTTTAACCTAGTACAAACTCAAGCCTTCTACGATGTCTCTGTTCTTGTACCCTTTTAAGACAACTCAACCCATTTATACGACCCACTGCTGGGTACGGGTGTCTTCTCACGCGAGGGTTTAGGCCAAGTCCACCACTCTGGCCCAATGCGGATCCGGGACACGTGTCCGGATTCGAAAGGCCTCAATTTGAAAGGCGATATAAAAATAAACTATTTATTATACTGTATTTTGTTACATTTACATGTCTCCAGGGTATATTTATTATATATACATTAAAAGATATTTGATGAAAGATACACTGATAAATTGATATATTGATTGATAACTGACTGACTCGAGTATGGTGCACTCTAATCGAACTAGCGTGGTGCACGCCACGCGTAAGCCAATATTGCTATTGTTCGTTTTAATTCATTTTGCATAAAAGGCAAACCTATGTAACATGTTTCAAATACGATTTAAGATGTTATTTAAAAGAATATAAATGGAAAAAGTGGTGATATATCAAGTTGAAATCTTGGACTATGAATGTATGTATGTGAACACTTTATTATAGAACAAAATAAATTACAATTTTAACAAAGAATTTAAAACATTAGTGTACGAAGGCGAGCTTATACCATAAAGGGATTTCTTCCAGTTAACCTTTGAATAATTTAAAGGAAAGTTGACAATAAGTTGAAAATAAATCATGGAATTGAAGCTACATACTCAATAATCACAAGAATATATTTATTATATGAAATGTACATACCAATACACATTAAATAAGTAAAATGACTATGTAAAATAAGAGTATTAATAAATATATGAAATGTAAATAAACAGTTTGTTTGGTCTCATATGAGGAGTCTGAATAATTCCAAGACTTCAAAAGGGCCTATGACCTATGAAAGCCCGAACCGAAGGTGACTGTAGGATTTAGACTGAGAGAAGGTTCCAGGAATGTGTTAGTTGTTCCATTTGTTGAATGACTGCTTAAGACTTGACGTTGAATGATTCTTTAAGAATTTTGACTAAACCTCTTTATTTACCCTCATGAAAAATGGGTTGACATAAACTATAGAAGTGTCGTTTTTTTATAATGTAGCTTACTAACCGAACCACATGCGCATCTTTTACTCTTTTGTACCTCTAGCACATAGGTTCCCAAAAAAAATCATGAAAAGAAAAAATATCGAAGAAAAAACATGAAAGGACGACGTTCTAGCTATATTAAGGAAATAAAGGATCGCTGAAGAAACTAAACACATGACCGAAAAATGCATTCCAGAAAAGCTTCGGGAATTTGAAAAACCGCTGGCACAAATATTATATCTGAGTGGGAATACTTTGAAGGAGGCAACATTGTAATCAATTTTGGAGAAATATAGATTTTTGGACAAAATCAGAAATTCAGGATATTTTTTTATCACGTTTCATATGTAGTGGAAGGCCTTAATTGTGTTTTTACGCGAGCGGGAACGATGGTTGTTTGTTATTCATGCCAGCACGTCGGCGAAACGGAACTTAGGAACATGGTATAATCAATGTGGGGCAAAATATTTGATTAAACCATACATGATAAGAATTGTTTGGTCGTATGGAAAGGATGCATGTGATAGTTTGAGAACACAAATTTGTTGAACAAAAATTTTGGACGAAGTCAACCTCTCGATGACCTCGGTAAACATATGGAGAATGTCTTTTGAATAAGATCAACAGTGACAACAATAAATGGGCATGTGTGACAGGACATAGGTATATAGAGGTCAGTACACTGGTGATTCTATGTACGCAGGTGGTTTATAAATTAATGAGCATAAATATGTTCAATCTGTGTACTTATGATCGCGTACCAGAAGGCACAGCGTACCAGAAGGGCAGACCACCCACAAGGTGGACTAATGACCTGGTGATGGTTGACCGGTCGTTGTAGTGAATTTTGGGAAACGGCTACGTCCGGCATGATGATGATGATGTTGACGATGATGATGAAGACAATAACGATGATGTACTTGCATGTCAGTAGGTCCTGTGACTTACTGACATGCAAGTAGTGTGGGAACCCCGTCTTAAATCGCAAAAAATGTACAAAGCCCCCTACACAAAAAAAAGCAAATTCTAAGAAGTCATATGATTCGATATAATGTGGCAACTAATATTTCTTTCGAACGAGTGGATATAAAACAAATATCCATTGTATTTGCTTAGAACCGTACACTAACTAGCAAAATACCTGATGATCTTTAAACAGTAGATTTTAATCAAACTTATTACACCTGACTTCAAATATAAAAAATCGTTTCAAGATAAATCGAAACATACACACATAGACAAAAGCTTCAAACTTATAAATACCCTCCTTTTGCGTCAGAGTTTAAAATAAAATATTTCAGACAAAATATTAATTATATAATCTATATTATATTTTATACACTCAACGAAAACTCATGGAACAGTTTTTAGCGAAGTTGAATAATTTATATATTCATAGAGTAGACCTCACTTTAGCGCTCCGATAAACAAATGAACACCCAACACGGTTGCTTGTCTTCAAAATACAAAAAAAAATACATCCCAATTTTTTTATGATACCAAGTGGCGGGACGAACAAGTCGTGCGCCTGGTGGTAAGCGACACGCCTATCCATAACAGTTGCAGTGCCATTCAGAGCTTTAAATCGCAAAGATCTTTATGGGCACTGTCACTGCGCCCGTCACCCTGAGACAAAAGTTGACAAGTCCCATGTGCCTGTAATTTTACCAGCACCCTTATCCTTCTAAACCGGAACGCAGTAATGCTCACGTTACTGTTTGGTGGCCGAAATAGGTAAGGTTCTCTCTTTCACAAGGAGCTCTCTCTAAGTAACTGCCTCAGTGGCCAAATAGATTACAATCCTAGTCTGCCACGCAGAGGTCCCGGGTACGATTCCCGGACGCAAGAAATATTTCTATGGCCTACATTTATTTCTCTCGTGAATTTGGATGTAATTTGTAGTTGTCTAGGTATGTGTCCAAGGCACCCACGATGTATCGTGGATCCGTAGGGTTATGGGGCTATATAAAACAAAAATTGTTCTAAACATTTCTGCCAGTAAAACTACCAGTGTGTCGTTAAGAAATCTGATAAACTCGATAGAACTCCACCATATAAAGTACTGCCACCAAACCTCTTTCTGTCGCTGAGCAGTAATTCAGCTTATTTGAAAACAACTCCTTAAAAAGCTCTGAAGTAAAAAATTCACCATTTTTCAAACTTAAATATATTATTAAATTATACTGAAAATATACTTTATATCAATATTCATAAAATTTAACCCACTTCGTGAAATTTTTATTTAGTTATACTTTTACCGAGTTCTCGTTATCTATAATCAAATAAATTCTAGTAGGTATGCTAAAACTTTAACTTAATTTCAACGAAAACCTTTTTAGCATTAATTTACGTGATATTGTAAGTTTTTGTCTGATTAAATTATTTTAAGACTGAATAAATCTCCAAACAATTACAACCCGTGACTGTGGCAGCGTGAAATAATTTTGAAATATCGAGAGACTGATAATAAACCTGCAAGTAAGATACAGTTATAAGAAACTAACAACAAACGTTCGGTGATAAGATACCCGCAACTAAGATGCAGTGATAAAAAACCTGCAACTAAAATACAGGGATGCCCATTTACAATGATATCAAAGGAAGCAAGATGGAGGCAGTGGAGGTCGTAAATATTGTATAGGTGCTCCTAAGGTACCGAGAGCTTTTGCGCAATACGTCCGATTCGTATCAGGGGGTCTGTGTATGTGTACTCTCGACCTCCGTCCGACATCCATCTGAAACAATTACTGTCAAATAAGTGAAATTCGACAAAATTAAAAGACAAGTATCAAGTATGAAGCTCCATTCGCATCACGCGTCTTTTCATTTGGTCAAGTATTGCTTATTTGGCAGTAATTGTTTCGGACGGATGTCGGACGGAGATCGAGAGTAGACCCCCAGTTCCGAATCCGAGAAATGATAGTCCGAACTGTCACAGGGATCATTTTATCTCTAGATGTACAAGCGATATTTGTATTTTCTCGGATTCGAATTGTACTTAGTGCATATGTAACATCCGAAGTGGGTCCGAGTTTTTTAGATTTGTATAGCCTCGGAATTTGAACAAATACGGATAGGATGCAGTGCGCAGAGCCTGTGGAAACTGGCAATGTGTCAATTTTTGATTGATCACAAACACGTTTGTTACCTAACTCACTGTATCAAACCAAACGTCACACTTACAAATATATGGAAGGAGTGAGCGAAGAAATCTTTACTTTAAACACTAAATAAATACTTTTTTCCAAGTTATTTATTAGTGAAAATTACTAGACACCCGTGAAATTTTAAATGCAGTTAACAAACGTGTATCGTGAACATAATGTGGTTGGAAAAATATTCAAAACAATGTAGTACGTCCATCCATTGTGGAATACTGCTTTGTCTCTGCGAAAATGAAGTTTACTGTGGTGCCGGCGAGAGGCGACAAATATTTTCAGTCTGTTCTTTCTATCCGCAGCTACTGTCGACACAAGAAAAATACAGTTTCGTATTTTTCTTGTGTCTGTTACATGAAACGTGAAGTAATATTGTTTTAAAACGTTTATCTGCGTAATCATTTGCCCCCTTTACACAGTCACTCTATCGCGCATGATCAGGATCGTACAGGCGGAAAGCCTGCACGCGCAATCGTGCGCGATTACCGGTTTCGATTTTTTTAAGTTAACGTTCTTGCGCGTGCGATTGCTCGTGTTCGTTTTTTTACAACGGAAAGAGCGCAAAACAAACCTATGAAACTGGCGTGTGTTGGAGTGCGCGATTGCGCGTGCAACTGATAAGTGAAATCGCGCGGTGTTTCCCTTTTCCTTCCGACGTCTTTACACGCGCGCTCAATCGCGTATGATTGCTGTATCACGCGCGATGGAGAGTCTGTGTAAAGGCCGCTAATGTCAACTCATAATAGGTCCCACGGGTTTAGGACATAGTCTGCCACGCTAGTCTAATGCAGATAGGAGACTTGATACGTTTTCCAAACGTTCCGAACATTCTCAATTGTACGTAACCATGCACCATCGTGTATATAACCAGAAATAGAGACGAAATGTCATCTAATTTGTTTGAAAACTATTCTGCCAAATCATTACGGTGACAACTGCACTCCGATTGGCCTGTCCGAATCCGAAACAATTGACGGGTGTCATCAATTGTTTCACGTCAAATCGACCAGTTTAACTTGAGTTTTGCTATAACGGACGAAAATTGCAAAATTACATATTTAATATTTAATTTCCGATGAAATGTGATTCCTTTTGTTATGTAATTAGATATTTTGCAGTTTTTCACACACCACCGAGTTCAACAGCTCTTACTGTTAGAGATATTATCTTTATTACAATAAATACTGAATATTTTTGGAATATACGGAGACGTACACATTGGTCAGTTGTTGGTGCTGTACTATTTCAGTTTTCTAATTTGTTATTTCAGCGCAAACGAAAGTTAATATTTAAAAGTAATATAAGGCCCCTTTGCCTGATGAGATGCCAGGGATGGATGGCCCTTATTTCCTCTCTATTTCTGGTTATATACTCGATGCCATGGACTAATAACTCAAGAAAACTGCTAATCTCCATACTACAGATCGTAACACTGAACACTTCCACTTCAGTCGCCATCGTGGAAGCAGCATATATTATCTGAATGGCCGAGGATAATCAATTAATTCCTTTTTAATATGAAATACAAGTAGTGAGTTTTTTTCCTTGTAATATTGTTCAAATATTGACCACGACCAAAAATTATTTTCTGAATATCAGTAGAAGGCATTGTGTCTTACAAAGTAATTTAAAAGTTTCAGCTTGCTAATATGGGTAGACGGCACTAATCCTGAACAACATAAAAGAATAACCGGCGGCAGTATATTAACAAGCTACGAAATAAGCACCATGTAGTTGATTTGTTTGTTATCACTAGAAATTAAAGTAGCTTTGATAAATGTAGCTCGTCAATGTAAGACAAATTAGTTACAAAAACCACAATTTAGTTACAATATTTATTACATTATTTTCATATAAACTTTTTAAATAATTCTGTCTTTTTATCACGACACAGTAAATAGGTACTAATTTGTAATATAATTTATTTTGGACGTAATTGTTAAATCATAAGCACACTTTGTTACGTCATGTTATTTTTTAACGTCTGTTATATCCTGTAATTGGCATTATAATACTGGTCATGTAATTTTCTTATAAATTTGTTATAAAGTAAAGCAAAAACCTTGTAATTAATTACAATCCAGCCTTTTTACAAGACTAATAAGTAATTTTAAATTAACTAGACTATCTCAAAAAGTTCAGTTCTTTGTAGTCTATGCATTATATTTGTATTGTCAAGTGTGAGTGTGTGAGCTTCGGCGTATTTTTTTATCAATTTACCTACGGGCTCTACATCTAAATCGCGATGCAGATCCTCATTTAGTATACACCAAGGAGCACCCACTGTTGTCCTCAGTATTATATTTCATGGCGGCCATGTAAAATGGATTTTTAAGTTTGAATTATATAATTATATGCTGTTGGATGTCCTTTAATAAATTAATAAATAATATAGTGATTAAAATAGAGTCGCGACATCTGGAGTACCAATAAGTACTAAATACCCGACTTCGCTGTCTTGTAACAGTCTTCTAGAGTTATTTATTGGTCCATTATGTAACTTAGAAATCAAAGTCATGCATTCCTACATGCTACCACAGGGATATTGACCGTTGGTTGTGATGTTGTTGTTTTTTTATGTTGTTGTTTTTAAAGTAAGTGAACTTGCTCTTGACCTAGTCCTGGAGCAAAGATAGACTATACGATGGAACGAGCTTGCCCAGAAGATGCCTATTCAGTCGTACCTTAAAGATACTCGGGTTGCACGTGGGGCATACTGAAAGTTCCTAAAACTGGCCACTTGTGAAGGAAACTAAAAAAAATACGAAATTTGAAAAAAGGAACTCTCTATATAGGTTACTTTTTACTTTATGAGGCTGTCATTAGTTTTTCACTGTGGAGTCGTTTTCAAAACTGAGTCGCTATTATAAAGAATTTCAGCCGTGAAAATTTTCGGTCCATGGCTTTGTATAATTTTCGATGTTTCTTAAATCAACAAGAGAGTTGTCAGAGACTTCAATTGCCATTTGGTGATGAAGCCTCATGTCGTAGCTCTGTTTATTTGTGGTTCAGTGAATTTAGACGTGGACGTGATGATGAATTTAATATTGATACCGCACGACAACTTATTGAAACTGACAAAAAAAAGTACTTGTCAGCAATTTCGTACTGTATTCGGCAAAAAATATTGCATGTGCACATGAAGGTTCGGAAACTTTGCGCTCGATGGATACCGCATAATTTAACGGAATGCCAGAAACGACTGCGTGTGGAGTGGTACCGTAAAATGATAAAAATCTTTGATAGAGGACAATTATTGGCTGTATATAATAACGTGACAGGAGACGCAACCGGGGTGCAAAAGCAGTAGCTTTGAACTGGAAAGTAAATGCTAGTCTGCAGAATGGGTCTTTCCTTTTGAAGATTTGCCGACGAAAGTTAAGAAAAGTCGGAGCACTGGTAAGAAAATGATTACTTCTGTCTTCGATAAATCAGGACATTACACTACCGTAGCGCTTGAAGACCAAAGGAGAGTTTTTAAGGCTTTCATGTTATTCACTAAACGACGATCACTAATTTCATGTTTCTTATACTGTTTCACGTACTGTCGACAGAACTTCACTACATACCACGGTTGGTACGAGAAACCATTGAGATCGCGAAGTACAAAACATTTAACCGTGATGATGGTTTTAAACTATCCAGTGCATGGAATTCGGTCCATAGTACGCACGTAGTAATAAAAACAAAAACACCTCGAGTTCAGTTTCGCGTGTGGATACAGTGAGTGTGGTTTGTGTGAAAAAAGTAAGTGACAATGGTAACGCCACAACAAATCGCGATTAAGTTAGTAGTCGTCGACAGCGCAAGAGGGTAGACAGATATATCTGCTCTTAAAGCGCACAAATTAGAAAGATATAATAGATAAAGCTGTCATCTGCCGCCTTACAATCAACCCGTGACCATGGAGCGTGCAACCGTTCCGAAATATCGGGAAAATAAAAAGAAGTCATACCGTGGTAAGAAACCTGAAATTAGTGATAATCATTTACCAAGGGATAGTGACTGCAGATTGGTATGTAAACACCTACTTGCCCAGAGTGTTAGAAAAAGTTCGCGAAAAGCGTCCTCGAAGCAATATCGTCCTTCACCACGACAACGCCTCTGTACATTCGTATTTGAAGGCCTCAAATGTGGGGCTGGTGACCCATCCGCCAAACAGCCAAGACCTTGCACCGTGCAACTTCTTTTTATTTCCATAAATCAAAGATAACATAAAATTAGAGGTTTACGATTTACAAGCCCGAAAGCGGCGGTGAATACGTTCCATGAAGCGATTGAAGAGGTCCTTACGAAATACTGGTCCCATGATTTTTACAATAGTTCCAACGAATGAAGACGTGTGTGAATAGCGAGGGCATATTTACTTTGAAAAACAACAAATCTATTATAAACATAATATCTGGTCTTAATTATCAGAATTCAGAAACTTTCAATATAGACTGAGTATGTGCTTGGAAACACAGTTGCGAATTCCACAGAATGCCAAAATGGAAATGCAGGGAATTCCATTCCTGCGCTGTGCGTATAATAAAAGATGATGAAAAGCGCCAATACTTCTGAAGACAAAATATGTTTTATATTTGTAGTATTATTGAAAAGTACTACTATGTTTACACTGAAAAAAAAAAACAACGTGATTGAAATAAACAAAAAAATAAATTCAAAATCTCACTTGACATTCCCCCAAGAAGTAAAATATTCCCAAATGGAATATTGATCTACTTTAATTAAACGTTTGCAAGTCGATAATGACTTTTCGATAGATTTTGGTACAACACTAAAAAATCCGCGATTTGTTCAGTTCAGTTTTTGTTTAGGCATGTAAAGGAACATTCACGTTATATTCACGTTATCGGTCCGTTATTGTATATGGGATCCGAAGCCCGAAACGAAAGCATTTGTGGCTAACGAACTGCGGATGGCTCACGGATCATTTAGATTTCGGACGCAGGTTACACACAAGTTAATGTGTGGCCGTGGGTAATCAAATTATAGGCTCGATCCATATCGTTTATTGTAAAATAGGAATAGAAAGAATGGTAAAGTCTTTACTTTACCTTTGTAGAAAATACAAGTCCTTTTGGGCCTTTGCCCAAATATCGCTTACATAATGATGATAAATTTATTATTTATTACATTTATTGTAGACGTATAAAACAGTTTCCTATTAGCCAAATATATTTAGAAATATAAGAGAAAAATAATTTCTTATATTTGAGTAAAGACTGTTTTGCGTTCAACAATATTCTTGGATTTCACATTTTTGAATTACAACACTATTTTAATAGCAGTGCGATGTGTAGGCTAAAGGTCTATCCACACATATCTGGGCCGTGCCCGGGACTCCAGGAACTCCGTCAGGGGCTCAAAAAAATTTCGTTGTGTATATTTTGTATGAACGCGTTCACACATGTCCGTGTCCGGGCCGGCACCGGGACGGGTCCGCAATTCATACAAACTAGCACGGCCCGTCCACGTCTCGGGCACAGCCCTGATGTGTGTGGATAGTCCTTTAAAGAGCTTAAAGATTTTGAAATAATACGCAATTTTTTTAACCAAAAACGCAAAGTTAAACCATAGATTAACGTTATTGTGCATAAAACTAAAGAACAACTCTAATTAAGCGGAACGTGAATTCGCTAACCCAGGCTTCGCAGGGAGACTCGTTTTCTCTTAGAAGTTGTGTGAAAAGGTTTTATGCAATGTTTTTGTTTACCGTTAAAGCAAGTGATCGTAAATTCATTGCCATCAACCCATATACGCCCCATGGATACATAGATAACATTTGTACAATCTTTGTTACTATTTTTATATTTAATATTTAATACTTAATCGTGCTTGCCTCTGTACTCGAATTCAGGAAACTGAGAATATAAAATATTTACGAATAATAATCGACCACTGCCTAAGTTCTATACTCACATTAACACTTTGAACAGTAGGTTGCGTAAACTGATTTATGTTTTTAGGACCTTGAGATGTGTTGCCGATGAGAGTCTTAGAAAAATGGTCTACTTTGCCCTGGTCCAATCTTTGCTGTCGTACTGCATTACCTCGTGCGGCGGTGCAACAAAAACAAATCTCATGGAGTTGGAAATAACCCAGAGAGCAATTCTTAAGGTGTCCTTTTTTCTACCTTTTCAGCATCCCACAGCTCAGCTATACAAGATGGTCAGGGTTTTGACAGTGCGCCAACTTTTCATTCTGCACACAATTTTAATGCAACATATTTCACTAACCTTCAGCCCGTTGTGAACCATAATCCTGTTAACCGATTAGACCAGACACTTTCAAAGAAGTTTTCTAATCGATTCTTCTGCTATCTAGGTGGCTACCTCTAAAATAACGCAAATAGGTCCTTGTCCATATTCTCTTTAAATAAAAGGTCTGGCAAAAAGAAAACAACTGATTGGTTGCAAGAATTAAATTATGAAGAAACTGAAATGTTACTTATTACTCCTATTTAGTACAATGTGTAATCTGTTAAATTGTTAATAAACTGAGGTACAAAAAACACAACAAAAAAAATGAACAAATACATAGTGTGACATCTTTCACACACAAGCATACATACTCACACACACTCATACACCACACCACACCACACACACGCGCGCGCACACACTCACAACACTCGCGCGCGCTCAAAGCACTAACCCTATTAACTCTTAGATTCTAGACTTTTATGTATATATTCTATATTTTAACTTCTTAAACTTAAATCACTTAATTTTCAAATAGTATTTATCTCATTCATGCCGCACTGAGTAAAGCGTATAGTTATTGCGTTAATGTTACCCATAGAAATGTATTCCGAGGTTTGGAGACCTGGTGACCTGAAATACAGGCTGTGAGCCTAGTTTAGGCATCAGTCTCCCACAATATGTTTATCATAGTATAGTTTCCACTTTTATTATGTTCACTGTATGGTATTGTGGTGAAAAAATAAAGAATTTATTATTATTATTAATCACTTCACAAGGTATAACACGAAAGCACACATTGTACACATTGATGTAAACACATAGTTATAGAGAAAAACAAAATTGTATACTGGTTAAGGTATTTGCGACATGCGTTTGTGCTGAAATAATATAATAATAATAATAATACATTTATTTTAAGTATCAACAGACTAATTGGGTTTTTTATGATACCAAGTGCCAGGACGAACAAGTCGTGCGCCTGGTGTTAAGCGACACGCCTAGCTGTTGCAGTGCCACTCAGGGCTTTAAATCGCAAAGATCTGAGGAACACAGCCACTGCGCCTGCTGTCACCTTAAGACATAAGTTAACGAGTCCTAAGTCCCTGTAATTTCACCAGCACACTTAACCGTTCAAAACCGAAACACAGTAATACTGACATTACCGTTTGGCGGCAGAAATAGGTAAGGTAGCAATACTTCCCTGGACGAACTCTCTGGACGAAAACCGGTTTACAAATGCCGAATTATCGCGTAACATATGTTAAAAAAGAGTTCAATAGAGAACCTCCTCCTTTTTTGAAGTCGTTTAAAAACTCAAGAGGTGCAAGCCCTTATTCGAACCCACCCTCTGCTCGAGAGATGGTAAGTCAAACCATTGGCTACCGTGGCTTTCAATATCTAATTATGTGCTGTATTAAAATGAATTTTGGTTAGTATCTACAATACAAGAGCATGTATGGAATTCTATTGAAAACCGTAATATCAACCAATCCCACTTGAATGCAGACTATACTGCATCCGTGTTTTTCTCTGTAACAGTATCGAAAATTCATAAGCAATTGGAGGTCATATTGGCATCGCGTCTAGTACTCGCTATATCTAGATAGTGAGAACTCGGGTTGTAAAAGCTCCATAAAGTTTTGCATTCAAACTACAGATGTAGATTTCGCTATCTAACAACAGTCACAGTGAATCTACCTTTGAAGACGGCTGTGACCGTATTACTAGTTTTTATTGAATTTTCTACAAAATTATTCGGACTGTGGATTGACAGTGATGACGTGAATAATTTACATTACACTTCTCTAGATTCTTAGAATGTTTATTTCCGTAATTTACTTTTTTATTAAAAACCAAAGCCAACCTCAAAAGGTAGCTCCGCTTTCGCTGTGTTCTCCTCAACGATAATTGAAACGCATTATATATACGGAAGTTCTCGTCAAAACGAATCATCTGAGCCCAAACACAAGGTAAGGTCTGTCATCTGCCTGCCATTTCCATCATAAGATCAGCTGTTGGTATAACATTTTACTTTCATTGGAATAACATCTACGTGCCAAGTTGGCGTCTGATTGAAATCGATTAACGGAAAATGGGCGAAATTCAATGAATTGGATTCATCCCCTAAATAGCCCTGTTCACAGGCGAAATCTTTTCCAAATTTGAATGAGATCACTACGGAGGTATCTCCTTTTCAACAAAATATGAATCATCGAAATCAATGCACAAATGTCGTAATCGCGTTACTTACAACTGCCTACATGGTCGAACCGGTTATCATGCCGCGCAGAGGTCCCAGGTTCGATTCACGGGCCGGGAGAAATATTTTGTATGGCCTACATTTATTTCTCTCGTGTAATTTATGGTTATCTATGTGTGTGTCCATGGCACCCGCGACACATGGTTTCCCTAGTGCGCGGCTATATTGAGTGTGTGCGTTATTATTATTATACACACAAAAAGAGTCAAATTTAGAACCTCCTCCTTTTTTGTAGTTCGTTCAAAATAAACATAAATTTGGTGAATTTATTGATAACAAATTACAAAGCACTGACAGGTGAAGAATGATATAGAAGATGACAGCGAGATAGCGCTCTTGTTCAATTGACACATACTTGAATGCGTATAAGTATTGTTAGGCGCATACAGTCTCCTTTTATGTTTTTCTAATAACGAAAGAAAAACTCTAATCATCAAAGGTCTTGAGTAACTACCTCTAGAAATGATCTAGAAGAAGCAGTATACCGACTGTGACATTTGTTTGAAAACCGTGTCACGCTTTTTGGAGCTTGTATCAAGAAATTTTGATATAGGCGTACGTTACTGCTTCTTCTACTTCAGAATCACCATATTACATTTTTTTTTCCCTGTTTGTTGTCAATTATACGATTTACATGCATGTGAAGATTTTGCACTGCTCTCCCAGTATCAACGGTTTAGGATCAAGCCATGGAGAGCAGTAAGTGCGCAAATATGTACGAGATAAGAAATGTAAGCGACAACCACGCACGGGCCTATTGTGTGTAACGCTTCCGTTTGTTTGAGTTTCATATCGAAATATGACGCAGTGCAAACTCGGTTGACTTCCAATAGCCCTTTTATTTTGTTATCTTAATTAAAAATTTTATTCGTATTAAATACAAACCCAACTACAGCACACGATAGAACAAATTAATAGCGTTCCTCTTGAAACTTAACGATCACTGAACACTTACCCTTACTTGGTTTCGATTTATTTTGCTTTTAATGATTGTGCGTGTATGTTATCGTGTAAATGAGTGTTGCTGGTAAGAGCCGACAATTAATTATTTAAGCATGAAACACACTGAAAGCGGGTGCGAGTCGGGCGCGTGTCGGGTTGGGAGCTCGTCGGGTGTAATTCCGTATATTTATATGGACGACAACACACCACACGCGAGCTTGAGAGGGGCGCAGGTCGACTTCCGCGCCCGTTCATGGTGTGTTATCGTCCATATAAATACACAGAATTACAACCGCCGTGCACCCAACCCAACACGCGCCCAACCCGCATCTGCTGTAATTACACAATTACACAATTGTGTTTCACGCTTAAAAGTGCTCTTAATTCTAGATTGAAAAAAACTGTAGATAAATTGTAGATTGAAAAAAACACCCCACTAGCATTGGTAGCTTTACCTTTTGGTATATCTTGGTTGCCTTGGGGCGCAAAGCGCCACTCGTGACGTCTAAAACGGGCGTTTGCTTCTCACCATCATTGATGATTACACCACTGGAACCAGAATTTCCGATTACAGGGGAAAATATGACTGTAAGTAATCCATTTTGATCGCGTGCTAGTGCGCGTACTAGAGCGCCAGGGTATTGATTCGGCCCGGGCTCTACACAGGATGGGTACTGTGCCATTTCATATTTTTTACGTTGCATACATATACGCATGTATATGTTTAACCAATGTCTCAACTAGGTTACGAAAAGAAATAGCAAATTTGTTATAATATACCAAAAACAAATAATATTTGTTGCAGTTGTAATTTTAAGTAAAAATTGCAGTAGATATATTACGTTAATAGAAAATGAAATGATAAAGATAAAAATAAATTACCCCAACTACTTGATGCGTAAAATATAATATGTGGAATATTTGACCAGATAGATTTACACTATAGAATCGATCATATATTGTGTATTTTGCGACAATACGTGTGCAAATTGTATTACAATGGCCTTGTATGCGGGTCGTTTTTTTTTTTGTTTTGAGTTTTGCATAATGTTTTTGGAGTCATTGTTCAAATTTTATTTCGTTGCTGTTGATTTTATGCTTTGTTATTGACTTTTTGTTTGGTTATTGTTGATTTTTTATTTGTTGTGTAGTTTTTTTAGTATAACTTAAAAACATAATAGTTGAATCCTTTTTGTTATGTTTATTATTTGTTTTAAACTATAGTCTCTAAATCGATTCTCTCTTAGTTATAAATTATTTCGATATGATATTTAAATCGAATTTTTCCACTCGACTTTACATCACTACATCTCTAGAAACTTCAAACGTCATCGTAACCTTGCTATATGAAATGAATATATGTGTATACCGCCAACACGACTAAGAATATTCCATCCCCACGTGTGATGATACTGTTGCTGAGTTTGGCCCTCTTGCGCTTCCAAAGTACTGGCTGGATATCTTGACACGCATCGCTCAAGAACATAATAAATCTGAGTTTTACCTGATCCTCAAGTCACTGAAGACAGTACCGACAGTCCATGAAACCTAGGCAAAAAACGCATGACGCTCATACATTCTTATCTCAGCTAGTGCTGTAACTTTGTGCCCTTTACAATGGAAACTTTGGATCACGGGGACCATTCCAGGGAAACTTCTTCACCTCTGTGTTGATTCATTAATACGCGCATGAAGATTTTTATTTCGGGGATAGATACATTAAACTACTACGCTAATTCTAATGTAGCTTGCGGTGGATCGGCTTCAAAAATAGCTCGCACCTTGACATTATTTGCTAAATCAAAATGCTACTGCGGTCAGTGGTTTCGTTAATTGAATTCGCTCCACTCATCGTTAATGTTTCGAATCGTTGTCTAGGTATTAGTGCCACGTCGGATGTTTAATTTCAATTGTTAAATTAACCTAAACGAAAACCGATCAATAACGACATTTTAATTTTAGAATTCTTAACATTTTATATGAAAAGAGTTTCAAATGTAATCTTAATCTAAAAATACTTTATTTCAGTTCCAAGTGGCAATTTCATACTTAAGAGGATTAAGTTGCAACAATTTTAGTGTCGAGTTCTTAGGTTTTCGTGATAGTTAGACATAGGAAATGAAATTATATTTTCGGGTATCGCGTTTACTTGTTTTTTCAAACAAACCAGTTTCAGGCATTTGCAGGTCCCATGGTCACTGCTGACTGATATGGTAAAATTTTTTAATTTTCCGAAGAACATTCGTAAATTATTGTATTTTAAATTATATTTATTTTATAATTTAGTAAAAAATCATATTGTTATAATAAGATAAAATAATTTTCAAAACATGTAGCGTAAATTAGAATGTTCTTTGGAGTCTACAAATAATGTGTTATTTAATTAATAACTTTTGTAGCTATAGTGAAAAAAAGTGTGGTTTGCATTAATATTGGACGTAACTGGTTGATGACCTTAACATCTCAACTCTAAACACAAAACAACATGTGCTAATAAGTGATTGTGACATACGCCACGACACATATCAAAAATAACATTGCACATTCACTGTACCAAAACTTCACGAGGCACATAGAGGATAATTTAAAATTTATGATAGCTACACAAAGTCCGGCTATTTCCTTCTTAGAGGACGTCCATTGTGTAGTCATCCGCTTCGTCAATCAGTGTCAAGAGTGGAAGTAATCAAACTTTTAACGAGTTGCGTAATTATTAATATTTCATTGTATGAATTTACTTACTTTACGACGTTCGTAAAATTTTAACAACTGTTTAGAATTGTAAAACGCCATCGATCAGTACAAAATTATGCCTAATACGTTCTTACCTAATCTCACTTAAAAAATCTGTGTAGTGTGTTTATTCCGTTCTAGAAAGACCACAAAGAAAAGAACATTAGCAGTAGAGCTCATTGTGAAAGAGTTCGTCCAGGGAAGTACTGCCACCTATTTCAGCTGCCAAGCGCTAATGTGAACATTATTACGTACCGAATTTCCGGTTTGGAAGGGTAAGGGTGCTGGTGAAATTAAAGGTACAAAGGATTTGTGTTTCAGGCTGACAGACACAGTGGCAGTTCCCCTATGATCTTTGTAATTAATAGCTTTGAGTGGCACTGATTTTTTTTGTTGGTCCTGACTGAAAAGCAACGCCTTAGGAAACTTTGGCATGTACTGCGCCAGCACCTTTTCACTGCTATGGCAATAAAGTTATGTTTTTTGTGTTCAATTTGCGTTTGTGTCATATTATTAAATAAAGTGTTTCTCCATCTATATAACAGTTTATGATGCATTAAAATTGTATAATTATTTTTTTTTCCCAACGACTTCAATCTATAGACAAGAACGTTCACAGCAACTACAGTTCCAAACTGTTCCAAACAAAACACTATCTATAGTGATAGTGTTTTGTATAGTGTTGAATTTTGTCAAAGACTATCAGTGCCGTAGTACCGTGGACAGACGTAACAGTCTATACCTATTGGGAATGAGCTAGCCAGGCAGATAATATTGAGTGTTTTCCAATGATATTAATTGTTGGGGAATTCACGTAGTCGTTATTAGTTGCACAATACATTTCACTTTGCTTTGACCTAGGGTCCTTCCGTTTACTATTTATAATTATTATATTACTTAATAGAAAAACAAATTAAGTAAAAGAAAAAAATGCAGTCAAGTTTTTGAAATTATTGATTTTATTTCATGTACTTTTCCTTGCGGAAAGGGAAGGGTCTTTAGACGATGCAGCCTAGTCAAGTACATAGACATCGTTGAGCATAGTCTTTTTTTATATTTTTTAAATTTATATGGTAACCTTTGTATACATACATACATACTCTGTTATTGTGTACTCAGAACACTTAGTTTATTAATCTATGATTTATGTTTTGTCTTGTTTGAAAACGCGTCATTACACGCTTGCAAAACGAGTTGGACAAAGTGAAATTTTGTATACTATTTCACGATTGTAAAATATTATAATGCACAAATTAATCAAAAAACAACAACATTATTTACCGAATCAATGTGAATAAATTTTAATAATTAAATTTATGTTCACATAATTAGTCCAATAGCGAAATGTTAGCAACATACCGATGTAAATTAATTTTCAAAGAGGACCGCATCTGCGTCCGCCATCTTGAATGTTTAACAACCAAGTAAATGATGTGCAGCATCTTCACCGCACATCAGTGAAACACAGCGTGTGTATGGAACGCCACATCTAATACGTTAGTACGTAGATATCGTTGTTTTCCCTTGAAATTTTCATATGTATCTTAATACAATTTTAGTATTAACATACTTAGGTTGCATGTTTATCGTTATATAATCTATCTTAAATATAATTTTAATGTAAAGAAAAACGACACGGATACAAGAAGATATCTAGATTAATGTTACCAAAACTTTGTAATTAATGAGCAGCTAATCTTTCTTAAGAGTGACACGGAGGTGGGAACTTCGTTCGCATTTCTGTTCATAAAATTGTAATAAATTTCTCGTGCGTCCTCTACTCTGAATGCGTACGGAAACTTCCAAACTTAGCAAGAATGTTCTGAAAGGTTGTCTGCATGATAATTAGATATTTTGTACTATGTAAGCCATTTTAAACAAAATTGTTAATACGGTGTTGATATGTGGCAATATAGCCGCAAGTTTCTCACGTACAATTAAGTATATATACTTGCTTATATAGGTACCTTCAGAGGTCTTACCAAACGGGTCGGCGCGGCGGCATATGGCATTTCGAAACTTATTGTTCATCCAAATAACATAATAAATGACGAGTGTAATTATGTTTTACGAACTCCTAAGAAAAATATTTATTTTTATTGAAAAATCATGATGTTCTACTGCCTGATATTCATTTATTTTTTGTGAAAATACTCCTTTATTGTTACAAAGATCAAACAATCACAAAGAAAACTCCTATGATCCGACTAGACCAGTGTCTGCAGCCACGGTGAGATGTGTATAAATGTTATAGTAAAAACAATATGATATTCAAGAATAAATTATAATAATATATAATAAATAAAATATTCTCTGTCAGTCTTCTGGTAGCAGACCAAAGAAACTTTCATAAGTTCTCATTGGCATTGTGGCAAAAAAGCCATTTATATGTAATACTAATATTCATAACGGACACATAGAGAAATTCCTAACATGTGCTGGCTCGATCCGTCACCCAGTTGGTAAGAGCGGTAACCACGTTGAGGCGACAAACAATGGTTCCAGTGTAGTAGAATCGAAGGGACTTTTTTATATCTAGTGACGGGACAAACAAGTCGTGCGCCTTGTGGTAAGCGACACGCCTGTCAATAATAAATGCAATGCCACTCAGAGCTTTAAATCACAAACATCTGAGGGACAGTGTCACTGCGCCCGTCACCCTGCCTGTAATTTCACCAGCAAGGACGATACGAATACTTTCGGACGGATGTGTGTAGGGTAAAAAGTATCAGTGCATTACGAGTCTTCCAGGTAGCTGTCGTTTTACTACCGACTGTGAGAATAATATGTTGTTGTTTAAATTGACTACTAAGCAACACCCGTCCACGCGCATAAACGTTCGTTTACAATGCACCTCACCCCGTTCCATACCATAGCGGCAGAGCGCGTCGTTTCGGGAGTAGACAAGATTTTTTCATGCCTAGCGCCGAGGCAGTGTACACAGTTCGTGTGTAGAAACGACACGAGTTCTTGCATAGACCCAGCGATTTTTCTTAGCTGGACATTGGACATACACCCTTACCCTTCAAAACCGAAACGCTCACAATACTGCTTGGCGACAGAAATAGATAAGGTGGCAGTGCTTCCCTGGACGACATTTTTGCAAGGAGCTCTGCTGATATTAAAATAAATATTCCTTTGTGTTTGTTAGATTTTTGTATGGATAAAAACAACAAAATTTCAATGTTGTGCAAAGCAGGGAGGGGATCTCAACAGCCTCAACCGCAGTTAACAATAGCTATCGAAACTGTAAGCTAAGTTAGTTAAGTGGCCGCACCGCAGGCGACGTCTCAGTTTGAAGGAACTAAGGTAAGCGGCGGTTTGCTCCTCCAAGTGAAACACTTAAGCGATGACAGACGATAAGAGAAATTCAAGAGAAGACGAGTATATTCTCGAATACAGTAAAATTCAAATTTAGAAGCGTTGAAGCTGCTGCAGATAACGAGGCAAGCGAGCAAGTGAAGCAGCTACCAGTACATTTAATAGTGTTGTCGTAATTGCACCACATCTATAAAATATTTCGTCCTTTTCTTCTTCTTGATCAATTAAAGGGTACTATTCAAATATGCTATTGCTACATTACAAAATCAAACATTCATATTTTATTACATATATGTATAAGGGTGGAAACACAAAACTGCGATGCGACGTCGCATCGCAGAAATCCACGATATCGCATGACGCATCGCAAGAATTCGCGAATTGCCCCGCATCGCGCTTTTCAGTGATGTTACTCTTCTTTGGTTTTTTTTTTCTATACTTTCTTATCAATAAGAGGCGAAAAAGGCGAAGTTATAATAGTAAACGCCCTTGATAGAATTTTTTGTTAACAATTCTTACTTATATTATATGTCCAAATCTATTCATGGACACAACAATTTTTTTTAATGCACTTTCCACCCTCTCTTCACATAAAATTAATAAAATAAATAAGACAGGCACGACTATAGTCACAGATATGACCACCAAAATTATACTCGACACGTTTTTCGCCTCTCTACGAGACATCCTCAGGGGTGTTGATTGTTCGACTGCGCTTGTGTTGAAAAAATCCAACACAGCGCAGCTATTTTGTACGATTTAACCTCCACTGGGTTCGCGGGGTAGCAAATTAATTTACTTCCACTTTCATTAACATGGACGTCCGTCAGATAGATTCTGCCATTGCTTAATTGCGTAATTTCCCATATATAAAGCAAGATAGTTCTTTAAAGTAAGTTTAAAGCGCAACCATGAATCAGCTAACGAGACAGACGTCTAGGTAGACAAATATTTTTTCTTGTTTTTTGCTTGCATCGCTTGCCTTTTGGCCCGCAAGGCACCGTTCCCTCCCAAGTGTCTAAGATAACAACTGCAGCGAGACAAGGGTTCTCAACTCGCACCCGATGCGACGAGGTGGCAACTTTCTCCGCAAATGCTCTACCTAGGCGTACGTTTGCAAGTGAACTGTAGCTACAATTATTTGCTTCATTATAGGTCATAAAACGATATCGTACCTTTAATATAATAAAACCACAAGTGATCATACGTTAAGAGTATTTTTATTACATGGAAGTCATAAAAATAATACAAATTGCATGAAACAAATTATATATAAAATATGTGACATTTTATAACTATCCCATAAAAAAGTTTATCGACTAATTTCGTTCATAAAATCTTTGAACCTCCTGGAAATTTGTCATTTTCAGATGTGACTTTATACACCAAAGGTGCGATAATATGGCGAAATGAAAATATCTTGAAAGCGCTATTTTAGGAATAACTACCTAAATATATGTATACATATACATATACTATGTACTGTTTGCAAGTAGACCAATTTAACCGAAAAATACAGAGGTCCTCATTGTTGCTGTTACCTGTTTCTGCCACCGAGCAGTATGTGAGCATTACTACGTTACTTGTCTTGCGTTGACTTGTATGTTTTTTCATTTTATGTTCATAATATCAAGTGACGACTTATGCGAGAAAGAGTGCTTCCTTGATGCGCAGAATTCGTGGCATTGGTAACGGCCTCCCGAGCGTTATTGCATTTAGCACTGGACTGGAATGCATATTAATGACGGATAGAAGAATAATTATTTGTAATAATAACCCTATTTTTAAGTGTTCCGTTATTAACCCTTACGGATGAATTGTCTGAAATAATAGCTTTGGATTTGAAAAAGCAAGTCGCAGTTAAAATACTCTTTAATTTAAATACATTATTTTATTTTATGTCTACATTCTACACTGATAAGAAGAAACCACGGGAAAGTTTTATAAACAAGGAAAAGACAGAGTTTATATGTAACAGTAGCAAGTAATGCAACTGGGGTCCGGCGACCGGCGAGAGGCAGTCACGTTTTCTCCGTGGGAGTTTGGAAGTGTGCAAGATAACAGCTGCTGCACAACTTCAGTTGGAGAAACGCTTACCGACTATTCCAGTATCCTCGAGTAATGTGCATTTTCGTACTTTTTTCTTAGTAACTCTTTGTTATAATAGACTTTTAAAAGATAAACCACGTAAGCGCTAACAAGTTGCGTTCGGACAATTGTAGCGTTAAATTGACTTTTGACACCAAACTACATGTTATATAAGTAGATAAAATTTTATAAATTTAATTTAAAAAATGTTTTATTTATCGAGTTCTTAGGTTTACGCGATTGTTACACATAGGAAATGAATTTATAATCGAACCATTTATAATCGCGTGACCATGGGACCTCTAAGGCGCTCCGCTGATGGAGCAACTTTAGGTGACGCAACTGGCAACTTTTACAACTTTCCATTAAGGCTTGATTCGCTCTGGGCCTTTTGGAGGGAAAAGTGTCGTTTTTATTTTGACTTTCAATTATTTTGTGAAATCTAGTTTAAAGTGGAATAGGATAGTGCTATTGTGCCTTAATCGAAGATTAAAACGCGAAATTATACGAATCTCGAACTAAAATACCCGTATCGGCCCGTTCTAAGGAATCCCGAGTCAATCCAAGCACGCCGCCTCAAATTGCCTACCTCTTTGTGGTGGCCATATTTACAGAAATATAATTAAACGTTTATGTTTTCGGCTGAAGGACTTTGTTTCCATGGCCAGCAATAAATTTAAAAAATCCATTAAGGCTTGAAAACTTGCCAATGACTTAGACGATTTGACCTCTAAGCAATTCATACGCTGTCTATAGACCACGCGCTTGTACTTACACGAAGTCAAATAAAGATAAGTCGTAAACTACAATACAGATGAGTCATAAGTGTTTTTTTGTTGTCTATACCTACGTCGTTATTCCCTCAGAGACATTCCAGAATAAACCATCGTAAAAATAAACATTACACAACATTTTAGGGTCAAAATCGTAGTAGCATAAATAGTGAAAGTATTAGGTAACAACTATTAATATATTAATAGACAATTAACAACTAATATTACTATTGTCAATTAGAAAAGCGAATTAGAAAAGAGTAGTATGTAGTTACAATTAAAACAAGTACTTTTATTCGCTGTATTTTAAATGAATTTAACAAACATCATTATTTACTAATTAATTATGCGTCATTGAAAGTATAACATTTAAGTATTATTCAATTTGTTTTATAAAATATGTAAATAAACACTTTAGATTAATAATAAAAAGAAACAAAAGCGATTACGACCAATACGACTAATTTGTTTTTAACTGATGAAAATGCTAATAGTAACAGGTACATAATACAGTATAACGGTACGTGCTTACTTTGCGCGAGGTTAAATAAATATACATTAAAATAGGTACTTTATTAACTAAATTGTTAACATTAAAAAGCGTCAAAATCTAAATAATAATAAATAGCGAGAACAAGTAGGTTTAATTGAAGTTATAGTATTATTTTCTGGTTGAAGCATGGGTTCGTCGTCACGGTGGTAAATATTTGTGATATTTTTTGGATCAGTGGTGGTTTTATTTTCTTTGTTTTCTATTTTCCTTAAAACAAAACTGCAGCAAGCGGCGGTGGGCGGAAAAAAGGTACACTGCGTAGTGAATGCAATGCAGTATAGTTTTATTTGTATTAAATAAAGTGGGTATTTCTTTGTGTCCCGCGGTGCAGCGCGGCGCAGCCTAGCGTCGCCTGCTTGTGTCGCCACGGGCACTACAAAATGTTACTAGGTTTCTCAACAATAAGGTATATTTTTCTTTGAAAGGCAAATATTGGCTTAGCGACATCGGACTGTTTAGGGTGAACTTTGGAAATAGCAATACAATATAGAACTTCATATGAGCTAACTAAGTGAATATTTCTTCTCACGGGAATCTGCTTTACGAATGGGTGGTTGTGTTTTAAGTAATTTGTAGATTTTATATACAAATAATATACAAGTACATATGATAGTCCAAATAAGATCGATCTTGGTGGCCCAACAGTTTGCACTGTCGGCACTGCATGAGAAGGTTCTGGGTTCGGTTCCCTGCAGAACCAATTAGGGGAAATGACCTTTTCTAAAATAATATAATAATACACACACTCAACATAGCTCCGTAATAGGGAAACGTGTGTCGCGGGTGCCATGGACATACACATAGACAGACAGACATACAAGTATTTCTCCCAGCTCGGAAATCGAACCTGGGATCTCTGTGTGGCAGTCCGGTAACCGTTCGGCCACAGAGGCAGTTAAAAAATGGTTTTGGCCTAGGTGTTATGGATAGTCGTCGCTGAGCGAATTCCGTAACTCTTGATCCCGTGTTCGATTCGCGGTAGAACCAATTTGGGAGATGAACTTTTCTAAAATGGTTTTGGCCTAGGTGTTCTGGGTAGTGACGCGGAGTGAATTCCGTAACTCTAGATTCCCGGTAAAACCAATTTGAGAAATGAACTTTTCTAAAATGGTTTTGGCCTAGGTATTCTGGATAGTGTCGCTGAGTGAATTCCGTAGCTCATGGTACCGGGTTTGATTCCCGGTAAAAGTAGTTACGGAAATGAAATTTTGTAAAACGGCTTTGGCCTAGGTGTTCTAGGTAATTTCTTAATTTGATCCTATTGGGAATCGAACCTGGAACCTTCTCATCCAATGCCATGTTATTTGCAATGTACAAATTCCACGCTTCATCTGAGATTATTTTTCTATTTCGACATATCTACATTGTCTATTCTTTTTTAGTTATTAAAAAAGATACAATGTAAATATAACGGAATAACTAATTTTTAAAATGTAAAATATAAAAACAATGTCAAATGTATATATATATATACAAATTAAATTTAACGCAAATACAAGTGAAATTAGTTAAAAACAGCAACTTTTTGTATAAGCCCGCTTAAAAACATGCGTAGTCTACCCGTCGCAAAACGTGAAAGGCGACTTGAGCGTAGATACTGCGTAGAGTTCGCGGGTAGGAAGGAATTATTATTATTAAATAATAACACTTAACTTATGAACTTATAAAAAAAAAATTTTTTTAAAGTGAACAATACATTCTGTACGAAATTAAATTATCTATTTTTTCGTGTAAAACTTATATAGAACGGATGTTTGCATGTAAAGAGAAAATGCTTTTTATTCAATTTGAGGACGTAACTTTAAAATTTATTTCGTAATTTTGCTCAATACAATCAATCATTGAAGGACTACTAGCAATCATATATATTTTTGTGATTATTGGACTGTTATTATTACCAGGAATTTAATTTAAAAAGAGCCTTATTCGTCAATCTGGCACCTGTTCCAGCCGTTACGGTTGCCGGTTATAGCAACTAAAAGGCCTAGTTGCCGGTCGCAATTTTAAATAAACTTTTGAAATCCACGGTCAAAACTGACGCTGCGGGGTACGTGGAGGGAGTGAAGTTGCTTCACGAGTTGCTGTTGCCGGTTGCGGAAACTGGCCACTGGGGACAACCGGTACAAATTTGCAAGTTTCTAGTTGCGGCAATTAAGAATTTATTTAATCATGGATTTCGGCGATCGATAACTGTAGTCGATTGCCGAAACTCGTAACTGAAGTTACTACATCTGTGCGGTTTCTTGAAATTATATGAAAAACGTCATAAACAGCTAGTTGCGGGTTGCCAGTTGCCAAAACTCGCTTAAAGACCCGAAACGTTGGTTTGTTTGAAAAAACAAGTATATGCGATTTAAATCCAGAATAACAGTTTAATTTCCAATGTTTTATTAGTTAATTACACATAAGCTTAACTCAAGGGCTTTTCTTTTAGGCTTGACAGGGCCAGTGTTATGTTTTACATATACATATTTTTACAAATTTATATTTTTGTATGAATATTATTTCTACTAAAACTAGTGTTACTACCATAACTACCATAACTAAAAAATAAAATAAAATGTAAATAAATTGTCACATGATTCAAGTGTTATACTATCTGGTTTTATTTATTTTTTATTTTACAAACCAAAAATAGATTTAACTATATGTTAGTGAACATAAGTGTATAAATGTATGTTTGTGTGAGTGCATGGTTGTCTTCTAGGTATGTATTCGTGGGGCACACTACAAGTTTCCGGAATGAATAAGAAACTAACTACTACTACTACTACTAAAAAACTACTACAAATGATCAGAAATTAATTTATTGTTTCTCAAAATATTATCCGTTAGCGTTAATGCACTTTTTCACACGAATGAACAAATTTTGAAAACATTTATGTCACTCCTCCGTGACAATCTCTGAAACATATTTTTCATACTCTTCGACAGCCTCTTCAGGTGATGAAAATCGTAGACCGCGTAAATGGTTCTTAATTTTTGGAAATAAATAAAAGTCACTAGGTGTCAGGTTGGGACTGTATGCGGGATGGCTCATAAGGTTAACGTTGTTCACCTTCAAAAATTCATTTGTCTGTCTGGCCTTGTGAGAACTGACATTATCGTGGTGCAAGATGATACGGCGTTTACGGTTATTTTTACGGAGTTTGTCAATAACTTCCGGCAAACAAATGGTCGTGTACCAATCACTATTGACGGCACAACGATTCTACAAAGCAACAATAGCCACGTGTCCAGTTTTATTAAAAAAGAAGCAATCGTCCGCTAAGAGGCACACGAGCGCCACTTAAGTTGGTTTCAGCTCATCTCGAAAGACCCATACGCTCGATTGCTGCTTTGTTTTGGGATCGTAACTATAAATCCATGTTTCGTCACCTGTTACTATGTCCCACGCCAAATTTGACGCCCCTTCCTTGAATCTGGTAAGCATGGCATTGCACCAAGTGATGCGATCCATTTTTTGAGCCTCAGTCAAATTGTGTGAGTTCCACCGATCCACGGGCGATCATCACGAAATTCGTCACTGAGATTCACACGATCGCGTTTGAATTCTGCAAACCAGCTATTAATAGTCGTCTTGCATGGTGCTTCATAGCCAAAAGCAGCTTGAAGCCGAGGGAAGCTCCGCTGAGCTGTAAAATTACACTTAAAGTCGTAGAATATCATACTACGAAAATTTTCACGATTTAAAGCCATGGGGATGTAGACAACCAATTTCTAAAATGACGCCATAATGTAAACACATGTGGCAGTCAGATGAAACAAACTGTATTCTATAGCAAAAGAGTTCCATTTTCAAACGTTGTAATTACTTTTTACATATTGTTTATGTAAGTAGCCAGTTCCGGAAACTTATAGTGCGCCCTATGTAATATAATTATAATAGACTATATTATAATTGTAAGTCAATGACTACATCATACTATTTTTATACTACATCGTACTCGTGTCAAGTTACACTATATTGTATTATATCAAATATGTATCATATTATATTAGCCATTCTCATTTTAAAACGCAACCCAATACTATTAAATTAATTAATTACGACATTTTCGGACCCTTGTGTCCAGATAAAACTTACTCGTTTAGTTTGGAATCTGAAGATTGGATACATACACATAAGCTCACACATTCGTGAAATAATAAAAATTGTGTTATGCTGATAAATCTAACATATATCTGTTTTGTTTTTATTTTGGTTTTACTATTAGTAATCTAAACAATAGTTAACCTATACATAGTCCCACTTCAGCGCACAGGTCACCTCTCCCAATATGACGGCTTGGGTTGTAGTTCCTACTCCTAGTTGTTTGTTGAAAATGATCTTAAAAAAATAATGCAGTAACAGTAAGTACAATATAATTTACAATACAACAACAAAGACAACGGCAACGACAATAACAACAATAATATAGATACAATAATAATTAGTAGGAGGAAATAGGACTACACACCCACCCTATACTCATAGATACACACCATACACTGCATTTACTTGACTTCGGTCCGTAAATGTGGTTCAAACCAGCTAACAAGCTGTGAACATCAAAGCAAATAATAATAAATATAATAAAAAAAATTAAATAAAAAAAATAAATAAAATATTTATTTTCTCACCACAATAATTGTATTTCCTGTATTGTATTGACAGTGAACATAATTAAAATATGATAAACTAAAACTAAACTATGATAAACATATTTCATTTAGTTTAATTAAGAGAGGTTGCATGCAGCAAATAATTATTACAATATAACAAAACAAACTAAGTACATTAGATTATATATCGTTTAAAAATAGCTAAAAATAATTAAATGTCCACTAAATATAAGTAAGTAAATATAAAATCTTTATCAGGCATACACAGTCAAAATAGAAGGTATGTACGAGAATCATTGGTAGTGTCGATTTATATTTTTGTCGTTAAGAAAATCATTTATAGAATAATAACGTTTTTCAGTTAGAAAATATTTTAATTTAACTATGAAGGATTTATCACTTTGCTCACTTTTAATATTTGAAGAAATCTTATTATATATTTTAATTAATAGCTCTAGCTTTAATTGCTAAATTGCTTCGCAGACGTCTTGTAAAAAGTCAGAGGTGCAAATTCGGATTCCAACCCACGATCCTCGGCTTGAGAGGCCATTAGGCTACCACGGCTTTCATCAATCTGATCTTTTTTTTTGAAAATCGTACATCAAGTAATTTTCTAATTTATATTATAACAAGTAACTTTCTTTCATTCTGCTGCGCACTCTGAATGCGCGATCACGTAAGTAGCAATTTGAGATTGTACGGTGGAATGCAGCATGGACTGCTTTTTATATATTGCCGCTCACTGCTCTCTTCGCTCTGTTTTCCCACTGTCCGATCTATCGGAATGAACTAGAAATATAATTCACAATTCATTTATTGGTGAACACACACGTTGTATAGAAGTTGATATGTACATAATCTAAATACAGAGTAAAAATACTGACCTCAAAAGTCATTCATCCCCTAGTTAGCCACCCTTAGAGGTGGAATATTGTCTTTAAATTTAAGTGGGACCACTTCTGAGGTATCCTCTTTCTTTAAGAATCATCAAAATCGGTTCACAAATGCCGCAGTTATCGCGTAACACATACAAATCCTTATTTAAAAAAATCAAATGTCATAACGTAATTTCTATCGTATCATGATTTGTCTTTGATTATTTGTTATTGTGCTAATTTTTGTTTTATTTTTTGTTTTTTTTTTATGACATTTAATATAATGTAAATGTGATTTATAATGTATTGTAAATTGAATGCTACGCACTTTTAATGTTCGATCTTTATTATCGTGAATGACATAACCACTGTCTTGAATTCTGATTGCAGACGCGAAACGGAATATTCGAAATACGTCTGATTTCTGATCACTCTGTCCGCAGTCAAATCATAACATCGGTTACTGGTAAAACTAAACAACACCTGATTTCATCACTCACAATGCCTGATGATTCTAGTAACATGAGCATGAGAATTGGATAATAATGAGCTCGCTTACCGACGTTGCTTTCACGCCAAGTGGTATCTGAATGACACAGGCGACCATTGGCGTTAGCTGTTATAGGTTTTTTATATTATCACCCTTAGAATATTAACGCATAGAAACCTAGTCCGCACACGCTAAGTGAGGCAAATTGATGCGCGCCAAAAGGGCCTACACGAGCGGGCGGGCCTTCAATGCTCAAGGTCAACTTGCACCGCGAACAGATCAAGAATTTTAGCTAAAAATGACGAAATGTGCGGTAAATGAGTGTAAAAATACGTCAGACAAACATAAAATAGATACTAACATCACATTCCACAAGGAAGTAAGGCGTTTCAACTTGTAGTTTCACTAAAATAAAAAATTAACCTACTACTAAAACTAGCCTACATGAATTTGATTTTTGCCTCACTTGTGACAGTTCGTTTGATATGAAACTATCATTCTATGCGTTATTATTCTAAGTTACTAATAATAGTTTTTAAAACTGACATATTTTCTTTTTTTTTAAAAGTAAGTGGTGCAGGTAGGTATTTTTTATTCTCGCAATTATGTTTTTTCGGCAGTTGGCTGTATAAGATTTTCTTTTGCCTGTTTACATAGTTCATTCCTATTAGTAGATAGATTTAAAAGTTTAGTGCAGTGGACGGTAATGAATTTTCATACTTACTTTGCAGGCCTTGACCGGGAAGTAATGACACGATCCATAAATGATAAACTTGCGTGTTCGTCTTTTGAAAGTAATGCAAACATTCAAATCAAAAGAAAAGTTGATTTATATAAAAAAACACTGCAGAATACATAATAGCGTTTACTACACCAACAAAAGCCTTTTTCTCAATTCTAAGATTCAGTAACAAATAAGAATGTGATGAAACCGCAATAATGTTATACATAATTACACGTTTAATATAATAATATCACGTATAATTAAAAACTGTGTCAATGACAATAGGTTAAAACAAACACAATTTGATGTAACTTGCGGCTACAGGCAGTTTTAAAGCGTAAGTAACTCTGTAGAATCAACTGAAGAGCCAGGAACAGGCCAAGTTAAAAACTTATAAGCGAAGTACTGGAATATTTTAATTGTCTTCTTTCCACAGTGGCTCCTCACACAAGACAAAACCTCACCGGTCAAGATTCCCACCAACCGCCCTCGCTTGCGATGGCGTTAAACTAGTTACTTGTGATTGGTCTCGCCAAATAAACCGACCAATTGTAAACGACTAACCGGATCAATCCGTTTGGTCATCCTTGCCTAGGACTTACTGATTGGTTTCCGCTAAATGCGTCAACTAATTGTAAACAACCAATCCAACCAACCTGATTGGTCGTTCAGTGGTGTTACCATAAAAATTAGTGTTGCTATCATGTAATGAAATTGAATTTTTGACTCGATGAAAACCGTAAACCCTAACACTACAGAGTCTGATATGCGATCTCTGTTTAAAAAACAAAAACCATTAACGGTAGACCAGGTCAAAACTTTTAAAGATTTTAATGACTTTTAAGAAAAAAACACTAACGAGCCGTTTCCTAAGTAAAAGCTTTAAGTACGTAACTTACCAACTTGATTCTTTAATTGAAATTCTTATGAGCCAACTTTCGGCGACTAAAGCATCGCCGACACTTTTTTATTTGACTAAGTTAAGATTATTTTACGACGTTGGTAACTTTTCTTTGTTATTATTCGATCTTTTTATCAGTAATAACACCAATCTACAGTCATTACAATGTAAGAGGCCTAATTTGACAGCTAAGGAAGATGGTAGTATGTAACTTTGAATGCAATCAACTAAAGGGTAAACAAACAATATTAAGTTATTGTATTTCAAAAAAGTACATTTTTATAAATCCTTTAAGTTAGCATTAGGACATATTTCAAGTATTATTTTCGCACGAATTTCAAAATAAAATCCAATTTTGAGATAGTCCGAAACGTCTTTGAAACAGTTACGTCCTCAATATATTTTTTATAAATTATAGTGTTGTAATCTGGCAAGGGATAAGGACAGGAAGAAGAAGAATAGTGTTGTAAATAGTTATTAATTAATTAATCGCCAAATTTCACCGAGTCAATTCAATTTCACTTAAAAAAATATTGACTTTTTGATTTTGATTTTAACAGATTTGTTAACAATGACAATATGATTGAGAATCAAGTAAGTAAATATATACCGGTAAAGCTAGCTCAATTGATGATTTTGGCTCATCTTCTGAGGAAAGTGAAAAAAAAAAATTTAACTACCTATGAAGTTATTTTTTTGTTTTCCTTCAGAATTTTCCTATTTATTTTTATACTTATATTTATTCATTATTAACATTACAGGTTGTTATTGAGATCATTGAAAATACTTAGGTATTTACTTACTTATACTTAAGATACATTAAACTCAAATAAATGTTGATTGTTTTATCTAGAATTGAACACCAATGACACGAAAAATCATCTATATAACGATCACAGACCCATAAAATTATGAATCGATTTCTAGTGAGAATCGTTTTAATATGGTTACCATGGTTGCGGTGACTAGTTTCAAAAGGTGCCTCTTTCGTGATAACTAAAATAGCGGAGTATTTTCGCAAAAGATATTTGAATATCATTGTAGCTATTCAATAAAATAAATATTTATATTTATTTCTTCGAATAATAAACAACAGTAGAATATCGAGTCTTTAGGTCTTCGTGGTTGCTACACATCTAAAATCTAAATCGCGTAGGTATATTTGTCGTTTCAAACTGTTTATTTGAAAAAACAAATATACGAAGTAGAATGTCAATTTTACGACCAAGTTAACTATGTAGTCGAGCCCTGACATGTCTACTGGCAATTTTCACTGACGTATGTCAGTTTAATTAAAATGAATGAGTGTTTGCAGTGGGTGCACACCGTTGAAGTTGAGTTTCGTCATTAAAAGTTAAAAATGTTCGTACAACTTATTGAAAAAAAGGAGCCACTTACAGCTCCAGGTTTCGGCTGTAATAGAATATTCCTGCATTATCTACGATTTTTAGTAGCAGTAGAGCTCCTTGTGAAAGAGTTTGTCCAGGGAAATACTACCACCTTATCTATTTCTGCCTCCAAGAGTGATGTCAGCATTACTGTGTTCCGGTTTTGAAGGGTAAGGGAGCTGGTGAAATTACAGGCACATGGGACTTGTCAATTTATGTCTCAGGGTGACGGGCGCAATGGCAGTGACCCTCTTTCTCTAAATCTAAATCTTTGCGATTTAAAGTTCTGAATGGCACTGCAACTGTTATGGATAGGCGCGTAGCTTACCATCAGGCGCACGACTTGTTCGTGCTGTCACATGACTGTCACATTTTAATTTATAAAAAGAAAATTTAATTACATCTCGACTACTTACAATACTATTTTGGACATTGACATACGATAATAAAGAAACTCATTTAATAGATTTAATTTTTTTAAACCATCTAAACACAACAGAGTTCCATTTTCAAATGTTGTAATTACTTTTTAAAATGGCCAATTCCGGAAACCTATAGTGCGCCCTATGTAATAAAACACTTTTTTAAAATACCCAAGTGTTGACATGGAATTAATATTTTAAAATAAGCGACAACTCTCTTTCTTGTTTTTTCTTCATTTATAAAATATAAAATCCAATGGATAATGTTGTGAAACCTAACATTCAAATTGACTTTATTTACCTAGAAAACTTCTTTGTTCTAGGATTTGCAGTAACTAAGTTTACGTTGAAAGTATTTACAAAGAGAACTTGTAATCAATCTAGAGTGCTCCTGTTCTTTGTATTTTCAGTAAAACTTTCAACAAATCTTTTAGTCTTCATTAAAATGTAAGTTTTATTGAACTAATTCATAATCTTGCCCACAAACAAGCTGAAGCACGCAAACATTGTTATCTCATAAGATTTTGTCTAGATTCACATTCATAAAAATAGTAAAATTGATCTTCTTGCAGAAGCATTTCTGCTACATTTGGTTGTGCTTATAAAATAGAGAAAAAGTATATTTTTTAACTTTCTTTTTTCTCAAAGTTCAATCAAAATACAGTATTTATATTTGAAAATATTCTTACATATTATAATCATTAACAGCATTTACTATGCAGATATTAAATCGCTATGCAGCACATATTCTACAAACAAAAGGAGACAAGAAAAGATGTAAGGTATAAAATAAAAGTATAATAATATATATATAATAAATCTCCGAATACATGCTAATGTTCTTGACAATTTGACACGTTTACCGAGCTTTACGTCATAAAATAATAAGGCAAGCAGTGCAGTTGTTCAAAAAGTGGTAGTTATTTTCTTCATTCTGCTACTTTAGTAGGCCACACTTCTTGAACGAGGCGTTGATATCAAAATGTGTCACCGCTGCAAAGTACCGCTTACCTATTATTATACATAAAAATAAAGACGAACTGTTTCCATTATATATATTTTCAATTTGCGCGAAGTGTTGGAAATTCCTGTGCGAGATGAGATCTGAAAGGTGAGACGAGCTTATATCCGATAGAATAGAGGATGTTTTCAAAGTGGCTGTAAGATAAATATGTGTGTTCTTAAATAGATAAAATGTATTTTTATGGTTTTTATCCATACACGACGTACTTAAACGAGATGTAACCTAGGACGTAAACCTCTCATATGATCCTTAAAAACCCACATTAAGGATAGACTTAATAGTATAAACAGAGCACTGGTTGGTTTTGCAGTAGAGTCTTTTTACAATAGGACCTGTATGGTCCATTCATAAAATACTAACAACCTCCAAGAACTATATTACTAACATATTTTGCTCCATGGGTTTTAATAATTCATTACACTATACTTTATAGATCGCTCACGGTGATAACTTTGCAAAACGCGGTTGCGGACAATTGCATGTTGGAACTTACTACTTAACAGCGGTTAGATATGGCGTCAGCAGCGTGTCTGCAGAGATTCAGTCTCGATGCAGTTACGGTGCCGTCGTTAAGTAATTATTTTACAAATAAGTAGAGGCTGTGTAACAAAAAATCATTTGTCTTGTCCATAAAATGCGAAAAGCAATTTTTTTTTTTCGTTTTGGTATCACTTTTCGTTTAGGTTTTTCAATCTTCATAATGATATCAACAGTGGAAACTATATAATTGTAAACAGCTACATAAGAGTTTTCGTTTTTTAGTAGAAAAAATTAAGAATGTGCTATATGAATTTATCAAAAGCCGTTAAGGTCAGGCCACACAGACGCGGTATAGCGGGAAAAGCGTTTCGGGGGCGGACCTGCGGGAAGCGAATGCGTGCCGGGGCATGCCACACAGCAATCCCGAGTGTAGTTCGTGACGGGACAGCGGCACGAAGGCCGGTGTGACACCAAAAGCGTCACGCCACATTTCATTTTCAACACAAATAAAGAAAGGTCCATGTCACTATCGGATAGTGATGTAGAAGAACTTCTTTAAACTTTTGTATGGGGTGTTAAAGTTACCTTGAAAAAAAATCTGCTAAAAATTTCAAGAAAAAATTAAATACATATTTTTTTAGTGCTGAAACTAGAGTTTACTAGAGTAATTCGGGCTTTCTTTGGCATTGTGCTCATTAGCTGGGCTGTTTCGGGTTACCGTTACAAAAACTAGAACAGCAAAATTAGCAAATTTGTAATTGTAGTACTTAAAAATGGGGTACAGGGCGTACATTTTCAACGTTTTTCATTAAAATGCTTATATTACAAAAAGAAAATGACTCCGATTTTTTAAATATTTTTTTCTGGGTAGTTACAAACTAGGCAACATTCTGTTCCCAGGTTATCGTTGAGTTTTGGGACACTCTGTATACTTACTTTGAAGGTTTTGAATCAAACTATTCATATGAACAGAAATTGTTTATTTAAAAACATTAAAAAAATTCTATAATCTTAACACAATTAACTTGAAACTATTTTTTCAGTGAGACTCACTGGGCATTTTCATTATAACAAATAATAGGTATATAAGATTTGTAGAATCAACAATAATAATCGCATTTAACTACTGTGCCTACTTACTTTATTATTAACAATCTATATACGTAATTAACTTGAAACTTCTTTTTCTATCAGTCCAAATGGGCATTTTTATTTTAATAAATAATAAGTACCTATCTAAGATTTGTATAACACCAACTATTTTGTTTAAGTTATGTATCTACATAAGTGCATTATTTTGAACAATCTTAACATAGTTAACTTGAAACTTCTTTTTCTATCCGTCTCACTGAGCATTTTTATTTTGACAAATTATTTGTCATCTGATTATTTTGAATTGCAATTGAAATTAACTTGAAACTTCTTTTTGTAGCAGTCGCACTGGGCGTTTTTATTTTAACTAATAATATGTATCTATCTAAGATTTATGTAACAACAATTGTATTTAACTTATGTACCTACTTATATTATTTTGAGCAATTTTAACAGTTAACTTAAAACTTCTATTTCTAACAAACTCGCTGGGCATTTTTATTTTAACAAATAATTAATAGGTCCCTATCGAAAGTTACATTATTATGAACAATCAACAATCTTAACACAATTAATTCAAACTTCTTTTACTATCAGTCTAATGCTGGCTTCCTACGGCCCATGATTTTTTATTTTAACAAATAACAGGCATCTAAGATTTGTAGAATCAACAACAATTCTATTTAATTTTATGTACCTACTGAAATTATTATGAACAATGCATAATTGCAATTATACTTAACTTATATACCTACTTATACACTTGGGAGCAATGAATCCGAGTCACTAACATAAAAATCAACATCTCAGAACTAACAATGCAAACTTATTCAAACAAAAAGTGTTTTGTAGACCATTCAATACTCTAATAAAAATTATAAAACTCCTTGGTTGCTACTTATTAAACTTAACTGTTTATTTATTTAACTTTTTATTTATTAAATTAGCATTCATCATTTCTTATTACATTTTTATGTTATCACAGCATTAATTCAGTAACATACCTTTTGGAATTACCCTGTGTAGTTTAGTCATCTACTATTACAGGTACCATAATGGGAAACACAAGTCTTCAGGAATTAGTTGCAATGAAACTGGGATACTTTCTTGATCGTTATTACTTGTTGTGCTAATTACGGTAAATTAAGGAGATTGTACCGGTGCTACTGAAATTTGATTTTCTTCTAGGTTGTTCAGTTCAGCTTCTGTAAAAATGTGTGCAAGTTTCAATTTGATTTCGGCTTGAATTGTGGGTTTCAGTTTTTTAAATGTTTCTGCATAACTAATGAACAGATAATCTACGGCGTCATGTTTTTTTCTTAGAGAAGAGAAGAGGTATCTCACAGTTGATTGTTATTGATGGAGGGAGACGTTTTCCACAACGTATTCGGCCAGCTAACACAGAAATGGCAAGTCTATAGACGTTTCATGCAATATGATATTGAAACGACAATAGAAGTTGTCAAAGTCACGTGTTGTTTACACAATTTCATTAAAGTAAGAACGGTAACAATGCGGTTCAACAGAGCGATTCTCAACCAGTTGAGGCCAATGAACTAAGTACTTCCAATTCGTACAAATCAAAGATCGTCTGATTATGCAATTGAAATCAGAGAATTTGGCAATTATTTTAATAATAATTAAAACATAAAAAATATACTCACGATCTTGATTTAGCTCCTCGGAATTGTTTCCCAAATAATTTCTATGTTTTTATAATTTCTATCACTTGTATTAAATAAACTGGGGTATGATTGCACCAATGATATAAGTTTTTCCGTCGAATTCATCTTGAAACTTGATTAAAATCAATTAAAACACATTCCCTAGTTGTAAAAAAATACAACGTCCAAGCCCGCTGAAGCCCCGCTCCCGGATCGCGCCCCGCCACTGACGCGCTGTGTGAACGGTTGCATAGAACTCAATGTATTACAACACCCGCGACCGCACCCGCCCCGCGGAGGCCGCGGCCGCGGCCCGCGCCCGCTCTGCCTGTTTGTCATGGCGTGCGGCCCCGCACCGCGCCGCCTCGCCCCGCGGCCGCCGCGCCTTTCAGTGTGGCAGGGTTCATAAGAACTGGTACATTACAAAAAATCCCGCGCCCGGAACGCTTCCGCGGCCGCCTCTGTGTGGCCAGAGCATTACAACTCTAAAACAAATGTAAATCATTGCATCCCCAATTTTTAATATCGAATATAAACAGTTTTATCATCCCGCATTGTATAATTCGCCGTCATCATCAATGCTGTGCGGCTAGTATCATCAGATGAGTGGATCTCTACTGATTTTTAAATTCCCTTTGGATTCAGCTCCCGTACTAGATATGCATACTATATGTATAGTTTTCTTACGGAAATTAGGTCGTGAATACTAGTCCGAAAATGACAGCACTAGTTTTTAGCTATTTTGACTTTCGTGAATGCTTCAAAGTTAATTTCATCCAATGTGACTTGCGGTAACTAGTTGCATAACACGTTTTGTAGCGGGTGATGTTAAAAGTGAAGAAAGTGTCACAATATGCTAAATCGATACGATAACGACTACAGGCGCGTGGTTATAGCATAATAAAATGAGTAGTGCTATTTCTGTCTGTATGACGCGTCAATGCCTATACTTCCATCTGGGCGTTGGGTTGTCATATTATTATTTTAGTTGCACTTATTATACGCGCCGTTACGCGCGAGATGAATAAGTTGTGCGCCTGGTGGTAAGCGACACGTCTATCCATAACAGTTGCAGTGCCACTCAGAACTTTAAATCGTAAAGTTCTTAGGGTTTGTCAAAGAGTTCGTGCAGAGAAGTACTGCCACTGTTTACCTATTTCTGCTACCAAGCAGGACAAGTGAGCGTTACTGAGTTCCGGTTTGGAAGATTGAGGGTCGTATTCTAGAACAATGCTCAAGTCAGGATTGCAATTGAAACACAAGCACTGTAAATACGACCCTAATGGCAGGGACTTGAGTATGATTTCGAGTGCTTTGAATCATACTCAAGTCCTGACTTGAGCATTGAGTAGAGTTCTAGAATACGGCCCTAAGGGTGCTAGTGAAATTACAAGCACATGGGACTTGTCAACTTATGTCTCAGGGTGACGAGCGCGGTGGCAGTGACCATAAGATCTTTGCGTTTTGAAACTTCGAGTGGCACCGCAACTGTTATAAACAGGAATATCGCTTACCATCAGCCGCACGACTCCATCCAAAAATTAACGCTTAAATTCTATAATGAATGGCGCGTGCGACAATCCGCCTTATGCCACGCGAGTGAACCGCAAAATTATGCGAATGTGTGCATTCCACACGTGATGTACAGCACATTCAAGTCGCGCTGCTACGTTCTTAGAGAGTACACTACTTGTCTTATTTTACTGTACATAATGTGTTATAGCGTTATTCGATAGACCGAAGCAAATCTAGGGACCAAATCTTCAGATTCGTTTTTATGTGTATCAGCTGCCAACGCATTTACGATATTATGATACCTACTTCCTCAATATCCTAACACTGGCTACAGGCGACGGTTACTATTTCGCATCTAGTGATCGCCTGACAGTTTTTCGGCTAAAAATCCATTGTAAAAGCAATAGATTTAGTCAAGCGGACGACGATCGGGACATATTTTCGGCGTACCCTCATCTGCTTTACATCGTTTTTCAAGGCAAGTGGGTTATTCGATTGGAGTGATCTTGGGGTCAAAACAATCTCAGCAAGTGCAGTGATTACGAAATGAGAATGTATGAAACACTTTGGGTATTTGTAATTCTAAGGAAGTGACCACACTTATCGGCAAGCAATCGCATTATGCTGGTTAGAAAAAGCTTGAGCCTATAAAAGGCATGAGCCTATGTCATAAGTCCGAGTGGTAGGGAAACGTGTAACGTCGTTTTCGTTCTTATTTTGCTAATGTGCTCAAGCAGATTGTATTTTATTAGGTGTGGTGATTTCATTATGCAAGTTTTAAAAAGTAAAACGTAGAAACTTTTAATTTAAACCTAAATTGAGCGAATATAAATTTATTATAATAGCGAAATAAATGCAATAGTGTAAGAATTTTGTAAACCGGACTGTTACTAGAAGCACTAATATGGCAGGGTGCAGCTAGAGCGAGAAGCCACTGAAAGGCGCGAGATATTATTTTGTCGCGCTTCTATATCACCTCTCGTTCAAGTTATACAAGTCGCGCCCTGTCGTGACAGCTACTAGCGCTGCAGAAATATTCAAAGTGTTTAACATTGAATTGAAGAAAAAGGTATTCAATAGATTGAATATCCAGTAGGCTCAATACCGTCGTTTAACTGACACTCTCGGTAGACCGTTTTAATGTTGTCGTTGGTCAATAATTAACAATTTATCATAATTATATTTTTGATGTCTTCGGTGGGCTAACAGTGTTTGCGCACTACGTCCGATTAGTGTCAGTTCCGAATCCGAGAAATGACGGTCACAGGTGTCCGAAGTGTCATTAAAGCGTGAAACACACTGACAGCGCGAGCGGGTCAGGCGCGCGTCGGGTCGGGTGCACAACGGGACCGACCGCGCCCGTTCGTATCGTCCACATAAATACCCGGAATTACACCCGCCGTGCACCCGATCCTACACGCACCCGACCCGCACCCGACCCGCACCCGTTCTCTTTGTATTTCACGCTTTTATCTCTAGGTGTACAAACGATATTCGTATTTTTTCAGATTCGCATCGGACTTAGTGCACAGGTGACATCCGAAGTGGGTCCCAGTTTCCTAGGTATGTATAGTCTCGGATGCAGTGCGAAACGTGCTGAAGGTTTGCACTGTGGACATTGGATTTGAGGTCCCTGGTTCGATTCCCGATTGGACTAATTTGGGAAATTTGTAACTTTTCTATACTGATTCTGATCTTGGTGTTCTGGGAGGTGTCCCGGTACTCATAGTACAGGGGATTCCCTAGTTTAAGATCAGGTAATTGGTGTGGTTGTCTGGCACATTAAAAATATATTATGTATGGTCGATCGATCATAATAATGATCAAATTGGGCATGTCCTCAAAAAGGCTAGGTTTAACAGTATCAGAAATAAACGGGCATGTATTTGAAGAGATTAATGCTAGTGGAGAAGGCGAAAAAGGTTTGTCAGAAGCATGGGAGACGGGCGTGATGGTATGTATATTATTTTTATCTCTTTCATTATGATCATAGTGTTTCATTTCAATTGATGCTACACTTGCGGCCGTATCGTAGATACAGGGGACCCTGTTTTATGACTTTCGTTAAAAGTCGATTAATTTCGAGCTGAGGACTCAGCTGCAATTGATTTTTTTCCGTACTAATAAGGTTCATTTTGCTAAGGTTGAGCGGCAGGATACTTGGTTTTATTTCAGAATTAATTCTTTTACAATCGAAATTAAAGTGTATATCGTATAGTATACGTGTTCCATGTAGTACCTATTCATACAGCGGTTTTCTTGTAAAATTTCGAAGTAAGTTTACATGTTTTTTTTCTTATAAAAATTTTTTGAAATCGCGTTTTCACACTGTATAGTAATCAGTGTAGATTCTCAATTTTACTACATATTTTTTCCTAAGTGATTGATTCAACACCTTTACCGGAATCAACCAAAGGCATTTGACGTAGTATAGACTCTTAATTTTAAAATGATCGCAGATTACCCTTGCCACTGATACGGACATTGCCAATCTAATTAACTATACATTAAATGTTCATTAAAGGGAACACAAGTAAAATCTCCGAAATAATGCAGTTGTATTTTTCAAAAGTCTGACCGGTTATTTTAATTTTTTGTTTTAAGTTTAATTTTAAAACAAAAAATCCATTGTCATTTTTTTTTTCATTAACTTGTTATAATTTCCTTGTTTATCTTTTTGCGTTCTTGTAAAGTGTTTTTATTGATTTAATCAATGTTATTCTTATCGTATCGATGATATACACTATAATGCATGCCATCGTGGTCAAAGGGTTCGCCAATCATAGTAAAATATTCGCCGATTGTTGCCCAGGGTGCGCCAGGTGTACAGGAAAAGGATGGTACGTCGTGCAACGTCGTGCAGGGAGGCTACTTTCATGCACCCTGATCAATGTTATACTGCTACAGTTTTTGATTTTTCAGTCATTTCTGCTTTGTTATTTAATATAATATTTAATAAAGGTTGTGGCTGTTGTAAGTAAAATATATTAATAGAGTTGTTACTTTTTATTTAAGTCTTATTTATTTAAATCGATACCTCCAGTGAACACTAGTCAACTTTATTTTTTGGTTACTTTTTGTTATTTTTGTAAACAATCTTATTTATTTTCCAATATTATGTTTCCCGAATTTTGCAAAGAAAAAATAAAGAAACAAAAAACGAAATTAAAAAAAAACGTATAAAACCATTTTGCGAAAACAAAGAAACAGAAAACAAAATAAAAACAGAACAGGTCGAAAAAATGAGTTGGCATAGAGTTGATTAGAGTTATCGAAATATAAACGCTACTATTTCATATTTTAATTTTTTCGTTCAGCTAAATGTGCCAGTATTATACATAGATAGTACAAGGCGAAGTTAATCGCTGCACATAACCAGCCAACTTAGCATCACTATCGGCAGCTGATGAATATTGAAGAGCTCTCAGATCTTCGGTTGTCTGCTAAATATAAGTATCTCTTATTTGCAAAGCAATTACATACAGACGGTGGCGGGTTATTCCGCTACCGTTCCGTTGTTTTTGTCCAAAATATTGAAACACGTGCTTTATAACGACAGAACTGATTTTGATCCGAAATTATATTTCATCGCTTTATATTTCAAATATATTATTTACCACGTAGTCCCTTAAACCTATAGGTGACGTCTGCACGTATTTTAAAGTCTTCCAGTGACTAGAGTATCATTTAGTTCTGTTAACACCCACTACGAGCGTACCTTGCAGTAAGCGGGGTATCGACTATATGGCGCTCATTGCGCTTTAGAGCAAAGAGCAAAACTTAATTTATATGGAATTAAAAGCTAGGGTGGGTGGGTAATTAATGGTAATTAACTATATCTTCAAATGAAGCGATTCATATAATAACGATCGAACTCTACTCGAGAAGTCCGTTTGATCTTATATTATATTTGTTCGCTTCATTTTTTTCAAATATATAATATTTACTACGTAGAGTTTTATTTATTTATTTATTTATTCATTTGCATTAGTAGACGCACCCAGTAAGGGTATAACAAATGATTAGTCATATAAACTAAAATTAAAATTAAGAATACAATTTGAATAAAAGAATTAATATTAAAAATACAATTTGCATACAAGAATTTAAAGTTGAAAGTATTGCTTATTTCAAAAGTAATAGAGGTTCTGCTCGCCGTTTTGCGGATGGTGTCGACCCTGAGGCCCGCAAATAAATTAACAAATTAATTTAAATGCTTCTGTAATAAGATTCTGGTTGATATACAAAATTTGCTATTCACGTTTAATACTATAATGAAACAAAAACTTTGTGTTTCTGCATCCAGCTTCTGCATTCTTCAATGACAAAAATTCGTAGACCCGTTTAGCTATTGCTCTTGATCTATCGATCTTAGTAGCAGCAGAGCAGTAGTGGCAATCGTCCAGGGAAGTACAGCCCTATTTCTGCCACGAAGCAGTAATGTCAGCATTATTGCATTCCGTTTTGGAAGGGTGCTGGTGAAATTACATACACATGGGACTTGTCAACGTATGTTCACGATGACGAGCGCAGTGGCAATACGCCTACGATCTTTGCGATTTAAAGCTCCCAGTGGCACTGCAACTGTCATGGACAGGAGCGTCGCTTACCACTAGGCGCACGACTTGTTCGTCCCGTCACTTGGTATTATTAAGAAAAATATGATGTTTGATTTAAATATTACAAACATAATAATAAAACAAACTCGAATTTCTTTTTTCCGAATTTCATTAGTCCGAACAGGGTTCGACTTTTTTTCATTAGTGCGATACAGTTTTAGTATAAATTTGCAACACAGAAATGTCTTACTGCAGAAGTATCGTTTGCTCGAAAAACTATTTTTAGAATAATTATTACGCACATGTATTCTTTGGGCTGATGTTTGTTTGGGCGATTGATGTTTTTTGTACTGTCTGTGTTCCATATAATTTAGATTGCTGAAAATTTGGTTCGACAAAATATTATTCTTCGATAGAACTGTACTACAGTACAATTTTACGGTACATCTCCAAAATTGTGGACTGTACTTTGCTGGTGCACTGCAAGCCCCACTTACGTAATTTTCGTCAAAGTTTTGCGCTATGTTTTTGCTGTCATTTGAAATGTAATATAAAAACAATAGTCTTCAGTATTCAATAAATAACGTATAACTGAATCGAGGCGAGTACCAGAACCGAATTTGTTTACATTTCCTAGCTGATTCGACTCCCTCCTGTGGGTTTAGCTTAGGTTAGTATATGAAAAAGCCGCACGAGCCGAGCGTACCGCGGCAGCGGCCGGCGAGCGCCAGAACCGAATTTGTTTGCATTTCCTAGCTGGTACAACACCCTCGTGTATGTTTAGGTTAGGTTAGTTTATGAAAAACTCGCACGATCTGAGCAAATGAAACGAGCTACTACAACTCGATCAAATTAATTTGCACCACGTTTACTATATATTCTAAAGTCGCGAGGTGCTATGTTAATTTGACGAGTTGTATTGTGCGACACGTTCTAATACGTTTAATATCGGTATTATGGGTATCATTTTTTTTACAAAAACAAAACATTCAATTACATATATTGGTCAAACGGTATGTTGGGGAAACACTTTGTCAATTTGTCAAAATAGTGAAACATTAATGGTCTATCCACACATATCCGGGCCCTGCCTGAGACGTGGACGGACCGTGCTCCGTCAGGGATTCAAAAAAATATCGTTGCGTATATTTTGTATGAACTCGTTCACTATTGTCGGGCCCGTAGTTCATACAAACTAGCATGCCCCGTCCACGTCCTGGGCACGGCCCTGATGTGTGTGGATAGTCCTTAAATGGTGTAATGAAAAAAACCGTAACGTATTTTCGGACAAATGAAACAAAATCTAATCAATAAAAGTCTAAAAGTTTTCGGAGAAACAAAAATCTGTAAATCATGTTTCTAGCTTGTGATATGTAATCATTGTAATAATCATAAATGTGTATAAATGTTTATTTACAAAGAGCAACCCCTAGATTTTCTTGTTCGTTCTTCTCAAGGGAAATCTGCCTTACGCAGTAGACTTTAATCAATATGACAATTTCAACTGTAATTTGCTTACCTGTGAAATAAAGATTATTTGGTTTTGACTTTGGCATGTATTTTTTTGTAACAACAGCACCTGATGTTAATCGACGATGTAGCCCATGACGTTGCGCTATTGTCTAGTAAATGCCTATTTACTCTTGCCTTGAATAGCCCCAAATTGTGGCTTTCCGGAGACACAGACGTCGTACGCGGCAGGAAATATAAAGAAAAGCGCCTCGGGCGAATGGTGTTAAGTCACTGACATAAGGATGGAGTGCACCGGACTTTCTAGTAGTTGGAAAGAGGAACGGTGAAAGTGGAATTAAATTGTAAAAAAAAAGTAAATAGAACAGAATAACCGCCTTGAGGATAGTATTGAGTATCAGCGTGCGTTGAATTACTCGATCCGATCGAATAATTTATCTCCTCTGTAATTTCTTGTCCAAATGACATATTTGTTTTATCATCATCCCAACCAAAAAATACAACAACCCACTGCTTTGCACGGGTTTCCTATAAAGAGAAGGTTTCCTCTAGTTTATCACGCTGGCCCAATGTGGGTTGGACATTTCACACATTTTCCTTTTAGCTATTTAGAACCTTCATTTTTAGAACCTTCTTCGACATGCAGGTTTCAGTTTATTAGAGAGAGGTATTGCTATTAAACATTCACAAATGTATGTGACTTACAAATTAAATCCATAGCATGTGCTACCTCCGCCACAGGAATTCAAACTCGAGACTTCTTAAATGAGTGGTAAGTTCGTATTTGGCTTGGCTTGGTTTAAAAGGTTCTTTATGCATTTTCAACAAAAACCTGAGAAGTGGTGAATAAAATATTTTTCATCACACCTGCTGGTAAATTGTATGATTACATGGTGGCTAACTTGTCTAATGCTGTAAATAAAACACATGGGCCTTTTTTCTTTCCATTACATTCATGGTCGCTAAAAAATATTTTTTAAATTTGTAGCACGGCATATTTCCTAGGTCAGGTTCAAGTTCAAGCAAGGAGATTAGTAAGGTTCAAAATTAAAACATTCGCTTAAAATGTTATCTCAACAGAAATTTAATTGCAATTCAACCACATACTACTTAAATAGTTATTATCAACAATTTCTTGTAATTTATTGATTTTAATCTATATTTTCTGTACTCAAATTTTGCAATTTTTTTTACAATCAGTCTCGACTGTATGCGTGTTTGCTTTTTACAACATTTTAGTTCAGGTTGTATTATCTATGGAAGAATTTAAAAAAGACAAAAACTGCAAACTGCCATTTGCAATATCCATAATAATTGTTGAGTTGTGAACTGGTAATGGTAACTTACAGGACATTGGCGAAATCGCCATTTTTTTGTATAATTTTTATAATAATACTAAACTACCGTACATAGTTATTTTTACTTGACATTGGCAAAATCATTGATTATTTCGATGGAGCCATAACATTTAAAAGAAGAAGAAGAGTTGTGAACCATTCTAAATTGTATGTATTTCCTCGCAAATGTGATGAAAACATTTTGTGTCATGAACGGTAAAAAGATAAACCTGATAAACCTTCGTTAGTAATTTCTTATTTACCGTCCTTAATACACAATGACAATATTATTCCTTATATACTTATGTAAGATTCGGTACATTTTTTAAATATTTTATTTATGTAGTTTTATATTTCTTTTTCATTCTCTCTTGCACGCTGTTGCCCTCTTATAACATTAAATCTCACTACCCAGGGATGGCTGGAACCAATCTCTTTTATACATTACTCCACCTTTACTCACCGTCTGTTAAACTAATATTTCTGTTGTATTTACTTGGTGCAATAAAGAAAATAGTAACTTTTAACTGCAATTATATTTCTGCCACCGAAAATCGTAATAAGTCTAAATCTCACTACCCAGGGATGGCTGGAACCAATCTCTTTTATACATTACTCCACCTTTACGCACCGTCTGTTAAACTAATATTTCTGTTGTATTTACTTGGTGCAATAAAGAAAATAGTAACTTTTAACTGCAATTATATTTCTGCCACCGAAAATCGTAATAAGTCGTGACGAACTCCAGCAACGTTACACTCTGCGTTACATACTGCTGGATTTCGTCTCGTAGCGCAGCACAACAGGATGCAACTTAAGCGAGAAGCGACATAGAAAGGCGAGGTATTGCTATTCGCGAGTTTCTATGTCGCGTCTCTCGCTACACTACAGTTATCAGATACGAATGAGACAAACTTTTCACATGAATAGTAAAAGCGACTGAAATGTATAATCTTAAGGTAGGGCCAGAGTCGCTTTCTGCAGTATCTGTATTCTGCAGTATGATCATCAAAACAATAAACGGAAGACTTTTATCTTTTGTTTATCTGACGATGATTTTATTTGATGTGGATTGTTCATATAGACAGGGTTCTCAAAGACTGGCAACTCATAGGCAGCTTTTCAGGTGGTCAGTGGTAGGCCTCCGAGGATCCATCGGGCGAGTTTGTATCGCCGAAGGATCAACGGAGGAGAGTCCCACATAACCCCGCCATGTCATTGCCCTCGGCGGCGGGGTATGCGTAACGCATTTTCCTGTGTATAAAAAAAAAGCTTTTCAGGTGTAAGTATATGATCACCAAAACAATAATAAATAAAGGCGTTTAGTTACGTTTAGTAGTTCCACGCACAGAAATGACAACAATGGCGTACTAGTATAAAATGGACTACTTCCAGAAGATTTTCTTTTACGCTTTGATGTGGAGTTATTCGTATATCCAGTAAACAGAGCTCTCAAAGACTAGCAACGCATAAGCAGCTCCTCTAGTATCGCAATGTCCATGGGCTATGATGATAACTTCTCCCCAATTGATTATTATAAAAGGTTAAAGTATTACTGATGCTCAGTCCTTACCTGTAGCTGTTTATTTGCTGTACCAGGTTTCTGAGCGGAGTGAACGCTATCTGTAGTAATAGGTTTAAGGGTAGTCTGCGCGCAGTTTCTTTTTTTATTTACTTTTGTAACAAGCCTGTTTCCGGTCACTCTCGAACTTAGTGTTCACTATCTAATTTCCGTGGCAATTTTCATTATTTAAATATTCAAGTATTTTATCGTGTAATTATTAAATAATATTTCAAGATACAAATTTGCACCGGAAATTATGTAGTGAAGACTAGTCCGAGAATTACCGTTTCATAGAATAGACTTCTTAAAACATCTTTGCTTATCATAAAGTTCTTTAAAAATTCACTAGACCCATTTTATCACAATTCTGTACCACGGTGCTAAGATTTTTCCCTCGAATGGTGACTACTTCGACCGAATTAGTTTGTAATGTAGTTAAGTGACATTTAAAAATAATGACATATCATTTATATCTGAACCTAATTTCTGTTTTTAATTATTTATTATTATTTTGTTATATTTGATCGAAATCTATTAGAAATTTTGATTGTACTTAGACATATTTTATTGTATAGACATTAATTTAGTTTATGTCATGCTTCTTTTCCGACACAATGTTTTTTTTGTTATGGAATAAATAAATAAATAAATAAATGAATTTTGATTATGTGAGAGATTCATCGGTGTTATTCGTTCCTTCGAATTGAGTCCTTGTGGGAACGACTGCCTAGATCTATCTGATAGTTTACAATTTTAACTTTTGTATTGTACCCTACGGTTAACTGCTACCGACTGTACTACTACAGTCGGTATCAGTTAATCCAACACTTGATACCTTGGAGCAACGGACTTAGAAGTTTTTTACTCAAATTTAACGACGTCATTCAAACGTCAAAGAATCCCCTCTGCAATATTAAATTTAGTGCTATTTTTACTCGTGAAGGAACCATATCCAGTCGAGGATTAAAATAGACTAACATGTACTAGTTATAAACACCACAAATGTGTTGAAGTTACGGTACCCAAACGTGTTTTTGTCTTGAACGAGTTCAATTTGCTTCTCATGATCCGACTGCCGAATTAAGTAGAAATACGATGTCAGACAGATAGGGAAACATGTATGCAAAGTTATGTATGTACGAAAGAGACGGATTTTCTATCCTACTGCCTCAACATAGAAACGGGCTTAGGTAATGAAAGCCATCTGAACCCAAATTCATTAATGTTATCGTGTGCGCGATCCTCGGTTGCACTGAATGTATATTGCAGTACAATTATCATTGAGAAATTGTAATTAGTTTCAAAACTTTATGGTGTACTGTTTACACACCGAGTACATGACCAACCTATTGTGTTTACATGTTAAAATCGTTTCATTAAAAAAAATTGGTTCTTAAATAAGAATAATATAATAAGAAAAGAAAAGAAAAATATATAAGATAATCAAAATTGATTATTGATTTGATGTACTTTACACTTAAGAAAAATGCAAGAAAAATTTGTTCTAACATTCCATGCATCTTTTAATCAACAAATCTTTTGTATGCAATTAAAATATTCTCGTAGAACAGTTTTATGGAAACAATTTTGTTTTTCAAATAAACACGTGAAACGAAGTTCCTGTTCAACAACAGCAATAACAAAACTGAAAAACAAATTCGAGCTGTCCTTTTTGAATAATGCTCTGGCAGGCAGGCAGGCAGGTCGGCATTAGTGGACGTTGATGGAAAGATGCCTTGTTTATTGCTGAATGGAGCTCACGCAGTAATCGGCAGTGGAATAGGATATTAGCAAGACCTTCAAGAGAGTGTTTTTTATGAAATTAATGGGGCTAATACAGAAAAATTATTTAATAGTAATTTGATCATTCGATTTGGAGTTTCGATTTATATAGAAAATTAAAAACCATTACGAAGTCGGCAAATTCATTCGGAAAACGAGAAGAATTTAATAAATAATTATTTATTTATTTATTTTCAGGTTACAAAAGACAAATAGAACACATACGTTATAGACTAACATACATAATATGATTAATATTTATTTTAAATTTTTATTGAATTGATATTCAATTATTTTTTTGTGAAGTTATTCCACTAGTTTGTATTAATAATTATAACTATTTATTTACGCACACACGTATGGACCGCGGCGTGTGATGCAACGTGGGTGTCCGATTGTCGTTCTCGGAAACGCCGGAACGTCGACAGATGTTGAGTTGGTATTCTCAACACAATTGAATAAAAATGCACCTTGTGGAGGGACTCCAACTGCTCGACTCTCAGGGCAGCTTTGGCTTTCACCCGTATGTACTCCACAATATCCGCAGACTTTGTGGAGTAATGAAATCGTGAAACGTATAGCAACTTCGTCGGTACCGCTGGACGCAATAGATGGTTGGGGCCAGTCGGGGCGGTGCCACTAAGGTTACGGCTAGCGTACCTACTTCTTTTTCTTTTCCACCTTTTTAAAGTCGTCCTCGTCGCACTGGTTTACTCCTCTCGGTGGTACTGACGACACAGCTCCAGAGATGAGTTCTTCTTCCCCTCCCCAGGTTGCCTGAGTTGTGGTTGTGGAGCAATGGGATGGATAGCAGCGGTAACAGCAGCATAGTTACGTCGAGGGGTCAACATGCTTACGAGCGAAGTCTCCGCTGGGGCGGAATAAACGAGGGGCGGGGCGCGGGGAAACGCGCGCGGCGACAGAGGCAGCGGTCGTTGACACATCCATATGGGCCGACTCAAAACTACCGAAAGATGCGTTTTGCGCCCCGCGACAGGTATTCACGTTGCAGGCCTCGGGTGACCCATTTACAGAAGCTGCACTACTAAGTAACACAACTTGGATACGTGAATCACTGATGGTGTTATTCGAGGCCTCCAATTTACACCGAACTTCAGCAAGGCTTGCTTTTAGGGACATGATGTCCTTCAGTAGTCTGGTAACGTCGACATGGTCAAACGTGACAGGGGATAGCTTGTGCAGCTCCTTCACCACGAAAGCAGGCACGTCGCCTGGGTCGGTCTCCTTAAACAGCGAAATGATGTCCTGGAGACTCTTCGCTCCGACATCCCTCTGACGAGATCTGCTTGGCCTTGCCGAGCGTGCGGAAAAGCAGCGCCTTGCCACTGCAAATCTCTTCGTTTTTGAAGTTTGACTTGCAGATCAGCACGATGCTGACCTCGTCCATAGTGTCGATGGCGTGTTAGATGAACGCCAGCAGTTCATTAGCTATGAGTTGTTGAGAACCCATACTCAATTACGCGCAGCGGCTATTGCTGCTCGGGTCGCGAATTATTATAATTCTTACTGTGTAGTGGAGCACGTCCGAATCCAAGCGCGCACCGCACCGCAATGAATTTTTATAAATCATTGAATCAACGTTATGAAAGTTTATGAATGTTTATAAATCTTTTTTTTATAAGTAATTATTATGCGTACAAAAAAAGTTTTCTAAGTCGGTGTTCAGAAAACTTTTCTTACCGAATGAATAAATACGAAACCATAGAAGATATAAGGAAACTGTCTTAGGAACCATTAAGTCATATGTTGTGAAAACAATTTTGGCATAGTCAATTTTTTGGTCAATCGTGAGTTTTCCATAAAAACTAATAAAATTGGTCAATTTTTTTTTAGTGCTGATCGACTGAGTTTCATGTAAAGATTTTTAATTGTATAAGACCAAGACCAAGAGACAAAAAAATCGGGACAGCAGAAGTTGTTCAAATTTAATCAAATGTTTTTCATACGAAATTTTTCATGGTTTCGGATTTTCCCATGTTGTCCCATTGAAAAAAACATTGTTTATTAGAAAAAACATGAAATACTTAAATGTATAAAATATGATCGAGTATAAAACAAATAGTCACACTCATATCATTTATTGATTTTTTGTGATACAGAAAAAGATCTTAAAGTTATTACATGATCCAACGTAAAAAAAATAGTAGCCTATAGCAAGCAACTTCTATAAATGATAACAGTGAACCATGGAAACACCTTCAGTGTAAAATAGGAACATATTCTATGCTCCAGAGAGCTGTATAAGCACCTCATTCGAATGCGATTTAATTTTGCGGCGCGACACAAACAACTCGGTTTAGACAGTGGATTATCTACCCCGCCGCTATGTCGCATTACATTAGCATATTTCCTATTCGACTTTGCTCACTATCTCCGACTTACTAACTATCTGTAGCTATATCATACGCCCTTCTGCTAAGTACAGGACTCCTTTAGGAAGAGAGCTTTACATATTGATGAAAATTTTTTGCAGTGTCTTCTCCAGATGCAGGCATTTTGACACGAATTCTTTACAGTTAGAGCCAAGTATATGTTAGAAAGCTTTATTTATCGATTTCTTAGATTTTCACAATTGTTAAACATAATAAAGAAACCTTTTTTTATGATTGGTTTTTCAAACAAACAGGCAACCGTGATATGATAACCGTGAGTGACCGTGAGACTTGTAAAAGTGGATAAAACCTTTGTTAGTTTGAAAAAAAAAAACAAATCGGTACCTTCAATGAACAGGACGCCAACTTTATTTTTGGATCATTTTCTGTTATTTTTGTAAATAGCCATATTTATTTAATAAAATATGCTCCCCGAATTTTGTGAAAAAAAGAAACAAAAACCGAAATTCCAAAAAAAGAAACAAGAAATCAATTTGGTGAAAAATAAGTGAATAAAAAACAAAATAAAAACAAAACAGATCCAAAAATGAAGTCGGCGTAGTGTTAATTGGAGGTATCAAAACATACTGATTAAGATCCGGATAAATGAACGAATGAATAAAATATTCTTTATTGCACATAAAAAATTACAATGACAACGCTTATCAGCAATGTATTCACAGACTAAGCTAATGTACAATAACGGAAGAAATTGCTACCTATTGATAAGTACTTATTGGTAAGTAGCAATTTCTTCCAGGCAACCTTAGGATAGAAATTTAAGAGTTGGAAAGGGGGTTCACCCAAAAAATATCTTGTTAATGTTAGCTTAATAGCATGCCACTTGCGATATTGCAATTTTACACCGTTCGAAAAGACAAGCGAGGGCCTTGCGGAAATTGAACTACTTTATTACAAGCTGTGATGATAAGTCTTTTTTAAAACGATAGTCAAATTTAACTTACAATTTCCAGAACGACGCGAAATTTATCACTACCGAATATACTCCAGTCTTCATAATTTTTGAAAGCTTTCATCATATTAGTCCCAACAACACGACGAACGACTAAAACACGTTTTTTTAATAAAACGTAAGTTTTCGAACGCATTATGTCAAGTAAAATTCAATTTCATGTTTACTGCGATCGTAAAAAAGTCATTCTTTTTGCGATTTGCATAATTTAATACGACGCCGGAGACGTGCATTCTGAATGAATCACGATTTTTACCTAAAGTATTAAAATTTATATTATCCACTTTTAAAATCTTTTTGACTAGACACATTTCGAATTATTACAAACATTTTAAAATTTATGGTTCACTATTCAAGCTTTGACAGCTTCGTAAAGATGAAAATTTCATATCTAAACAAAAGGGAGACAATGGTTTATAGGAAAATGGACGTCCTCCGAGTAACATTTCGCTAAATTTTAAATTCATGTGGAAATTTATTGCATAACTACACCAATGTACGGACCAAGGTACAAAAAACTGAAAAAGTTATTCTAAAAGTTATTCTGTTGGAACAAAATCTACAGACGATATTATTTATTAAATGCATGAGGGTTACTGATAGTTCCTAAAACTGGCCACTTGTAAGAGTAACTAAAAAAAAACAAATACGAAATTTGAAAAAGGAACTCTTTGTGAGTAGGTTATTTTTTAATTTATGAGACTGTCTTTTGTTTTTTCAATGTAGCGTAATTTTTTAAACTGTAAGTCGCTTTTGCAATGAATTTCAGTCGTGAAAATTTTCGGTCCATGACTGTGCGATTTTCGATGTGAATTAAGTCAACAAGAGAGTTGTCAGAGACTTCAATTGGCATTTGGTGATGAAGTCCCATATCGTAGCTCTCTCTATTCGTGGTTCAGTGACAGGCATGGACTTGATAATCTCCAAGTCGATGTACGTGAAGGGCGACCGCGGTTACCGAGTTAAATATTGATACCGTATGACAACTTATTGATACTGACAAAAAATTACTTGTCAGCAATCTCGTACTGTGTTAGGCATTGGAATGAGCCATTGAAAAGGTTCCTACGGAAGACTCGTCCCACTGCTTTTCTCAATGGTTCCAACGAATGCAAAAGTGTATGAATAGTGAGGACATATTCCTTGAAAAACAATAAATCTATCATAAACATAATATCTGGTCTTAATTATCAGAATCCAGAAGCTTTCACTATGGCCTAAGTATGTATAATATGTTGTTAAAGAAGACTAGATCATCTAGAGTTTATTTATCTTAATTATAGACAAATACACAAGGAGTTAAAAGAAATGCTTCTTATCGTATTTACTACTAGATCATCAGTGTGATGAAAGGAGTTGCCAATCGACGTAAGGCACTCGTCGATTGTTGTCCAAGGTGCGTCAGATGTACAGGAATGGTACGTCATGCTCCTCCCCACACTTTTCTCCTCTTCTCCTTCATCCTAAGAAATGCTGGTACAAAAAACTAAAATTCAAACAAAAAGCATTAGCACGCAGAAATAATTCGCTTACTATTATTATTTTCAACCAAAATAAATAATAGGTGACATCCTGTGAAAGTAACAGTAGAGCTCCTTGTAAAAGAGTTCGTCCCGGGTAGTACTGCCACCTTACCTATTTCTGCCGCCGAGCAGTAATTCAGCATTATTGCGTTCCGGTTTTGAAGGGTAAGGGTGCTGGTGAAATTTAAAGGTAAATGTGACTTGCCAATTTATGTCTCAGGGCGCAGTAGCATTGTCCCTCAGATCTTTGCGATTTAAATGTGTGAGTGGCACTGCAACTGTTATGGACAGGCGTGTAGCTTAATGGTAGCTTACCATTGGGCGCACGACGTGTTCGTCCTGTCACTTTATATTATATTAAAAAAATCCTATAATTTGTTTTTGTGCATCATCTTTACCACCGAGACGAGACAACCAAGGTTTCTCGCTTATACCTAAGCACTGTTTTTATTATATAATTTACTCTCTCTCTTATACCTCGATCCAGATCGAGTGGACTTGCCATATCAATTTGCGCAATGGATTTGATATGGAATATGGTACTTTTATATTTAATAAATTTTCACAGTACTTGACAACATTTCATTTTTTAAACCACTAATTTTTATTGTTTCTATTGAAAACGTCGGAAGTACACCTGAAGAATGCATAAAGCGTCTGTCGTAGTATATTATATACGTATTTTATTGTTTAAACCTGAAGAGATTTATTCGTACCAGACGTGTATTATTTTATTCGTACATGTAATTTATATTTTGTTTTCCCTGGAAGAAGACATTTGAGTTACATTAAAATAGTTACAAAAAAAATTAAGAAGTTATTAATAGATAAAGAAAATATTCACTTCAGTAGCGAGTACCATAGACAATAAGCACTTTGATTCAGAACTAAAAAGGGCGCCTTTGTAATGGTTTATGAAATTATTATTGACAGATAGGAGTAGAAAAAAAACTTAATGTATACGGCGCGCGGCGGGGATGTCGATATATCGTAATTTAATAATAGGTGCTTGTACAAGAATAATATATTCAAAGTTAGAAAGCAGAAAGAAATTCGAAATAACCATAACCTTAGGCCTGGCGCCCACTGTTGTCACGGCACAGCAGGGAATTTTTAAGTGACGAGTAATAATATACCTGAATGTTATGACCACTTTATGTGGTTTGTGGTTATGACATTTTAGTTGAAATTTCAATTATAACGGTCGTAGCTATAGAATTGAAGTTGCGGTATGCTTAGGTATACCGAGTCGGCACACTCCGGAATGCGTTGGCAGCCTTCGGAATGCTCCGGCTGACTTCCAAACATCGAGTATACAGTGTGTTGATTTGCATTCTCGCCATATTAAAGAAATTAATAATAGAAATAATGCTAAATCCTTAGAATAATAACGCATAGAAACCTAGTCCTCACACGCTAAGTGAGGCAAATTGAAGCGCGCCAAAAGGGCCTACACGAGCGGGCGGGCCGTCAGTGCTCAAGGTCAACTTGCACCGCGAACAGATCAAGAATTTTAGCTAAAAATGACGAAATGTGCGGTAAATGAGTGTAAAAATACGTCAGACAAACATAAAATAGATACTAACATCACATTCCACAAGGAAGTAACACGTTTCAACTTGTATTTTTATATAAATATTCACTAAAACCGAAAATTAACCTGCTACTAAAAGCAGCCTACATGAATTTGATTTTTGCCTCACTTGTGACAGTTCGTTTGATATGAAACTATCATTCTATGCGTTATTATTCTAAGGCTAAATCATCTAAAATATAAAAAAAATATTCTGTTCAATATTCTGGCTAATTGTATAAAGTAAAGTTTTGCAAAATTGTCTCAAGTCGTACGCACCACGCAAGGGCAGTGACCCCGCCACGCGCATCACCGAGCGATTCGTAATCTTTCTCGATCGCTTATTTACCTATTTTTTAAATTATGATTATGTACTAGTATTGTTATAATTTACTATTTAGTTAAATTAATTAGAAAAGTTGACTGAAAAAAGTTTTTTATAACTTACCAACTTACTTACCAACTTTAGGTTACATGAAAGTATTGCTAGCAGTACCTACCGTACCGGAGCCACCACCAGCTATGCAGGGATTCGAACGTGAGCTTCATTTCAATATTACACTCCACAATTATGAAAGCAGAAACTTTAACACTTGTATTAAACTAAACGTTTTACATCATGCCATAAGAATAAACATGCGCTTGTATTCACCATGCAGGTTCTAGTGAACCTGGTAACGGTTCTTTTTTGCACCACTAACTTTAGTTTACATACCAAACCATGTGGCATTCCGTGATAGACTACAATACAATGTATACTGGATGTCAGCGTGACGCAGACGCAGTACGGGAAGCAAGGTCGACTGTTTAGCTATCGCGCGCTCGATACGACACTCTCCGCCGTCGCTACCAGCACCCCACCACCAAATAGATCTAAAATGCGTTTCTTTCTGCTCATTTAAGGTCATTGTTCAAAATGTTTGTAAGTGCCGTGCAAGTCAATGATGATGATCTTTGGATATAATTTGTTTATCGCAATTAAATAAAAAATAGGAATTTCCGAATTTTTTTAGTGATTTGGGTTCAGTTTCGGCGAAATTAAATATGGCGAGAATGAGAAAGAAATCAATACATTGTATAACCAGAAATAGAGGTGAAATGTCATTTCATTTGTTTTAAAACTATTCTGCCAAATCATTACATTGACAACTGCGCTCCGATCAGCCAGTCCGAATTCGAGACAATCGACGGGTGTCGTCAATTGTTTCACTTCAAATCGACCAGTTTAACTGGAGCTTTGCTATAATGGACGAAAATTGAAAAATTACATATTTCATTACCGACGAAAGGTGATTCCGTTTGTTGTGTAATTAGATGTTTTGCTGTTTTTCCCACAGCACCGAATGGAACCCCAATGTTAGAGATATTATCCTTATTCGTCGTGACACGCGTGCACCACTTTTGCAATCACAATTAGTGAACAAAAATTACGAACGCACAACAGACGCGGTGGTCTGTGGACGCGCGACTGCCGCGCCACAGTCACGCGACTACAGTGCTTCTGATTTGAACGCGCCCTTATACACAACAGTGGATGAAGTCGGGCAGTGGTTGATGATGATTTGATTTTTTATTTTCTTCTTTGTACAGTACCATAGAAGGCACTGTAGAGATCGCATGTCTCTTAATTTTTCGGGAAATGACCGTTACCATAACAACCTAGAACTTAAAAGATTACAGAAAGAAATACAAATTTTACTTTTTTCTTACCTATTGTTGTTTCAAGCAATCATTAACGACACATGATATGACAGTAACAGGTTCGAACTCATGAAATTGTAATAATGATAAAACTAATTGTCCGAACAAAATGCTTCCACTGGCAATGTTGTGCTTTGTGCATTCAAATAAATAGAAAGAAAAAGACGTATCCACAGAAATAAACTTTAAAATAAACTATAGTACATACTTACTATAGTTTATTTTAAAATCCTAATTGACTTGTATAAAATTAAATACTGATTATTTAATAGTCACCAAATCAATATTTATCAACGTCTTTTTTTACATATGTAAGTATTTTCAATTTCAATCAAAAATTAATTAGCCCAAAGTAAGAATCAGCGTAGAGAATTATCAGATGATTATCGTACAATTATCATAACTGGATATTCATCAGATAATTATCACAACTGGATACGTAATAAATAATTATCGGATAATATCCTCTTTAAAATGTTGCTTTTGATTATCGTATCATTCACATCGACTACAATCGACGCTTGCCGTTGAAGTCTGGGCTGCATGCAGCCCGATCACAACTGCACACAGTTGATCACGACTGCACGTATGACATGCAGTCCATCTGTTAGCAGCCTAAGATATTTTAATTAGCATTATAATGACTTACTTTTGTCGTGCCTTCATTGTAAACTATCATTTTAATAATCACAAATAAATATATTGTTAGTGCTTACAAATACTTATTGTCACCGTCATGACAGTGCCCCCTACCTTTGTGATAATATATGATGCTCTTTGTGCTAGTAAAATGCAGCAAATGTGGCTGCATACTCATTGTGCACACTTAAGGCTTGAGGTGGTACACCGGAATGAGCGTCTCGCTTGCTGCACCTCGGTGTCACTTGCCTCTTGTTTAATTAGCGACCCCGTTGAATTCTTAATGTCATTTCTATGTGCATTTCATTTGACCTAAAGTAATTAATGTTTGTGGTGGGTTTGCCTTTTCATTAAATGTTGGTAAATGTTTACTCTCAGTGAGTGAAATGTCGGTTTATTTACTGTCGAGTGTGTACTCCGTACTGACAAAAACAATTCTATCAATAAATAACGAGCTCTCCACTACGGTGTTTGAACAAACTCGAATAAAACAAATGAAAAGCTGTTTGGAATATCTTGTGCATGCCACTTTGAACATTTTGTTTATTGAGGCTTATTAAAATCTAAAACAGTAATCCCAATACTAATAGTTTAGTAGCCGAAGAGCTTCTTGTGAGAGTTCGTCCAGGGAAGTACTGCCACCTTACCTATTTCTGTCACCAAGCAGTAATGTGAGCATTACAGCGTTCCGTTTAGATGAGACTTGTCAATTTATGTCTCAAGACGACTGTCGCAGTAGCAGTGATCATAAGATCTTTGCAATTTAAAGCTCTGAATGGCACTGCAACTGTTATGGATAGGCGTGTCGCTTACCACCTGGCGCACTTCACATGGTATTATAAAATATATATATAAAAGTGATATATATTTCGAAAGGACTAACTTCGTAGCCTGTTCTTTTTATAACATGACGTGATGTCCTGTTTTACAAGACCTACAACATCTCTCTATTCTTTTAATACAATGTAAAGATACTAATAAAACTTGTAAACCTCAATTTTGGTGCTATGACAATCGCTTGGTAACTAAGTAGACATTCGAACTCTTAACGCTGTTAAATCGATAATATTACGGTAAATATATAAACGGGGTCAATATCCTTTATGATTTGCTGCCTTTAAAGGATTTAACACGAAATTCGACGATGATTAATAATCTAATTCCGCAAGGCGGAATTAATCTTTGTTGAAAATAGAAGAAGACTTCGTCTTATATTGAATTGGAACTTGGAGGATGTTTGACCACGTGCAGCGAATAGGTGAAGATCAAGCAATAAATAATGGTTATGTGTAACGAATTAGCACATACTTTAGACAATATCCATCCATCAATATCCTTTGATATATCGTATATTTTTTGTAAGATCGTTATTAATATTAAATACCTAAACCATTTGATCTAACAAAACAGTTTTTCACACTTCTCCTCCGGTTGAACCGCCTTTAGGAAAAGTTGTGAGGTCATGGTAGTTTAAAGGTTCGACCTACCGCCTCAAGCAGAGACCGTGGGTTCGAATTTGGGCTCGCAGCTCTGAGTTTATCGGAATTTATGAGCGAAATTTGATTTGAAATTTACCAGGAGTTTTTCGATGATGGAAAACATCGTGATGAAACCTGCTCGTCGAAGAAGTTCACAACCTTCGGAACGTCTTAGAAGAGATCTGTAGTATATTATAGAGACCAGTAGTATATATATATATATATATATACTCTATGTCAAAAACTTGGAAGTGCTGCATACGCACTGAGGAAACTGCGTCCTCTTGTCTCCAATGTGGTATTGAGGCAGACGTATTATGCATATTTTCATTCGTTGATGTCTTATGGCATCACACTGTGGGGTAATTCAACTGAGTCGATTAGGGTATTTATTCTTCAAAAACGTGCACTAAGAACAATAGTAGGCATAAAAAAGGGTCAGACCTGCAGAAACCTTTTTAAGAAATACAATATAATGACCATGTACTCACAATATATTTATGATATAATAGTTTATGCGCGTCAAAACTTGGCTACTTATGAGCGACGTACGGGCGGAGGCCGAGCGTTACGAAACGCAGGAACACTAAAATCCGTTGCCCACCGTACCGAACTGGCAACTAGAAATCCGCGGGTAATAGGTCCCCGATTCTACGAACATCTACCCACAGACCTGAAAAGTGTTAGAAACGATGAAACGTTTTGTACCCGACTAAAAATCCTTTTATTGGATATTGAATTGTACAGTGTCGATGAGTTTCTTTTGAAACAATTTTAATTTTATTTTATTCGACAAGCAGTAGTTATACTACTTTATTTTATATTCATTATTATTATTATTATTTTGTTACTGACGATCATAGTTATCCCTTGACATTGTATTTCCAAT
>NW_020654748.1:5671605-5832877 GCF_003589595.1 Hyposmocoma kahamanoa
TTCTATTCTATTCTATTCTATTCTATTCTATTCTATTCTATTCTATTATATTCTATTCTATTCTATTCTATTCTATTCTATATATATATATATATATATATACATACATACATATATATATATAACTGCCCCAGTGGCCGAATGGTTACCATGCAGGACTGACACGCCGAGGTCACGGGTTCGATTCCCAGGCTGGGAGAAACATTTGTATGGCCTACATTTAATTCTCTCGTGAGTTTGGGTGTAATTTATGGTTGTCTATGTGTGTATCCATGGCACCCGCGAAACAGGCTTTCCCTAGTGCAAGACTAAAAAAAGTAGTGGGAAGTGTAAATGGGTTGATGATGAAGGAGAAATGTTGTAGCCTGTATAAATGTAGAGAGATATTTAAATATTGTTACGTCAATAATTTGTACTGAACACGTTTCCGACGACAGGGGGAATAAACAAAGCGTTCGCACGAGAGTTTAGGGCGCTGTGTAAAACTATACCTTAACTCACCCTAGACAGAGTTTGCAACTGCTTGTTCTGAAGAATTAGCTTCAACAATGCTTAGAATTTCACCGCGGTATGGGTTATTCAAGTGGGTAATATAGACAACGTGATGGAGCACATTGCATGTGGATATTGAATTTATTGTTTTATATTCATACATATACAGTCGTGGTTAATTAATCAGAAACACGTTGCAAGATGAGTAAATGTCCGGTCATGACCTTATACATAAATCTCAAACCCTATTGATATCTCGACTCGCATTGTTCACAGTACTTACGAAGTTCCGCACGCTTTAACAATTCTGCATCTGCATCTGCTTCTATTGTTTCAGTTTCCGTAAAAATTTACTTTTGATATCCGTTTCTGTTTCCGTTACGTCACTTCCGTTGCATTGCTAGTAGTATTGATATTGGTACCAATAACCTGGAACTTTCCTGGTAAATATACTGCAAGTCCAGTAAATAATATTTTGTATTGTATTGTTATTGTATTCTATCTGTTTCTTTGTGAAACTTAGATACATTTTTGCCGAATTCCGTATTCTTATCGCCATCTGAAGGAACCTAATTGACCTTGTTCTCGTCAAAGAATAACACACGGTGCCACTTTTTTATGTCAAATCTACATTCCTATGTTGTTGTTTTTGCAGAGGTGCTTTCCGGGCAATTATATGTTTTATTTACTTGCCATTCTAGTCTTAATACAAATATTAAACAGTTAGTAATATCAATGTTATGAAAACATAATAAATAATAAAATATTTACAAGTATTTTTCAATCATCTCAGCACCGTCTCCAGCTGTATTATGTTTATACCTGCAATATTTACACTATGGAATATAATGTTTTACAACCATGATATTCATGTATTATTTGTGAAAATGCTCCACTTGTTTGTTATTATTATTAATACAAACATCGAACGGCACAAAGAAAACTTCCTACGATCTGACTGGACTCAAGATTTATACACACACATACATACACATCTTTAAAGGACTCAGTCCAGTCAGAATCGAACGATGTTTTATTTTTATATTAATAACAATTATGTACCATTTTGTTGCACCGTGTATATCAAATTCCAGAAAATTATATTTTCACAGGATTACGTATACAATACGGCCAACGAGCCCGTTATGTCACGCGTCATGAGCGTGAAAATAAAATGGAACTATTCAACTTAACACTTCCGACTTGCGACAATCGTAGCGTGACATTAGAATCACACTGCCAAAAATATTCGACAAACAGGAACGAAATTTTGTTTACCAAATACACAGAAATAGTGACACAAAAGTAACAACCTTATTCATAGGTCCCGTAGGGAAAAAAATCTTTACAATAGAGGGTCTATTCTCGTTCTCCGTCCGACATTCGTCCGAAACAATTAGTGTCAAATAAGTTATAATCGACTAAATTAAAAAAACAATGTCAAGTACGAAGCTTCATTCTCATTATGCCGCGTTTAATTTGGTCGAGTATTACTTATTTAACAGTAATTGTTTCGGACAGATGTCGGACGCAGAACGAGAGTACAGGGCCAGGAGTGGAGACAAAAGTATTCACAAATCCTAATAGTTCCACCCATCTTATGCAGTGGAGAAAAAATACTAAAAAAAACCTACAGAATTCACTTGTGGAACCAACACTCCGAAGAGGGTTTTCACTGAAAAAAATAATGAAAATAAACAAGCAACTAGTTTTCATGCGTGGAATGAGCTGGGCAATGATTGCAGCATAAATTTTAAATAATTAATTTAATCATGTCGTACCTTATTTAGTGTTGGGTCATGGAAAAATTTCCATTTTGAAAAAATCATATTTTTCAAAAATTTAAATATTTTTCCTTTATTTTTCCGCTTTTAACGTTGACACCTGTCAAAACTTGAAGTTACCTAAAGAAAACCATGGAGCCATTAAAATGGATTTTTTTTCGCTGTTATCAAATCATTTCAAAACTCTATTTTCTCTATGTGGTTTTTAAAGTCAAAGTCAAAGTCAAAGTCAAAGTATAATTCCTTATTTCTTTCTTTTTTTTCCATTCTTTATGTATAATTTACGCTAAATAAAACGTCAAAACATATTTCTAAACGTCTACGTTTATAAACGTTGACATAATATGAGCCTTCCAAACATTGACTTACAAATAAATGGACGACGGGTCTAATACAAAAACCACGAAAAAATGTCCCAAGTCAACCTATTCGAAATTTAAATTGTTATGTCATCGCAGTATCGCGCTGTCCGTAGAACAAATGAAGACTAAAGCGGAGTGTCGCGCTCTGTATACGATTTTAGCGCCTTACAAGTGCGGACACTTTTTAGCGCGGACCCGACGTCCATATAATTGTAATTCAATGCTTCCAAATTATATTTTTCCAATTTTTCGGGCTTTTGTCACTCACGTGAGACCTTGTCATCGAGTAAATAAGTTATATACTCAATGGACCTTGTACTAAGTACAACAGTAAACACTACATTAACAATATTTCAAACCACGCCATAGTACAAACTACACAACGAAACATTACTATTTCATACAAACATAAGTCGAGAGTTCAACTGTTTCCTTTATTAAATGGTTATTGTTATCACACAAATTGAATCCTTATTTCAGTAGTGAATGGTCGTGAACAATATATTTATACAATTTGGATTCAGTACGTTGTTATAATTATTAATACAAAGATCGAATACTAAGAAACAATTCCTTCGATCTTATTGGATTCGAACAAGCGTCTTCAAACATACCGTGCCAGTTAAAAAGTTATCAATTAATTTCGTTCGTTCTCTCCTGAATAGGTGTTGCCTTATTACAAAGGGCGCAATGTTAGGGTTGATTCCTTTAAGATCCATTTCACAAGCTTGCTTCTTGCTTTAGAACTTAAAGCACGCGCTCAGCTCGCTTCACTGAAATTACATATTTTCTAAATTTGTGCTCGTTTGTGTATATAATTCTATTAGTAAAGTATTATAAAATAATATTCGAAATAATATTATTCATTACTTTTCACGTACCTTTACTTCTCTGCTATTATATTATATTCTGTTTTAATTTTACGTATTTCGGGTTCAAGTCCCGAATCACCAGATATGGATAACGAATCTACTCCTACATATCTATATTTTTTCAGTGTAAAATGATGACTTTAATCGTTTTTTAATACAGTTTAACGTTGAAATATTACCCCTATTTATACCCCTTGATAATATTATCAAGTCGGGCCTTAATATCTCTGGCGCCGGTTCTCATTGCATGTAATATCTAGGGTTCAGTGGTATGGGTGGATAATTTCGAATTACGTCACCGGGTGCTATGTGTTCTTGCTACCCTAATGAGCGCAAATTGAATACGTACACGTATAATTTGCTGCGTCCTAATTATGCAACCTCATGAACATGACTACCGCACTCGTTATTGTTCTCATTTAATGCTCTACATACTTGGATGCGTAATAGCCATTTCCAAAGTACCCACCGTTTTATTACCACTTAACTTTAGTGTGTGAAAACGTGAAATACGTATAACAGCAGTTGCTTATTTGATTAAACTTTTGTACTACAACAGAACAGAACAGAAGTAGCAGAAGAGCTCCTTGTGAAAGAGTTTGTCCAGGGTAGTACTGCCCACCTTACCTATTTCTGCTGCCAAGCAGTAATGTCAACATTACTGTTTCTGGTTTTGAAGGGTAAGGGTGCTGGTGCAATTACAGGCACATGGGACTTGTCAACTTATGTCTCTTAATATTTAAGTTGCATTTCATAATTTTAGTGTTTACCACACTTGGTACTTACGTGCCATCTCATTTTGTAAAAGCGGTTTCAACTGAAAACCAGCGTTACAGCAGAAGAGCTATAACATATGCTGAGTTGGATCCGTTTCTGCTTATAGATATATGTAATCATTAATGTGAATTATCTGTTTTACTTGAATTCTGTTAAGCCGAATAAACGTTTCGTTCTTTTCTTTCTTTCTCAGGGTGACGGGCGGTGAGTGGCAGTGTCCCTCAGATCTCTGTGATTTAAAGCTCTGAATGGCACTGCACCGGTTATGGACAGGCGCGTAGCTTTCCATCAGGCGCACGACTTATTCGTCCCGTCACTAGATATTATAAAAAAAAGTTTTGTAAAATTTTGGTCAATGTGCCTAGAGAATGTGAATATTGTGGAAGATGTTTCGGTACAATTTTCCATTCATCACTAAGAGACATAATGACGTCTAACTTAGCTGCAGAGAAATAGAAATTAGACTGCAACTTTTGCAAAATGGCGTTCAATTAGTCACTGGTCTCTATTTTCTTTGCACCACAATCAATAGTAATTGCAATTGACTATGACGATAGTAACGTTTAACGTAGCTGTCGCTACGCTACGTAGAGATTAGCGTAGCTACAAGGGTAGTAACTACGCTGATTTTGCTCCGCCGTCTATTTTTAAACGTAATCGAATTTCAAATCACGACTCAAGTCTTGCCGGGAAAGTTCACGCGAAAAAAGCTTAAACTGATAATATGATAATCGAAATTTGGTTTCTCGAATACCGTCGCATTATGTTTTCTTCGAACTGGACAAGAACAATGTTCGATTGTGAAGTTTTGAAATTTAGTTAAGGTACATATCGCCTTATCCACAAAGGCTCAACTCAGTCATTTTTGCTCTTCTTTTTTCCACATAGGTATTACTGAAAAAAAAAACTCTGACAGTTATTACACGCAGTTATTACACATTAAGACGCAAGTTATTCTTATTCAGACACTTACCTTTAATATTTTTAGGAATCGAAAATAAGAGTAGTAAATAAAAACTGGGATCCTTTATTTTACGATTCTTACATTGAAATAACAGTTACGTACATAAAGTTCGTCAAGCAAAACATCACTATTTTTCCTTAGAAGGTCTATATAAAACTAGTTATTTACAAGTAGGTATAAAATTCACTACATCCAACTCACGTGTTTGATAAAACTTTTTTAATTACCTGCATAGTCTTTAAACTTTCAATTTAATCACTAAAACTTTAGTCTAACACTGATTTGAGATGAGAAAATTGCAAGACGGGACGATTTTATTCTCCAGATCATCGCATTAACCTGAAAGGAAATAAATTGTTTTTCAAATCAACTTTACCAACCCTGATTGCCCCGTAGCATTATGGGCATAGTATAATAAGACCAGTAGTGCAACTCTCGTGTATTCAGATAGTCAATACCCATACTTCCCTTGGAGCGCAGGGTTGTCACATTATTATTTTAGTTGTACCTAAGGTTTAAAACATAATTTGAACCTTTTTTAAATTCAATACTTCGTATTGATATTTTCATACCAGAATCGCATATGTGAATAAGATTATAAAATAGAAATGAAATGCTGAGCAATTCTTAATTTGAAGCACTCTTGTGTAAACAATCATAAACACAACAATAAACCTTTGTATTATCTGATGTCATTTTTTAAACACCGAGCGAACGATTCAATTCCATAACGAATAGCAGGTGCGACAGCCCACGCTGAGCAATTCGAGTGCACCGCGAAAATATGCAAATGGATGTGTTCGTACACGGAGCACGGTGCGAGTGTACACATGCAAGAATCGTAGTTACGGTTAGAGTTACATTACTTGTGTTATTATACTATGATATGGACGCTTCATCTGAAGGCCCCGGGGATAAAAGTATTTTTTCTAAATTGGGTCTGGTCTGTCTAATGTCTCGAGATAATTAACTAACAGTGAGAGTATAGAGGTCCTTGTGCAAGAGTACGTCTAAGGAAGTACTGTCACCTTACCTATTTCAGCCGCCAAACAATAATGTGAGCATTACTGCATTTCGTTTCGAAGGGTGAGGATGCTGGTAAATTTACATGCCCATGCGACTTGTCAACTTATGTGTCTGAGTGGCAATACAACTGTTATGGACAGGCATGTCACTTACCATCGGGTGCACGACTTGTTCATCCCGTCACTTAGTATGATATTTAAAAAAAATACTCCTAGTCTGGTACTCATTGTATAGGGAATTTCGAGATCAAATGATTAGTGTGTTTGTCTGACAAAATTATCATCGTCAGTTTGATAGCTACGCAAGAACGCCTACGCCTTGTAAAACTATGGCGTGACCACAAAATTTGCTATCTGATAAGATATATATAATTTTAACAACTTCTAAACTTCAAACGAAGACGAAACCATTCGCAGTGGCGACGCGTGAAAATTGTCGTTGGTAAAGCCGGAGAAAAAAACAAAACACTTCCCTTAAGAAAAACTGGCGCCACAACTTAATGGCACACAAGGTACTAGTATACTTCATTTCACAGGTTAACTTATTCTACACATAAAATTTAGCACAAAATGTAGTATTTGATAATACGTGGAAAATTTAGTTATATTGACGCCTCGCCACTGCATCTTAGGAACTTTCCTGTTGTGCTAAATTATATTATTCAATAGATGACAAAGTCCCTGTAACTATTCGTTGAACTACATGACTTACCAATGCCTATACAATAGACAATTGAGCAGGGCAAAGGCACCAGCATGTGACGTGGAATGACGAAGACCTGCAAATACAAGAGTAACATAAATACTTACAAGTTTAATAAAGGTCCTTGTTATTCTTAATCCTAATTACCTTCGTAAAACCTATAGAGGGCGTCTCATGGCTATGGGACATGGAGGGAAATTATTTAAATATTGTAAATAGGATATTTTGCTTCGTAGATATATATTTTTTAAAAAAGGTCCTATATAGCATTCAGACTTGTATAAAATTTGCTTGTCTCATCTGAGAATCAAACCAACTAAATAAGAAACAAAAAATCCTGTATTTTTATAATGCCAATTGAAGGCGTAAGAATTGTAACTACAAGACTAATTTCCTTACAAGTTAAATAGTATCTTAATTTTTAGTAGCAGTAGAGCTCCTTGTGAAGAAGTTGGTCCAGTGAAGTACCGCCTTACCTATTTCTGTCGCCAATCGAGAGTAAGGGTGCTAGTGAAATTACAACAGTGACGGTCGTTGTGGCAGTGACCCTCAGATCTTTGCTATTTCCAGCTCTGAGGAACACTGGGGCTATCGATCGATGACTTAAAATGTCCTATTTTAACAATTTCTTTAGTTTGATTCCCTGATGAGGCAAGCAACTTTCAAAAGCCTTTGAATATAGTATTACGTACTTTTAAAAATGAGATAATCTCTCCGTGAAGCAAAACATCCTGTTTACAATATTTAAAGCACCTTCTCTCCATATATCTTTCGTAGACTAGTTGTAATTTGTAATATCTTATTATTCCTTACACTTATTGTATTGGTATTCTTGACCTGGGCTTTCTTTAGATCGTCCTTAATTTACTCATTGGAAGTTCATCCTTGTCGAAACTTTACCGCCCACAGTTGCTTTGTGAAAATGTACCCTACGTTTATTGATTTACTGTGTATTTGTATCGAATGTGCTCATATATTTTAAACGCTCTCAGGTAGCGATAAAATCTATTACAAAAAATGAATATTCAGCGTATTAAAGAAATGCTAAAATAGGTAAATACGAGAAAATTATCATATAATCTTCCCCCGACTCGTTATCAAATCCTTGTCATCATTGTCATCGATTATGTAAAATCCATTCGTCTCACGAGCCAAATCGGCTTTATCATCCTTATGAAAACATCTTTAAGGATTTGCGCTTTCTCGGCAATTACCATCAGAGGCTTTTTTCTAAACGTTAGAGCTAGATATTAAACATCCTCTTTTTAACCTCCTACACAAATAGAATGGTGTCATAAGTTTTACTCTGCATAACTAGTAGACGTTTACAGTTTTACAAGTCAATTTCTGAACGGTAAAGGTGCTGGCGAAAATATTATTTTACAATACTAGAATAATTTGACGATTAATTAATAATTAATTGATATTTAATTAATTTTCAATTGATTAACTATTGATAAATAAATTGAATTATTTTTAAAGTCTTTTAATTTAATCATTGTAAAGTTAAATCATTTGATTTTCTGAATATATTTGCATAGATTTATTTATTTTTATTGTAATGATATTATAATTAGTAATGTATATATGTTAAAATTGACATTCCTGCGCCCTTACAGGGTACATGTTTAATGCTTCACCAAGTACTACAAAAGCTAAATGTAACATGTTTCGTAATAAACGATATTATTATTATTAAAATACAGGTACATGGAATTTGTCAACTTTATGTATCAAGGTGAGGGGCTCGGTGGCAGTGCCTCTCAGGTTTTTACGATGTAAAGATCTGAGTGGCGCTGCAACAGTTAGAACGGTTACACACCGTGATTGTTAGCAGCGATGCAATCGCGATGCAGTAGCGATGCAATCGCCTACCTTTATACACGCGCGCGATTTTAAACAGCGATGCAAACGCGGTGCAAGCGCGCGACTGTATCGATACAAACGCGCGATTGCATTGCTACACTTGCGATTGCATCGATGCAAACGCGCGACAGCATCAATACAACGAACGCGCGTTCGCATCGCTGCCAAAAGTCGCCTTGTGTAGTCACTCTTATGCGCGTGTCGCTTACAAGCATACGCACCAGTCATTTTATAATATACAAATTATTATAAACAAAATGATAGCATGGCTGTAATCAGATATTACAGGAGCAGAAATGGAAATATAAAGAATTATAAAAACATACAGGAAATATACAAAGGTTGACAAGTTACTTTTTCACTCTGAAATAATTACTTGTGAAAGAATCTTCATCTTGTCAGCAGCAGAAACTAGTTTATGTGGATATAACTCCTAGAAATTTCACAGTATGGCTATAGTCAAATTTGTCTTATAAGCCTTTAACATGTTTTCGAAATTAAAATCACAGACTTGCCCCACACAAAGTTACCAATCCCAGAAATTAAGACACATTTTGCTATAGAGTTACCTGAATTGGAATTCCGGCTGCCCATGACAGAGGCGATCTGCGGCCTCTCTTCATCGAGAAGGACGATGCCGCTGGCCGACCATACGGAGAACATGCTCGCCACACACGTCAGGTTTATACGACCCTGTACCACGATAAAATGTATCTTCATCGCGCTTGTTGCAACATAATCAGCTCTTCCATAACAAAATGCGTACATAAATAGATTAATAAAGAAATAAATAAATAACGCACACACGCATAGCACCGCACTAGGGAAACCCTATGACGCAGGTGCCATGGACATAAACATAGAATACCACAAATTACAGCCAAAGTCACGAGAGAAATAAATTTAGGCCATACAAATATTTCCCCTGGCCCGACATTCGGACCTGGAACCTCTGCGTGGCAGACCAGCATTGTAACCGTGCGGCCACAGAGGTAGTTTATTTGAGATTTATTGAAATGACATGTTATCACCCTTCAGTTCATATATGTGGGGATGGCGATATAAACAACGCGAATTTAATGACTTTTTTCTTTATTTTAACAATTATGAACAAGAGTACCGTAAGTGAAAATCAAAGAAAAAAAAGACAACTTGACAGGTAATTCATAGTCAAACATATTTTTTTAATTTATAAATCCAACACAAAGCACTGTTAAGACCAATTTTTTGGATTCGAAATATATATTTTTTCGTCTAAATCTAAAAAAACTTGGTATGCCATCAAAAATCCTAAAAATCAAATGGCAATAGAAGTTCGCCAGGGCCGCGTCGGTCATGTTATATGCCTAAATACACAGCGTATATCAACTGCGGCGTGAACGAGCATCGCAAAGTTAGATGTGTCGTGCCGGTCATTTTGACCCACCAAGGAGACGAACGTGTTAAAAACGCAATAAGGCGAGTGGTGTTGACGTCACGTCCCGTCATGAGCACAGAATGACGTCTCACGCTTCGAACCTCGGAATGTGGTACCAAAAAAATTTTAATATATTTGCAATTATGTAAGAAAACGAATTGTTAAGTTTTATTCAGGGTTTCTATTACGAAAGTTTTGAAATTACTACCAATGTCAGGAAAACTTTTACTACTATCTAGTAGCCTATTACCACCCTGTATAAGACATTTATTAATCCCTAAACCGCATTAAATCAATATTGAAAATATGATCGGATAAAGAATCTTAAGTCCGTCGAAATATTTATTGCTTTCTATACATAATTTGAAACGAAAATTTTGACGGTTAGTCTGTAGAAAATTCATACTCATGTTATCAAGTGCAACTGATTTCACCTGTGATATTTCAATCCATAAAGCTTTAACATTGCGAATTGCGCGCTTTAAAAACACGAAAAACCTATTTCTTTCTTATGTCGTTAAAATAATGTTGATATTCAAGTGATTTACATATAATGAATTACTAGAGCTCCACTCTATGGTCATGAAATTCACATTTCGTGTTATGTGTGATGTACAGTGGGGCTTTACGCAAACAGTAAAATCACTTTTCATATCCAGAACACAAAGACGCCTACATGAACTTGTCAATTCAAGAATGTCAATTCAAGAAATTAAAGAGAGTTGTATAAAACATAATTATACAAATTATGAATATTAGACGACATCATATACGTTGCTCTGATCTCAGTTTATAACTAAAGCACTTGTGTTATGGAAATCGGAAACAACGACGTACTACAAACACCCAGACCCGATACAATGCAGAAAAGTTAATTTCTACATTAACCCAGCCGGGGATCGAACCTCAGAGATGGCGACAAACTGTGTGCACGCCATTCGACTACGGAAGTCGTCAAAATTCACTATAACCAAAATATCGCACGAGTTTCAAGTGATAAAAGCTCTATTGACGTATAATCACATGTGACTTTATAACACTATGAGTTCTTAGTACCGTTAACGTGAGTTGGTAATAATTATAAGGTTCGATACTTACTTTGTGGAAGTGTACAGGCTCAACAGTCATGTGTAATTGTGAGAAGGAGGCCGATTTATTAGGTCTCTCTTCCTCATTGGTAGTCTTCAATTTATTCGCCATTTGTTCGGTGGCGGGTGCAAGCGAGCTCTCGTTCTTATTTTTCCGTTTTCCATCGTTCTCGGTCAGAGCATCGATATTGCCCGGAATGTCTATAACACTGTCAGTTACCGGTTCCTCGTACCCAGAAATTGCATCCCATGGGCTGAATATAATCCTATTTACATCTTCGAGTGACGCGTCGGTTAACACAGACTTTCTGGGCGGCGTGTAAGATACCCCGCGCATGAATATATCTCGTCCTTTTGGCTGCGAATGTAAAAATATTTTTCATTATTATTGACACAAAGACTGAACAATACGAAGAAAAATTTCTTCAATTTGATTTCACTCGAACCAGTGTCTGTTGCCACGTCGCACACTAAGGCCCGTCCATAAAAGGTAATGCTCAAAACTCACAAGAAAACTCACAGTACTACAAATTATTAATCGTGTATCAGATACCGATAAACTTATGAAATAATAAAAATGTTAGGAGACTCAACATGCCTTGCTTGGTCACTAACATAATGCATTTAAATCGAGTTTAATATCAAACGTAGGCAATAAATACAATATTTAGCGTAAAGAGCAAAACTTATGCACCTCACAACTGACAGTAGTTAGCGAGTCAGTATTTTTACGCGTGTGATATGTTATTACGATTTCGCAAATATATATATAACTATATACATAATTTTATAATATACATAATTTTTAAAATACTCATCTTTTGGAAATTGAGTTTTGAGCATTACCTTGTATGGACGGGCCCCAATCGGGGCCACAGCTATTACCAACTGAGCTACAGACCCACTCATCAGATCTTACGAATTTCTTTACGTGCTTGTTCCAGATCTTTGTATTAGGTTTAGAACGGTTTTTGGCGTCAGTTTCGCCTGTGAGAAACTTATTTTTATTTATTTATTTATCCAGGTAACACACAGTCATTATACAAACAATTATCTAAGAACAGTGTTATAAATAGACCTATATCTTGATGTACCATACATTGAAACATATAACATATATTGTGCAAAGATGTGACGGATACAAAATATTTACATTATCCTACCAAAATGTTAACATTACAGACCCAAAAAGTCCCATGATTGTCAGTTCTATATCTATTTTCTTAAATGTAGGTATCTAAGGAATTTGCAAGCATATCAACATCATAATAGATATGTTGAGTTCTTAGGCTTTCGCGATTGTTATACATATGAAATGAAACTATTTTTCTGGATTTAAATCGCGTATATTTGTTTTTTCAAACAAACATGTCACGGTTGACCGTGTCCAACTTGTCATAAAAATTAGTTACAAGATGGCTCTCCTGTCCTTTATAAACGTGAGAAGATACGAGGTACGTTAAACGTGATTTCCTCTAAAAATGCATAATCAATGTTATTGTGGACGAGCTCGTATAAACACATACTATCTAGATAAATTAGTGTCTGAATAACAGAAAAAGTTAATTCCTGTTGATCAGCACTTGGGCAACATGGCGCATGCATAGCGAGTCATATATTGCCGCCACAGTCATCAAGATGGAGTTGAGACTGGTCCACTGGCAGTCTTTTTGCGCATTAAAGCATAAGGTCATCAATCCGATAACTTCCTTTTTTAGCATTAGAATAAAAAATCAAAGAGGTTTTTTATCGAGCACGCCATATCATGGAAATGTAAACTCTTCCGATAACTGCCAAAAATATTTCTTTTTTATTTCACGGAAACTCACGTCAATGTATACGACACGACAAAATGTGTAATTTTGCATTTATTTATTTAAATTTCTAATATTGAGACATTTAGTAATTTATTTATAATATTTGTAATTCATATGAATGTTGCACAATAAAAGATGCAGAGGAGCACAGGTAGTAAACAAATGGAACGTTTTCAACGTATACGACTAAATTAACGTGGTCGTGTTCCACGAAAAGAGGTATTTCATATTTTTGTTGTAAAAAGATGTAAAAGATTTTTTAACAAACAAACTAGTGCAGTATTTTCACAAAAAGTATATGAATTAAGTTTATGGAATGTCAGAATGAAAATATTTTTTGTTAAATTACTCCACTAGTTTGTTTTGTTTATTCGTACAAAGATCGAATACCATACGCTACGGAAGAATCCAGCAGACTTTCTATGTGCTTGTTACAGTTCGTTGTTTCGGTTTTTAACGGCTTTTTTTGCCGTAGACCTGTGAGAAATCTATTTCTTTACTCAGCCGGATCGAAGGAATTTTTCCTAAGTGTTCGATCTTTGTATTAATAATTATAAGAATATGAATATTCAATATAATATAAAACATCATGATATTCAGTTTCAGTTAGTAGCAGTAGAGCGCCTTGTGAAGGATTTCGTCCAGGGAAGTACTGCCACCTTAACTATTTCTGCCGCCAAGCAGTAATGTGAGCAATACAGCATTCCGATTTGGAAGTGGAAGGGTGCTGGTGAAATTACAGGCACATGGGACTTGTCAACTTATGTGTCAAGATGACTGGCGCAGTGGAAGTGCCCTAAAGATCTTTACGATTTAAAGCTCTGAGTGGCACTGCAATTGTTATGAACAGGTGTGTCGCGGTAACCCATCATGAACTCGAATTTCTTTTATCCGAATTTCATTAGTCCGAAAACGGTTCGACTTTTTTTCGTTAAATTTTCAACAAGGAAATCTCTTACAGCAGAAGTATCGTTTGTCTGAAAACCTATTGTTAGAATAATTATTACACATACGCATTCTTTGGGCAGAAGTTTGTTTGGTCTAATCATGTTTGTTATACTGTCTGTTTTCCATATAATTTAGATTGCTGAAAATTCGTTTCAACAAAATTACTATTCTTAGATAAAATTGTACCACCATACAAATTTACCATACTCCTCCAAAATTCTGGACTGTACTTTGCTGGTGCACAGCAAGTCCATTTACATTTACGTAATTTTCGTCATACCATTGTGCTATATTTTTGTTGTCATCTAAAATGTAATTTAAAAGCAATGGTCTTGAGTATTCAATAAATAACTTATATCTGAATCGAGTAGAGTACCAGAGCCTGTTTTTTGTGTGTTTGCATTACTTAGACGGTACGGCCCCCTCCAGTAGGTTTAGGTTAGGTTAGTATATGAAAATACCGCACGAGCCGAGAGACAATAGCGAGCGTGCCGCGGCAGCGGCCGGCGAGTGCCAGAGCCGAATTTGTTTGCATTACCTAGACGGTACGACCCCCTTCTGTAGGTTTAGATTAGATTAGTGTATGAAAAAGCAGCACGATCCGATCGAGCTAAGCGAGTGACTACAACTCGATCAAATTAACTTGCATCTCGTTTGCCATATTTTCTAAAGTGCGAGATGCTTTAATTTGACGAGTTGTATTGTGCGACACGTTCTAATACTTTTAGTACCTGTAATAAGAAATAATATAAGAAAAATGTATCATGGATATCGTTTTTTTATAAAACAAAAATATTCAATTAGATACATTGGTCAAACGGTTTGTTACGGAAATAAAAATCGGGAAAAGAATAACTTGTTAATATGTCAAAATAGGGAAACATTAAATGGTGCAATGAAAAAAACCGTGCCATGTTTTCGGACAAATGAAACAAAATCTATTCAACAAAAGTCTAAAGGTTTTCGGAGAAACAAAATTCTATAAATCATGTTTCTAGCTTGTGATAGGTAACCGTGTGTCGCTTGCCACCAGGCGCACGACCTGTTCGTCTCATCACTTGGCATTATTAAAAAAATTAATAAATATTTGTTACATATTATCCTTTTCTGACGAGACAGAAATAATACAGTAAAGATGAAGATATTATAATTCAACACTAACCTTTTGTCCGTTGATCAGCCACGTAAGGTTGAGGGGCGGGTCAGAAGCTGGGGTGGTGCAGTTAGCCTCTAGTCGATCGCCCGGCGAATACCAACTTTTTGCAGTCTGTACCGTCGGCCCAGCCGGCGGCAGATCTATGACAGAATAATTTATATGTTATATTAAGGAGCAAATAACAAGATTCTAAGTGGACTTATATTAACTTGCGATACTGACTAAACATCTTTATTAACTTCCTAATTACGTTCTCAGTGTTCTTGCATTCTTATTAGGGGCTTAAATTTCCTATCTCCCAACTTTCCAATTATGGGCATTTATAATTTTATTTTTTATATCCATTTCAATCCAAAACACAACGGTGGTAACACTACGACACACAGTGTATGCCCACAAATAAAATCAAGTGATCCCGGCAACGATAAGCATTCTTTAATTAACTTGAAAGTACCTAATGTGTAACACGTCACATAAATCATCCAAACCCTGTGATTTACGCCCTTTGACGCCACAGGCTAATCAAATTGCCACACCGACGGAAAGTCTAACATGGTTTGCACAGCGAGCCGGACGTGTAAACAAAGCTACGGAGGCACCAATCTAAAGGAAAACAACCTAGGCAATAAATTGCGGCGTTTCAGAGCGCGACGAACGTCCACGTTGCATATTCATCTTTCATACGCGCTCGTCCCAATTTGCCCGAAATTCGAACAAACCGGTTAAAACGCCGAACATGCGAAATGGCGTACCGAACTAAAACGTGGCATGCTTTGTTTGCCAGCAGCGCCCTCTACTACTTCGAGGCGGTGAAACTCGATGCCGAGCAAAGTTTTAAGTGTTTACATTTCTGTTCTGTCGCTTTTTGCCAATTCTACTTAATGGGTACGCAGGCAGTTCTCCAACACCTCGTTTAATTTGGCCGTCTGGGTGTATTTTAGTATTTATTCAAATTGGCAAGTCTCTGCCAAAAACTTGTCTTATTAGTAAAAGTTGTTTTGTTTTCAACCATCGCTTCTACATCAGTGAAAACACTGTGCGCATATTTCTTGGCTTGGCGTGTACAGTATTGCGATATTAAGGCAATAAGTGCCAGATTTTACAAAACCTTGTACCCGTAGTTGAACAATTATACATACAAACTTTGGCTAAGGGAACCGTACCTAGATTTCATCTAAAATTCCGAGGTCGTGACCACGCAATATGCCTGACAGGGTGTTCAGAGTATTGCTCCCAACTTAATTATTAACGATCACTTAAGACGGTGGCACGTGTATTTGACAAATGGGAAATTATACCAGTCACCTAGTAGCCCCCGTGATTTAGTGGATGTCCCACTCGAGAGTGAGCCTGCCGCTCTTCAAAAATCGCTGTACACATAAGTATTTATACACTACCTATTTTATTGCACAATAGACCCGGAAAAGAGAAAAAATAAAATTAGATTAGTAAAGTTGTACGGTATTACACCTATATAGCTTTTGCATTTTAATGTATGGTCTTAAATCTCCGTTTCAATTAAGCTGGTTCTTTCAATCCGGAAGCAGTGTTGCTTTGCGATAGAACGACATGGCGGTGATACTAGACCAGGATCTAAATAATGACTCATACAACCATTCAAGTAATTTTTTAAATTGAAACTAACTAAATTTAAACCTATTTAAAATCGTAGTCAAATGTCATTTAATGCATTTTGTTAAAATTACTACTACATTGCCAAAAGGTCGTGGTTTGACCTACCGCCTTTCAAGCGGAGGTCTCGTGAGTTTTCCGAAATTTATATGCGAAATTTTATTTGAAATTTACCATAACTTTTTTTCGGTAAAGGTAAATATCGTGATGGAACCTTCACGGCGAAGACGGTTCGCAACCCGCATTGAACCAGAGTGGCGGCCTAAACCCCCGCCTTAGAGGAGATCCGTACACAGACGTCACACTGTATAAAATGGATCGATGATGATGTATACGAAAATATATAAATTCGAGATCTCTTAAGGCGAGGTGTCGCGAGCCGTTTTAGGAGATGAGGCGTGGGGGACCGACTCTCGCGTCCCGCAATCCGCGCGCTTAAAATAAGAACAGGCGGAAAAAAATTTATACAGATCAGACGTTGACAAGCGCTGAATGTCGCCTGACGGGGTAGCGGGCGGCGAGACGCGTCGTTAAATTGCGGGGAAATTTTCAAGTTTTGTGATAAATGTGAATTTAATAACTATAGGGATTTAGATGAAAACCAAAATTTAGTAGGTTCTCTGTAGTACTTAAAGAGAAATATCTAAATATAAAAATGATATGTAAAGTGGGATATTTTATTTTTAAATAATTCGTTTTAGAGTTTTATTTTAGCTTGCTTTCGGAATTTTATATGATCGGATATAGTACATCCTATCATGTAACGAATTAGCACATTCTTTAAACAATCTGTCTATAAGTGTCTTTTATATTTTTTGTCAGACCGTTATTTAACAGTAAATACTTAAACCATTACAACAAAACACTTTTTCCCGTTTGTACAAAGGAGTAGTCCTTTTCACTCGCCTTAAGTACAATCTCAGGTCATAAACTAATATTAGGAAAGTCCCTTGGAAGATTGTATTCATCAACGAGGTAGCTACGACGTTGCTGTATACTATAACCGTAAATTAACTGAGATAAACCTTAATCAAACATCCCTTGTGTTCGATTCCGTTTATTGCATAACAATAGTTCTGATTTACGATTTAGGATTGCGAGGGCGCGTCGGGATTATTCAACGTTGGTATTATTTTATACGTTGATTGCTTGTTATTAACTGTGAAAGACTGATTAAATAGACTATTAAAACGTAAATTTCCCTCATTGTGTTTTATTTTTAATTATATTTAGAAACTAACCAAACAGGGGCTTAGTTGCTCAACAATTGACGCTTCTAAAAGCGCTCACTGTAACTTTCAAGTCTTATACTGTAGTAGTATAAGGCTTGAAAGTTACAGTGAGCGCTGTAGTAGTAGAGAGTAGCTGTAGAGCTACTCTTGAAGTTTCTTACGTATACTTTTAAGTATCTAAATTAGAGGATATACAGTTTATTAGTAGATATCGTGGTAAAACAATTTTCTTAAAAAGGAATCTTTTACCCTTACGGACAAGATTGGAACACGGTTGGCTAATAGCAAAAATCTATTTTTTTTAAACAACTTGCTACTACTATTTTATTACATTAAATGCAGAATACGTCTATAATAGGTAGACTTGGTACACATATAACCACAATGCTAATGTAAAGTTACACTGTTATCTAAAAAAGAAGTATAATACTGTTGATGTACCTTATTTATAAAATAAATAAATAAACAACGGAACCGCTGCCGCTGATGCCAATTAATACGTTTATTATTTGTAGTTTGGTTACCATAGAAACATATCTAATAACTCATACATAACTTAAATAAAAACGTATATATTTTCTCTCTCTTTAATGAGATCTCTCTCTAATGTTATTGTAATATCGATCGTCAAACACTACAATTTACGACAACGCGACGTACATGTTCAGTACCAACCTGTGTCTCTTATAAACAAGCAAGTTGCTATTTCTTTTATAACAACATGGTTTGCCTCCTTGGAATTGGTGATTGCCAGTTCGGGAGCATGAAAAACTCAGTGGAATATAATCTGTATGCAATAGTAATTTTTAGTCCTGGTTTTTATTTTATTTTAATAACACGTAAGAAGAAGAAGGCAATAAAATAATTTTGCAATGCAAACGCACCTCTGTAAACCCTCCCGAGTTGTTTATAAGTCTATCTCGTAGGTATTAACAGTGGCTTCGCCATTGCGCCGAAAATGTACTTAACAGCTTATCCATAATGAAACCGGAACTATTGCTCTAGACAACTCGCGAAATGCAAATCCAATTTCCTCTCGGATTTAGTTGGCTAATCTGATTGATCAAACTTTGGTTACCTTGTTTAAATTGTCATCCAATTTATACCTGCGATTTATGTAGGTTATATCTTTTAGTACATTATAGCTATTCGTTATATACTCTTATACAATCGGTATCAAAACTGTTGTTAAATTTACCGATACGAACTACAGTTATATGTTTTCGCGATTGCTTCACATTGGAGACGAAAGTATTTTTTTCCGGATTATCTTTTCCACTAAGTTCAACTACAAGTTCAATCAGTTGAACTAATCGGACACAAATATTCCAATTAGTTCAACTAGGTACAACTTTTCAAAAAGTTGAAGTTATTGGACGAAATTCATCCTGTTAGTTCAACTTTCCAATTATTTCAAGAATATATATATATATATACGAATAATACATCTCGGTAAACCGTGACCTAAGAATCTGTAACAAGCCCGAAACTTTGAAAGAAACACGTTTTACGCAACATTAAATTCGTTTTTTTATCATATCAAGCGACACGCCTATCCATGAGAGTTGCAGTGCCGCTTAGAGCTTTAAATAGCAAAGAATGGTTCCACGTGCCTGCAGTAATGCTCTCATTGCTGCTTGACGGCAGAAATAAATAAGGTAGCAGTACTTCCCTGGACGAAGAACTTTTTCACAATGACCGCTACTGCTACTAAATGGTTTCATTTCCGATGTCGAGGTAAGTTAATAAGGATTGGTTAACACAAGAAAACGACGCGTGTTTTTCAGCCGGACAAGGTATAGTAATAAGAAACAAAAAAATGAACACAGCATTTTTTATGGGGTTCAAAACATTTTAATCGTCAATAAAAAAGAAATTTAATAGAAAATCGCCTTCGAGTGGGTTTATTAGAGAAACTAAATGATTAAGTAAGAAGAAAAACTTGTATCGTTTAGGCTAAGAGCTGTACCACACGGGCGTTGCCAGTTCGTTGCGTCGTCAAACGCTATGCTTTATTGCACTGAGTTGCTTGTCGCTCTGATTTATATGTACAACGCAGCGCCACGATGCAACGTCATCGCCGCCGATGCAACGCGTCGTGTGGCATCATTCTATACTAGACATCCGAACGAATAATAATGTGCGAGACAATCGCCACATCCCAACTACGCCAATTTCTTGTAGTATGAGTTCCAAAGCAACGGAATTCATTCCGGGACACTACTCAGAACACCAAGAGCAGTAACAAATTTAGTTAAGTTTATTTGCCAAATTGGTCCTAGCTGTAATCGAACTCAGGAACTCCTCATTCAGTGCCCACAGTACAAGCCATTGGGTCACCGAGGTCTTTTAAAAAGAAGATGTACAAATTGATGGTAAAATTTGAAAATCGAATTGAAATTCGTTTATAAATAAAAGTTACAGATATTTAGAAAGCAGAACCAAAAACGGTGGGAAACTTGATTGTGACGTCACACCTTTGACGGAGCCATACAAGCTATATACTAATGAACGTTTCGCTAAACAGTGACGGAATATCACCGCTGACTTTAACTATTAATATCTCTGAATTGAAATATCGAAAAACGAATTCGAGATTCATGTTCAGCACGTTTGTGTCATTCGATTGAAGCAATACATTTTTTTTAGTCAAATATCGTGTTATGTAATAGATAACATAATATGAAAATTAAATACTTTACATCATCATGAACCCATTATGGGAGTCTCCACAATCTTTAGCGTCCTGTTCAGAAAAAGATCACACAGTTTTCACATGTTTTCCAAGAGTTTATAGTATTTCAGCCCCCTGAGGAAGATTTCTCAGTCCCAGAGACCCGTGAAATTTAACATCTCCTTACAGGATGCAGGAGTTTACAAGCTTGACTGCAAATACGTTCTCTCAGTATTAGACAAACAAAGCGAAGTATTTGTACCCGCGTCGAAGAACATAAATAGCTGATGTCAAACACCGTGTAAATAAACCAGTATGCGAGCATGTCATGTATAAACATAGACAGTCTATTAATGACAAACCGCAGGTCCTTGGAAAAGAAGTCCGTTACCTACCCAGGATGCTGACAGTGGACATTGAAATTTTAAAAAATCCTAATTTCAAAAGGGAAGATAGTTTCTCTGAATATTTCCCTGATGAAAAATCCCAAGCAGACATAAGACTGCTGTACTAAGTAGTATGTTTTTAATTGCCATTATTAATTACTAATAAAAATAAATTTAATAAAATTTTATATTATTATAATGTCAGTACAAAGTACTAAAAAAACCGACTACAAAAGTCATTCAACCCCTAGTATGCCACCCTTAGAGGTGGAATATTTTCTTCAAATTTAAATGGGACCACTATTAGGGTGCCCACTTTCAAACAAAAAAGAATCATTAAAATCGGTTCACAAATGCCGCCGGAGTTAAGTTTAGTTACCTTCTCCTTTTTTTAAGTCGGTTAAAAATAAAATTGATTTATAAAACAAGTATACATACTTGGATGTAAATTGGAAAGTATCTTTAAAAAAAATAAAAATAAATAAGTTTTGTAACAATAGTGAAAAATAGCATAACTGGTTGATGACTACCGTCTCAGTCAACCGTGATCATGGGACCTGCAAAGGGCCCGAAACGTTGGTTCGTTTGAAAAAACAAATATACGCGATTTGAATCCGGAAAAAACAGTTTCATTTCCTATATTAAATGTAAAATATTTACAAAGAGCAACCCCTAGAGTTTCTTGCTCATTCTTCTCTGGGGAAATTGCATTACGAATGAGCAGTAACGTTTAAGTATAATTTGCTTACCTATGAAATAAACATTAGACTAATAAATGTCATTCAATGGTCGATGTGATTAATTTTTTTTCGTTCTCGTAGTGTTTCTGCCAGAATGTCATTTCGTCAAAGTTTCTTCTAATATACAAGCCAAGTCTCGACAGCCCTTATTATTAATTAATTCATATACTTGGGAAAAGTTTTAATTGGTTTTCTTCTTATTGTATTCCTAGCTACTTACGTACTTTATAATTGCTGAGTGATACATTCTGTATTATTATTATTAATGGAATTTTTGTATTGCTATGTACATATAAAGGGTATTTTTTTCTTATAAAACGCGCGATTTAAAACACAACATTTTATAAAATAATTAACATTATATTATTATTAATACAAAGATAGAACACTCAGAAAAATTCCTTCAAACCGATGTACCGTGTCAGACGCTATACCAACTAAGTCACGGAACGAACGGTTATTATAATTATAACAAACTAGTGGAGTCATTTCACATAAAAATTAATTGAATATCAATTCAATAAAAAATTAAATACAATGAATAGCGACATCTCTAGCCAGGGCTGGTAGCTGTAAAGATATCTAACTGGGTGATGAAATACTTAAGATTTCTCATAGATGGCGCTACAGCTAAAAGGTCGTTGAAAAACCAAATACAAAGACACGACAACAAACACATAGAAATATATTCGTGGGATCCGCTGGTTCGTTCCGTGGTACAGCGTCTGCCACGGTATGCTAGAAGACGTCGGTTCCAATCCGGCCGGTTCGAAGGAATTATTTCTGAATGTTCGATTTTTGTATTTAATAATTATAAGAAACTAGTGGAGTAATTTCACATAAAAAATAATTGAGTATCAATTCAATAAAAAATTAAATGATTGACGTTGTTAATACACATTTCTTATATTTGTAGGTGAGTGATAAAGAACCTTAAGTCGCATCACCGTAAGAGAAGCATGAAAACCTGTTTTGCCAGATTAAATTGTTTTTACTATTAAATAACGGTGTTATAAAAAATATCCGACATACCTAATTGTCTTATCCGATCATATAGAAAACCCGAAAACAGGCTACAATAAAAGTCTAAAACAAGTTATTTAAGAATAAAATATCTAACCTGACACATAATTTTTATATGCAGATATTTCTCTTTATGTACTACAGAGAACCTGCAAAATTTTGCTTTTCAACTGAAGCCCTATAGTTATTAAATTAATCAGAATTGATCTCTAAACTTGAAAATTGTCCAGCGGTTTTACAATACGCCGCGTCTCTAGTCGAGCCCTTGTCAACGTCGGATCTGTGTCAAGTTTTCTCCGCATGTTCTCATTTTATTGATATCAATTTTAAGCGCCCGGATTACGGACGCGATACACACCTCACCTCCTAAAACCCAGCCACGCGTCAAAATATCTCCTCCTAAATACCTGCCTTAAGTATAAGTCATTTTAAATTTGTATTAAATTGATATTCAATTATTTTTTGTGAAATTACTCCTCTAGTTTGTTATAATTATTAATACAAAGATCGACTTTTCTAAGTGTATGATCTTTGTATTAATAATTATAAGTAATTTTTACAACAATGCGTTTTAAAGAGAATGAGGCTCTTAATTAGGCATTTAAAATCAATCTTAAGGTCAAATAAAATATGTTAAATGAAAAACAACAAGATTTAAGTAATATTATGTATTTTACCATTGCGTGATTTTTAGCATTCAAAAGCAATGGTTTGTAAACAACATTTAAATTTCAAAATATGGACATAAGATCCTTGACCTCTCACATACAGACATATTTCTTTTCATCACGAGTTCATTTTAAAGTATATTTAAGAAAATCTGTAATTAGTCTTTATATAGATATATAGTTCGTATATTTTAATTGTGATAGACTGTATATTTAATAAATCAAATCAAAATTATTTCATGAATAACTTTGTTTTAGATTTAATTAACACTTCAATACGTAATAATGATATGGCAAGTGTATAAATAACACACAAACACGTTTTGAAATTAATTATTTCGTGAAATTGCTTATTTTATGATGAACGGTTTAATTTGATATTCTCATAAATGAAAAATGTCGTTTTTGCTGTAAATTTAAGAAAAAAAAACTTTTTTCTCGCAAAATATTACATTACTGATGCTAATTTTAAAAACAATATTTATATGTATATATATATATATGAAATATAATATATGAAATTTGAAATATATAATATATATATGAAATTATTACGTATAATATATGAAAAACGCCCAGAATTGGTGAACTGTCAAGGTGTCGTGTTTCACCATGATACTTAATTCCAAATCACACACTTTAAGAAGCCAACAAAAACTATTGCAGTTAGGTTCTCAATCAAATCTCCTCTTTGGCTGCGGAGCTGTAAGCCACGCTTACTTCTGACGCCGAGGTGTCTCTCCAGTTCGAAAACCTACGCGACTGGAGGGACCGGAGAAGGTTTAGCTCATCCTCTACTAACTCTTCGGGCTAGTACCGGAGATGTCGGTCGCAGTGTCCTGTGACAATGCCCGGAGATAGTTTCTAACTTAAAGGGCAACTCACGTGCTCCGCGAGGCCCTCATTTAAACAGCTACTAAGACGCGCTAGCTGTGCGCGGTATGAACGCCCCGGCCACATGCTACCGGGACAGATGAACGTGTTCATCCCTGCAGCTAACCACAAACCAGACACGCCTGTGAAAGCGTATCACTGGCGAAGGGCTTGGCCCGGACGCCCGTACGTCGTCCTGATCTTCTCAATCAGGTCCTGACCCCAGATCAGCCCGTTTACACGGACTTCATCCGGTTCTCAAAAATCTAGTGCCTAAGGTCAGCTGCGCCGGATGCATACTTTCCAGATAGGTATCGGAGCTCACTTCCCGTTGCGCTCTGCACAACTAACGGTTGCTACCCCAATGAATGAACAACTCATGGATGCCGCCAAGCAATGAAACCATTATTGCGTCCCGATTTTGAAGGGTAAAGATACTGGTAAAATTACAAGTCTTGTCAACTTTATGTCTCAGGGTGGCGGGCGCAGTGGCAGTATTCCTTTGCTATCTATATGATTTAAAGCTCTGAGTGGCATTGCAACTGGTCTTCTGACTTGTTCGTCCCATCGCTTGATATCATATTCATATTAATATTTTTTATTTGCAAGTTACATGGTTATATAACGGGTGTTCTTATGTTAATGGTACTTGACATGTAACACCCCATAGGGGCACTACAATATAAAAAAAAGATTAAAGTTTCTTGATGTCTATTCGATGTTTTTCTTTTTAGTAATAAATGAGTAACAAGAGACGCTAAGATGTTTCACTAACTAATCATGTACTTACCAACAACACGCATGTAAGCGCTTTTGAAGACCGTGTGGAAGTAGGGTGCGTCGGCAGAGACCTCACAACGGTAGCGCCCGCTAAGTCCGCGCGTCTCCACGCGGAGGACCACTTGGTGGGCCCCCGAACGTGACACCTGGGTCAAAAAGGGAAAGTGTCAATTATAAAATTCAGGAAAGGTACGTGACAAAATGATTTCCTTTACTTTCTCACAATTCGTGAAGACAAAGTAAATGCGCGAATGTCTAAAGTCGATTTTCTTTCATAAATTTTCAACCCTAACACAGAAATATTTGTGAACTTTTTTACTACAGCAGCTAAAGTACACTGTATAGCGTGTGATGCTAGAACTGCTGGTGATAAACGCAGCATTTCAGGTTCATTGACTGTTCCCGCTTCCGAGCATTCAAACGATTACCATTAATACGACTATTAATCACAAAGACCGTAACACCATCAAACTACACCATCAAATTCGTAAATAAAATATTCTTTATTACACCAAATAAATACAACAGAAATATTAATTGAACAGAAGGTGAGCCAAAGTGAACTTATCTCTAAAAGAGATCTTTTCCAGCCAACCCATGGCTATGAGAGCAAATGTCATAAGCGGGCAACAGCGTATATATATATATATATATATATATATATATATATATAACAATAGAGGGAGAGATATTGTAAACTGGTAGATAATTAAAAAAAATACCGTGACCTGATTACATAAGGATTATATATATAGATAAATTATATAGATTATATTATAGATAAATAAACATAAAAATATTACAATTTACGTTAATAAAATAAATAATATGAAGAAATAACACTAGTTACAGCACGAATATAAAGTTTGCATTTTAACAGCACTAAAGGTAAGTTCACCTGTGGTGTCTTTTTATATTGTTAATATTTCTTTCGTTACTTGGTGCAATAAACAAATTATCTCTTACTTCAAATATCAAAGGGAAAATATTAATATCAGATCGAAGAACGGAATACAGATTTTCGTCTAATATACGTAACGGGTCAACTGACAATAACCTTAAACAAATAGTAAAAATTATTTTATCGGACCGTAATCTAGAAACAACACGAAAAGCCGTTCAGAAAATAACGCTGTTCTGCACGAGTAATCCGCATAACGATAACCATTTGCCGTATATTTATAGCAAAATATCATGAACACGGGCTTCGGGTGGACAGTGGGATTTCTGATAAAAGATATTGAAGGAAAGGGGATATAAAATTATATTAAATATAACATTTTTGCTATGTTTACTTACATAACCAATGAGTAAATACTTGACATGAATTGATTAATATTTTAGTAGCAATAGAGGCCCTTGTGAAAGAGTTCGTCCAGTCAAGTACTCTCACCTACCTATTTCTGCCGCCAAGCAACAGTATGAGCATTACTACATTCTGGTTTTGATGGGTGAGGGAGCTGGTAAAATTACAGAAACATGGTACTTGTCAACTTATGTCTGAGGGTGACAGGCGCAGTAGTAATTCCCCTACTAAAGTGGAGTGCCACTCAGACTTTAAAACGCGATCTTTCATTTTACTAATCGCCTATCTATGACAGTTGCTGTGGCAACTGTCATGGATAGGCGAATAGTAAAATGAAAGAAAATATATATGAAATTTAAATAAAAATATTACAATTTAAGTTCGTTTTATTGATATACTGTTATTTACACATAATAATTTATAAGTATTTCACGTGCGTATGTAGTTGTGTATATACTTCCAATTATGTCGATTTTATTGTCTGTTTATTTATTTATTATTGTCAGTGGCTCACTCGCCACGGGCTTCCTGAAAATCACCGCGCGAAATGGTTTAAAAAAAACCGTTTGTGGCTAAAGCTGTGCAAGTTCCGATTGTACTGCATAATTAATAACGCACACACTCAAAATAGCCCCGCGCTAAGGAAACCCCGTGTCGCGGGTGCCATAGACACACACAGAGACAACCACAAATTACATCCAAACTCATGAGAGAAATAAATGTAGGCCATTCAAATATTTCTCCCGGCCCGAGAATCGAACCTGGGACCTCTGCGTGGCAGTCTGGCATGGTAACCGTTCAGCCACTGAGGCAGTCCATGTATGTCATATATATATAACAATTGTTTTAGTTTATTATTATTATTATTGTTCCTCTGTTGTTTTGTTTATATGCGTATCTGTGCTTGTGTAATAAACAGTTTTCTTTCTTTTTTTCTATAATAACATGCACCGTATCTAGTCATGCATCATTTTGTTATCAAGTTAACCGTAATCGTATAACAAGTAGCAATAAGTTTTTGACCGTACGGAACTAGTGAAGAATCAAATTGAGCAAAAAGCATCGATCCGTCTTACGGAGTCGGTCCACTTCGAACTACCGCCGAACTAAATCATGCCCGTCTCGCTCTCCAAAGACGCCTGACCCGATTTTCAAGGATCGAGCAGCACCACATTCGAGAGCGTTTTGACTTACACTCTACGCGATGCAAACCGGAGCATTCGTTACTCCGTGAAAGGGTTTTTAATGTATTATTTTGGCACAATGTTATAGCGCGAGTGGCGTCGTGCCAACGCCTAAAGGTTTAACGTGCCCGCCGACGAGATTCTTAAGTGATTTTTTGCCGAGTACAAGCAGAAGGCGGTTTAACGAACTACTGCTCGTAGCAAGATGTCGCAAAGTCGTTGACCCATATATGATTACAGTTATGACGTTGTTTATCGCTACGACGTTAGTGAGCCGTTTGCGTAAGAATCTCTTTTTATTTTCACGTTCACGTTCGCGAACAAAATGAATACGGTAAAAGTTTTGTTATTGGGGATAATATGCTTAATTAGCATATTATCCCCTATATATATATTATAGCTATTAAGTCACTTACTTTAGATCAATAATAGAGAATAATATCGGAATTATAACTTCATGAATATAGGTATTTAGGCACTATATTGTGTTACTAATTGAGAGATTTGATTGATACCATTGAACTAATTAGCAGAATTCTATATTTAATAACACTCCAATTGATGAATCTACAATCTATCTTAATAAGATCACACATAATTCTGAATCTTCTAATAACTATAATCTCAAATCTTAAGACTTAAAAATATGCCTATAACAACACCGGTATCGCGTCGACGTCAACTTATGTTGATTATAATGAAACTTAAGTGTAAATACATCACAGTAAGTATATAGCTACGTACCACAATAAAAAGAAACATTCCATTCCATTAAATAAATCAACACCATCCATAACAAAAAAAAAACAACCATCCGTCTTCGATCTTCTATTTTTTCTGTTGATGCGTACTTCCTTTTTTGCTTTCCTTTCTTTCATTGTAAAAAAAAATCAACTTACGTCAACACTGATTCCAGTTTGAGAGAATACGCGCGTATTTGGCATCTCCTTTGGCACGAAGCGGAAGAACTCCTGAGCACCATGGTACCATTTCACGGTGTAGAGCGCCTCGCCTATGTCCAGTGCCCAGCGGCAGCCCAGAGTCGTACTAGTGCCAACGCCCACGGCCTCGGGTACGCTTAGCTGGATGTCTCGCAGACATAGCACACCTGGGGGAAACGTTTTCAAATGAGTGATACTCTAATTCAGCCCTCCTTTGCCTCTGCCATGAGTTTATAGCGCTAGTTAGTTTAATTGCAGTAGAACTCCTTGTGAAAGAAAAAAAAGAGTTCGTCCAGGGAAGTACCTTATGTATTTCTCCCGCCAAGCAGTAAATAAATAAATAAATAAATAACGCACACACTCAACATAGCCCCGCATTAGGGAAACCCTGTGTCGCGGGTGCCATGGATACACACATAGACAACCACAAATTACACTCAAACTCACGAGAGAAATAAATGTAAGCCATACAAACATTTCTCCCGGCCCGGGAATCGAACCTGGGACCTCTGCGTGGCAGTCCGGCATGGTAACCGTTCGGCCACAGAGGCAATTATAATAATATAAAAAATATAGTTATAAAAAGTAATGTCAGCATTACTGTGTTCCGGTTTTGAAGGATAAGGGTGCTGGTGAAATTACAGGCATATGGGACTTTTCAGTGTGACGGATACAGTGGTGCGCCTCAGATCTTTGCGATTTAAAGCACTGAGTGGCACTGCAACTGTTAAGGTCAGGCGTATAGCTTACCGTCAGGTGCACAACTTGTTCGTCCCACCAGTTAATATTATAAAAAATAAGTTATCGCTAGCGACCGCGTAAGATTTTGCATACAAAATGTTGTTACTTCTTGTGACTGCTAAGAGTGCTATATAATTTGCCATACAAAATTGTCAATGGTCACAGTAAAGTCGTGGTAGAGGCACTTGTCATAACTAACATATTTGCATTTCGGAAACTTTCGAGATATTGGCACTTAAAGATTTTTTGCTAGTGAAAAATGTCAATTACCCAGATTTTCCGTAACAATAAAACTGAAACTAAGTAAGATATAGAAAAACCGATTAGAGGGGGTTGTAGATCTCGTTTCGATGATCCCAGATATGTTAATAACTCAATTTCGCTAAAAATGTCGATTAAGTCAGTTATATCATATAGGTACATTGAAATATATGTACAAAGAATGGCTACTGAAATAACAGAAGGACATGCTGTTGATTGAAGGTAAAATAAGGTTCTGCTAGGTTTCGGAAGGGGACAACCACCGGGGTGAGTGGCGAGCCTTAACGGGATCCCACGAACCGGCACCGGTGGGTGAAGGTTCACAGGTTTTTAGTGGTTAGGCCTCTAAGGATCCATTGAGCGAGCGTGTATCGCCGGGTAGGTCAACAGAGGAGAGTCCCAAATAACCCCGCTATGTCTTCGCCCGCGGCATGATATGTGTAACACATTTTCCTGTATAGAAAAAAAAGGTTCTGCTAGGTTAATAATAATATTCAATTCAATTTCATTCTCTACCTGTTCTATTCTATATAATGCAGTAAAATGCTTTTTACACTTTTTGCTGTATGGTCGGTGCGTGTATTCATTTGTAGTTTGGCATAAACATTTGAACTGGAATTTCTGTAGTATACATATAATAGAGGACAATTGCGGTGAGTGAGGTGCTTTCTTAATTATATATTTAATTACAAACTGCATACTGCTGTGTCTACAGCGACGAATATACTGCACTTGTAGTTCTACTTTGTATACAAGGTGAAGCCTGAAAACCAGCAAATTGCTGGGGCCTTTTCTTCAACGCAGCCATTCGTTTTAAGCCACTATTTTAAGTTGTTTTATGTATCGTTGTAGTGTTGAAGAATAGAGTCTTTTCATTTATTTTATTTTTTAACCGACTTCAAAAAAAAGGAGGAGGTTCTCAATTCGACTGTATGTTTTTTTTTTGTATGTATATTACGCAATAACTCCGGTATTTGTGGACCGATTTTCATGATTCTTTTTTTGTTGGAAAGAGGGTACCGACTAAATTTTATTAAATAGATACTATATAATTATTACAAGGAGCAATTATTTTAATGGTTGATTTTGCTATTCTCCAATTTAAGGCGTTTTTCTCTGAATATACTTTAAGTAGTGAAAACCGATTTTTATTACTTCCTGTGTCAAGTCCCGTATAGTGGCAAACTAGGGGATGAATCCGGGTTTGCGAACTTTCCGGTAAACGATTTCAATAAAACTTGGTAATTATATGTAATTCCACGTACTTTTGAGGTCGGTTGTTTGTACTACTCTACTCTGTACTGAGATTATTATTTCTTTATATAAGAAGGGCAGAATTTACTCTATTACGTAGAGTACAATCAAACTTAGTGGTCTCAAAGTGTCGACGATTTATTGCACAAGGAATTTCAAATAAAAAAATGACCAATATTTTCTACTACTTCGTAGGATATTTACATGTACGTGTTTTCTAAAATTCAAATTACGGCGTCATTCTAGTTTTACTAAGCATCGAATATAATTTTTTTAAATCCGGTTTAATTTCACTTCATAATTGGAAATGATAGATCAGTCTCAGGGTGATGGGCGCAGTGGGAGTGGCCCTCAGATATTTGCGATTTAAAGCTCTGAGTGGCACTGCAACTGTTATGGACAGGCGTGTAGCTTACCATCAGGCACACGACTTGTTCTTCCCGTCACTTGATATTTCGTAAAAAAAATCGCCTATGTTTCTTACAGAATTTAGACCGGAAAAAATAGTTTCGTTTCCAATGTGTAGCCATCGCGAATGTTTAAGAACTCAACATTCACTTCATAATACTGGCTCTATATTTATTTATATTAGGTAGACTTTTAAATGATTACTTAGGTACTTAAATATAACCAACTAGCCGGTACTCGCGACTTCGTCTAAGTGGATAGTAAAGTGAATAAGTACTTCGAGTAGCCTACTGTACTATACTAATTTTCACAGTTTTATTGGTCTCCATAAATATTGCATATCCGATTTCACCCATTTATTTTTGAGACAAAAGTAGCCTATGTCCTTCTCGTAGGTCCCAAAATTCATCAAAATTGATTCATCTGTGTAGGCAATATTAGTTTGGATTAAGACTTAGAGCACACGGGTGCAATCGGCGATTTGCGTCGTCGTCGTCGCAAAGCCATGTTATTAGCGCACGCAGTGCCACACGACGGTGTCCCAACGTGACGCTGCCACCTATTTTTTAATTTTTTTTATACATGACAGGCAAATTACAATTACTCTTCACGGCTCGTTTGAAGGACCCCATATCATAAGATGGAGGGAATACGTGCGCTGGGAGCGAGTTCCATTTATCAACTGTGTGATAGAGGAAGGTGCTACTAAACCTTTTAGTTCGCGATGGAATATGACTAGTTGTAAAACGGTGACTACAGAGGCCAGCACGCTTCGGAGCAGGAAAGGGGACTTTAGTTTTTAATTTTTATTTTTACTTTACTTATGCATTGCAGCACCCTAACGCTTCCTCTTATGGCCCCTTGCCCGACATACATGTATGGCATGTAGTTCTAATTCATATCTATGAGTAGTACAGTACAATACAGCATCACCGCACAGGCGTCGTATCGCTCTTATGCTTACAATTTCCTAATACCGATATGTGCATATTTCCAAGAAAAATATCCCGTAATTCAAGTATGAAATATCACAGCGTTAATATTAATCTCATATATAAACGTTAACTTTTAATGGAAGTGAAATGTTTATGAGCGAGAATATTATAATGTAAGATAATTAAAATTAAAATGATATATGTTACAATATTTAGTTTATTGAATAATACATGATGATTAATTGAAATACCATATTAGTTAGTGAGAGCGGTGGCCCCGGCGTGGCAACAGACGCTGGTTGGGGTGTTTATATCTGTAATAATGAAATAGATTCACAATGCAAACGCCAACGTCCGTAAAAAATGTATTCAGTTGTCTGTGAAATTCTGGACTAAAAGATAATATTTACAATTTGAGATTACTAACGTAACAACTAATTAACCGGAACCCTGCAAATATTTAAAGAGGTCGTTGTACTGAATTTGAAGTTCCAAATACTATCGTATTTTAATAATATCGCATCGCTTTTTTATTATATTTGACGACCTCAGTGACCCATAGTGGGCGCTGAGGAGATCTCTGGTTTGATTTCCGTTCGGACCAATTTGGTAATTTAAGTTCTTAGGTTTTCGCGATTTTTACACATAGGAAATGAAACTATTTTTCCGGATTTAAATCGCGTATATTTGTTTTTTCAAACAAACCGACGTTTCTGATTTACGACGTTACGATTTCTCAGTTCCTGAGACCCGTGAAATGTAACATCCCCTTACAGGATGCAGGAGTTTACAAGCTTAACTGTGAGTGCGGTCTCTCTTAAATTGGACAAACAAAGCGAAGTATTTGTACCCGCGTCAAAGAACATATAGCTGATGTCAAACACCGTCGCGTAAACAAGTCTGCAGTCTGCGAGCACGTCATGGATAAACCTACACATTCAATGAAGTTTGACAAACCCCAGGTCCTTGCAAAAGAAGTCCGTTATCTACCCAGGATGCTGCGAGAGGCCATTGAAATTAAAAAACATCCTAATTTCAACAGGGAAGATGGTTTCTCCGTAACACCAGTTTGGGATCCAGTATTTCCTCTAATGAAAAATCCCAAACAGACATAAGGCTGCAATACTAATTAATATGTTTTAGTTTATTCTAATTTCTATTAATAATTAATAATAAATTAAACTTAATAAAAATTCATTCAATAAAATAATTTGTAAAACTTAATGTAGCGTAAATTGGAATGTTTTCTTTGTAAAATTAAAAATAAGGTATTTAATTAATAACTATTGTAACTATAGTGAAAAAATAGGGTGGTTTGCATTAATATTAGACATAACTGGTTGAAGACTGTACCACCTCAGTCAACCGTGACCATGGGACCTGTAAAGGGCCCGAAACGTTGGTTTGTTTGAAAAAAACAAATATACGCGATTTAAATCCGGAAAAATAGTTTCATTTCCTATTGGTAATTTAACTTTTGTAAATTGGTTCTGGTTTGAGTGTTCTGGGCACTACCCTCAATGGAATTCATTTTGATACCTATTTTATTTTCATTACGAAATAAACTCAATCTTTAATTTCATTTTTTGCATAAACTTAGGTTCGTTTTAATACAACTCAGCCTTAATTCCTAGTATGAAAAAAAGTTCCAGAAAACTATACCATTTGAATTCCTTGTACTATGATTAGGTACCAGAAAAACGGAAATTACTTTGGAATAGTTCATTGCCCAAAGTGGTCCTACTGGGAATTGAACCCGAGACCTGCGCATTCATCGCGCACAGTGCAAACCGTTAGGCGACCGCGTCCCCATTATTAATATTATTATATTATTTATTACATTTGTACTTACAACAAAGTCTCTGAAATAGTAACAACAAAATATTTAAAATAGAAAATATCTCAATAGAAAACGGAAATAAGAGGTTGGGGAGGAAAACGGGCAGTACGAACTTAACGCGGTTTCCGTCCTACCTTGCCACTTTAAATGCAGCGCTTATACCCGGCTACATAAGAAACCTATTTGTGGAAACGTACACCTATAAACACTTTTATTTCCACGAAGGTAAATTTTTGTTAAAGGTACGTTTGTGGTCGGTCCGTTAGCGGTTCGCTGAGCAGAATCCGCTTCGTAAGTAATCAAATCTTGGCCGTCAGCTACAGGTATGGTAAAGGTGGTCGGAATACATAAATCAAGTGAACTGTACGTGATCGAATTGAAGATCTATCCAATACACAATTCCCGACAACATGAACTCATTACAATGTAACCAAATCCAATTTACGGTTCAGCCGCATCATAATATTTCATCTCGAGCGAGGTTCATTCGCATTACACGGATTCATTTCACCGCTGGTCTACGTTTAAATAGGAATAAATCTGTGTTTTGGTTTTGTGTTTACGCAATATTTCAACCTAACGTTAACGTACTAGCCTATTTTCGGCTACAGAATTTAATAACCTGGTGTGTATACTGACAATTTTCAGTTTGCAAAACTCACAACTTTTCAGGCAAGAGGTGTAAGAGCGGTTACACACGGATACTTTTAGCAGCGATACAAACGCGATGCAAATACGATGCAGTCACTAATCGTCTACCTTTACACAAGCGCCCGATTTTCGCAAACGCGCGATGCTAGCGCCCGACTGCATCGATACAAACGCGCGATTGCATCGCTACACTTGGCATTTATAAGCGATTCCATCAATGTAATCTTCTCGCGTTTGTATCGATGCAGTCACGCGTTTGCATCGATGCAATCGCCTATAAATCGCAAGTGTAGCGTTTCACGAACGCGTGTTTGCATCGCTGCTAAAAATCGCCGTGTTTAAGATGCTACGATCGAAATTAGTGGATAATTTTTTGATGCCTTAAATAGGTTATAAAATTTCACATCTACATATTTGTTTCATGTTATTCGTGTTATTTTTATGACTTTCATGTGATGGAAGTGCTTTTGACGTATGATCACGTGTGACCAGAAATGGGCAGTGGGTTAAAACCCATAAAACCCAACCGAGTTTTAACTGATTTTTACTCAAAGCTTTTAACCTATTTTGCCCACAATCGTGGGCTTTTGTCCGGCGAATACGGATTTGGTATAATTCCATATTTATTACAAATTTCGATGTAAAAAAATATTTTTATATGAAAAAGAAGCAACTCCACACAATGCCCACCTTGTAATCCTGTGGATTCTCTTACTTAACTGAAATGCTAAAATACATTAAATGAAATTTATGTGGAATGTAGAGCCATGTCGCCTTTCCATACATCTTTATCTAACACGTAGTCTTCAATTTTGTAATATGACTAGGAAATGATAGTCTTAATATATGTTCCGGAATATTATTGTAAAAACGTATACCCCCATAAAAGAACCGTTTATTTGGTTAAACGAAATCGTGATACTATGAGTTTGGACATAGCTCTATGGAAATCCGATAACATTACAAGAATATGGCAACTTCAATCTGATGCTGCAATCAGGACAGACACATGCAGATAAAATACTTCCTTTACTTACCAAATTGATCTCATCGAGTTTTTAGCTTGCACATGGTGACTTGTTTTGTTATTTTTTGAATTTTAATTTAGGTTACATAAACTTTTTCTGAGTGTTCGATCTTTGTATTCATAATTATAATAAACTAGTGGAGTAATTTCACAAAAAATAATTGAATATCAATTCAATAAAATTTAATTAATACAGTGAATAGCGACATCTCTCGCCAGGACTGGTAGCTTTAAATGTACTAACTGGGTGATAAATCTTTCATAGATTTCTCATAGACGGCGCTACGACTACAAAGTCGTTGAAAAACCAAATACAAAGACACGACGCAAGCACATAGAAAAATTCGTGAGGTCCGTTGGTTCGTTCCGTGGCTTAGATGGTATAGCGTCTGGCACGGTATGCAAGAAGACGTCGGTTCGAATCCGACCGGAACGAAGGAATTTTTTCTGAGTGTTTTTTTCTGAGTGTTCGATCTTTGTATTAATAATTATAACAAACTAGTGGAGTAATTTCACAAAAAATAATTAAATATCAATTTAATAAAAATGTAATAAATTAAGTGTTATTATTTAAAAATAATAATTCCTTCCTACCCGCGAACTCTACGCAGTATCTACGCTCAGTCGCCTTTCACGTTTGCGACGGGTAGACTGGTAGGATTTTTTTCTGAATGGTCGATCTTTGTATTAATAATTATAACAAACTAGTGGAGTAATTTCACAAAAAACAAATAATTGAATATCAATTCAATAAAATTTAATTAGGTTACATACTTAACTTTGTATAAACAAAATCTGTGACGGTTTATAATCAGTATAAGCAAGTTGCTGCCTATCACCGAGTCCCTTTGCCGCAGTAAAATACTATGTAGTGAGCAACTGACTCTTTCATTCTTATGAAAAAATGACGGTGTTCCGTATGCTTTAATATAATCAAGTACATTATGGCAGCTTAACTCGATAGTAAGTAATTAGCAATGCACAGGTGCAAATAATAAAGGTAGATTGTCTCATCTGGGCAGTAAAGTGTGTAAGTTGCATTATAAGATAACAAACTGATACCGCGAATTTAACGCTCTGTAACTGGTAGTATTATACTATTTTTATTATGGACAAACTCGGTGGCCCAAATTTGCAAAGTGAGCTCTAGATCAGGAGGTCGCGGGTTCGATCCCCGATAGGGTCAATTTGAGACATGAACTTTTCTAAATGGTTTTGGTCTGCGTGTTCTGGGTTTTGCCCCGGAGCGAATTCCGTCGCTCTGGCACTCGTTGAGACCAGGTAATTTGTGTGCTGATCTTGCACACTATTATGATTGAAGACGCACCGATGCGCGCGCACGCATCGCGCATCTGATCAATCAGAGCAAGCCTTTCAAGGATTACTGAACTAAAATTCGCGAGATAGTTTCGCGCACTCTTATTGGCCGGGAGAATCTGCGGACACATCACTCAGGTAGGATACTTTGTCGGAGACGCCGTGCCGCTATATACAATAATAAAATAGTTTATTTATTTCTAGTAATATTATCACCAATAGTAATAAAACCACTAAATACTAATATTTGTGAGGTACAAAATTATACACCAAAGACACTGCTGGAAACATGCAATTCATTTCATGATGGAGATGCAGAATGGGGCTAGACTGCACTTGGCGCGTCAGGGTCGTTTGCACAAGGTCGCGTAAAAGCAATTCACTTTTGCTTCTGCGAATATCCTTAACACGTTATAGAAGCGGGGCAGCTTCACTAGCGCCCAAAAGCCGCTTCGTATAATTTGCATTTAGTAGCAGTAGAGCTCCTTGTGAAAGAGTTCGTCCAAGGAAGTACTGCCACCTTACCAATTTCTGCCGCCAAGCAGTAATGTCAGCATTAACGCGTTCCAGTTTTGAAGCGTAAGGGTGCTAGTGAAATTACTGGCACATGGGACTTGCGAACTTATGTCTCAGGGTCACGGGGGCAGGGCAGTGTCCCTCAGATCTTTGTGATTTAAAGTTCTAAGTGGCACTGCAGCTGTTATGGACAGGCGTGTCGCTTACCACCAGGCTCACGACTTGTTCATCCCTTCACTTGGTATAAAAATCCTCCATAAACTCGAACTCAAAGTCAAAACAACTATTGTATCGTTCTGTTGTGTGTGCCTGTTTACGGTGCATTCGTTAGTTATGTGTTTAAGCTATTGGTGGATGAGTCTATAAAATATTATAGCGTTACTTTGTACAGACCGTTGCAAAACAAAATTACTTATTTTTATAATATACTAAGTGACTGGACGAACAAGTCCCACGTCCCTGTAATTTCATCACATAGTGAAGGTCACATTACTGTTTGGCGGCAGAAATAGGTAACGTGGCAGTACTTTCCTGGACGAACTCTTTCACAAGGAGCTCTACTGTTGCTCACGGATTGTATAATGGCATTATATGATGTATATAAACATTGTACACTTATATGTATAAACATATATTGGAAAGACATTGTAAAGATACAGAAACCAACACTATTACACAATATATCGGAAATACTATATCATCGTGAGGCCCCGTGTACACCAAAATGTACATAATACGTGAAATCATTCAGGCCCAGACAATATTATTCCTATAAATCACGTAAACTCTCAGTGCAGTTTTAACGAAAATATCGCATTTTAATTTAGCGTCATAATTATATTCTACATGACCATAGAGTATCTACGTAAAAAATACAAAACTGAGGGCACACTTTATTGGGCCTAAAGCTTGTAATTATATTTAGTGCATTTTAAAGCGCAGGCCACATCGCGAACGAAGCTAGCTAACTTAGTTTAGCTCGCGTAGTTGCATGCAAAGCTAAGCTAAGAAAATACATAGTAAGTAGTGACTATGGATACGTGCGGGGGTGAAGGGCGTCAGAAGGGCGACATATTTTACATACTTAGCGGGATCGTTAGGTTAGTTTAATTAACTTGGTTAACTTATTTCGCGGTGTGAACCGAAGTATGAAAAGATGCCCCGGCTATGTGAGCTAAGTTAAGTTAGCTTAGCTTCGTGCGCGGTGTGGCCTGCGCATTAATTACGTTGGTCGTTTAGCGCTTTTCCTAGCGATGCGCGACTTTGAATGTTACTAGTATTAATCATGCGAACGGACAAATCATTCGCATAATTAAAATCCAAGCACAATCATTCGATTCGAGTCGGATGATTACCGATACCGAATGTGCCATTCGGTCAGTGCACTAGCCGAATGATTATTATGTCAGAACTACCCGGAACCATCCACCATGTCCATGTCAAAATATCCCTGTCCCCGTCAAATTTACGCTATTTACCATGCGTCAGTAGGCAGAAATGCTTTATAGATACTATGGATTAGTAATACTAATTAGTTATGAATAATCATTCAGATCACTCGAATACGAAAATTAGTAAATTACTAATTTGTCATTCGAATGACAGGATTAGTAATTACTAACGAGGCAGGCCAATGTAAGAATCCGAGTTACGAACTTTGTCATTCAATTCATTCGGAACCCAACCCTTGCCGTAATAAATTTCTTCCAAAAAATAGGTTTATGGTCGAGGCTTCCCGTCTCATCAACAAAACCGCTGCCCTAATCTGGTTACTTAATTTCCAAATACATTTCTCTTAGTTGCCCATAAATGTCAAGGAGGCAAATAATTCAGTAAAAGTTTCGCAATGGATCCCTGTTGATGTAGGGTTACCCGTGTGTCAAGCTTGTGGTTGTGGCCCGGAGCAATGTATAATAAATGAACGGTGTTGCGTGTTCCGAACTAATAATTTAAGATCTCCGCCAAGAGATTGGCACTTTACAGAATTTTTCGAGATCTGTGCTTCAGGGAATTCCGATAATCAGCTTTACTTAAGGGATTGGATTCGAAAAGTCAATTGTATCCGAAGTGATTTTAATAATTCATCACTTCTGTACATTTATTGTGCCTGTACAAGACACGAAAGATCTGATTAAGGGGTGCTTTTTGTGGAAAATGTTGTCAGAACTCTTTGTCGGAGAGAAGATTCAAAAATATTTTAAATTCGCTTAATATTTTCTGAAACCTTCAGATTTATTATTGGATCACGTAGAGAATATACGAACGATAGCAAAGTTAAATCATTCTACTTAATGCAAGTAAATTTAATATTCGATCTTTATTTAGCTCACACACCTTTCTTAATTGTTTTATTTTGCTAGAACTTTCTCAACTCTATAATTGCTTCTGCTGGAGAATGTACATCGGTGACGTGACTACACATAGGCTTAATTTGGTATTTATATATAAAGTTTACTTTATAGAGAATAAACGACTAAATTCTTCCAAATAGATTAAAGCAGTTGCCAAGACGAGTAACTTTACAAGCAATACTTAATTAACAACACTATTTATAACCAATGTATAATATGCATTCCAATGACAACTGCACACAGCATTAAAAAATTAAGAATAATTACCACATACACATTTTAGTGTAAAGTGAAAATGATATCGAATTGAATTTTACATAATTAAAATTTACTACATGGTACATACTACTTCTATAGATTCTGACAAATGTAAAAACAACTGTTTACTGAAAATGTGTTTTTTTCGTATATGTACTTATGAACATTAATATTTATCATCAATCATAAGACAAGACTTATAATACATAGAGGTACAGTTATCGTCAAAATAATCTGGACGGTCAAACAACCCAAAAATATCCATATGGAGCGGTCATTAGTATTACACGTTCACTGTACCGATAACATCCACACATTTGGCATGGGTTTCAATTGAAAAAAAAATAACAACATGCAATTATAAATTTATTTTAATCTTAGTTTTACATGTGCCCCTTAACTTCATTGAATTAAGATCGATATTAGAAATTCTTAACGTACCATTTTGCAAGTGTACAATATCTTGACTTGCAGTGCCCTATTCAGGGTCATGTACTACACTCTAATCATAATGTAACACATTAGTAACACCTGACAATGTACATGTGACAATAAATAAATACAAATACAAGTGAAGTTATTTTTAGTTATTTTTCACCGTTAAAACAATTTTGTTGCCGACTATTCCAATCTACACATATAGTGTATCGTTTTCGGCGCCATTTAATATTGCATCATTCATGAGAGTCAACGATCAGCAACTCACGCATCGAATGCAAAGGGGAGAAATATATGCGTCACTGTTTCACAGAATTGATCGTTTTGAGGCCATGTCATGCGAGGCTCTGAAAATGAGGAGAATGTTTCGTTGTTTTACTTTCTGTTTTGATCTCTGAAAGGACATAGATAAAGTTTGGTACACAACGCGGGAACGCAACTGCACAGTACCGCGAACCCACCAGTGACCGCCGTCTCCGGCACCACCATAGGAGATAAGCGTCCCTCTGGGCCCTATGCTGATGACGTACCAAAACAAACACGGTCCCCTACGGCAACATCTTGAACTTTCGTCCGATGTCGGATTTTCGTGTTTCGAACTTTATCGAAGAGTGTGATACCTATGTTTTTTTATATTTTTTTTTCTTTGCAGTGCTTGACTAAAATTTATTATTCACCGGACTAGCCCGGAAAGGCTTTCTTTCTCATTAGAAATCAACGTGGAAAAGGTTTTTGAAATTCAAACTTGACGATGGTCTGTGGTGCACCAAACTTTTTCTTTAAAAAAAAAAACATAATGACACAGTCAACTACGTACGATTTATCGTACATTATGTAATATAAATCCGTTGGTATATTTCATTCTTATTATTGTTGACATTAAATTGACAATGATAACTAATTGTGTTTATTAAATTATTTTAATTCGTCGAAGAACTAAAATAATTTCAATAATCACTTAATCACACAAAATCATAAATACAAGCAAGAGTAAAAAATAATGAAATTGATGACACACAACAACTTTGCAGTCTTATATAACAAATAACTATTGCTGCTTCAAAAAAACTCACATGAACATTTTGAAAATTGATCTGCATTCTGTTTTTCAATGTCTCAATTGATACCAGAGATTAACGGTTAAATAAGCGGCAGGTAAATGGTCTGTCCCTTTTTCGAAACGATAATTACTATGTAGCTTGTATTACGCAATTAAGATTTCGATATAAAAAAAAAAAAAATATTACAATCTTACTCTGGTCAAAATAGAGTATGCAACGAACTAATTTTCTTCTTACAAAAATCGAAAAAACTAAAATCGAAAAACTCTAAAGAAAAATTCCATCGATATGACTGGTCGTATTTTACGTTTACATATATCAATAATAATAACAAACTAGTAGAGTATATTCACAAAAAATAATAATAGCAGTAAAAAAGTCATGATATTCAATAAATAAATATTGGAATTCATATATTACTTTCTTAAAATTTTTGAAATTGACGATTTAATTGATTAAATTGATGATTATAATCATCAATTCATGTCTATTTTTGCAACCGAACACCATTTAATTTTCAAAACCTATCAAGTACCCTACCACTTTCACCACATACTGACATGTGGTCATTGTACCATTAGCATAATTATGAGTAATAATATTAAATATAAATCATGTTTGTCTTACTATGTCACCAGTTGCAATGCCTCTGCCAAGTTTATTATAATTTACTGACAAAATTTTATTTTAAGTACTGATTTTAAAATGGTCCTAATACTTCAGAAATTTCGCAAACGTGTGCACAGCAACTCACGAAAGTTATATCGAAATCAGATGGATAATAATCAGTGACCGGAATTGAGAGAGTTAATTTACCTAAAGTATGAACGTGTTCTTAGTACGGACATACAAATTTCGTCATCAATGCGTATAAAGTTACTTTTATTACTGTTTATTTTCTAAGCATTCCAAAATGTCTCATGTTTATTTTTTAAATGGCTAAAGTATTTAAATACGTAAGTACCTATAGAAACACAACTACAATATTATTTTTTGAGACTATAGTTTTTAGAAAATACTTAATAGGACATAATAATTTTAGCTGCCAATGTACTTAAATTTAAATAAATAACACGCATATTCAAGTGTACTCAGTTCTGAGGAGTCTTAGGATTTGTAAAAGGGAATGTCCACATTATTCTTTAGTTTAGCTAAATTAACTCCCTCAATTCCGATCGCTGATAGGAATGGGCTAAATTCAGTATAAACATTCATTTACTCAAAACGCGCACTTTACAGGGTTTCAACGCACCGACCACTAGAGCGGTTGTCTTATTGAACGAGTTCCTCACTCTTGACCAGGTTGCTGATGTGTTCGCGGATACTTGGTCGCAACTCACAGCCGCTATTGTAAATTTTGTGAATTTATGTTATTGTAGAGCTATTTAGAATTCAAATTGTTGTTAATATTATTTTGTGTTTGTTACTTTTATTATTATTATTATCATTTTATATTAATATTGTAATCCAATATCTTGCTATCGTGTTGGTTAATCGGTTAGTCCGCAAGAATTTCTTTATAAATAAATAAATTTATTATATAAAATACTTATAGTATATACTTATAATATTTAATATATATTATAGAAAATACTTCAATATTTTTTCAAGAGAACATTCAATTATTGATTATTTTACGAAATAAATCCATTAGGTCAAGGCGCTTTTGCGCACTGCATCCTATCCGTATTCCTTCCGAATCCGAGACTGTACAAATCTAGAAAACTCGGACCCACTTCGGATGTCGCTTGTGCACTATACCGATTCGAATCCGAGATAATACCCTGCAGCCTGGGACAATTGTTTTATGAAATTCTTTTAATATACATGAATTAAAAAAGTTCTGCTTTATTTGTGAAAACATGGAAAAATAATAGAATGTGAACAGAATCGGTACCTCTTTTTTGTTTTTAGTTGCTTTTTTGCTTATCGAGTTCTTAGGTTTTCGCGATTGTTACACATAGGAAATGAAACTATTTTTCCGGATTTAAATCGCGTATATTTGTTTTTTCAAACAAACCGACGTTTCGGGCCCTTTACAGGTCCCATGGTCACGGTTGACTTCGGAACCGAAACGTCGGTTTGTTTGAAAAAACAAATATACGCGATTTAAATCCGGAAAAATAGTTTCATTTCCTATGCTTTTTTGCTTGTTCTTAGTTTGACGGCGTCGGAATAATTTCATTATACCAATCTTCAAAAATTACTTTTTTAACCATGTTCTTTCAATACTTAGTTTCTGATTTGAATTTATTTCTTTAGTAGGTATTTCGGCAAATGATGTCATTCCAATGATCTTATTATATTAAATCATTCTAATCTCTTGAATTGTGTCAATACTGTGTATACACTAGTACATAAATATCGTTGTACATAGCTTCAAAAGTCTCCGCGTTGTACAGTAAAGATAGCAGTAATCTTCAGTGAACCACGTATACGAACAATCTCTGCTCAATGAATTCAGGGCAATCTAGAAGCAAATGATCGAGAATTGCTTCACCAGTATTGCAATGGTTGTTGTTTTTAAATTCTTTCCCATAAGGAAAAGGCAAAAGTTTATTTTTTTAATTATGCGTTTCGTTTTATGCTTATACAAACTGATATACCTAAGTAAAGAAATATGTTCATAAAATAAGCTTATCACACACACGTATGTATAATATATCGTACGCTGGCGGTAACCGCAAATGTGTTTTCAGATTTATTTATTATCAAATCACGTTAGTCTGTATTTTACCATTATGATGTTGCTTATTTGTAGTACAAGAATCTTTCTAGTCCCTAACTTGATGACGGGTTATTAAGCTAGTCGTAAAAAGTATGTGCCAATGAATAGGCAATTTAAAACAAAAGCCGGAAAAAGGTAGCTGCTTTAGACGTGTCGCGCAGGCATGGTAAAATTTACGATACACCGGTAATAGATTTCGATACCGATAGCCTAAAAACCACTTTGTGATTATAGCGTAGTTGCATATAATTTTACACGCCCTGGAACTTTGCTTTAGGTCCTTGCACAAAAGATATTCATAAAATTCTGATTATATTTTTAAATTAAAAAATTAAAAGTTTTTTTTAAATGTAAGTCTTAAAAGTAATAGCTACTTACTTCCAGCCAGCCACAATAATATGGCGGCAAATTGCGAAGGCATGATGTACGGGTGCACTAGCGGCATGTCACGTCACGACCTCGTGACGGCTCTGGCGTAGCTGTCGTATATTCTTCTCCATTTTTAAGCTTTTAAACGAAATTTTTTATCACGAACCGTCGTAGCCGAATCGACTTATCTAAGAAACGTGTAGCCCTTGACTGCGCATCTCGTCTTAAGTGACCATGGACCGTATCTGGAACAATAAGAAGATGTTTCACTGAATCAGCAGAATGTTATACGAAATGAGGACAATGTGCTACAATTTCGTGGTTGCGTTTATGAAAATGAATATTTAAGGTATTTGTATGACAATTATTTCAACTAGTTTTGGATATTGTCGTAGAAATGTGCATATTATTATGTGTCTATGTCAGTAGCAATGGAGCTCCTTGTGAAAGAGTTCGTCCAGGGACACTTTTCGTATACTTTCTTTTCGGAAGGCAACAATTCCATCAGTCAAGGCGGTCGTCGAATTCACTCGTGGACATATCCAAACACGACAAAAGTTGTGCCGGAACGTGTCCAGAAAGCAAAGAATTGTCGACTCATAATAAAATAAAGTTTGTGACGCGTGGGCACCGCGATGCTGCTGCCTGGGATAGAATTCATGTCGACAAACCTCAAATTGTGGCAAATAGATTTTCTTGACATGGGTAAACGGTGGTAAGCTTATGATTCTACTATACAACAGTTGTATAGTAAGTACAATCATTTACATCCCTTTCCTCCTGGGTAGAGTTTTGTGAGGACCGAGAAGACAGTACTTAATATTACATATAAGGAGAGGAAAGCACTATTGAATGCTATTCTTTTAGTAGGTATTGTCCAATGTTTAGTAGCAGTGAAGCTCCTTGTGAAAGAGTTCATCCAGGGAAGTACCACCTTACCTATTTCTGCCGCCAAGCAGTAATGTGAGCGTTACTGCGTTCCTGTTTTGAAGGGTAAGGGTGCTAGTGAAATTACTGGTACTTGGGATTGGCTATGGACAGGCTTGTCGCTTAACACCAAGCGCACCACGTTTTCGTCCGTTCACTTGTATCATTAAAAAAAATCTTGTTCGGAGACGTTAACTACACAAAAAACCGATTTACCATAGCTTGTATTATTATTATTAGAACCTTTACAGACCCAGTTATGCACAACAGAATCGAAGTGGTTGCTTTGGCTTGTATAACGTAGGTAATAATGGCATTTTAGATGCAGAGATTTCTCGTCTACCTCAAGGACACTTTGTTAAAACCATAGCCCGGACTAACGTTCGAGAGTTTTTATTATAATAATAATATAATAACAACGCATACACTCAACATAGTCCCGCACTAGGAAAACCCTGTGTCGCGGGTGTCATGGACACACACATAGACAACCACAAATTACACCCAAACTCACGAGAGAAATAAATGTAAGCTATACAAATATTTCTCCCGGCCCGGGAATCGAACCTTGGACCTCTGCGTGGTAGTCCTGCATGGTAACCGTTCGGCCACGGAGGCAGTTATTATAGAAATGAGCTTCTTGATTAAGCACACAGATATCTCGACAAAGAGATCGACAATTCAGAACGAGATCGCTATTCCTAATCAATTACGTAAAAGCGATCGTTTATTTCGATAAAAACTTGCGCAAGCTGGACCATCTGAACTATAAATCGAACGTCCACGAATAGACGGAACTTTGTGCAACAGCGATTCGGACAAAAGATACCTATTTACTTCGGAATGGCCGAGAGAACTCGCAACATCCAATACACCTCTAGTATATTCGTATGTATGTTTGCCAAGTCAAATGCTCGTTCAATAGTAATAAAACAAGGCGAGAACAGAAAGATCTTTTCATTAAACGTATCGAAGACGCCGCTGATTTATCGCCTCGCGAGACACTCTATTCATGGCGTGCGTTTTGTTGTCTAGAGATCGATTGGCCTCGAATAAAATACATTCGCCAATTGAATAGCGTGCCCGCGCTCCAGCGCAATGTTTCAGCGAAAACGACACTTTTTCAGCCCGAAAGAACTAATGGCTTCACGCGCTAGCCCCCGACTTTCAATAAATGGTCGGCCCGTCGCGCCCACAGCCACCACTGCTCCAACGAACCTAGCTAATCTATCCTACAACTTTTTTTAGTTTGAACCGTTCGTTTTCAAATCGAAAAGCCCATTTCAAACTGCGAACAGATGTTCAATCATTAATAAACCGCATTCAAAAAAAGGAGGACGTTCTCAACTAGACTGTATTTTTTTATATATATGTTACGCGATAACTGTGAACCGATTTTGATGATTATTTTTTGTTAGAAAGAGGGTTCTTCATTAGTGGCCCCCTTTTAATTTGAAAAAAATATTTCATTTCTAATGGTGGCAACCTAAACGATTTCAATAAAATTTGGCAAATAGATGAAATTCCACGCATTAAGTGATCGGTTTTTTTAGTACACTGTGCAAAGATAATGAACATTTTATAAACTATTAATATATGTATAGACATTATAGGTTTTTATTAAAGCAAACAAGCTCTTGTCTAGAGGCGGTACACTAACGACGTTCATTTTTATTTTATACGTTTTTTTTATATTAAGCATCGCGAACCGTAGAAAGCCAATTGGACCGCTGCGTCACTAAAAGACGCCACATAGCCAGACAGCAATTGAAGTAAAATTATAGCCTCTCATAAACTCAAGTCATTTTATAAACAAACAGGGAGGATGCAGTGAATTCGTTTCAAGTTTAAAATGGATTCGTGGAAGGCACACCTGACTGAGCAACTGTAAAAGCGACGTTTAAATTTCCATAAAATTTTAGAGTTATGAGCGAGCACGAAAGCCTAGATTGATGAAAAGCGAGAATCATGCGAGCCGGCCGACCTCCGAGCCCGGGTTGCTGTTTGGCAACCAGCCTAGCTAATTCCCATGCAACCACAGCTCTCAACTCCACGTTCATTTATGCGTCACTTTTACGTCATTTGAAAGTTGTAAAGAAGTTTACACATCCAAAAGAAGCGCCTTGGCTCTTCACAAGTGGTAACGACCAACACTTAGATGTTCTAAACTTTTCCTATCGAGTGCATTGCATAGTATGTTCACGTACAACAATAAAATTACATTTATGGTACGTGTTTGTACATAAACTGCACGGAGTACGTGAAACTCATGCTTTATGTTTTTATTACAGTGGGAGCAACAGCCGTATATACGAGTACAGTAAGTGTGTAACCTTGAATACTGAAAAATTATTCCCCCATATCTCTTTCACTCATTTTTTAACCGACTTGAAAAAAGGAGGAGGTTCTTATTCGACTGTATATTATTTTTCTTTTTTGTATGTATGCTACGCGATAACTCGGGTATTTGTGAATCGATTTTCATGATTCTTTTTTGTTGGAAAGGGGGTACTTCCATAGTGGTCTCATTTAATTTTGAAGAAAATCATCCACCTCTAAGGATGGCTGTTCACGCATGAAGATTCATTTTTATAAATAGTGCCTAAATTTTACTTAAGGAGCAATTATTTTCATAGTTGATTTTGCTATTTTTCCATTTCAAGGCGTTTTTTATCGTATTGCCTTAAATTTTCATTAACAAACCGACTAAGCAAAAATGGCATATAAAAATGATTTGCGTTGTCAACACCCCTTTTACCTAAGCTGATCATTCGAATTCGACGTTCGAATTACAAAGTATTTAAAAATTTAATTGGAATTTTGTTTGAAAAAACAAATATACGCTATTTCAATCCAGAAAAATAGTTTCATTTCCTATGTGTAACAATCGCGAAAACCTAAGAACTCGATATTTAAAAATTATAAAATTTATAAATGCAAGCAAGGAGACAAGGAGGTTTGTCTTTCGATTACTTGCTCTGACGAGTTTATTAACTCACTTTTTCGTGTTAAAGATAATGTTTCACATCGAAACATTAAATACCTGTACTGTAAACGTAGCGCACGATAGCCCTCCGAATGTGTAGCACGACAATCTAGTGAAGGTCGAACAGAGCTGTTGCATGCAAGCGATATACGGCCGATTTCTATATTTGATCCTGAATCTAAGATTGTTTTCTATCCAGATTTTATTCGATCCATCGATCGCTGCCGGATCTGTATTTCAATATGTCTATCTTGGATCTAGCGCCCTTAAAAAAAAGGATCGGTCGTAAATTTACTCCCTCTCTGACGTTTATTCCACGCAATCGGAGTAAAAGTTCATTACATGAATTAGTGAATAAAATGGTGGTTATGTTTCTAAGATAAATTTATGTGATATTACATGTGCTTTTGGCAAAAATATAAATTAATTGCAAACTTTCAAGTATAAAATATTTAAACCGTAAGTACGTCAAGAATGACGTGTTTGGAGGAACAGAACGGAACGTTTATTGTCAAACGAGCGGGACGGCCATATAGGATGGAAAAAAAATAAAGGGAAGGCGCGCGGGGCGGCGGCGAAATGTTAGTGTCAATTTATGTTTTGTTGAAGTTTGTTCGTATTCGTGACGTGATAAAATAATCTTAATTATAAAAATACCGTTTTGATAAATTGCATTATTTCATTTAAAACAAATTCAACTGATGTTTTGTTCAGCCCAAATTTGAATGTAAATTCAGCGTCAGTTAAACTTGCCATGAAGTTTATACGCCTAAACGTTCTTGAGGACACAAGATGCTCTTGGTCGCTGTCGCTACTATCCCAGTTCGATAACTGAACAAATTGTTCAAGATCACAGTCGCTATCACTTAAAAATAACTTCCGTTTTTATACGATTACACAGTACAATCGGTCAAAATTGGAGGATCGCTACTATAGATCGAACACGTTCGAAATCCGATTTGTCAAAATAGACGGTTTGGTGATGACCAATTGTAACGCCAACCACAAATCGATTAATTAATTGAATGAATCAATTTGTTCAATTGAGTCATACTAGCGGTTTTCCTTACATAACCTATATCAACATATTTAAAATTTCAATTTAAATCCTTCTTCAAATCTTAGATATTCGTTCGATTGCGATTGAAATGTTCGATTTAATAATCGATTACTAAACTTTAATTGATTGAACCGTGTGTTTTTTTTTTATCGAACAGCACTATGCAACCATAGGCAAGTCATAGAGGTATAGATGATTAATAACCTCACTTTTTGGACTACTATTTATCAAATACGATTTTAAGATGCTATTCAAATGAATATTGTTGGAAAAAGTGATGATATATCAAGTCGAAATCTTCGAAATATACCTGAAAGTGTTACTTATTCGATTTATTAAGTGATTGCTTTAGAATTTTAACCAAACAGGTTTGTTTACTTTTTGTTCAAAATGGATTAGAACAGACTATAGTTTAAATAAGTAAAGTCATCTCTAACATTAACGGTAAAAGAAAACAGATCCCAGTATGAAAATTAATTATAATAATAATATATTTTATTGTTTCGTACAGTATTTTCTTAACATCTAGTTAAAATAAATACAAAAAATATTGAGACAAAAGGTAGAGGTTCAGCTTATGCTGACACGGTGATGAGACCGCGCAGCGCTGTTTATCAACCTCTCGCTACTAATCCCTATGGTATTGAGTGGGAAACATGTCAACGAGGGTTGATGAAGAATATAATTATTTACATACACCTATCAAAAAAATATTCATGAACATTATGAGAAAAAAATAATAATGATAAAGAAAAAAAAACTATGATAAAAAAACATTAATTCAAACAGTTCATGAAATTCGTGTGCGAGTGTGTAATCGCGTTTGTGTGTGTGTTTCCGTATCACAAAAATCTATGTCATCCGTGGAACAAAGATCTATGCGCAAGACTACGAGTACTTATTCTCAGGACAGGACACGAGAGAAATAAATGTAGGCCATACAAATATTTCTCCCGGCCGGGGAATCGAACCTGTGACCTCTGCATGCCAGCCAGGCATGGTAACCGAACGGAGGCGGGTAATAACAGTTATATAATCACATCGTGCGTACGTAAGTGTTGTACCTTATGTTCATTTAGTAGCAATGATAATTTGTTTAAATAGGATTAGTTGATATCATGTCAAAAGTAGTTTACTATTTTTAAGGTTTTACAGTAGGCATGTTTCAGGTTTTCTGCAGCCAGTTGTCTTCGCAATAAGACCGATGTGTATTTTGTTCGAAAGCTATGCTCAAGATCGAAGGAACTGGCTAGCCGAACAAGCACTGACAAACAAATTCCTCTACGTCGTATTGTTTCTCATTACAATTATTAGTTTAAAATTATTGTGTGGTAAATAGCACTGAACCATATTAATGTAAGAAGTGTGTTTTTGACAATTGTACCCATTGACTTACAAATAAAATGGACGACGGGTCTAATACAAAAACCACGAAAAAAATGTCCCAAGTCAACCTATTCGAAATTTAAATTGTAATGTCATCGCAAAGCATCAAAGCGGAGTTTGACGCTCTGTATACGATTTTAGCGCCTTACAAGTGCGGACACTTTTTAGCGCGGACCCGACGTCCATATAATTGTAAGTCAATGATTGTACCATTTAATTTAATCATAATGATCCACAGACTTACATAATTGATATATTCTAATTTCCTGCTTCTAAATTTAATAAGCTATTTTCTTTTTTATTTAAATTGTATTTGTTTGACTATCCATCACAAATAATTTTAATTTTAATAATAATTTGTGGATTATGTTGTTGATTGTACGTGTACTTATGTTAGAAATAACTAACACTGAATGTAAATATACAAAGTACAAATGTTTGTATCCCTTAAAAATAAATAAATGTAAAAAGATTCCTATATGTCCAAGAAGGCCCTGTACTCTCGTTTACCGTTGGATATCCATCCCAAACAATTACTGAGAAATTATTTTTGTTATTGTTTATTGTTTCGGACGAATGTCGGATAGAGAACGAGAGTAGGTCCGAGGATTAATTGCCAATCCACATTGGGCTAGGTCGTGGTGTAATAAAATATTCTGTGCGTATTAGTGCCTGTGGATCTATACACAATTATTTGTGCTATGTAGAATCGTATACGTTTCTTCAATAATAGTTTTTATACAACCTTTTGCCCACTAATTTGGCTGTTTTTTATGCAATTTTAGACAATCATTCCCTGGAACAAGGATTCCCTGTGCAAACAAGAACAAAACAAGGGAGTGACAGTCGACACCCTTTATATTGCCACCAAATTCTCCAAGCCCGCCTCAAAAGCCGTAAAAGTTTCCTGCGCACCACAAAGGCTACGAGTGACCATCCAACTGTCACTAGGTGTGCATTGTGGAAACGGATAAACCCCCCATCACCTGGTTTCATCATACCTCAAGAGCAACTACCACCAGGTTGCGATCTGCGGTGGCCCGTGTGGCAGTTCTTGAATCGTCTTCTCACTCAGGCAGGACGCTGCAGAGACACGATGTGTAAATGGGGTTTCAGGGATACTAGTCAAACCCAATGTGACTACGGTGCCCCAACACAGTCCATGAAGAACTTACTGTTTTGCCCCTTGTATCCTAATACCTGGGATATAATTTCCTACGAGGGAAGGTCTCTACGCGGCCACGTACAGCGCAGTCAAAGTAGCAACGTACTATTCAGAGTTAATATAGTCCTAAAATAAAAGAAGCATCGACACGATAAGAAGAAGTAGAAGGATTCCCTGGATTGCGCATCGTACGAACGTATCCGTGCTTTTTTTGAATTTAGGAATTGCAGTTGCAAAATCACACACTCTTATCTTACATCTGTTTGCTACGCATTCTGCAGTTCTTTGGTCACATTGCACGCAGAAGTGCTGATAGTCTCTAGAGCGTGGTTGTTAGGGGCAGGATTGATGGCAAACGACCTAGAGACCGAAGTTCAAAACGATGGTGTGACCTGATGGCTAAAAGTCTAGCAGTACCAGTGAACGTCACATTCCACCTAGCCAAAGACTGAGTGCAGTGGAGAACGCAACGACGTAAGTTAACAAGTCTCCTGTGCTTGTAATTTCACCAGCACCTTTACACACAGTAATACTGACATTACTGCTAGGCGGCAGAAACACGTAGAAGAAGTCTTTCGCAAGGAGCTCTTCTGCTACTAAATTCTTACGTAGGTCACTCAATAAGTTTTGAGATAAAGAAAAAATATCAAACATATTAATATAATTTATTTTACATTTTTTCAAAATACTCTCATCATTATCTCCACAAAGTTTCATTCGTCTAAACCAACTCTGAAAACACTTTTGCCAGTCTTGATCCGTCAGCATTGAAATTGCCATTTCGTAGGCAGCTACTGCTTCTTCGACACTCAAAAAAAATTTTCCTTTGATTTTATCCTTCACTGTTGGGAACAAAAAGAAATCGCAGGGAGCCAAGTCAGGGCTGTACGGCGGGTGATTTAAGGTTTCTATACCAGATTCCTTAATAAACGCCTTTGTTCTCAGGGACGTATGTGAAGAGGTGTTATCGTGACGTAGCATGATTCCCCGAAGCCCGGTCTTTGGTCTCCTCTCCCGCACAGCTTGGAAAACTTAAAAACTTTTGGCAATGCTACTGTTGTGTGCCATTCTGAATTAACAGACCTACTATTTTCTAACATTGACGTCGACAAATGTCCGCTCCGAGAAAAAAAACTAGCTACCATTTTTATGCCGACGTTTCGAGGTCTTTGCAACTTTGTCGGTAATTGTCCCTCTGCGAAGACCCACACCGACGACTGCTTCTTGCTTTCTGGATCATATTGATAGACCCATTTTTCATCACCAGTAACGATTTCTGAAACACGTCTCGATGTCCCATTTTCGAAACATATAAGCATTTCTCGGCACCAATCCACTCGAGCCTGTTTTTCAGCACCGGAGAGCAATCGTGGAATCCATCGACAACAACGCTTCCTCACTCCAAGATGATGATGCAGGATAGTATTGATGCTTCCCGAACTAATGCCTAGGATCTTCTCAATGTTCGTGTACGTGATTCGTGGGTCTTCTCGCACCAACATTTCAGATGTCCACACATTTTCTGCAGTAACTGCTGTTTCCGGGCGTCCGCCTCTTAGGTCATCTTCAAGGTTAGTTTTGCCTCTTTTAAATTCCTTAAACCACCTAAAAACTGTTGCACGAGAAGGAGCAGAGTCCTCTAATGCTGACTGCAAACGTTCCAAACTCAATTGTTCAGTTAAACCACATTTAAAATCATAGAAGATCATAGCACGCAAATGTTCACAGTTAAGATCCATTATTGTAAAGAAAAAGCGCGGGAAGCGTTGTAGTAAAATGACTAACAATGTCATCTTTTTTTAAATTTAGCTAAATTGCTTTTGGTGATCTATTTTTAAATAAATTTGCTTTTTAAAAACATATAATACGGGTGCGTTCCATTTTTAAATTTCGAGCATCTCAAAACTTATTGAGTGCTCTACGTAATTTAAATTCTTATCGAACCGATGGCATAATCTATTATCACCAGTGATTTATTTGCGGGAATTAATTTACCTAAAGTATGAACGTTTTAATTATTAATACAAATATCGAACACTCAGAAAAAATTCCTTCGATCCGGCCGGATTCGAACCGACGTCTTCTAGCATACCGTGTCAGACGCTATACCTATAAGTCACGGAACGAACCAGCGGACCTCATGAATTTTTATATGTGCTTGTTGTCGTAATAAGTAATACTACTCATTTTAGTATCATGACAAACCTATCAACCAAGTAATGTATTATTGCTAAAGTGACTGAAAGAACGAGTGATTTCCCAATATTGTCTAACCCTTACCAAAAGTAGGAAAGAAATAACGCTATATGAACTATATAATGCCATCTCTTTCCTTTTTGATGTTCCGAATCGTGTTATTGTAGTATAATGTTAAAGTACTTAACATTATTTACATTCAGAGAATATTAACTGCCAAAAAAAGAAAAGTATGTAATAACGAAATCTATTAAAATTACGTTGTTTTCAATTATTATTCCACATTTTCATGAAGAAAATAAATAAAACAAGCTGAGTCTTGATAGTCACGTTGTGAATTCGGATCCATAGTCTAGTGTCAACTGTTAGTTTCACCAAGGAGCATGTAGACGTCGCTGTCATAATTTTACGAAATAAACATCGCGTATTTTTATTTTACGAGAAATTTTGTCCTACGTGCTATTAAATAAAAAATAAACAAAATATTCAAGAGATATATGTAAATAAATAAGTTCAACTTAGCTTTTAATCATTACAAATCAATATTAAAACAATAAAACTGAAAACAATATTGTTTCCATTGCATCCGTGTAACTATTTTAAGATTGCTAAATTTGACATAAGAGCAATATTACTGTAATGTCAAAGTCGCGTCATAGTACGAACTGAGTGAATGAATAGTCACAAAGCTGCCAATAAAACATCATAGTTTTAACATTACAAATAAGCTTGCTTTCAGCGCGTTATGGTACGAAAAGTTAATGTAAGGTTAAAGTAATATTGTTTTAAGAGGTTGTGGTAGGCCCCCTGATACTCACTGCTCGATGTTTTACGAGCCTACCGAGTTCGACATTAGTGCTCGAGTCTGTTTATGTATGTGAGTCGAGCTTAACTCTGGTAAGTACCCACTGAACGCCGTTATGGTGTGGTGTGTTAAACTGTAGTGTAATATCTTCTTCTTTTTTTAAATCACTATATTAGGGTTTTGTTTGCAATTGTAGTTGTTCAGTAAAATTTAACCCTGCTTATCGTACTCGAGACTTTGTAGAGTAGAAGTCGCTTCGGGTCGACTTTTGGAACTCGAGTTACGTTGAAGATTCGAGTTCTTTTTAGACTTTAGTTCGTGCTCCGATGATTCGCACTAAATGCGACTCGGACTCGTAAGTGTTTTGGGCCACCGAACCGCGCTAAATGAGTCGAGTTTATAAAAAAAAGTTCCCGGACTCGAATGTTTTATAACACTAGCATAAACTCTGCCTACATTAAGTAATTACGTAAAGTTTATAGGCTATCCGTTTAAAGTAAATTTTTATTTAACTTAAAATTTAAAATTTTGTGCTGCTAGTGGTTCTAATTGGTGACCAGTTGTTACTCGATTTCTGTACAAATACGGGCGACTGCTGACATCGTTTTTTAAAAATAAACAGCGTTGTGGTAATTGTTACTGGAAGTGGAGGAGGAAAAGATGTTGCTGCCTTGTATAAAGTTAATAACTGAAGCAACGAGGGAAAGTTAATAACTGAAGACGCGGGAATAAGAAAGAGGAAGCAAAGTGCAGCAATGTTATTTTTGGCCGAAATCATTAAATGCCTTGTACAAGAAAAGACCACAATGCAGTTATATCAATTATCGTCGCACCAGTCCCCACGCCGGCGAGCCCTCGCGTTAATTGAACTAAATCATCGCTTCACACGACCACCGACCACGGCGTATCTATCCAATAAAGCAATTTTCCAATTGGCCCCAATAAGGTACCTCCGTTCATCTTCAATAGACACATTCTACGCAGTAGTTATTTCTATATTATAGCATTACGTACTTTTGCTGGTATTATAATTGTTACTAGTTTTCCGGATTTAAATCGCGGTTATTGGTTTTTTTTTTTCATACAAACCGACGTTTCGGGTCTTTTACAACCGTGACCATGGGACCTGTGAAGGGCCCGAAACGATGGTTTGTTCTAAAAACAAATATACGCGATTTAAATACGGAAAAATAGTTCCATTTCCTATGTGTAACAATCGCAAAAACCTAAGAACTCGATTATAATTGTTGTTCATAGGGAAAAAGCCTAGTATAAAATACTTTAATCATTGAATGATGGAATTGGTAACAGTTGAACTCCTTATCAAAGAATTCCTCCAGGAAAGTTTTTTTTATAACACTAAGCGATACACGAACACGTCGTGTGGTAGCAAGCGGCACGTCTATCCATAACAGTTGATGTCGCTGCATCCGCTGAAATACCGCCAGTCGCTAGGATTTGAATCCCTTCTCCTACGAAGTCCACGGCGCATTTAGGCAGACGCCCCGCCGCATACCGGTAGATACCAGCGCCTACCAGTGAATTTCGTATCCTATAGCGTGCTCTTCGATAGCGCAGAGAGAAATACGCAGCGATACTCTGAGGTCGGTCTCAGAGCATTGAAATATGTTCCTAATTTCGATTGTTATAGCATAAAATATAAATTAATACATTTAATGTCCTCTGCCTTTCTGTTCACCGTATTTTATATTATTATCTATGTATAGATTCGTATTAGTTCCGAATACGAGACTGTACAAATCAAGAAAACTCGGACCAACTTCGGATGTCGCCCGTGCACCGAGTCCGATTCAAATCCGGGAAAATACGAATATCGCTTGTACACCTGGAGACAAAATGATGCCTGTGACATTTCGGACCGTCATTTCTCGGATTCAGAACTGACATGAATCGGACGTAGTGCTCAAACGCTCTAAGGGTGCTGATGAAACTATAAGCACGTACGACTTGTCAAATTTACGTCTCAGGGTGACCGGTGCAGGGGCAGTATCCCTCAGATTTTTCCGAAGGTTCTGAGTGGCGTGCAACTGTTACGTCATTTGGTACCATAAAAAATAGAAACAAAAGAAGTATATCAACATTGTTTAGGGTCAAGGCAATAAAAACGTTGACAACTGAAACTTAAATTCAACTTTTGCCGCTTGCGATAAGAACGATCCAAAAGTGCTAAAGCTCTTGTCAGTGCTGTTGACACTTGTTACAGATGTGATTATTCGTATTTAATAAACGGTGTTTTATTCACAGAGAAAGTTACAAGATCCATGTAGATATTATATCCTTTGAACACACGCTGTTTTAATTTATTTCTTTCATATGCACTGTCCGCAACCTGTTTTATACAATCTTAAGTTTTCAATTAAATTTAATTTAATTTATAGCTCCATATACAGTTTAAGAAGGTCTCAAAAAACTTATATAGTCCTTATTAAATGTTCCCCTGCAATGGCTTAAGCAATGAAGGGTAGAGGGCACCTATTGTATAAATAATAATAATAATAATATCTAAAACAATAAAACAAACTTAAAATTTAGTATTTATCTTCGAAAAAATGGTTCAGAAGTACGAGCTGTAGGTAATCCTTAAAGTACAAGATTGCAGTTTGGAGTGAATGAATGAATGAAGTGAGTACGCAAAGACAAAGGTGTAAATTAGAAAACTTAGAGGTGTGATATCAAATTGGAAATTATTTACAAGTTTAGAAAATATTATTGCTGATGTCTTAAAATGCTAGAGACAATTTTATTTTTTATTTGTTTTCATTTTCGAGTTTAGCCAACGATATATGAGTATTTTAAGTATCGCAAAATTTGTGGATTTAATTTAATGATAATAATATTAATAAATATCACGCAATAAACATAAAAAAATACTTTCCGTGGATCAAACTGTAAGTTATGCATATATTTATAAAACGATAAAGTATTATAATGGCCAGCATCAAACTGTTAATATTTGAGGTAGACCACAATTAACATAAGTTTTGAGTATTTCTATTTTATACGTAAGAGGTGAACCACGGGAAGAAATAATTGCCCATGGTCCACCCACGTGAACCAGTCAGGTGCTCCACGGGAAAGAAGCGAATTTTTCGGATCTAAATCGCGTATATTTGTTTTTTCGAACGGAACTAAAGTTTCGATCTCTTTACATGTCCTATGATCACGGCTGATTGAAATGATGTTAGTCATCAACCATTTAGTAGTAGTACCCTACTTTAGTAGTAGTACCCTACTACTAAATGGTTGCGTTAGTCGTACCCCCTAAGAAAAAACCGCTGTAATATTTAAGGTTATTTAAATTAAACAAACCTTTTAGCGTCTACTAGATCTTTGTTTATTTACTATCAATGTATTTTAATGAAAATACGAAAAACGTTTATTGAATAAGCCATTGACAAGGTTTTCAAAAAAGCGCCTTTGGTACGATTTAGGCACCCGGTCGCCTAATTCGTACCACCTATAACCTAAGTCGTACTTAGAACAACTGATGATGTTGTGTTGTACAAATGATGTTAGTCATCAACCATTTAGTAGTAGGGTAAGGTTGCGTTAGTCGTACCCCCTAAGAAAAAACCGCTGTAATATTTAAGGTTATTTAAATTAAACAAAACCTTTAGCGTCTACGGGATCTTTATTTATTTACTATCAATATGTTTTAATGAAAATACGAAAAACGTTTATTGAATTAGCTATTGACAAGGTTTTCAAAAAAGCGCCGTTGGTACGATTTAGCAACCGGTCGCCTAATTCGTACCACCTTTATCCTAAGTCGTACTTAGAACAACATTTCAGTCAGGACATCATAAACTGTATAGTACAGTACTAATAAAAAGATATCATAATAACAATTAAAATCTAGAAACAGTTACTAAGGTCTAAGGTGGTTAAAATCAAATAATTCTTTATATTTGTGAAGGGAAAGAACAATCCCAAAATCTTATGTGTAAGGGAACACAGAAAGCAAAAATTTTAAACTCTTCAGAAATAGAATTATGAATTGTAATGAAATAAAATTATAATTTCTTCTGAAATAAAATTATTAATTGTAATGAAATAAAATTATAAGTTAATATTTATGAAATAAAATTATAAGTTAATATTTATGAAATAAAACTATAAATGTTTTGTTTGGTTTGTTTGAAAAAACACATATACGATTTAAATCCGGAAAAATAGTTTCATTTCTTATACATTTTAATTAAATAAAATTCAAATTCTCCTGAAATGAATTTACGAATTCTAATTAAATAAAATTAACATGCTTCGGTAATCAAATAAGGCATATTATATAATAAAAGCACTACAAAATTAGTTTTGTTGAACGCAAATATCACAAATATATTATTTAGCTGAAAAAACTAAGAAATAATTTTCATAAATTCCTAAGTCGTACCGGTACGATTAAGGAATTTTCCACGGGTACGACTTAAGCAACGACACTTTCAAAATTTCAAGTCAAAATTACTGTTACAAAGATTTGCCGCTTGTGCTTGTGCTTAAATAAATGCTAAAATACGTGATAAATATACGAATACTAAAAAAATAAGTTTACCGCCACATTCTTCCTTGGAATTGCTTCCGAATTAATGAGAAATTTTAAAGAAAACAGTGCATAAACTTATTTTTTCATATTTTTCCCAACACGAACGTCAGCCGGCCGCCGGTTTGTTTTTGTTTACTTGCTTAACTTAATAGTTCAAATTTATATTACTAGATATTACTTCCCACGCATGTGAGACCAGATATCGCCGGAGCACGACTTAGGCGGTGGTACGACTAACGCAATCTTACCTTAGTAGAGCACAAATAGGTAAGGTTTTCTCTCTTTCTCTTTCACAACGCGCTCTACTGCTACTAAAGTTAAATCTAGGTACAACTATGAAAACATTGATGCAATACTGTACTGGAGGTTCCGGGTTCGGTTCCTGGTAGGACCAAGTTGGAAAATGAAGTTTTCTGAATTGGTTCTGGTCTGGGTGTTCTGAGAAGTGCCCCAGACTGAACTTCGTTGCTTTGGTACTCGTTGTACAAGTCTAGTACATTCTTAGTAAATAGTCTGGAAAGCACTGCCTCAATTATAAGATATATAAATAGATAGCGGCGTATGTGAAACGATGTACTGCGAATAGATTGCACAGGGGTACGTATACACAACACGTATGCAATCATGAATTCCTATGTACCTACTTGATTGAACGAAACCACGAACCGCCATCCTCTATCGACGATGCAGCGTATCGGGCAATTGTGAACTGTTAGGAATAGTTGGAACTACACGAAGTTCCTCAGTGCATGGGGCAAATGGGTCACGGAAAAGTTAATAATAATAATTAATGTACGAGACAATCCCACAAATCACCTCCATCTTTTCATGATAGCAAGTCAGTATACGGTAGTAACCAACAAGCCTATTTATAACAGTGCAATGCCGCCCAGAGCTCTAATGCAAAGACCGGAAAGGCACTCTTGAAACGTAATGTTGGAAATTCCGTATTTTAACTAACAAATGAAACTTTATTTTGCCATGATTGGAAAGCGCCTGTAGTTTCACCAGCGTCCTTAGCGCCCAGTTACACGAGTAGAAAGTTTTCGCGCGGCGGCCGCCCAGTTACCACACCTTTGTGTCCATTGAGGCCCCGGCCGCACTACTAAGGCGACTGCGACGCGATGGCGATTTCGTGAAAACAAACTCATATAAACATTATGTCGGTGGCCGCACTGCAGAAACGACAAGCGAAATTTATTTGTTCATTTCGTAAAGAAATTTTAAATGTTCTACAAGTAATGAGTGTGTCCACATTAAACAAAATTATTAAGCGACAGCGTTCGTGCGAAAGAGCGCGACATATTCAAGCGAAGAGTTGCGAAGGAGACACCGCACCTTTTTCGCACGCGAATCTGAATTGTATTTACTAGGCAACAACGTTTCAATACCTCTAAACAATACAACCGAAAATTCAAGTTAAAACGTAAAATCTAAATAAATAGAGCGTATTTTGCCATGATTGTTAGACGCACGCGGTCGCTGCGTGAAATTCGATTAAATTTGTGTCGAATAAATGCACCCTTGCGCTTCGAAAATGGAACGCAGTAATCCTCACATTACTCTTTGGCGGAAGAAATAGGTACAATGGTAGAACTTCCTTAGACGAAATCTTTCACAAGGAGCTCTACTACTACCAGTATCAGGGCCCTTACCATTAACTCTTGTTACGGTTCAGTTTAGGACCTAAAATAAGTCGTTGTGAGACAGCGCTGCATGAAATGTACATATAAAGATAAAGATAAATTTATTTCAATATAACTTAATCTAAATATAAGTAAAAAAAAACAAAACAAATGTATGGGAAGCTAATATACAATTGGTAAAAAATAAAAATAAACCTTAATTATTATACTAATCATAAAGCTATACAATTAATTATTAGAAGCCTACCAGTATAGTTGCGGTGCCTAAACTAAGTACATTATTACCTGTATCTTAAGCATCTTGTTTGTGCACAGATTCATTATATTAGTGCTTAAAAACAAAATAGCTATATTTAATTAAGAATAAAACAATTAGCTTTTACAACATAATATATATATCACTATCTCGCTTTCTTGTCGTTACGAACCTATACTGAACTCTAATAAGAGTTCATTGTAAGGCCCCTGATCTTAAACTAGGAAATGCTTTGTAATCTACTATGTACTTTCCGTTACTCTTGTACTGGAGGTACATAATGTCAGTACAGAGTACTAAAAAAACCGACCTCAAAATACATTCATCCCCTAGTTTGCCACCCTTAGAGGTGGAATATTTTCTTCAAATTTAAATGGAACCACTGTTGAGGTACCCCTCTTTCTAAAGAAAAAGAATCATCAAAATCGGTTCACAAATGCCGGAGCTATCGCATAACATACATACAAAAAACATACAGTCGAATTGAGAACCTCCTCATTTTTTCAAAGTCGGTTAAAAAGTGACGGTAATTACCTAGAAGAGTCAGACCATTACCAACTTGGAAAAGTTCGTTTCGCCTTTTCGACCATAGTGATTTATTGTGCTTTCCTCCTTTTTTCAAAGTCAGTTAAATAGTGACGGTAATTACCTAGAAGAGTCAGACGAAAACCAACTTGGAAAAGTTCGTTTCTTAAATGGGTCCTATTGAGCGCCCATAGTGCTTTACACTGGACAAACTGGGTGGCCATGATTTTGAGGGACATTTTTAAAATCAATTTATAAAATAAATATGAAAATAATTAAGGTTTAAAAAAAAACAAATAAAATTACGGCTAACTATGTCTAATTATAATACGAACCAAATTGGTTCAAAATGTAATAAATATGTAAAAGTTACTGACAAATAAACACAGAATGTACCGACGAAACTAATCATTTTAGCAAACAATCAAGAACTTGTTCGAATAATATATTAAACTTCCGAAATTAATACTAACTTACCGATGTTATATCCTGTGTTGTCACCCGTATTATAATATATTTCCGTGTGATAGAAAACTAACAAGTACCAAAAGTAACAAGTACCAAAATTAATTGCTTTTAAATGTATAATAAGTGATTTACGATAAAAATACGTAACAATAGTTTTCGGTAAAATATAAATTAAGTTGGTAAATATAAATTAAGTAGTATTACGTCAGCACGATGTTTCGGAACTTTCAGTATTTCATTTGGTTGTTTACATATTTTTATTTGCACAGATTTATAGGTAGCAACGTAAATAAATCCGTAACATTCATAATTTTAATAAGTACTTTTTAATTTACTTTTCGGAGCTTTCATTACCACCCTCAATAACATCGTTAATATAAGATCAAGAAGAGCAAGAATCAATACTGACGCTGTTAGTTGGATTGGTTCATGTGACTTTTTCCCTTGTACATAATCAATTTACATTACCAGCATGTTATTATGTGTACTGCCGTAATCAGCAAAAAAAAATGACAATCTGTTACTATTTTTAACCGACTTCAAAAAAGGAGGAGTTTCTCAATTCGACTGTATGTTCTTTTTTTTCTTTTTTTTGTATGTATGTTACGCGATAACTCCGGTATTTGTGAATCGATTTTCATGATTCTTTTTTTGTTGGAAAGGGCGTACTTTCATAACGGTCCCATTTCATTTTGAAGAAAATCATCCACCTCGAAGGGTGGCTGTTCACGCATGAAGATTCATTTTTATAAATAGCGCCTAACTTTAACTTAGGAGCAATTACTTTAATGGTTGATTTTGCTATTTCTCCCATTCAATGCGTTTTTCTCTCAATACACTTTGAGTAGTGTCGTAGTGAGAACATATTTTTTATTATCTCCAGTGTCAAGTCCTGTATAGTGGTGAACTAGGGGATATTTCAATAAAACTTAGCAAATAGCCGTAATTCCACGTACTTTTGAGGTCGGTTTTTTTGGTACTCTGTACTGAGATTATTATTTTTTCCTATGTGGATAAAATATGAAGTTACCTCAAGAGAAAAGTAGATATTTTTCGAGTCCTTAGGTGTTCGCGATTGTTACACATAGGAAATGAAACTATTTTTCCGGTTTGCATTAATATTACACATAACTGGTTGATGACTTTTCCATCTCAGTCAACCGTGATCAAGGTAAAGGACCCGAAAGGTTGGTTTATTTAAAAAAAAAAACAAATATACGCGAATTAAATCCGAAAATATGATTTCATTTCCTAAGTAGATATATTTTTTAAATTCATTTCTTTAAACATTATTTTCTCGGCTTGTGAATAAACTAATTTTTTTTGGTACAAAACTCAACTCAGCATTTAACACACCAGATAATAACAAAAATTCAATAAAAACATAAAACTATAATTTTAAACTGTAATTAACTAGCAGAAAAGAAAAACGTGCGCATTTTTTTTACAATGTTTCATTTGGCTTCGCTCTACCATAATCTGTGTTAAGCGAACGCCGTCTGTGGCTTCACCAATAACCGCAAAAAGCCAAGAAATAAAAAAGAAACGTATTGAATCTCCTTCGACTCCGTTAACCCTTAATGTTTCTCCAAAATGGTAAACAGGCCATAAAATTACGTGAAATATGTACACGATTCGTACATAAAAATATATCAGTCGAGTAATTTCGTCATCAAATATGTTAATCTTAATAGAAAACTGGACGGTCTTTTTGCAATTGCGAATGTTTCTGATACGACCCATTTTGTGCCAAATCAGGACGAAATAGGGCTGAGCATTATCAACGATATGCTTTGTTTATTCTTTACATTCATTCTGATGATCTCGTTGGCCCAACGGTTTGCATTCTAGGCGCTGGGTGAGGAGGTCCCGGGTTCGATTACCAATATGTTCAATTTGTTAAATTAACTTTTCCTAACCCGTCTATAAGTATAAAATTAAATATTAAAATATGATACTTCGGGGTACCTCGTATCACTATATGAATCTCGAAAAACTAACTACTGCTGTGCAAGTACTATTTCCAAGTGCTTTCTGTGTAGATTGAACATTTTATATTAATTAAGCACTACGGCAAGTAAAGTACTCATATTTTTGTGTGCGGTACTATTTGAGTACAGTCCGTGAAAGTTTTAATGCAGTACTTACCTTTAAAAATATACCCAATTATACCATTTTTATTAAAAAAAATTCAAAAGTTTGTGGGATTACATCTATCTGCCTAGTTTTATTGAAAACGGTAAACGAAAAGTGGTTAAAATCCAATAAACCTGATTTATACCCTAATTTGCTACCCTTAGAGGTGGAATATTTTGTTTAAATTTACATGGGATCAAAACTGATGTACCCTCTTTCCAACAAAAATGGATCAATAAAATCGGTTCATAAATGAAGTAGCAATCGCGTAAAATACACACACAAAGAAAAATAATATAGTCGAATTGAGAACTTGTCCTTTTTTGAAGTCAGTTAAAAATAATGTCTTCGTGAAGCAAAGTGCCATATCTACAATATATAAAGTACTTTTCTTCCCTGTTCCGTGGACGTGGGACATCTTGTACATAAAAAACACATTTCGACAATAATTTGAGGTATAATATTAGAAGGTTGGTACATTGTGTTTAATAGCAATAGAGCTCTTTGTGAAAGAGTTCCTCCATGGAAGTACTGCCACTTTACCTATTTCTGTCACCAAGCATTAATGAAAATATCACTACGTTCTAATTTACTGGGGTAAGGGCGCTTTCAAATTGTAGACCATTTCACATAGGTTGAGTCCTGTGACATTTCCAATTTTTACGTTGCACGCCTAATACACTTGTAACTAATCTCTTAATCATAAGTAATATTCGACGAAAATTAAAAGACCATGTCAAATATGAAACTTCATTCGCACCATGCGTCTTTTAATTAGGTCGGGTATTATTTATTTCTCACATGTTGGACGGAGAACGAGAGTACAGGGCCAGATTAGAAAGAAATAGTATAGTGAACAGCACATCAAGCCATACATTTTTGTTCGAATATCACGTCCAGTACAATGGAACAAGATCCGTCAATAATTTGATGTGGTGCCGTCATTGACTTACAATTATATGGACGTCGGGTCCGCGCTAAAAAGTGTCCGCACTTGTAAGGCGCTAAAATCGTATACAGAGCGCCAAACTCCGCTTTAGTCTTCATTTGTTCGACTGACAGCACGATACTGCGATGACATTACAATTTAAATTTCGAATAGGTTGACTTGGGACATTTTTTTCGTGGTTTTTGTATTAGACCCGTCGTCCATTTATTTGTAAGTCAATGGGTGCCGTCATATAATTGTCACAAAAACAAACAATATTTGTTGCAGTTGTAATTTTAAGTAAAAATTACAGCATAATAAGTAGACTCAAAATGAAATGATAAAGAATTGTAAGTTTTTCATTGAAAAAAACAGACCTCAAAAGTTTGGTTATCGGCTTTTTTCGATTTCCATGGGTTCCCTCAGCAGATTCTGAGTTCTTGGTGATATTGTGACTGTTACGGACTCCTTTGTGCATTTTGTATTTTCTTTTTTGGTTGTCATGGTGACGGTGACTCGTACATTACACGTGAGTAGGTATTGCGTCAAATGCAAAGTCGACTTTTATTTGTGGAAAATAATTAATAATTTGTAATAGCCGAAACGAACCCGGAACATAATCAGGGACCACCTGGAGAGTATACCCTTTCAAACAAAAGAAGAATTTTCGAAATCGGTGCATAATTGATGGAAAAATTCGTGAATACACGGACATGTCTATACAATTTGAAGATTTCCTTACATTTTTATTGGATCGCCTCATCAGATTCTGACTTGGTAACAATGGGACCACCACGACAGTCTCATCATCATCTTTTCAAACAAAAAAGTTTAAAATCGGTCCACAATTGACGGAGATATCTGAAAACATGCATAAAACAACCATACAGCCGAACGTATAACCTCCTCTTTTCTTTTGAAGTCGGTTAATAAAACATACATACAGCCGAACGTATAACCATCTCCTTTTGTTATAAATAAATTGCCTCAACTACTTGATGAATACAACGGCCTATTTATCCATAGAGATATTTACACCACAGAATCTATACGGCTATCGTGTATCTCGCGTGAATACGCATGCATACACCTTGCATGAGGGTCGTTTTCTTTTGTTTCGAGCTTTGTATATAACTTTCAAAATTCGTTTCGTTGCTTTTGATTTCATGCTTTGATGTTGACTTTTTGTTTGGTTGTTGTTGATTTTTTAATTTGTTGTGTAAACTTTTCGATAACTTAATAACATAATAATTTAATTCCTTTTTTTGTGTTTATTATTTGTTCTTAATTATTTTCTATAAATCGATTCTCCTTCATTACAAATTATCTCTATAAGATATTTAAATCAATTTTTTTTCATTCGACTTTACATCACTACTCTAAAAACTTCAAATCTCAAATGTATCTGGAAACATGCTACGTGAAATGAACTATTATATTTATAAACTTACTCCTCTCTTTTATTTATTTTTCATTATATACATGCAAATGTGTAAGTTGTGTTTTTTGTAGATTCATCGTTTTCAACCAGATCTCCGGCTATCCAACCGTACATAGTCACACCAACGTAAGTGTCTTTTTCAACCTTGACATTGGCAGAATCATCGTGAAAATCGATGGAGTCAGTATAATGAAATTGGAATTTGAATTGAACTATAGAGGCTTACAGAAATGTAGCAGTGGCGCCACTGTGGCGCTGCTGCCGCGCTACTACTAATTTTCATACAATATTTATAAGCGCAGTTGCAGCGCCACTGTCGCGGCACGCGCGCGCCTTTCTTGCAGTCACAATTAGTGAACTAAAAGCTACTGAAACGCTACAGACGCTTGGTTTTCGCGCTACTACAGCACTTCTAAAAACATCTAATTTGAAAGACACTAAGGGTCCTAATGAAATTACAGGCACTCCAAACATCACTGCGACTGTTATGGACCTAGCGCTTACCACCAAGCGAACAAATGTTCGTGTCACTTAGTATCGTAAAAAAAGATCACTGTCCAACTATGAAAAGATATCGACATCGTTGGCGACCCGTAGCCTTCAACCGATACATCACCCCGCGACGCAGTGACACTCTACTTTATTGGTCCGTTCACACCCCGTCGAGCATGCGACTCTCTTGAAAAATCGACGATATTTTATTTAAACTCGCCCATTTGAAAGACAAGCGTCGTGAAATAAAATATAGCTGCACCACTTTATTTTTTTGCACGAATTGTTCCCCATTTATGGCGGCTTAAATGCTTGACGTTCAACGTCAGCGCAATAAAAGCCGTCATTACTGAAGATTTAATTGACTCACATTTTATGAATTTTAACAAATAATGTTCATTCATTATTTCGTTTTATCGTACGCAAATGATTTATTTACTCTTGCGAGTCCAAATAACATTTATATACACGCGTTACTGTTTTGCAAACATAACTTTTTAGTGATGTTATATAAAATAAAATTATGACACACTTTTTTTATTATTTCCTATTTAATTTATAATTCACATGTTTGGTGTAATATGTTATAAGGCTACATCTGCAAAATGACACCTTTTCAAGACAGAGGTTTAAAGATTCTGCGAAAGAAATTAGTCGAAAATTTTCTTATGCTTAAATGGCAGAGCTATAAATATTTCACATTATATAACTTATTTCACGTAGTGCATATTATTTTCACGCCTTTCATGTAATAAAAGCACTTTTGACGTATGATCACATGCGTAGGAATTCCAAAATCAGTGATAATGTAAACATTAGACCATATCACATACGTTGCTCTGATCCTAAAATAAGTAACTAAAGCATTTGTGTTATGGAAATCGGATACAACGACGGTATGACAAAGACCCAGATCCAACACAATATAGAAAGTTTGTTTTCAAGATTGACCCGGCCGAGGATCGAACCCGGAACCTTAGAAATGGCGACAGCATGAAAACCGATGTGCAAGCCACTCGACCACAGAAGTTCGCCAAACAGTAACGACAGTAAACAAACTGAACAATGTTTTAGTCTCTTACAAAGTAAATTCTTGTCTTGAACCCCTTTTTATAATTCCAAGTAACGGGAGCAACAAGTCGTGAGCCTGGTGGTAAGCGACACCCCTTCCATATCAGTTGCAGTGCCACTCAGTGCTTTTAATCGCAATGATCTTAGAGGCACTGCCACTGCGCCCATCACCTGGAGACATAAGTTGACAAGTCTCATGTGCAATTACAGGCACCACCATCACCCTTACCCTTCCAAACCGGACAGCTGTAATGCTCACATGACTACTTGGCGGCAGAAATAGGTAGGTGGTACTTCCCTGGACGAACTCTTTCACAAGGAACTCTACTCTAACTAAACATTGGACAATATCGACTAAAAGAATAGCATTCAATAGAGGTTTCCTTTCCTGGAATATAATATTAAGTACTATCTTCTCAAACTTTACAAAACTCAATCCAGGACGAAATGGACGTCAATGATTATACTTACTATATAACTCGTGTATAAGTAGTAGAATCATAACCTTTCCAGGTTTGTCGACATGAATAATATCCCAGGCAGCTGCATCGCAGTGCCCACGTCACAAAAAAAATACTTTAATTTATTACGAGTCGACAATTCTTTGCTTTCTGGACACGTTCCGGCACAACTTTTGACGTGTTTAGACATGTCCGCGAGTAAATTCGACGGCCACCTTGACTGATGGAATTGTTGCCTTCTGAAAAGAAAGTATACGAAAAGTGTCTCAAAAATTAATGTGATATCACATTACATTTCCGTGAAAATAATATTACAGTATGATATACACTTATACATACATCACACAGACTAAAAATGTGATGCGTTATAAACATTAGCCATAAATTGTCCCATCACTCCATGTTTGCTTTACTATTTACCATCACAATGCGTTACAGTGGGATATGACCATCACTCACATCACACAGACTAAAAATGAGATGTGTTATAAGTATCACTCCGTGCTTGTTTTGTTGCTTAGTAATATTACAATCACTCGCTTGTTCCAAGCACTACTGACTGACACGCGTAAACTAGCGCAGGTAGTAGTAGGTTCCTTTACATTTTATAATTTTAATTTGAAAATGAAATTGGCCAAAAAATCCATTGGTATTAAAAAAAAAATTAAAAACGAGATTTTTTAGTGATTACCAAAAACCTGTTTGCACCAAATGTCTACACTTTTGATGTGTGTATATTAAAAAGAATACTTACTATACTTGTTTTTTTGTAAAGCACACAAACTATTTTTTATCTATATTGCAAAACTTGAGTTTCACAACACGTATCATTGTAAATGTTTGGAATAAAAATATACTTCGACACAAGCAAAATTTTCTTATTACCGTAGTAATATTGGGAACTCGAAAAATAAATTCTACGAACTCGATTGCGAAGATTTTCATGACTATTTGACAAAGTTACATAGTTCAACAACGACGATAATGATCCTTATATCATATAACTAAGTTGCGTATAAGTGTCTATGTAAAAGTAATTCCGAGTTACAACTCTTGTGGAATTTGTTAACAGTAAGGGCGCGTTCCCATTATGTCGTACATTTTTTATTTATCGTTGGACAACTGTCGCATCTGTTTCCATATCACGACTACCTGTCGTGACTGTGTCGTGGACGTTTATTTTGTCGTGAATAGCTGTTGTGCCCACTAGATCAGTTTTACACAATTTATCGGTTCACTGCATCCGCCTTGTCGTTTGCACGACAAAATCGTTTGAAGCTGCCATTATCTGTCGTCACATTTTTATTGTGACGTTTTATTTATCGTCAGACGACTGTCGTTCTAGCTCTTTCCATTGTCACGACACTCATCGTAACGTTAAAAAAGTCGTGAACGACAGTTAATCGTGTTTTACTGTATGCGAATAACTTCATTTAAATATACAAGCCACGATACTTTAAACTGCACGACTATCTGTCGTCACGATATAATGAGAACGCGCCCTAATTTTTACTTAAAGGAAACATTCCTTTATTTTTTTAAAGAAATAAAAGTGCAATCATGGATTTTCCAAAATTTCTAGCAACACGCGGGAATCGAATCCGCCTTAATCTGAAAAAAATGCACCCTGCACTTTTATTGCATCAATCGATAGGGTTTAATTATAAGAATCGATAGGGTTTAATTAAAGAATAAAATCTCTCTCACAAAATTGGTAAATTAAATGAAAAATAAAAACCATGAAATCTTAACGTATTTTAATAAAACAAAAAAAATGGTAATCTAATTAATTAGTTGCTCGAAATGAGCTCCATTTTCTTGGATACACAAATTTAATCTTTTAACGAATTCATTTTGAGTAACTTTTAATAACGTGTTGTGATGAATTGTATTACAAATCGTAAAGTAAGTACTTTCCCTCTATGTGGCATTACAAATTTCCACCCTGTATATACACGCCTTATGAGTCCAGATCTGTCACAACATTGTTATACTTTAAACGGTTATTTGCCCAACGAAGCAACCTCGCCCCGGCCTAGACAGGAAACTTTAAGCTCCAGCAAACAAGCTTACAAAGGCGATTTACTCTGTTTAATTGGCTGACAGCTAAACGATTTTAAACTTTAAACAGATAGCAGTAAAACATTGAAATAAAGCAAATGCTTTTCACGAAATTCAATTTGCTGTTTCGTAAGAGTTCCCGTATCCGTATTCTGAAACACACCGTCCGTGTTTCTCGTGATAATTTTTTAGTCTAAATAAAATAGTATAAAATTTTTCATGTGTGAATCCATTATATAAAAGTAAACACTTCAGAAGGCAAAGTTAAACGTCAACATTCTTTATTTCTTGGGTGCTCAATTTGCACTTGAAATCGTCATATTGATTAAACTCTACTGCTCATTCGTAAGGAGGATTCCCATGAGAGATATGAGTGAAGGACAAGAAGAACTCTGGTGGTTGTTCTTTGTAATAAATACTTGTACACATTTATCATTTTCATTATTTCAACAACATAGATCGAGACTACCTGGAAAAACTAAACCGGTCACTGCCTCGGATTTTTGTTATCCAAGTGCACCGAAGCTGTATAAAGTATTTGTTTCTTCTTCTTCTTCGAGTGCCTCGTCAATTCTGAAGGTTGGCCGTCAGCTTCCTATATCTGTCTCTATCAGCAGTCGACTGGAACAGCTGTTCGACTGTGTGTGTGGTGGAGTGTTCTGCAGCCACGATTTCTTTCTTCGCCCAGCGCGTCTCTTTTCCTGCACTTTGCCCATCATTATCAGCTATAGCAGCGTGTATCTATAGTTCCTAATCACGGGACCAAGATACTCTATTTTGCGCCTTTTGATAGATGGCATAACATAATTTTCCGAGACATATGAACACGCTGTAGCACGGTTAAGATCTTGACCCTCTAAGTCCAACCAATGCGCAACATGCGTTGGTACCAGGGCGTTCAATGTATTCTCGGTATCGGGGTGATTAACTAATGATAAGAGTAAATTAATTACCTCATTAGTTAAAGACACTCTTTAAGGGTATAAATATAAAATTTCATGTAATTGTCATCATTAGTATTCAAGTTATCAATACGAGAAGGCAACTACAATGACAGACGCCACAATGTTGACGAAAATCGAGCACCGCGCAGTGATTAAATTCCTTACGAAACAAGGAAAGACTCAAAAAAATTCATGAAGAAATGGTGACTGTTTATGAAGATTCTGCTCCTTCATTATCTACTACTCAGAAGTGTTCTAGTGAATTTAAACGGGGTAGAGAGAGTATTGAAGACAACCCCCGTGCTGGAGGGCCGGTAAGTGCTACTTCTGAAGAAAACGTCAAAATTGTCGAGAAACTTGTATTGGAAGATGCCCGTATCAGAGTGAAAACATTAGCAGAAAAGATTAAGCTATCCGTGGGTACCATTCAAACTATCCTTCATGAACATCTATCTTTCAAAAGTCAGTGCAAGATGGGTGCCGCGAATGCTCACGCCGCTTCAGAAACAAGTTCGAGTTGAGTGCAGTAAGGGGTTTTTGGAGCTCTGTAGCGAAAATCCGAGTGGAATTGTTGAACGCATTGTCACCGATGATGAAACGTGGGTTCATCACTATGATCCTGAGAGTAAGCAAGAGTCCATGCAGTGGCATAAAAAAGGAACAGACCAACCGAAGAAGTTTAAAGTCTGCCCATCCGCCGGAAAACTCATGGCCACAGTGTTTTGGCATTTTAAGGGAATTTTACTGATCGAATACACAAAAATGGGTCAAAGTATTATTGCCGCAGCTTACGCAAACAGCCTACGCAATTTGAAGGACGCTATAAAGGAAAAAATACCTGGAAAATTGACCGCTGGTGTCTTGCTTCTTCACGACAACGCGCCGGTTCACACAGGGCGCGTTGCCAAGGCTGCTGTGACGAATTGTGGATTTGAAGAAATCACTCATCCACCCTACAGCCCTGACCTGGCGCCCAGTGATTACTTTTTGTTCCTAAGCCTAAAAAAAGATCTTCGGGGTAAGCATTTTTCCGACGATGAAGAGTTGAAGGAGGCAATTAATGAACATTTTTCAGACAAAGAGGAAAAATATTTTTTCGAGGGCAGATGTAAGCCAGATGTTGTTCAATTGACGACAGCACAGAACTTTCCTCATATGTGAATCTTTTAACACATGACTTGAGCAAGTTCTATCCGGGTCTTAATTTCCTGATCAGATTCCCATGCTTCATTTATCCAAGCCCCCAAATACTTAAATTGTATACATAGGGCGCACTATAAGTTTCCGGAACTGGCCACTTACATATACAATATTTAAAAAGTAATTACAACATTTGAAAATGTAACTATTGCTGTAGAATACAGTTTGTTTCATCTGACTGTCACTCGTTTTTAACCGAGTTCAAAAAAGGAGGAGGTTCTCAATTCGACTGTAAATAGACGTAATTCCACGTACTTTTGAGGTCGGTTTTTTTAGTATTCTGTACTGAGATTATTACATTGTGGCGTCATTTTAGAAATTGGTTGTCAACATCACCATGGATTTAACTCGTGAAAATTTTTATAGTATGATTTTCTACGACTTTAAGTGTAATTTGACAGCTTAGCTGAGCTTCGCTCGGCTTCAAACTGCTTTTGGCGATGAAGCACCATGCAAGACGACTATTAATAGCTGGTTTGCAGAATTCAAACGCGTGAATCTCGGTGACAAATTTCGTAATGGTCGCCCGTCCACTGCTCTGAACAACAAAAATATCGATGCTGTGCGCCGTGTGATCAAAACAGAGAAGCATGTGACATACCACATGAGATTCAGGCATCTTTAGGCATAGGCATGAGTCAAATACAATCAATACTACACAAACATTTGGATGTGAAAAAGCTGTGCTCTCGGTGGATCCCACACGATTTGACTGAGGCTCAAAAAACGGCTCGCGTCGCTTGGTACAATGCCATACTTATCAGATTCAACGAAATTTGGGACTTTATGAAGACGAGCGTCAAGAACAGCTAGTTTATTTTTATTCCTCGTATTAATGTTATATCTGTCCATTTTTCATCAAAAAAAAATACTATTCTTTTCATCTTAGATGACATTTTTATAAATGTATTGTGTCTTTGGTGTAAGAAAGATAATTTCCTTTAACATTTAAGATCATATAAAAGAAATATTTATAAGATAGAAACTGTTTATTCTGCGAAACTTTCGTTTTCTTTCCGTACATATTTATATTTTTGTACTGTATTTTACAATATAATCGGCGTGCGCCTTTTGCAAATAATATTTTTTGACAGTGAACAGAAAATGTTCTTCATATAATATAACCCTGTGTACAAAGCCATTCAAACCAGCTCCCTTTTTCAATCAAATAAGGATTACCAGGAACATCACTCTTTGTAGCAGATATGTTGAGGTTTATTCACAATGCCTGCAGATAGAGCTGAATTGCTATTTTCGATTGCGACCGTATCCTCATATATTTTCATTTCGAAAATGGATTTTTAAAATATGAATTCACCGGTGCTATAAATCTGTGAAACATTTGATTCAGTACCCAAAAACTGTATCCGTGAAACACGAATAATTCGAATTCAGTATCGTATCTGCTTTAAATGAATTTCGCTTTCGTAACGACGTTATGGAGGCGATCGGAAGTCATATAACAGTGTACGTGACCTGATGACAGACAGACTGGTGTAATGTGTTTAGTGGCTCTTAAAAGTTATAGATGTCACAAATTAACCACATAATAATTTCGTTACAGTAACTTTGGTACCGTTTGTCCTTTTGCCTACATTAAATTGGGTAGAATGTTCAGAGGACATGTTGTCACATTGCAGTACACATGACCTTGTTACAGATTAATTAAATCTGTTTAGTGGTTGTCAAATATTATATACAGGACATCCCAATAATGGCTATGCTCCACAGAGGGAAAGTACCTTAAATAGTGTGCCTTGAGTGTCCCTAGCGCAAAAAAAATGTATTAGAGCACTGTGTGGTTTAAAATGAACAGACAGCTGTAGGCCTTTTTTAAGAAACATTACTGAAGTTAACATCTCTTTATGTATTTAACATCGCAGTTTTTATCAGAGGCGAAACAAAATTCTTTAGTATGTTAAGAGTGTCCGTAGAATTAATAAACTGGACAACGTTATTACCCTTACATATAACAATATTATTGTAATGAGTACCAAGATTTATAACTATTTGAAATATTTTAATCAAAATATTTTTAGTTTGTAGAATCATAATATTTATTTCTATGTATATTGACGACGTAATGAATATAATTAGTGGTGTCAGACATACTACTATTAGCTAAGAACTTTATAAATTGTATATAATTCTTATGTTTCTTATCATTGACTTACAAATAAATGGTCGTGGTGGACGGGTCAATACAAAAACCACGAAAAAAATGTCCCATGTCAACCTATTTAAACGTAGTGACATGTAAAGGAATATGAAAAAGCTAGAACGTTGAATTTGAATTGTAATGTCATCGCAGTATTGTCTAATTTTGCTTGCTTCGCTGTCAGTCGAACAAACGAAGACTAAAGCGTGAATGAAGCTCTGTATACGATTTTAACGCCCTATAAGTTGTATTGTAAGTCAATGTTTCTTATAGTTATTTACGTATTTAGTTCGTATGCTTTAAGGTGCAACGTAGAGAGTCGCTATAAATTTATTTATCTCCATGTATTTCAATGTATGTAACGCCACTATACCGACGACCTGCCAGAAATCAGTCAAGACGAGATCGTGTTGGCTCTAAAACAGCTTAAAAATGGAAAAGCCCCCGGTGAAGACGGAGTTACTTCGGAGCTTTTGAAGTCTGGAGGAGTTCCTATTATCCAGGAACTTCAGAAGCTCTTTAACTTGGTCATTCACTGCGGGAGAACTCCACGGGCGTGGAACAGGAGTATTGTAGTTCTCTTCTTTAAAAAGGGAGATAAAACTCTACTGAAAAACTACCGACCCATCTCACTCCTGAGTCACGTCTACAAGCTGTTTTCTAGAGTCATCACGAATCGCCTCGCAAGAAGACTCGACGAGTTTCAGCCACCGGAACAGGCCGGGTTTCGGGGAGGATATGGCACCATAGACCACATACACACAGTGAGGCAGATTATACAGAAGTCCGAAGAGTATAATCGGCCCCTGTGTTTAGCTTTCGTGGACTATGAGAAGGCCTTTGACTCTGTCGAAACCTGGGCTGTCCTGGAATCCTTACAGCGGTGCCAAGTGGACTATCGTTATATACAAGTGTTGAGATGTCTTTACGATGCTGCTACCATGAGTGTCCAAGTACAGGACCAGCAGTCTGAACCTATCCAATTACGCAGAGGGGTGAGACAGGGGGATGTCATATCCCCGAAACTGTTCACCGCTGCATTGGAGGATATGTTTAAGACGCTGGACTGGAAAAGGATGGGCATTAACATAAACGGCGAGTACATCTCACACTTGCGATTTGCAGATGACATAGTCCTAATGGCAGAATCGCTGGAGGAACTGGATCAGATGCTGAACAGCCTAGCATCCGCCTCGCGGCGGATTGGTCTCGGCATGAACTTTGATAAAACCAAAGTCATGATCAATGACCACATTGATCCGAGACCCATCTGCGTCGATGGCCACCTTCTTGAAGTTGTTTCCGAATACACTTACCTCGGGCAGATTCTGCAGTTAGGTAGAAATAACTTCGAGAAGGAGGCCAGGAGGAGGATTCAGCTTGGCTGGGCAGCGTTTGGGAAGCTACGTCGAGTCTTTTCGTCGCCCATCCCGCAGAGCTTGAAAACAAAGGTTTTCAACCAGTGCGTCCTACCAGTTCTAACGTACGGAGCTGAGTCGTGGACACTCACGATACGGCTAGTCCACCAGTTTAAAGTCGCTCAGCGAGCTATGGAACGAGCTATGCTCGGAGTTTCTCTGAAAGATAAACTCCGTAATGAGGTTATCAGACAGAGAACCAAAGTGATCGACATAGCTCTTCGGATAAGCAAGCTGAAGTGGCAGTGGGCTGGACATATCTGCCGAAGAACCGACAACCGCTGGGGTAAACGAGTTCTTGAGTGGAGACCACGACTTGGCAAACGTAGTGTGGGACGCCCTCCAGCCAGATGGAGTGACGATCTGCGGAAGATTGCTGGCAGGAAATGGATGCGTCAAGCCGAGAACAGGGCTAAATGGCGTGCATTAGGGGAGGCCTATGTCCAGCAGTGGACTGCAATAGGCTGATGATGATGATGATTTCAATGTATACACTGTAACCTATGTTGACGAATAAATCTATTTGACATTTAACTGTACATTTAACTTGAAATTTTGATCAGGAAAATAAATAGAATGAATGAAAATGAATTCCTCTTTATTATAAGTGCATGATAAAATGCAATGCAAACTTTGCGCCACTGCCCATATTTTGGTTGTGACTTTAGCTGAATGGGATCCTTTTGCATACGCCACAGCTTCACACATGTCAGTATAGTATTAAGTATTTAGTATAGTACAAGTTGTTGTTTAAATGTTTGTTACGCTATGTTTTGTGTTATTTCTGTTTTTATTTACATTCGTTTTTTGTGTCTTTTTTGTAACGTGACGTTGCAATAAATATTGTCTATTTATTTCTATTTCCATATAAGTCATGCGCTCACGGCTTTAACAGAGTGCGCGCGTTACAAGTAAGTTTTAGTGGCAGTGGAGCTGCTTGTGGAAAACTTCGTCCAGGGAAGTACTGCCACCTAAAGCAGTAATGTGACCATTATTGTGTTCCGATTTTAAAGGGTAAGGGTGCTTGTCGACTTATGTCTCAGGGTGACGGGTACGGTGGCAATGCCCTTCAGAACTTTGCGATTTAAAGCTCTGAGTGGCACTGCAACTGCCGGACAGGTATGTCGCTTACAACCAGGCGCACGACTTATTCGTCCCGTCACTTGGTACTCTCAGCGTTAGACGCACTTGAAAGCGTAAATGTTACTTTCAATGTTTACAATTTATGACGTGTTTATATTTTTGCGTATTACAACCTAAAAGGACTCACAAATCATCATGTTAAGTGAATATGATGGATTTTGTTGTAAACAGATATTTGATACTCCATCACATTTTCAATCCACGTAAACAGAAGTAATTTCTTTTTTATTGCGATAGGCTTACGCCGGCGAATTTCATTCCCTAACGCATAAATAATACGAACGTGATTCATAATCCTAAGAAAAAACTACCTTACTTCTTAGAACTAGATCTTATTTGTATGGTATGTATAAGTAGCAGTAGAGCACCGTTTGAAAGTTTGTCCAGGGAAGTACTGCCTCCTTATCTATTTCTGCCACCAAGATATAATACCAAGATTATTACGTCGTGCGCCTGGTTTCAAGCGACACACCAAATAACAGTTGCAGTACAATTCAGAGCTTTGAATCGCAACGTTCTAAGTCACCCTGGCACATAAGTTGACAAGTCCCATGTGCCTGTAATTTCATCAGCACCCTCAACCTTCCAAACCGGAACGCAATAATGCTTATATTACTGCTTGGCAGCAAAAATAGTTTAGGCGGCAGTACTTCCCTGGACGAACTTTTCTACAAGGAGCTCTATTGCTCTCTTGACTTGTATCTGGGTGGACTTATGTCTCAGGGTGAAGGGCGTCTGAGTAGCACTGGAACTGCTATGGACAGGCTTGTCGCTTACCATCAGTCGTACGAAATGTTCATTCCGTCACTTGATATCACAAAAAAACCAACTCCGTAAATTATCGTTTATCCTGTACACAATATAATTAAAGTTTCCAATGAACTACATTCGAGTAATATTTTTTAATTTCCCCTGTCCATTATTTAACCGGTAGTGCTATTTTGTCGCATGGCCCCAAAATGGAAAATTTTTACCCGAAAGCGAAAAAGGACACGAATTTAATTTCTTCCGAACAAGGACCAAGTTATTGAGGAGGGTAAGTCTGCAAATTTTTGACAAGGGTTTCGAAATTTGCTGACAAATAAGTTTAATTGAAATTTATTGTCTTCCTTACTGCGAATGGGTTTAACCTTAAACCAATCAATTCTTATTAGAATAATATTTACATAGGATAACTGCAAATACAAATTCTAATTAGAGTTGTATATTCGGTTACTATTCGGTTTGGTTAACTTTCAAAAATTAAGTTTTCGAAAATTAATGACACTGAAGTAAACAAACCACTTTTTTTAACGCACACATCCTGTGTTGCGGACGCCACAGACTCACAAGAGAAACAAATGTAGGCCATACAAATATTTCTGTCGGTCCTGGAATCGATCCCGGGACCTCTGCGTGGCAGACCAGCACGGTTACATTATAAAAAAAATACGTATTAAACTTGAAAATTCAAGTACCTTTTTTGTTTGTTGATCACACCATTCCAACCACTGAACATAACTGAACGTAATAAGTGGTATTTTTCATACCAATTCTTATATGTGCATTAAACAGGCCAAATGATTTGACCGAATTTATTATTATTGGCTATTCTGCCACTACTATTCGTTGCAACATTCATTCTAATTATCCTATCGTGTAGATTACCTATGACTTTACTTCATGAGTATAGTTGAACAGACTTCCTAGAAATCATATAGTAGCAATAGAGCTCCTTGTGAGAGTGGCACAGCAACTGTTATGGACAGGCGTGTAGCCAAGTTGATGTTACCATCAGTGCACGACTTGTTAATCCCGTCACTTGGTATTATAAAAAAAATCAAGTAGTTGTCTAGTGTATATGTTGCAATCTAAATTACAGGGAAACAACGGTACCTCTCTTCTCTTCTCTCTTAGGCTTATCACATTCTTTCTCTCCCTTTCGCTCTCAAGTTGGCCCTTCTACTACCGAGGATCGTGCTCACTTTGTGATGCAGTGTCAATCTGTCGTCCTCATTTCCTGGTATAATTTGGTAGTGGGCTGCGCTACCTTATCCCGGTCAATCAATCTTGTTAACCTTGTTGGACAATCACTGTAATTAAATGTAGTCTTTTATATAGGGTGACACAAAAATAATGTTCGTATTTTAAGGATAACTTATTCAATATAAACAACAATAAAAAATAGGGAATCAAACAACTATTATTATGGAAACTTTGCCAAGCAAACAGTTTTGGTCTAATAATTACAACTATTTTTACAGACCAATTTTTTTAACGATTTGAGAAGTGTTTGTTTTTAACGCCGTTATTTGGTTGGAGTATACCACTTTAACAGAATTTGTTACACGGCCATTAAGAAAGACACATAATAGCAATATAAAGGTCCCAATGGTTTTATAATTACGGTTTGTCAAAGTGCCGCGTTTGGTTCGACCCGCAACTTATTATCGCTCAGCCTTTATCAGGCTAAAAGCGTCATTATGGCCAAATGTCTGTTTATTACTTAAATAAAGTTCAAGTTCTAAATAATATTGTTCTGATTCAATTATTTTTTTATATCACTGCTGGACGCTGGCTGCTGCGGTGCAATAAAATCTGCCTCTTAACTAGAAGTTCAGGAAGGTAACATTCTTAACAATTAGCTAAACCACTTTAAAACCGAAACAAAAATTGTGGGAATCAATAATTTATATAGTTCAAAATATCTTTTTTTATCTCTTATTTTAGTTTACATCTTTTAGTTTCCCAGCCGATACATCTTCGTGTCATTACTGCTGGCCATACATACAAAGTTTATCCTTAAGTTACAGCATCTCTAAATGATTTGAATTAGTTATTTTTAGCCGACTTCAAAAAAAGGAGTAGGTTCTCAATTCTACTGTATGTTTTTTTTTTGTATGTATATTACGCGATAACTCCGGTATTTGTGAACCGATTTAGATGATTCTTTTTTATTGGAAAGAGGGTACCTCCATAGTGGTCCCATTTAATGTTGAAGAAAATCATCCACCTCTAAGAGTGGCTGTCCATGCATCAAGATTCATTTTTATAAATGGCGCCTATATTTTATTATAAGGAGCAATTATTTTAATGGTTGATTTTGCTATTCTCCAGTTCAAGGCGTTTTTCTCTCTCAATATACTCTTAGTAGTGAGAACCGACTTTTATTATCTCCTGTGGCAAGTTCCATACAGTGGCGAACTAGGGGATGGATCCGGGTTTGCGCACTTATCGGTAACCGATTTCATTCATAAAACTTGGCGAATAGATTTAATACCACGTATTTTTGAGGTCGGTGTTTTTAGTACTCTGTACTCAGATTATCATTATACCTGAGTTGGACAATGGAAAATCAAGAATAAAGTTGTTTATTCTTAAGAGAATGTCTCTTAAAAGGGAACATCTTTTTTTATGAACCAACCAATAAACATGTCTCCCATTTGATATATTTTTTTAAACACCGAGCGAACGCTTCCGTTCTATAATGAATGGCGCTTGCGATGACTCGCGCTATGCAACTCGAGATTATACTAATTCGTGCGTCTACTACAAGCAAGTTTCCACCACAACAGTGTTCACATAAGCCTAAGTTCATACAAAGAAAGAATTTCGTCTACGTCACAACGCATCGAGTCATCACGCTCCTATTTCAAGGTTTTAAATAAAATAATCAGTATTTAAATAAATTTTGGTAAGCGATACGCCTGAGCGATACGTCAGATTTCTAATTGAACCAATAATCTTGACCCGACCTCAAAAGTACGTGGAATTACGTCTATTTGCTAAGTTTTATTGAAATATCCTAAAATGCGTAAACAGCCACCCTTAGAGGTGGATAATTTTCTTCAAAATGAAATGGGACCCCTATGGAAGTACCCCTTTTCAATAAAAAAAAGAATCATGAAAATCGGTTCACAAATACCGGAGTTATCACGTAACATACATACAAAAAAAACATATAATCGAATTGAGAACCTCCTCCTTTTTTGAAGTCGGTTAAAAAATATCTCTGATCCGACTAAGACTTACACGCTCCCGTCAATGTACAAATATAAGAACCGTAGGGCATTCTTTGTCTTTTTATTAAAGGATTAACGAATAACTTTCAAAATGTGAATGGATCGACTGGGAGACCAAAGTGCTGGTAGAAAGAAACCTTGCCCAATGCGTTGCAATTTTCGGCAACTTGACGCGAGATCATCTTCATTTCAACTGGTTCCATTTCATGTAGTCCTAGTTCAAGTATTACAATATAAACATAAACTTTTAATGTATTTTAGCGCTATTTCATCATCATCATCAACCCATTTATACGTTCCAATACTGGGCACGGGTCTTCTCTCAGGCGAGGGTTAATGCGGGTTGGAGACTTCGCACGTTTTCTGAGGGTTGTTAACGTTCTTCGCAGATTTCATCGCGATGTTTTTTTTCACCTCACCATAAATTTGACTTTGAAATAAAATTGCGCACATAAATTACGAAAAACTCATTCCGGATTCGAATCGACGGCCTCTGCTTAAGAAGCGGTAGGTCAAGCCATTAAGCTACCACGGCTTCTAGCGCTACTTAATTTCGTTTATTTGGCAATCCGTGTGATACCCAGGCACACATATAATGGTCTATACATTTATTAAATTTGTCACCTATTGATTTTGCAAATTTGCATGTAAACTGTGTCAATGGCTTTTCGTAGAATAGCACTGGCTACCTAATATATATATGTATATATTTGACTCTACTTATCAAGTAAGAAAAAATGAATGTGTGAGCTGTAATTTGCTCTAAAACTCTATCAGCAAGGAAGTATTTGCTGACTATTATTACTGCGTCCCGGTTTAAAAAAGTAAAGGTGCTGGTGAAATGACAGGTACTAGATACTTATCAACTTATGTCTCAAGATGACGGATGCAGTGGTAGTGCCCCTCAGATCTTTGCAATTTAATGCTCTGAGTGGTACTGCAACTGTTACATGGACAGACGTGTTGCTTACCACCAGGCGCACGAATTGTTAGTCGTAAAGTAAAGTGTCCCGTCACTTGGTGTTATAAAAAAAACTTTCTTGTGTCTTATCCAGACAAGCGACCTATGTCAAATGAATCCAGTTTATGAGGAAGATACCGGTTCAATGTTGTCAGGTGCATGGTACATGTTGTGAATACAGCTGTATAATAAATAATAAATCAGTTCTTTTGGTTTAAGCTATTATTCCTAATAAAAACTATATTAAATACACCTACGGAAACCTTAAAGGTAGTACACTAAACTATAGGTTAAGCTCACACTATTTAATAGTGCTATTTGAACACTATGAAAATGACGTAAGACAGAATATACAACACGTACATCATTAGGTGTGGCTCGTGGTCGTAACCGTGAACAATTAAGGCAAAAAAGGATTACTCATTAAAAAAATACATTAATAAAAATTGTTCTATTTATTACATTTAAAGTAATTTACTATTCTTTGATAAAGTTATTTATTCAACACGCTATGGCGTGAAGAAGTAAGTAAATAAGAGTTTAAAGTAATATGTTACTTTAAACTCTTATTTACTTACTTCTTTATAATTCTTTTTTTTTAAATGAATATATAAAGTATTTTCAGTGCATTAAGCGATGTATTTAATTGCTAATAAAAATTATTAAATCAAAAATATGGACGACAGTTCATTATATCATAAGAATGTATCTTATCTCATAAAACTTACCTTTAATTTTTTTGACACTATACACAACAATAATAACAATTAATAAATTAAAATTGAACAATAACCACAAAACAGTTCACGTGTTTCAATAGATTGACCAAATTTTTTGAATATTGGCGGCAGAATATTCGTAGATACTCTACGGCGGCGTAGCTCGTAGTCGCGTAGCCGTCTGGAACCGGCAAACGTGGCGAGATCCCGAGAGCAACTGAGGGACGGATGGGCGCTGCACCGTGGCCCGCGCCGCACCGTTGCAGTCCGAGTTCTTCCACTCATCTTCTCTCCTGCCACACGCTACCTTAATTGCTTATGCATTTAAAATAGAAATCAAATAAGTCATACATTTATCAAGTCGATGTGAAACTAAAGGAACAAGGATAAAAATTGAGGTAAAGCGAATTACGAATATTCGGAAACGCCATTCCAGTTTCGGCAACACGTAAAACTTCAATAATTTATACCCTAAAAATAACTTTTTCAATCCGCTTCCGAGGATTGGAAAGGATTTAGCTTGTTCGTTAAAAGCAAAATTGATTTCGAGCAGACTTTACATTCGAAACAAGACTGTGTCAGATGTTGATAGGCAATTAGGATGTGTCATATAGGCGAACGGGACATATAGGACAAACGGGAGAATCTCCTTGTTCTTTTCCACTCTGAACTGCGGGACAAATTAAATTCCATTGCGATATTAAAGAAAATCCCCAAAGCCACCGGCGGCTTTATGAAAGAATTTAATAATAAAGACCAGAATAATATTAAATTTTTCGTGAAAACAAATATGGAGCGAAAAGAAATTCTGTTCCCACCTGGGGCCTGGGGTAGTCGAATTTATTAGCATTCAAATGATTTATAACTAGCGAGCGGCAGCTGAATATTTTCTGATTCGTCTTAAATTAAATTCTTTCTTTCCTTTGAGAGGATTTCATTAAGGGTAACGAAATGGCGCGGGGATGAAAAAGATAATCTGGAAAGGAGAGTACGCGGCCGCAGCGCATCCCCGCAACCGGACGCTGCGATAGGCACCTAGCCAGTGAACCGCGAGACGGTAGTAATGGATCTTCTTATACCGGTCAATGTTTGTCCAACACTCTTCTAAAATACTTAATCTTTTTAGGCTTTAATTACATTTAGTTACAACAACATGCGTCCAGCTTAAACGCAGACTGAGATCTTCTGATTAAGTAGCTTATTATTGACAACATCCATTTCCAAAAACTGTTTTGTAATTTAAATGAACGTGTCTCACCTCAAGTGAGTTGTTGACCAACATTAAATTATCTTTGTTCGGAAAATGTATAGATTTTTAATCTTCATTGAATGTAATTAATATTATATTTCATTTTTTTTTTCAATTTTATTTTATTTAGAACAAACTTGATATTGTATTAAATTGTATTCTTCAATTTTATTATTTACCTATAGAAGATGCCATTTGTAACGTTAAATTATTTTAAATTAAACACACTTTTTATGACATACATTGCGGCGCCATGCAGGGTTACATGGATGGACTTTGTATTATTTTAAGAACATTACTCACGTGATTCAATGAATATCTATTTGAAGTGAATCATGTTTTGAAAACCGACAGTCTTACGACTAAATAGTGTTTGAAATGCATTCGTAAAACAGTTCATTTAGTAGCAGTAGAATTTCTTGTGAAAGGATTCGTGCAGGGAAGTACTACTGCCTCTTTACCTATTTCTACCGGCAGTACGCGAACGTTACTGTGTTTCAGTTTTGAAGGGTGCTTGTGAAATTATAGGCACATGAAACTTGTAAACTTATGTTTCAGGGTGACCAATGCGGAGCTTAACACCAAGCGCACGACTTGTTCGTCCTATTATCTGGTATCATAAAAAAATCATCTGACTATAGCCGAAAATCAAAACTCCCTCATTGTATCTACACCCGCTACACTGTACAAGCCTCGCCTTTATGCTTCTCGACATTACATCTTTCTGACACAATCACATCTTCGTCTTATTTGCTCGATCCTCTATACAACAATGGATTTATTTGAGTAAATACGCTGCACTATTCTTAGAGCACATTTTCCCCTTTTCTAAAGCTATTTCCTTCAGCGAACAAAACTATTGGATCCGCGTGCAGTAATCGTACCACTCCGCATGGCGTTTGTAAAGTTGAAATATTTAACGAGCTGACTGCAAAGAACAAAGCCGGCCTTGTATTTAGCTCACATGTCTAGCGTACCCAAAAGGCGGCCGTCATTAAATTCTGTGCTCCTTTATACGCTTCTGACTTCGTTAACCATACAAACGGCTGCGATAGAAATGTGCGAGGAAACTATAAAGGCTTATATAATTACTTACAACGTATTGACGATGTGCAGACAGCTCCCTTCTATGGCACAGATTGGTTATGTCCCCAATTTGAATCTTAACTACTTTACGCATACGTTTACGAACCGATACTAAATGGTTAACTTAGAATATTCTCTTAGAGCTAGGCTCGGTTGTCGGTGTAGTAATCATAATTGAACTCCTTAATATATCGTGGTTGAACTTAGCATATCGGAGCCTTAAGTGATAGATTAAAGTACTTAAGTGACTGTTTTGACACAACAAACCTTTTGTTATTACAGACGAAAATGCTGAATATACCCGATAAAGTAGTTTTTTTTTACCTAAGTACTAAATATTTATAGAAAATCTACATGAATTTTTAAAAAGAGATTCACCATCAGCATCTAAATTGATCGGGGCGTAAAGATCTGTTAAAAAATGTCTGAACATTTTATAAAAATCAACCTTATGGCAATGATTTTAAGCTATGCTCTCAATTGTTTTTAAACTAATACCAGTTTTTATCAAAACAGCTCATGAAATTCTTTAAGATATTTTTTTTAATGTTCAGGTATTTTTGTACACTTCGAGCGCATGAATATTTTTTCCTACATTACATTCCATCTATTTCATCTTTATTTTCAGTCGTTGTGTGTTGTTGACCTTCGGAATTTTTAAATTTATTATTCTCATTTTGAATGAATTAATTTCAATTTAAGAGCGGTTACACATGACGACTTTTAGCTGTAATGTAGTAGCGACGCAGTCGCTAATCGTCTACCTTTACAACCACGCGCGACTTTAAGCAGCGATGCAAACGCGATGCAAACGCAATACAAACGCGATACAAACGCGATGCACGTTTTAAATTAATTAAAAATTTATTTATTTAATGTATTTATTAATTTCACTTTTAAATTTACAATTAACAATTTGCATCGATGCAATCCTATAAATAGCAAGTGTAGCGCTGCTAAAAGTCGCCAAGTGTAACCACTCTGAGAGTTGCGTCACGACTGCTCACCGACTGCATTTACATAACAGTAACCCAAATGCTATTTTAATATATTGATGCATTCGCAATTCATGTTGTGTGTCATTCAATTTTCAAAAAAACTAAAAAAGAACCCGTCCTAAATTCCTGTTTACATATTTTCTCTTTGGTTGTTACAGTGTCTATCTCTAATAAAACTTGTCAAGTCATAGAGTCAAAAAATTTGACACTATGATAAGTGTCGACTATTGAAATTCTTTTACTCTAAATATATTATTAATTAATAACAATGTTATAATTATTCTACTTTTGTTTTCTTTTGTAGATTTCGTATCATTGTCCAATTCCTCTCCTGACCTATTTTTTCCAAAATCCATTCCATTACTTCCTTAATGTATAAAAGGACTCCTCGATTGAAATAAAAAGAAATATTGTGTCGCTAGCTCTGACGCTGACCGCAAAACCTAAGATTAGAAAGAAAAACATCTTTGACTTTTATATATATTTTTCGTTTGCAATGGTATTTAGATCATACAGCCCAATTCGACGTTATTTAGTTTTGTTTTGTTTCTTATATTATTGGCATTTTAAAATTTAATTAATTAACAAGTTAATGTGTTTTTGACTTTACACTTCACAATTTTTATTACTAATATTACCCTATACCACTATAACCGCGTTTAAATCTTTGATGGAGTTATTAAATTCAATGTCAGCTCGTCTGTGTCATTTATTACAACTATTTCAAGTTAGTAAATAGATAATATTGTATTAGTATTAGTGTTAGTAATAGTAAACAGACGAAGGTTATTCGAAAATCTCTCACTAAAGTCAATACAAATCACTGTAACAAAATCATATAGGAGAATTTCGACAATTTCGGTAACTGGATCCGTGGTTCAGATGGTTAGAACAATGCTACGGTGCAGCATGAACGTGGGTTCATGTCACACTAGGTCGACGATAAAAAAAATTCTGTGTGTTCGATCTTTATATTCATAATCAAAACAAAACTAGTGGAGTTATTTTACAAAAAATCTCAATAAATAGATAATATACTTTTAATATACGGTGAAACTATGCTTATTTAATTACTATCAACTTCTCTACAATCTACACATGTTTCTACAAATGACCTACTAATTACTTGATTATTAGAAACATAAGCCTCGCATGACTTATTTTAACGTCTCATCGTGTGTCTACCTGTGCTGATGTAGTCCCAGCTTTACTTTACTCCAACATACGTGAAGCGTAAGAACAAATGAATACCACACGTACAAACTTTAAATTACACCCGCGTTCTAATTAAATGCAGCCGTAAGTGACGTTATAAATAGTGTATAGGTAGCTTCACGTTTTCAATAGAGGAAACCTAATTGCGGGGTGAGATGGCGTATAGCGTGGAGTATCGGAAAGAGTCGCACAATACGAGGCGACACGTGCGCTGGCGCCGCCGCTGGCAACCGCCCTAATTACCCTGCATACGAAGTTTTCCTCAACACGGAGACTATATTGAATGGAACGATAAAATGTTGTGTATATACTTAGCAGTGATTTATCAAAAAGGGAACTAAGTACTTCAATACGCGTTTCTCAAAAATGTATGATTCAGGTTTAAAATGTAAACGGACGCGCACATTTACAAATACTCATTGTGACTGTAGAAAAGCCGTGGCAGCCTTGTCCTACCGACCTCCAAGCAGAGGCTACGAGTTTAAATCCGGGTGAAGTCCCCAACCCGTATTGAACCAGCAGCGTGGTGGACTATGGCCTAAACCATCTCCTGATAGGAGACCCGTGCTCAGCAGAGTGACGTATAAATGGGACGAATGAAACGCGTTACTAATTCACGGGTGAAATTTGTGAAAAAAAAAATTGTCTGGATATTTTAACATTGGATCCTCTAACTCTCTACGCAAACGCCTCTTACACAGCAATTGTATAAGAGGCGCGTCTATGTATTTACATACATGGGTACAATAAAAAATATTACCAATTCAAATCTAGTCATCGTGCAGCAAGCAAATACCTTAAAAATTATAAATTGCCATTCCAATTCATACAACTTCCATGATCCCAGCAAACAGTTTCGCGCTACGAAAGAATGGATGACGCGAACAAATTTTCACTCAAAGGGGCAACTTTGGTTGACGCGCTCCTGTAGTTACGGCCCACTTCAATTTCAATTGACGCAGTGGAAACATTCATTAACTTATGAAGTGATAGGAAGGTGTGTTTTCAAAGCAATTTTCTTACAAATTGTAAAGCGCAAGCGAGCTACCGCATTGTTGGTTTAATTAAAATTTTTACTATCTATGCTTTTTATTTTTAAGAGTTCGTCCTTGTAAGTACTGCCACCTTACCTATTTCTGCCGCCAAGCAGTAATCTGAACATTACTGCGTTCCGGTATCGAAGAGTAATGGTGCTGTTGAAATCACAGGCATAAGGGAGTTGTCAACTTATGTCTCAAGGTGTCGTGCGCAATGGCAGTACCCCGCAGACTTTTGTGATTTAAAGCTCTGAGTGGCACTGCAACTGTTAGGGACAGGCGTGTCGCTTACCACCACGCACATGACTTGTTCGTCCTGCCACTTATATAAAAAAATGCTATATAAATTATAGAATAACGCACACGCACACGCACATACTAAACATAGCCCCGCAGTAGGAAAACCCTGTGTCGCGGATGCCAAAGACACACATATACACAATCACAAATTACACCCAAACTTACGAGAGAAATAAATGTAAGCCATACAAATATTTCTCTCGGCCCGCGAATCGAACCTGGGACTTTTGCGTGGCAGTCCGGCAACCGTTCGGCCACAGAGGCGGTTATAAATGGTAATTTCGTAAATATTACATACTTGCTCTTTATTAAACCATTATCTTTATTGTAAAGTATTCTAGCAACTTATATGTTTGGTCTAATCATGCATGCTTTAACTACATATGCTTTAAATAAAGATTCACTAACTACTATGGAGATAGGGCCTTAAAAGAACGTTTTGCGTCCCCATTAGACGGCTTATTCAAAGTTATTAGAAATTAAAACAAAAAATGTAAATTCAAGAATATTTTGAAAAATCATTTAACAAATTTTAGTTATGTGTATTTTATAAAGCTTCAGAACTGACGTTTGAAAAAACAAATATGCGCAATTTGGACCAGAGAAATACTTTTATTTTCTATGTATAATAATCATGAAACTCAAAGAACTCGATTAAATTTTCTTTTTTCAATTGCAAACTCATTTGGATCTTACAGTCCTACAAAACTATATAATGTTATGTATATAATGTTTAAACTAAGAAAATTAAAATTATTTCAGAATTTAAAAAGAAAAACTGTTTTTAAATTCTAAAATAAAAAAATAGTTACTATTTTACGATAATACCTCTCCACCTAGACACTGTTCAAAGAAAGATATGCCACCTCTTCTTGTAACTGTATTACAATTATTTATTTATTAAACGACATCCAACAGCACACAATTTAAACTTAAAAATCTGTTTTATATGACCAGTATACAATGAAAATTACAGTATATCATAAAAAATAACACGACATGTCAAAGTGTGTCCATGATTTAATAATTACATACATAGACAACTACAAATTACACCCAAACACACGAGGGAAATAAATGTAGGCCATACAAATATTACTCCAGGCCCGGGAATCGAACCTGGGACCTCTGCGTGGCAGTCCGGCCACGGAAGCAATAGAAAAAATATATATAAAGGATAATAAATAAAGATATAACAGCTTAAGGTGGACAAATTACTCCTAATCGGTCGTTTCATTCATTTGAATGTTTAGTATACATATGTAAAAATGTCAATGGTACTGAAAAGCTATTGTACGCCCTAGTAGTAAGGCGCGAAACGATTTCATTCTGGCCATAGTTCGTACGACTTGGTAGAACGTAGTAAACTTTATGAAGTGAGTTACGAGGGCGATTATAGGGCACTTCAAGGCGAAACAGGGAAACAAGGGAAGGGCTATCCAGGCGAGCATTAACAACATCGTGTAGTAAGGCCATATTGAGGAGCTATCTCCGATCAGTAAGACTATGTATACTGAAATGTCCGCAGGCTTCCTCATATGTAGCGACCTTTTTTACTCTTATAACTAAGAAATTCAACAAACATTAAGAACAAACATTGTCAAATCTTAATTAGAGTACGGGTTAGTATATATTTGATTATACTTTTTTATTTTAGATTAATTATGAATTTTATAAACATCTTATAATAATAATGTAATTATGTTTATTGTAATGTGTATTTATTATTATTTTAAATTAAATATTGTTGCATATTTTATTTGGTCGTAACTAAACAAAAAGGATCCAATGCACATCCTGTCACTTTCGTGATATGGCAGTTTGAAGTTGAAAAGTGTTCCTCACTCTTGTTTTATTTTCGAAACTCATAATGTCATGTAACTCCATAGATATTTATTTATGTTTATATGATGGATATTTTTGCTGATCTAAGAGGTTCGACTTTAGGAACCGTTTAATACATATAACTCAATTTTGTGGATTGGATCTTTTTTGATAACTACGTCCAATTTACATATAATATTTTTGTGATAAATGCTTTATTTTGATGTTTTTGGGATAAATGTAAATTTAATAACTGTAGGGCTTCAGTTCGAATTAAAATTTAGCAGGTTCTCTGTAGTGGTTAAAGAGAAATATCTCCATATAAAACAAATATGTGCAAAGTTAGATTAACTGCCTCCGTGGCCGAACGGTTACCATACTGGACTGCCACGCAGAGGTCCTGGGTTTGAATCCCAAGCCGCGAGAAATATGTGTATGGCCTACATTTATTTCTCTCGTGAATTTGGGTGTAATTTTTTTTGGTCTACGTGTGTGTCCATGACACCCGCGATACAGGGTTTCCCTAGTGCGAAGCTATGAGTGTGTTGCGATATTATTATTATTATTATTATTATTGTTGTTGTTGTTCTTGTTCTTATAATATTGTATTACTATATATGTGAATGTATATTTATAAGTATAACGCGTTGCTTAATAATTTCTATATGTATGTGTAAATGTTTACATCTAGCACCCCCGCTTTTATTCATGTTTAGTCTCTCTCCATCCTAAGGTTGTCTGGAAGAAATCGCTGTAAGCGGTAAGACCGCCAATTGTTACCCTGCTAATGTGTTTAATTTTGGTCCTGTAATCTCTCTATGTGGTGCTAACAATAAAGAATTTTCTATCTATCTATCTATCTACAATTCTGTACACAGAACTATAACGAGTTTCAAAAAAAGAGCGTTTATTCTTTTTTCTTGTTCATTTATTTATCCAACTGCCTCCGTGGGCAAATGGTTACCATGCTGATCTGCCACGCAGAGGTGCAGGGTTCTCCCGGGTCAAAAGAAATATTTGTATGGCCTACATTTATTTCTCTCGTAAGTTTGGGTGTAATGTATGGTAGTTTCTGTGTGTGTCCATGGCACCTGTGATACAGGGTCTCTTAGTGCGGGGCTATTAAAAAAAAAAGTTCAGTAGCGAGTACTATAAACAATAGAATTTTGATTCAGAACTAAAAAGAGCGCCTTTGTGATATGGTTTATAAAATTATAATTGACAGATAAAGTACACGAGTAGAAAAATAATATTTTAACGCGAATTTTAAGAATAGGCGGGAAAGTTTTATGTTTATAAATTCATGAAAACGCCCGGAACTGGTGAATTGTAAAGTTGTCTGACAATACCAAGCCACACACATCTTTACAAAGCTGTTAAAAGCTATTGCAGTTGAGCTGGGATATGTTACCTGGATGAAACACTATATTTGCACGACATAGCCCCATCAGATTTTCACTTGTTGTCTTTACAAAATTCTTAAAATGGACACTACTTTGATAACGAAGAGTCCAACAAACGACACTTATAGCTGTTTTTTATAAGTATTATATTGTATTGACCGAATTTTGCAGTGGAATTCAAAATTTTCGTGAAAGATGGCAAAAGATTGTAGATCAACATTATAATGTGGATCTACGTATATGTATGACATAACTGATTTAAATTCTTCATTTACGCTTTGATACCGCATGAATTTTTGGCCAACCCAATACGATATATCTTCAATATGTTCATTTGGCCTAACACAGTGAAACTGAGTACTTAATTTATTATATGTCAACTTCTATACAACCTGTGTTTTCCCAAATAAACTAGTGATGAATTCACTTCTGAAGTTTTTACGTTGGTCTAAGACATAGCATGGTTTAATGAGCCACCAGATGAGCGGTGAAGGGCTTGCAAAGGGTGCAGAACTAGACCAGTGTACTTATGAGCTAATGACCTTTTTATTTTTCTACTGTTCATTACCTGTGAATATACTGAAACCTTGATATAAAACATACAATGACTCTTTTATGTTTTATATTCTACTCTTGCATTGAGCTTTTTCTACCTGGAAAATATGATTATAGCTACAAGCCTAAATAACGTAAGTATATGTGAAAATAATACACTACGTTCTCTTCAATTTCTTGTGAAACTAATCGTGATTTTTTTCAGCTACATTTCGCTCATATTATATTTCGTAATAATGATCAGGTTCGTGTAAAGCATAAATACTTAGTGGTTATTACAAAAACATTACGTTTAACGTTATTCTTATACACGACGAAAACAAGTTTCAAATTGCAATTAGGCAAATATAGAATTCCACTTTTAAGATAGCGATGTACCTGACTAGCGGTTCTATTCAAATTTGAAGAAAATATTCCGCTTATAAGGGTGTAAACTAGGGGATTTTTCGGTTTGTTAGGTTTCACCCACTTTCCGTTAACCAATCCGAATAAAACTTGACAAATAGATGTAACAAACACAGCGAAGGTGGATAAGTTTATGAGGTCTTTTTAAAAAATGAATTTTTATAAAAGGTTTTTATAAAAACAGACATTATGGTTAGTAGAATTTTTAAAGAGCGTCAAACTCAATAAAAGCTGGAACATTAGAGTATCTTCATCGTGAATGCATGAATAGCGTTTTTATTCCCACATATTAACTCTATACATTCATAACTATTCATAACAGCGATTTAAAAAACCGGGAAATAATGATTTTGGTAAATAAAGTTTTTAATGAGCACCAAATTCATTAAAAGCTGGAAAAATAGCCTATGTTCATCATGTAAAGCATAAATATTGTTATTACAATAGACACTACGATAAATACTATTCGTTCTGTATACGATGAAAATAATGTTCAAATTGCAATAGGGTCATTCATATCTACGAAAGATAGCGATTTAAAAAACCGGGAAATAATGATTTTACTAAATAAGTTTTTAATGAGCACCAAATTCAATAAAAGCTTAAACAATAGCATATGTGGATACGGCATTGTGAACCTTTTGTTTGCCAACGCCGTCATTATAAATTTTTCGCCGCGACAATCTCTAATGAGCGGTCTGTGTGTTCTTACCTACATAAAGATCTACACTTGGCAGAACTCATTTGGCACAATAGTGCAAAACTAAATGAATACTAAATCTTGATTCAGATAAAATACTCAAACAGATTTTATGATTTTAGATTGACGATCTCCGTGGTCAAGTGGCTTGCCCACCGGTTTCCACGGTGTCGCCATCTCTTAAATCCCGGGGTCAATGTAGAGAAAACTAACTTTTCAATTATAATTTTTTATATTATGTAGGCAGCAAACAAGCATACGGCCCGCCTGATGGAAAGCGGTCACCGTCGCCTATGAACACCTGCAACACCAGGTGCGTCACGAGCGCGTTGCCAATCTTTTAGGACCCTTCTCAACCCCCTTTAAAAAGGACTCCATGCTGTATTCCTGCGGGAAAACTCCGACAGGGAGTTCATTCCACAACCTAATTGTACGTGTGAGGAAGCTCTTCTGAAACCGTACAGTACGAGACTCGGTTCCAGAGTGTGAGAATGGATTACCTGCCGCTGGCGAGCAGTTCTATATTGTATCGGGTCTGGGCGTCTGTGGTACCGTCGTTGTTTCCGATTTACATAACACAAGTCCTTAAGTTACTTATTTTTGGGTCATAGCAACATATGTGATGATGTCTAATATGAAAATAATTGACCTTCAAAACGATCATTTTCGATCGAAATCAATTTTAACGTTACCGGCGAGGACCCTTATCGAATCAATTAAGCAAACCCCAAGACTGTTTTTCATTTATAAGTAAAGTAATATTCGCAAAGGGCGAAGTAGTCTAAATAAATCACTTTTGTCAAGTCAAGCGGATGCATTAACAGCTAAGTAATTTACATAATTCAAGTTGAATTACAGAAGTCACCGTAAAATTGATAAAGGGTACTTCCACGGAATAACTCACTATATTCGGCGGGAAGATACCGGGTGGCCAATTTTATGAGAACTCTGAATGAAATTAGTTGGTCGTCTCACTAGCTTTTCCTTAGGAAACTGTCGACATTTTTACCTTTAAACAATTTTTTATATATAAATTCGTGTTCTACTTCTCGTTTTATAAGAAGCTACATTGAAATAAAAGCACCCATATTCATTAACCGAATCCCTTTTCAAAGTTTTCGACGACCTCCTTGGAAGTGTGCTTTATAGTGGCTTACACATCGGTTTTCAAGGTGTCGCAATCTCTGAGGTCCCGTATTTGATTCCCGGCCGGGTCAATATAGAAAAACTAACTTTTCTATATTGTCTGGGGTCTTGATGTTTATAGTACCGTCGTTGTTTCCGATTTCCATAACACAAGTGCTTTAGTTACTAATGTTGTCATAGGAGCAACGTTGTCTCATATTTATATAATACTATTTTTAAAAACATATCACGTAGAACCAATACCTAAATGAAACAGTCAACTTCCGGGAAATAATTTTTAATGTTCCTGAAAATAAGTTATATAATAATCAAGAATTTCTTTTAGATACGGTATTAGTTTCACGTGCGCTGGTACGTTAATGTGCGCTCTTTTTAATGTTTTTAACTACATGACGAAAATTAAATTAGTAATTATCCTTATTACCTGGTCTCCTCCGTTTTTATGATACCAAGAGACTGGACGAACAAGTCGTGCTCTTAATGGTAAGCGACATGCCTGTCCGTGCTTTTTGTGTATCTTTGAATACAAAATATAGAACACCCATCTTTGTAGCACGTTAGCAGAATAAAGAACAATGATGAAAGAGGTCAAGTAATGTTGGCTATCATAGGTGAATTCGGGGAGGTCAGCGAAGCAGCGGCGAATGGCAGGAAGACATCGCGTGGCAGCGGAAATAATGAGTGTCGCTCCGTAATTGGAACGGGGTACATTGCCTATTCACTCTGCGAGGGGTTACACTTTTTATTTGACTCCTCTATTAACATTTTAAACACTGGTGTAGAAATTCAATGAAACGGAATATTACATTTCTGCCGCCAAAGAGTAATGTGAACATTACTGCGTTCCGGTTTTGAAAGCTGCTGAAAAGTGCTGGTTAAACTATAGGTACATGGGACTTGTACACTTTACCACTAGAGCTCCTTGTGAAAGAGTTCGTCCGGGGAAGTACTGCCACCTATTTCTGCCGCCAAGCAGCAATGTTAGCATTACTGTGTTCCGGTTTTTATGGGTAAGGGTGCTGGTGAAATTACAGACACTTGGGACTTGTCAACTTATGTCTCAGGGTGTCGGGCGCAGTGGCAGTGCCCCTCAGATCTTTGTGATTTAAAGCTCTGAGTGACACTGCAACTATTAGAGACAGGCGGGTCCCGTCACTTAGCGTAATAAAAAAAAACATCAGAGTGACGGGCGCAGTGGCAGAGCCCGTCAAGTCTTTGCGTTTTAAAACTATGAGTATCATTACAACGTTAGTTGCAGTGACACTATCCATAAGAATGGGTAGGCGTGTCGCGTACCACCGGGTTACACGATTTACTCGTCGCGTCACTTGAGGTCTTAACAAAAGTGTATACAACAGCACTGCCAGTAAATATTACTTTCTTGGAACAGATATAGATACTAAAATACAAAACGAAAAATTGTACTAACTGAAGACCTGAGTGATCCACTTGGCGCTAGATGAATAATAGATCCCGGATTCGGTTTACAGTAAGACCAATTTGATGTAATGTTCTGGATAATGGTCCACAGTAAACTTCGTTCGTTTTATAAACTTTTTTCTAACATTCAAATGCAAAGGTGGACAACTATTCTAACATGATAATCCACAGCCGTCGCATTCAGTTAGTTAGTTGGTCGATATTCCTTACTTATACTGCTTAGGCGTACTAAGCCCTTTTCGTCATCTTTTATTATGAGGAATTGAATATCCTGCCTGCGACTATGTTTCTGAGCAAAGTATCTTTAAAGTGCGATTGAATAGGCAAGCTTGTTCCATGGTAGACCCTATCTTTACTCCAGGACTTTAAAAAAAAATTGAAAAAACACATTGTACAATCCTGTACAATAAAAGCAGTAACTAGTGTTAAATGGATTAAAGATATCGACGTTTCAAGAACAACAATGCTGTTAGTTTTATTATCGAACTATAAGTTTCGTTGAAAAAAGTATTTCTCTTCGAGAGCTCTCGGAAACTTCGGTGCCGCAGTACAACGAACATTTTCTCAATTTCAGTTTGCAACAAAATCAGTTTATTTTCTAACTGACAAATTGCATTGAAGTAACAAAGTACAATTTTCCTTTGAGAATAACCTAACAAAGTTTTCTTCACGATAAATTATGGGAGAGCGTATGATAAATAGACACCAGTGTAAAATGTGTTGTCTTCAAGCACTGACTCATATTGAAGCACAGCAAAACTTCTTATAGGAGTGTTCATTTTTTGCGCAAATTGTATACAATTGTACAAGGTACAACTTGCATCATAAAATTTCTGAAATTGTATAGAAAAGGATTTATCAATTGAAATCTTTTTAATTTCTATACAAATTACTAAAAAAATGTAATTCTACAATGATAAAAATTAAACGATACAGCGTTCGACGAAACGTGCATTATCATAATTTGACAACTGTCACTGTAGCTACTAACCGGGTCGTAGAAAATATTTTTTTCCATCCTCTAAGTAGAAAATACAAAAAATCTAATTCTTAGCAGTCGGAAGAATATCCGTAAAGAATAGCCTAAAGTCAGTGATGGATATTTAAAAAACAAAAATAGTAATGCAGAAACAGAATATTAAAAAAAAATAGTTTGACGGTTAGTTATAATATAGGTTTATTTATTATTATAACGGTTTCTTATAATAATTTATAAATAGTTTACGGAAATTAGTTCTGAAACGGAATAAAAAAATCTCTATGACGACATGTCCATCGTATAATGAAGTGACATTTAAATAGGGTTTAAGAGCTTGGCTCGTCTTGAAACAATCAAAAAGGCAAATAATACGCTGATCTTCAACCAGTAATACCCAAGAAACCTTGGTTCTTCGATTTCCGTGAAGCCAATTGCTCCTAGGCCTAAATGCAGATCCACTTTTCTTGCTAAGCTCAAGATAAGGGATCACTCCCTTTGTGAGTGTGATCTTGAAGAAGGAACTCTTGACCATATATTTTTAACTGTTCATTGTATCCCGTCTCTTTATACGATCTTCTTCCAGATTCTATCCCTCGTCCCACAGATTTTTATAGTATGCTTTCTCCCCGTCCTTCTCTACTATTTATTATATTTAAATATATTGAACAAAATAACATACGTCTATAACACTTATTATGTGCCGAGCATGTTTTTGTTTTGCTTACAAATTAGTTAGTCAAATAACCTCCTGTTTTGTCGTTGTCCATAGGATGATACAACCGATCATCGTGCTTGAGTGCGTTCCTGGCAATCTTGATATAAACCGTGTATTTTTTAACCCGGACATTGGCAGAATTATCCTCAGTGGTACAAAAGCCAAAACTCACCCAAAAAAATAATAATAATGGACTCATAAATAATAAGTTATGTAGATATATTTTACAGACCTGCAAAAGAAGGCTTTACCAGTTTTTTAAATAATCCCGGTAGCTGGATACCTATCATTCGAAGCATAGACATTGCCAGATATAAATATTGTGTTGCCAGTCATTTATTTATGTTCGAACGACAACTTTAGGTGTTACATACAAGTGATTAGTAAATTCAATTTATTGAGATTTTTTATTAAATAACTCCACTAGTTTTGTTACGATTATGAACACAAAAATCGAGCACGCATTTTTTTTTAATTTTGTGTGTTTCGACCTTTGTATTGATAATTAAATTATATATTTTTTATGAATTCACCATAATTTTTGTTCAAAAATACGTGATAGTACTTGAGGTATGTACATGTTTTGGGTAAACTCGAAGACGTCGGTTCGAATCCGGCCGGATCGAAGGAATTTTTTCTGAGTGTTCGATCTTTGTATTAATAATTATAACAAACTAGTGGAGTAATTTTACAAAAAATTAAGTGAATGTCAATTCAATAAAATTTAAAAAACTATTATTTTATTTTTATTTATTAATAATTATAAAATAATAGTTATTAAACTAAACTTTAATAATAAACTTTAAGTAAAGACTTACATTTCAAAGACTTAATATTTTTCAGTTCTATAAATTTCAAAATTACTTCCAAATTCATATAATTGTCGACACTTATCCCTCTTAAACTGAATGGCATGTCGTAACTGGTTTAAAATTCACCATAATTTGTTTTTCAAATAAGTATCCGACTAAATTTCCGTGGGAGGCAATCGTTTTCCGGGGACTAATTTAGTTGTGCTTGCTCGTCGGCCGGTATGTTTCAATTACACAGGCTAGGTAGGCGGATGTCGTCATTTCCTACGTATGTGCCCCTACAAAATGCAGGCTGCAAAAGGGATTACTTTAGTAATTCCCTTGACCCATACTATCCCTTTTCTGTACCATACTTACATGTACAAAATGATGCAAAATTATACGCTCACTGAGAATAAAGATTAAACTTTAACGACAATGTGAGTTGGAGAGAATAAAATGATATTTTTTTAAACTATATTACAGTAAATTTTGCAAACAATGCTTTTAGTGTTACGCCTCATATTTTAATAGAACTCTTTGACAATTATGTAGCATATACACTAGCAGTAGAGTTCCTTGTGAAAGAGTTCTTCCAGGGAAGTACTGCCGCCTTACCTATTTCTGCCGCCGAACAATAATGTGAGCATTACTGCGTTCCGGTTTTGAAAAGTAAGGGTGCTAGTGACATTACATTCACATGAGACTTGTCAACTTATGTCTCAGGGTGACAGGCGCAGTGGCAGTTTCCCTCAGAACTTTGCGATTTAAAGCTCAGAGTTCGTTAAAAAAAAAAGAAAAGTCAGATTATACAATAATCCCTGTTATTTTCTTACAAACTAATTACAAGTTATATCCATAAAAAGAATTGTCATTAGTTTTATTATAGTCTGGCCAACGAAAGCTGGCAAAAAAAAAGAGCGGTAAATTTGAAAAATCTTGTGCTTGCAACACTAAACAGTCAGGCAAACTGTACACAGTATACTACAAACTAACAAAATGTATCTCTTCTCCGAAATGTAAATTTTTCAGAGAAAATTGACTGGTCTTTTTTGTTTGTTTACGTGTTCAGTTTATATAGTCAGATTATTTTCATATTAATTTTAATTAATTCATTAATATACAGGGTGGAAAAAATTAATGGAACCCGAAGGGCAACTACCTTAAATGGTTGAGATAGATAATTTGAAAGGAAACATTCTTTTATTTCTCGTGATATAAATTACTGCATTCAGGTTTTTAAAAAAAACTTACCCGAGCCGGGAATCGAACCAACTAAAATGCAAAAAATAAGCACTCACTATTTTATTGCACTAATCGATAATGTCAATGACAAGGATAACATCTCTCCAAGAAACATTGGGCCTTACGATTAAAGGCGTCCATGAAATGTAATATTACAAGGCTTAATCTAATATTAGTATCGCTTTTTCAAAAAAATCTGTTAATGCTATTCATGTTATTTTTGTCAAGAAAAATTAAAGAATGTTTCCTTTGGGTAAAATTATCTACCTCAAATATTTAAGGTAGATCCCCTTCAGGACCCATTGATTTTTTCCATCCTGTATATATATAACTGTAGCGGACTGTATTAATGGGGATGGGATGCTAACTGTGAGCGAGCAAGACCAGTGGAAATGAACTTACGTTTATTTAAAAATATATATGTAAGGTGTAGAAAACGACGACAATAATAAATACGTTGAAATTTAGAATTTCAATGTAAAAATAAAAAGATTAAAAAACTTTATTTTAATTTTTTTTTATCTTTTTCCTGATTTTAGTAATTTCAATTATTTATTAATTTTAATTTTTTATTGAATTGATATACAATTATTTTTTGTGAAATTACTCCACTACTTTGTTATAATTATTAATACAAAGATCGAACATTCAGAAAAAAATTCCTTCGATCCGGCCGGATTCGAACCGACGTCTTCTAGCATACGCTTATGTTTAATTGGTATAGCGTCTGACACGGTATGCTAGTTCGTGCCGGTACAGTCCAAAATACGCATATGTGTTTTTATTATAGCTCAAGATCGTCGATAAATGTATTGAAAAAATTGGAAATCAAAATCGTGACGCGAGCGTAAAGCAGAGGATCACTAGGATTTAGGGGCCACCTGATCCCGATTTGGGCCAGATACAACTTCCACAAACATACTGCCCTGAGCGTCTAAAAGCGAGGTTATCTGTAAACTTGACCTAGTTTCATAGCCGTTACCCTCCGATTAAGTATACCCGGCATGAGTTTCATTGCAACTAAAACGTGGAAGATCCCCAACTCGCATTAAGCCAGCGTGGTTGACAATGGCTTTAACCCTCTTACTAGAAGAGATCCGTGCCAAGCAGAGTGATCTAATACTTCAAAAACTTTTATGGGAGGTACAACTAGACGACGAAAGATTTATCGCTATCGGATGGATAATAATGGAATATATACGGGACAAATGAACGTATGTCATTGACTTACAATTATATGGACGTCGGGTCCGCGCTAAAAAGTGTCCGCACTTGTAAGGCGCTAAAATCGTATACAGAGCGCTAAACTCCGCTTTAGTCTTCATTTTTTCTACTGACAGCGCGATACTGCGATTACATTACAATTTAAATTTCGAATATGTTGACTTGGGACATTTTTTTCGTGGTTTTTGTATTAGACCCGTCGTCCATTTATTTGTAAGTCAATGGTATATGTACATATTGACGCTTGAAGGGCAAAATGCTATAAGCGACACTTTTGGGTCATATTGAGTTGTATAATATACCGTTGGAATCAGAAACATTAGCTGATTCCAACGGTATATGTATGTAGATTGTTATTTGTTTAACCTTTTTTTAACGAGGCGAGGTGCTTTTTTCTGTCATTTTGAATGTTTGATTTTTTTTATACCAAATGACCTGTCATTTGGACTACTATAGAGATAAGACCTATCCTGTCTCCACAGTAGTTATTAATCTGTACTTAAAGCATGTGTAGTCAAAGCATGTATTGTTAGAACATACATATACGTTGCTAGAATACTTTTCAACAAAGATAATGGTTTAATAAAGAGCAACTATATGCTATGCAAGTAGTAAGTAATATTTACGAAATAAAAAAAATATAAAACATAGCATATAAAAATATAATACTAAGTGACGGGACGAACAAGTCGTGCGCCTGGTGCTAAGCGACACGCCTGTCCATTGCAGTTGCAGTGCCACTCAGAGCTTTAAATCCCAAAGATCTGAGAGACACTGCTACTGCGGCTGTCACCTTGAGACATAAGTTAATAAGTTCGATGTGCCTGCTATTTCACCAGCACCGTTACCCTTCAAAGCTCAAACACACTAACGCTCACATTACTGCTAGGCGGCAGAAATAGGTAAGGCGGCAGTACTTACTTCCTGGACGAACTCTTTCACGAGAAGTTCTGCTGCTATTAAGTAATTCTTCGAGATATAAACATCTCCATCACGGGCACGGGTTTCTAAGGAAAGGGTTTATGTTATAGTACACTACTCTGTTCCAATGCGGGTTGGGAACTTCACATGCTTATCAAGGATTGTAAACCTTGGTCGACGTACAGGTTTTATCACAATATTATCTTTCACCGTCAGTACGTGGGGCGTTCTATAACTTTCCGGAATGAATAAGAAAAAAATATTATAGATGGTCAGAAATGAATTTATTGTTTCTCAAAATATTCTCCGTTAGCGCTAATGCGCTTTTTCATACGAATGAACCAATTTTGAAAACATTTATGCCACTCCTTCGTGACAATCTCTGAAACATATTTTTCATACTCGTTAACAGCCTCTTCAGGTCATGAAAATCGTTGATCGTGTAACTAGTTCTTAATAAAAGCCATAAGGTGCCAGGTCGGTACTGTACGCGGGATGGCTTTTTAGGTCAACGTTGTTCACCTTCAAAAATTCGTTTGTCGGTCTGGCCGTGTGAGAACTGGCATTATCGTGATGCAAGATGATACAGCGTTTACGGCTATTTTTAAGGAGTTTGTTTGTTTGCAATAACTTCCGGCAAACAAATGGTCGTGTACCAATCACTATTCACGGTACAACGATTCTCCAAAGTAACAGTAGCCACGTGTCCAGTTTTATTAAAAAAAGAAGCAATCATCCGGTAAGAGGCACTTGCACGCGCGCCACTTTGGTTGGTTACGGCTCATCTCGAAAGACCCATACGCTCGATTGCTGCTTTGTTTTGGGATCGTACCTAATCCGTAATCGTATCCATGTTTCGTCGCATGTTACTATATCCCACACCAAATTTGACGCCCCTTCGTTGAATCTGGTAAGCATGGCATTGCACCAAGTAACGCGATCCGTTGTTTGAGAATTGTCTGGGATCAACCGAGAGCACAGCTTTTTCACACCCAATAGTTTGAGTAGCATTGATTGTATTTGACTGATGCCTATGCCTAAAGATGCCCAAATCACATGTCACATGCATGTCTGTTTTGATCATACGGCGCACAGCATCGATATTTTTGTTGTTCACAGCAGTGGACGGACGACCATCACGAATTCGAAACGATTCGTCCCTGAGATTCACACGACCGCGTTTGAATTCTGCAAACCAGCTATAAATAGTCATCTTGCATAGTGCTTCATCGCCAAAAGCAGTGTCAAGCCGAGAGACGCTCCGCTGAGCTGTTAAATTACACTTAAAGTCGTAGAAAATCATACTACGTGAAAAACCACGAGTTAAATCCATGGTGATGTAGACAACCAATTTCTAAAATGACGCCACAATGTAAAAACAAGTGACAGTCAGATGAAACAAACTGTATTCTACAGCCAAAGAGTTCCATTTTCAAATGTTGTAATTACTTTTTAAATATTGTTTATGTAAGTGGCCAGTTCGGAAAACTTACAGTGCGCCATATGTACTAATCACTCACAACATATGATGGCGCTACGACAAAAAAGTCATTAAAAAACAAACACAAAAAAATTCGTGAGATCTGCTGGTTCGTTCCGTGGCTTAATTGGTAGAGCGTCTGGCACGGATTGCCTAAGGGTGCTGGTTCAAATCCAGCCAGATCGAGTGAATTTTTCTTAATGCTTCGATCTTTATTGTAATAATTATAACAAACTAGTGGAGTATTTTCACAAAAAATAATTGAATGTCATGATAGTAAAACATCGTGAACTGCAATAAACTTAAAAATTCATAAAAATGTTAGGTAATTTATTTAGTACTGTAGCGTTCTAGATCCACACGGTGTTTCTAAAGCGCAACGCAGTGTTTTCATCCACCATTTTTATTTTTATTATTATTTATGGAAAAATTTATTATGAAAAAAATACCAAAATCTTTAGAAACACCATGCATCTCTAGGTAATGTAACGTTTTAAAGATATAGAAAACAGTCACAGGGCCAACTGGGTAACAACCATTCTCCCACTGCCTGCACTGTGCTACCACCGGTGTACCTTTCGGGCGTATACGGATTTAGTTAATTTAAAATAGCAGTAAATTCTGCTTGGTATAAATCGTAAACCAAACTATTTAATTTTTTAACTCGATACGATTTCTACTATTGTTTTGTAATTGCGTTATACAATATTTATCATCAGATAAAGAATTTAACAGAAAAATACACATTCAGCAATTCCATAGTTATCGAACTTTAAAATAATCTTACTCTGCATAATTTTCATAACAAAAACGTTTTTTTATTACATTTCGAGTCGGAGTGTCTAAAGTAATAAGGAAAAGGTGATAATAATATAATTATTCAGAGAGATGTTTTTCTTCCAAACAATTTGGAAAAAATGGAAAAATAATACGCGCCCTCTAGTTTTTATGAATTAGTTTGTTAAAAATGGGGTTCTATATTGTTTATATAAAATTATAAAAAGGTTTTTATTTCACTTATGAAAAGAAAATTAAAATAATGGTAAGAAACAATTTTTAATTGTAATAAATAAATATATATGTACATTATAATGTACATAAAAAAAATAATGTAATTAAAAAAAAATCGTAAATATAATTTTATTTATTATAAGAAAAAGCTGGGATTTTCTAGTTTTCCACATAACAAATGAAATTAATTATGATTTTTTTTTTCTTAAAAACAATTGCTTAAAATCGCTCTCCTACAATATTTTCGAAACGCATTTTAGACGTTTTACCATTTCAAGGTCGATAAACATAATATTTTCAATTATTGAAATTGTGCATTACATTCTGTATTGTGCATTATATGTACATATAATGTGCATTATTTATTAAGGTATTCTTCTTTATTTTTTACATGTAACAATTTTATTATTTTGTCATTAATATTTGTATTTTTTTTTAAAGATATAAATTCATAACTTTTTATAAAACTGTATAATAACATGGTAGTATAAACATCATGATTTTCGATAAAAAAAAGGATATATTCAAGCATCGGCAGTATCTTCTTATAAAAGAAATTATTTTGTTAGCTTTTCCCTTCAGCAATAGCCTCACAACAAGTGAAAATAATTTGAGGCATAACTTAAATAGAACATTACACAGCTTGACATTTCATTATAGTTCATTTCATTTTATGGACACTAATAATTTTATTAGTAAATATTTTTATTTGACTAAAGATAGGTATTATCTTACTAGTTATTTTAGGAGACAGATAGCAGAGTTGCTATAATTCAGCCAAATCATTGGCTACCAGACCGGCTGCTTCTATTGAGCAGTCCGCTGATATAGGTCAGTTTACTGACAATAATCATTCTGTTGAAAATAATTCAATTTCTAATTATTTAAATAATTAATAAGACAACGGAGAGATACTCTTGCAACACAATGACAGTAAAAAACCAACCTAAAATACACAGAAATAAAATAAATTGTATATTAAACCTAGTGCATCAAAATATTCAAGGCATGAAAGGCAAAGAGTTAGAAATAGAATTATTTATTAACTGTAATAATATGGATATTCTGTGTATTACTGAACACCACTTTCTATCAAAACATCAGTTCATGTTTAGCTTCAACAATCACCAGGTGGCTAGTTCGTTCAGCAGAGAAAAAGCTATTCATGGCGGCTCTTTAATTCTTATTAAAAATAATTTAAAATTTAAAGAACGTACAGATATTGTGAGCCTATCTATTGAGCGGACTATAGAGATATCCTGCATAGAGCTTGAACGGCTTGTTATATTAAGCGTGTACAGACCCCCTCATTCATCTTACGAACTATTTGAAAAAATATTAGATGAAGTTATAGGCAAATTAAATAATCCAAATAAATATATTGCTGTTTGTGGTGACTTCAATGTTAACTTATTAGAAGATTCCAGTGCTAGCAGTAGGCTCATATCATTTTACCAATGTTATAATCTTGTGAATCTTTTCTTGGAGCCTACTAGAATAACTTCTACTACTGCCACTTGTTTAGACAACATCTAGCCGCTCACGCGATACATGCAGCCCTAGACGCATACCACACCTAGAGGTGCCGGTGATAATTTTATACCGATTTATCGGATATCGAAGATATAACAGGTAAAAGAACTAATACTAATTGCTATTTCGGTAACAACTCTAGCAAACCATAAAGTTTTTAATGCCTGGGTCTGTCATTAAAAAAAAAATAAACAACTTCAAAAATACGTCACGACAATCGTGTGTGTTATTGTTTAGGCTGGTGATTTCGGTGATTTATTTATTGAAATCATACCGTAAGTAGCGTATAAATGAATATAAATGATTATAAACTATACTTTAAGGAGTAATTTCATGTTAAACATTAGAACCACTCAAACGGAATATTATCATATTTATCCAAGTACACCAAAAATTTCATTAGTGCTTTTTAAGTGCAGGATTTGCGGTATATTACTGCATTTTATTTGAGATGTTTTTGTTGTAGTACGGAAGGTATTTATTTAGCAATGCAGAATAATAATTTTTATTTATAAAACCTTGTATTTAAACTGAATCCTTTTCTAATTTGCGAAACCAAATAGCCGTCATTTTGCTGTAAGATGAGCGCATCGCGTGAGTGGTTATACTAACGCCATACCTAGTAATAAATCTTTTATAAATAAATTAACTTCTGATCACTGCGGTCAATTGGCCACTTTTAATATAACTGTTGACAAAATGCCAAAAAATGATATCACATGTGTTCCGATAAATATTGGTCGACTTAAAGCTTATACAAATAATGTAATGCTTAAACTAACTGACATTCCGTACGTTAACGATCCCAATAAATTGTATATCCCAATAAGTTGTCAACATAGTGAAAAGTGGACGTGATAATGTTTTTAGGTCCAAAATCATAACTATTAATAATTCATTGAAATTTAGTGATTGGGCGACTGTGGGAATTCACAAAAGTAGACAAAGGCTATATGATCTTTACGATGAAAGGTCTTATAACACTAGTAACAGTTTTAATGATTTTGTTAGGAAATATTCGAAAATGTTTAAACGTGTTTGTGTTGCAGCCAAAGCAATGTTTATAAATAATAAAATAAAAAGCAGCGCGAATGTAGTAAAAACGACTTGGAATATTATAAACAGCGAAACTGGAAGGGTCAAACCTCGTAACTTAGATTTTCAACTAAAATTTAATGACAAAATTGTAAACACAGACGCAGAAGTTGCTAAAATATTTGAAATTTTTTTACTGACATTCCAATTTTGACTACTAAGTCATGACTAAGTCGTTAAATTCATCTTCCATCACCGCCGAATCCTTACTAAAAGAAAATAATGCAGTTAGTATCACTAATTTAAGGTTCCGTCATGTATTTCCAAACGATATTGTTAAAGCCTTTAAGTCCATAAACATAAAAAATACTGTTGATCTTGATGGTCTTTCAGTCAGAGTAATTAGTTCTATAGTTGATTGTATTGCGCCTTACTTAGCCTGTATCTTTAATAAATGTGTTGATGATGGTGTCTTTCCTGACCTCATGAAGCAAAGTAAAGTTAATCCACTTTTCATCTGGTAGTATTTCTGACCCCACCAATTTCAGACCTTTATCAATACTACCAACTCTCAGTAAAATATTTGAAAAAATTATTCTAAATCAGATGTGTGCACATTTTTATAGTGATAACTTAATGTCTCCTAAACAATTTGGTTTCACTCGGGGTCGTTCTACAACCGACACTGGTGTCGAGTTGATTAATCATATATTTGATGCATGGGAAGTCTCACATGATGGTATTGGTGTATTCTGTGACCTTTCCAAGGTTTTGATTGTGTGCACCATGATACACTGGTCAGGAAACTTCGCCATTATGGTGTGGCGGGACGTGATCTCCACCTTCTTAAATCGTATTTGCGTGGTAGGGTACAGAGGGTCGATGTTAACGGTACAAGATCATCAGGGTCTGCAATTAGCATGGGTGTCCCTCAAGGTTCAATTCTAGGCCCATTTTAGTTTTTAGTTTATATTAATGACTTACCTAGCCTTATGTAGGGTATAAAACATGAGATAGTATTGTTTGCTGATGATACTTCCTTATTATTTAAAGTTAAAAGGCACCAATGTTCCTATGACGATGTGAACAATGCTATATCTAAAGTAGTTGATTGGTTTGCTGTTAATAACCTACTTCTTAATGAGAAAAAAACAAATTGTGTGAAATTTACATTACCCAATATTAGAGAGACGGTTACAAACATTGTAGTTAGAAACGATAGATTGAATCTTGTGGATACAGTTGTATTTCTAGGTATAACGTTAGATGCTAAATTGCTATGGGGTCCCCATATAAGTAAGTTATCAAAACGGCTCGGCTCTGTAATGTACGCGATTAAAAAAATAAGGAAACTTTCAGACGTCGAAACCGCTAGATTGGTTTACTTCAGCTACTTTCACAGTCTAATGACATACGGCATTTTGCTTTGGGGTAATGCCGCCGATATCAATAGAATCTTTGTCCTGCAGAAACGTGCAGTTACGGCAATTTACAATCTGGGCCCCAAAGTATCTTTGAAAGATAAGTTTAATGAAATTAACATTCTTACACTAGCCTCACAGTACATTTATGAAAATGTAATTTATGTTAAAAGGAATAGTAATTTCTTTATGAAAAATAGTGACAGACATAACATTAATACGAGGAATAAAAATAAACTAGCTTTTCTTGATAGTCGTCTTCACAAAGTCAAAAAATCATTTAAGGGGCAATGTATACGCTTCTATAACAAATTCCGGTTGATATACAAATTTTGCCTTTCACGAGGTTTAAAACTATAGTGAAACAAAAACTTTATACTAAAGGTTATTTATACAACTTCTGCGTACTTGGATGACAAAAATCCGTGGTAGTACCGGTTTAGCTCATGGAGGTAGTCTCGATCTCTGATGTTTCAAATAAAAAAAAATATTGTAAATATTATTTACAAAGAGCAACCCCTAGAGTTTCTTGCTCATTCTTCTCAGGGGAATCTGCCTTACGAATGAGCGGTAGAGTTTAACCATTGTGATGATTTCAAGTGTAATAATGCTTACCTATGAAAAACAGATTATTTTGAATTTGAATTTGAATTTGAATATGTTGTTTAAATTGTCATAAAAGTACGCTACTCTATTTCTGTCAAAGACAAACAGAATTTTTAACAAGATTTTCTTGTTCTGGCCTACGCGGAGCATAAAACTTCATAAATATATAAGAATATTTTCTTAAAGCGTTAAGTGACTTCTAACATAATTATAACAATTAGGCAAATTGCACCCCCTTGCGTAGTGGTGGAATTACACAGTTCCACCGAGATCGCACGCAGTCACAGAAGAATGATTTAGTTATTATAATGGCTTTTGTTCCTTCATATTATATTTAAGTTAAGTAAGTTTAATGTAAAGGAAACTTAGCTGGCAAAATTAGGTCCATGTGTAATTTTACAGTACAGTAATGTAAAAAAATGTTATTATACGTTTTTAGACTTTCGTTATTGTTCACTAAATGATTATCACTAATTATTACAGGATTCTTACCAAGGGACGTGGCGTGGCCTACAACTTGGCCACGTTAACGCGATCAATGTGGCTAAATTATTGTACCCGTGCGTTCATAAGTTTTGAGACGAAATAAAAGTTACGTAAAAATTTAAAGAATTAAGTTATATTTTTAACTTCAAAAAAACGAGGAGAGTCTCAATTCGACTGTATGTTCTTTTTTTTTTGTATGTTACGCCATAACTCACATTTGTGAACCGATTTTGATGATTATTTTGAAAGAGGGTACCTCAGAAGTGGTCCCATTTAAATTTAAAAAAATATTCTACCTCTAAGGGTGGCAAACTAAGAGATGAATCCGATTTTGCACATCATCAGCATCACCATATCAGCCGGAAGACATCTACTGCTGAAAATAGGCCTCCCCCAAAAATTTCCAGACCAGCCAATCGGAGGTGACGTGCATACATCGGTTACCCGCCGCCCTTACCAGGTCATCCGTCCATCTAGTAGGGGGACGTCCCACTGAACGCCTTCCGATTCGTGATTTCCATTCGAGAACCTTTCTGCCCACTGCCACTTCAACTTGTAAATCCTTTGAGCTATGTCGGTCACTTTCGTTCTCCTACGGATCTCCTCATGATTAATTCGATCACGTAGAGAAATGCCGAGCATTGCTCGCTCCATGACTCGTTGAGTGAATTTGAGATTTTTTAATGAGACCCATAGTAGGTGACCACGTCTCAGATCCGCTGGCAACACGACTGCTCGAAGACTTTTATTTTCAAGGACTGCGGTATTGCCGACAAGAAGACGTCCCGGAGCTTCTGGAAAGCTGCCCGATTTTACACACTTTCCGGTAACAGATTTCAATAAAACTTGGCAAATAGATGTAATTCCACTAACGATAGAGGTCGGACTTTTGATACTGTGTACTGAGATTATTAAAAAATTCAAATAATGATATATATAGACACTAACCAACAACTACAAGCAATTACTACTCAAAATGATCGCCTTTATTCCTAATACAAACTCTGAGATGTTCTGGCCAATCTTGGATCGCGACACGAATCTTCTCCAGTGGGTTCCCTTCCTTAATGAGGGCCCGCTTTAGAGAATCTAAGTTTGGGTGGGACTTTTGGCAGACCTAGAGCTCCAATTCAGTGCACAGATAATAGTTAAGTACGCTACGATTAAGACTGACGGAAGCCCGGCAAATTTTCCCTTAACAAAGCCTGAGTTGTTTTAACTTTATGAGCCGGTGCTGAGTCTTGCTGGAAAGTCCATTCTTTGTTGTGAATTAAAGTTTAGAGAGGAGTTTCACCACAGTCTCTGAAATGTCACTTTGATAATGTTTTGCTGGAACGGAGTGACACCTTCAAACGAAGCCTCCAACAATACCATTACACTCGCCGCATGATGAGTACGCGAATTTCGTGCCGAAACTGGAACATGTTTGTTGCTTTTGGCATTAACTTGTTTTTGTTTCTTTAATAATAATAACGCACCCACTCAACATAGCCCCTCACTAGGGAAACCCTGTATCGCGTGCTGTTATAGTTTTATCGGCTGAACTTTTCTTGGACCGTAAATGTTTTTTCCGACAGCGTTCGCGTCGTAATTTACGAAGGCGATCATTCATTAAGTGAACTTTCCTTCAACTGTAGGCTTTTACCTTGAGATCGTTTTTCAGTATTCTGTTGACTGATACACGCGAAATGTTAGTCTGCAAAGCAAGTTTCTTTTGGGTGCAACATGGATTTCGGCGAAGTTACTTTCTAATTATTTTGGTGTTCTCAGTCCTTACAGACCGCGGTCAACCACTTCTTTAGCGATCTTTCAGAGAATCAATCTCCTTGTAACGTTTTATGGTGTAATATACAAAGTTGATTTCGAATTGGAATTGGTTTTTTTCCCGCCATATGTAGCGAAGTTGCAGTTGGTCGCACGTAACTGTTTTATTCTCTCAATCACGAGATAAATTATAGAAATTAGTCATAAACATACAAATATAAACATTTCAAATTCAAAATTGAAAAAAATATTTAACAGCTGGCTATTTTATTGACTATTTTAAGTTTGTCTCGAAACTTACAAACACACGAGAGACACTATCGATACGATAAGAAGAAGAAGTACTTCTTGTGATTAATTTGTTACAATAAGGTTACTGTTCAGAAGAGCGGTTTAAATAATCTACGAACGTAACTAATCGACAAATATTATAATTTCGCTGTATAATTACACGTATAAGGGCGTGAAAACCTTGATATACCACTTGCTAGTATTTGCTACTATTAGAAGCAAAAGTAGAAGGGATTCTGTGTTCCACCGAAACGTTCATGCATTAGAGGTGAGCAATCAACAATTATTCACGAATATAAACGTCATGTCATGGAGGAATTAACTCTGTTAGCTCGTAAACATGTCCTGACTTTGATTTATTGCATTAATTCCTGCACCAGCATGGCCATAATCATTTAGAAACAAGTGTTTCAATAGATCACTATGATTTGTTTACATTATTGTATATATTTGCGACGTTATGTTGCGTCCTGACCCCGTAGCATGGCTACGCATGATAGTCGCGACACGCGCGATAAAATTGGAACAAGCGCGCGCTATTAGCTGTCTCAATCAGATCTAATTTAGATAGCTAATAAATAGCGCGCGCTTATTTCAATTTTATCGCGTACAACTGGCGAGACTATCCATGCTACGGGGGCAGCTGTGAAACATTAAAGGACGTCTGAAGTAGAGATATGAAAGGGTGTACCTCATTTGTGTCAAAATCAAATAAACTAATTTTAATAGATATAAATAAATAAATTCTTCCCATAACTCAATTCCACATTATTATAATTCTCGTATATAATAACATCTACATTATAAAGAAAAATTGTTTGGTTTCATAATTTAAGTGCAAATTATACTCAACACGAAATTACTAACAAAATCACGCTCCACCGCCAAGTAATCCGCACCAGCGCCTGACCCATCGCAAATGTTGTAAACTTTCGATTAAATTTCCGTTATACTTGCGGAAGCACAAATGGAAACAGATGTGAAAAAGCGTACGGAACTTCCACAGTTGCAGAAATAGAAGCAGTGTGCAGTGATCTGTTGCATCACTAGTATTTATGAATTTCATTTAATAAAAGCACTTTTGGCGTATTACATGTGGCTTTATTATAATGATACAACAGAAGTGTCCTAACGGAAACACATGTCAAATGTACATCTTAGCAGAAACGGAAACGACAGCGAATGCGGAAGCAGAAGAATAAATATTATAAAGATCTCAACGATATAGTTCCAAGTAGGGCTTGTGTTTGGTTTCATAATTACACACCGGTGGGGTAAACAGTACGCGCACACGCCTGATCCATCGCGGACCGATAAGTTGCGGAAGCAGAAGCGAAAAAGATGTGGAAAAGCATGCGGAACTTCCGCAGTTGCGAAAGCAGAAACAGATGTCCGTTGCATCAATATTTATTATACAAATGGTACTAAATAATATCTTAAAATTGAAATTGTTTTTTAATCAGCAATCAGACATAAGAAGACGTATACTCGTAGATAAGATTGTCGATCAAATTGAAAAACATTTAAAGTTGTTATAGAAACCAATATTTATTAGAGTACAATTTGTCTAATCTGACAATTATTGGTTGTTGCCACCTAACTCGACTCCATCTTGTCTTAATAAATCAATAAAGTTGCCGATATGTCTTGATCAAGCGCCTTATGTCGCACTGCGAGCTAGTTAGATACTAATAAACCAGCTGTTTGCAATTTGCATCTCCTCGGATTGCAGTCATGAACTTCTGATTATTTGAATAGAATTTCGCAGAGCAATAAGGAAATTATTCGCGCCAACGAGCAAGGGACGATGAGCAAAGCGAGATAAACGCCGCGCTTCTCAAATTATAGTGTGAAAACGGCTAAGCAACTTTTAAATTGATCCATGGTAAACAGCCGTGGTAGATGGAACACAATAAAATGGTCGAAGCACCTTTACCAACATTTTTTTATGTTAGTTTGAGCATTTTAAAAGTAAAACAAAACGTAGGGAGTTAATTGCGCGTAGGCGTAGTTTATCTTAGAAGCAGTAGAGATCTTTGTGAAAGGTTCGTCCAGGGAAGTACTGCCACCTTACCTATTTCTGCCATCAAGCAGTACTGTAAGCATTACCACGTTCCAGTTTAGTAGGGTGCTGGTGAAATAACAGACGCATGGGACTCTTCAACTTATGTCTCAAAGTGACGGGCGCAGTGGCAGATTATTTAATCACAAAGATCCTATGGACACTGCCACGCATAAAAATAAAACTCGGAATGGCACTGCAACTGTTGTGGATAGGCGTGTCGCGTACCACCAGGCGCACGACTTGTTCGTCCCGCCACTTGGTATCATTATGAAAAAGTACAGCTCCTCCTGGAAAAATTCGTCCAGGGAAGTACTGCTACCGTACCTATTTCTACCGCCAACCAGTGTCCATTGCCACGCCGGGGCGACCGTTCTTAACCCACTGAGCTTCAGACCGATTCCACAGATCTTACGATTTTTTTATGTTTTAGACTATATAATGGTTTAACCTACTGCCTCCCAAGCGTCGTGGGTTCGAATCTGGGCTTGCAGATCTGAATTTTTCGGAATTTTACGTTTCGACGACGCGACTGCCGAGGTTGAGTGGCTTGCAAATCGCTTTTCGTGATGTCGCCATCTCTGAGGTCCCAAGTTCAAACCCCGGCCAGGTCAACGCAGAATACTATTTTTCTATGTTGTCTCGGGTCTGGGCGTTTGTGGTACCGTCGTTCTTTGCGATTTCCATAACACCAGTGCTTTATTAACTTACTTTGGGATCAGAACAACGTATGTGATGTTGTGTAATTGTTTTTTATATTATTTTGCGAACGGCCTGTCTCGCAAATGGTGACCATAGTTGATGGATCTAGAAGTTCCGCGATGAGCGATCTCTTTATTCAGAGTGAACCAAGGGGCATTGACTATTGCCCTCAGGATACAATTCTGCCCTCGTTGGAGACAAAGTATGCCTATTACTCATGTTTGCCATACCCCACAGCTGAATACCAAATGTCCAAATGGGTTTTACGAATGGGTTGTTGATCAGAAGTTGGTTGTCTGATACTTATTTATTTATTTACATGCGAAATTTAATGTGAAACTTACCATCAGCTTTTCAGTGAAGAAACCTGCACACATCTGCTAAACAATTTAATTATGTGTGTGAAATTCCAATCCTCATTGCAGCCGTATGGGAACTACAGCTCAAGCCCTCCCATTGCGAGAGTAACTATATATATATATATATATATAGGTATAATTACATTTATGTAAATGGTACCCTCACAGTCACTTAGCAACGTTAACGCAAAACTCGTAATTTCAAAAATAACGTAACAAGTCAAGTTCAAGTTTCTCTGAAAACTACCCCATTTGTCAGCGTCTATTCTGAGAAAAAGTACAGAAGAATTTTATATTTTCCGCATGAGTTTTAAAATAAAAACGTGCACGCATTTCCTTATTCGAGCGTTAAATGGAGCATAATAAGAAATTATGAGATCGTGTATGTTAGGTACCGTAAATAACCGGCATACACAACAATACTCGTTGAAGAAGTATTGAGAATTTCTCCCCAGAGCGCGCGTCACCTTTTTCCCGAAATCATGTTTTTTTTTTTAAAAGTTCTTAAGCTATACAAGTTGGGGAATTCGCGATTGAACTTGTGTTTACCAGTTAAGAACACCACTAATACAGACACTGTGGAAATTGCTACATTTACAACGGGTAGAAGTTTTGATGTCGTGTTGGTTATGAGTCGGAGGTATCAGTCTGGTATTACGTATCGAGGGTCGGGACGTTAAGTAGGGTTGTAATAAATATAATCGTACTAAGGGTGACATTGTGTGTTCTTTTTTCACTTAATATTTTTCCTGGTAAAGGTCCCCGGAGGCGATTACATAAACAGGATTCAACCACGACCTTAATGCGCCTAATAAAGTTTTACGAGGGACCCTTGGCAAAAACGTGAACGTTCCAAGGCGACAATGCTTTTATCTTTTCTGTTTTACTGATTGTTTTGGTCTTCGAGAATTAGGCTAGAGGTTTGTATATTACTTAACTTGTGATTATGTCTTAGATGAGGATTCAACTTCGTACATTTAATGTTAAAGATCTTTGCGCTTTGTGCTACTTACATGTATCGTTTGCACTTCCGCATTTGTGGAGATATCGTCGGTTAAAAGGTAAAACTCACTAATAGCCTAATTGGCCAAAGGGAGATAATTAAGATTTTGTATTTTTTCATTATGAAAAATCACTAAAGGACTGGTATGTATTAAAACATGAAGGACACCACAGACTTACTGAATTTTTCTTGTCATAGATGTTCTTCCCAATAAAGCAAAATTGAAAAAATCTAGTTTTTGAACAAAATGTCACTTAATGAGTTTTACCTTTTAACCGACGATATATGACTGGGGATTCTCAATTGTTATTCTCAATTTGACATTCAAATAGAAATATATGTAATTTGCGTTACATTCAAAATAAGTTTGATGTTGATTCTCATACTATTAGTATGAGAACCTGTAATAATAATAATATTGATTTATTTTCTCAACACAAGGAAATAAATATACTCTTATTTTATAATAAGGACTGGAGACCGTACTAGGCAACTAAACCTGTATTACAGCTCACCAGGCCCTAGCCCTCTGAGAGTCGTATTCCAAAACTCTACTCAATGCTCAAGTCAGGACTTGAGCTGACTTGAGTATGATTTCAAGCACTGGAAATACAACCCTAATGGCAAGGACATGAATATGATCTTCAGTGCTCACTGCAATACTCAAGTCCTGACTTGAGTATTGAGTAGAGTTCTGGAATACGACCCTCAGAGTAGTCTTAAGTAAAGTCAAATCTTAAAAGAAAAAAGCAATATACTGTTGAGCAATAAAAATTGTAAATACTATCAATTTTGCTAAAAACGTACGTTTTAATGTGTGTAAGTTAAAAGTACGTAGATGCGCAAGCGCGAGCGTGTGTATGTAAGTAAGTGTGAGAGAGTATGCGGTATGTGTGTATTTGTGTTTGTAAATTCATTAGTTCAAATAATGTAATAATTGTAACTTTTTGTTATGATTATTGTTAAACAAAGATCGAACACATAGAAAAATTTCTGTGACTCAGTTGGTTAGAGCAATGCTACAATGCAGCATAGTCGTGGGTTTAAATCCCACCAGGTCGAAGACATTTTTATGTAATAATCATAACAAAACTACTAGTTTTGTTATGATTATTTGGAGTTATTACACAAAAAATTCAATAATCAAACTTAAAAAAACCAACCTCTAAAGTTCGTAGAATTACATCAATCAGGCAAGTTTTATTGAAATCGGTTACCGGAAAGTGCGCGAAACCGATTCATCCGCTACCCTTAAGGGTGGAATATTTTCTTCAAATTTAAATGTGACCAATAATAACCAATAATAATTTTCCTGCAAAAAAGAATCATCAAAAATACAGAGAAGTTGAGAAACTCCTCCTTTTTTTGAAATCGGTGGAAAAATATTAAAAGAAACGTACTTAAACAATTCACGTTGATTCTAAGCTTTACACATTTCCAGTTATCAGTATAAGGTATTCAGAATGTTATTATCCTTAGATATAAAACGTAGATTAGCTTTTCTTTGGACCATAAAAGCCATTACGCCGCATTAACTTGAAAACATTTCTAAAAAATAAAGCCCGGCATTAAAGTATTACGTGAATCAGTTCTTAAATCGCTTAACATTCCTGAGCGTTCAGGTTCCTTAGGAAATCACTTCGCAGCTTCACGAACCCTGACGTTGATGTATGGTATTTCTTTGTAATCGATTTTGTTTCTCCCAATTTGATTTTTTACCTCTAAAATTCTTGGAGTAAATAAGGGAACGACTGATACTTTGCTCCTTAATTTCCTGTTTACGCTTCAATAAATTGAAACGTAGGGAAAATTTGTACTTAAAAAATTTATGAAAAACAGAACAATATTTTCGAGGTCAACGGATACCATTTTCGTAATCGTTTGTTAGATTGAATACACTGTTACATAATGGGTACATATAAATTAGATTTATTACATTTGTGTAAAGTTACAACGGACTTGAGGTAACTATTCAATGAACCTTGAGTTAAAATATAAAATCTGTTGTGGGTCATCTGTATGAGCGCAACAGGGTTAGCACAATAGGGCGGAACTTCCGCGAGAGCGACACAGAGCGCATGATTTCTATGCGAGAATAGCAGTATCTCGCGCTATAAATCGCTCTCGCTCAAGTCGCGCCTTATCGTGCTAGCCCTGCAGGGAGTCCACTAAGAGAGAGAGATGGCGAGATATCGTGATGAGAGCCACATCAGCCCCTAAGAAACATACTTCGTGATGACCATGACCGCTCTGTCCAGATTACTATGAAAAAGATGATGTTGTGCTGTTTCACATTTGGGTTTGTAGCATCTGAACCCGAGATCGGTTACAACGGAGAAGTTACAACGGAACCCGAATGAAGTCAAATGTGAGTATCTTGTGACCCCGGAGCTGGTTGCTTGTCAAAAATAATTCAATTTGAGTCGCATCTAGTTCCGGGCTCGGTTGCACCTCGAGAGATGACATTAAATTTGTATCGTCTCAACCCGAATACATTTCCGACAAATATTGATACATTTTGTCGCTTTACGGGTGATACTTCTTTCCGAACATTACTCTAATAAAACAAATATTTTTAACGAAACTTTTTTATGATATCATGTGACGGGACGAAGAAATCTTACACCTAATAACTAATACTAATAACAGTAAGTACTAATAACAGTAGTAATACCGCTCAGAGCTCAATCGCAAGGATGTGAGTGGCACTGCCACTGCGTCCGTGACTCTGAGACATAAACACTTACTACAAATTTATTTTAATTAGACATCATTAAATATAAAAAATTATTTCAATAACCCATAATTTACTTACTATAAATTTATTTTCATTATTAGTCATCCAAAATTTAATAAATTCATAAATGTAATTACTCTGCAAAATGTTTCATTAATACGCTTAGGTAGCTTTGGTTCTATTTAATTGTATAAAATACCTACACAAAATACCCGTCATATTAAACAACTTTGTACAGTAGTAATAATATATTATTTTCGAACATTAAGTAGTTTCGTTATAGCACATTTTTTACGAGCAACAGAGCTCCTTGTGATAGCAGTGATGTAAGCATCACTATATTTCGGTAAGGGTGCTGGTGAAATTACAGGCACATGGGACTTGTCAACTTATGTCTCAGAGTGACAGGCGCAGTGGCAGTGTCCCTGAGATCTTTGCTATTTCAAGATCTGAGTGGCACTGCAACCTATGGATAAGCGCATCGCTTAACAACAGGCTCACGACTCGTTCGCCTTGTCACTTGGTGTCATAAAAAAAATCACTAAGGATCAATTTACATCGTTGTATATTGGAATGGAATGGCAGTGAATTTTTGTAACGGTATATAACATATCATAATGAACTTTATGTCAATTGTCACACACAAACCAGATACAATACGGTAACTGCGGGAATTCTCGAGATTGACATAATGACATGACACGACTTCCATTCCGTTACGCTGTAGTAGTGTAAATTGATCCGAACTGTTCATTTATGAACATTATTAATTAAAACATTATTCCCAAAAGTCTATCAAACAAGATAAATCATTACTATCGCCAGTCTGTGAATTATTGAACTTAAATTTAGAACGTGCTTGCGATTCGTAATGCCCTCTGACGGTATAATTAGGAATCATTGAATTAGCTAGTGCTGGCAATTTTGTGCAAAATATCGATAGATTATTTTTATCTAATATTACAGATAATAAATGTCTTCATCAATCATTTTTCTGTTACTATATCCTGTCCGTGTTTCTTATTCCTTCTACATAGCTCATGGTGATTATGATGCGACTTCAAGTTAAAAAAAAAACTCAACAACACAAAATACCAAAATCGCTAGAAGTGACTTAAATAACCCGTGTGAAACATTGTAGTTATGGATGATCTCCTGAACGCGTGTAAATCTAGAAGCTTTTTGTTTGTACTTGGTCCTATAGTATACCATGTGGCTTTGTTTTTGTTTTTATATAAAAATAAGTGCGCTTTTGACCTCCATCTCACCTGATGGAAAGTGACGATGAGGTCGACTATGTAACATGCACACACAATACCTATTCACTATCGCCTTGGAAATGTCCAAGTTATAGCTTTCGGGAATACGTCCGTAAGCAGGGAATTCCACTCCCTAGCCATTCCCCATATAAATGTGGAAGCAAAACGCTTCGTGCGAATCCTAGAAATATCCACAACATTGGGGTGGAACCCCAGCCTACGTCTAGTCCCTCGATCATAGAAAGGGGAAGGCGGAATTAAATTATGCAATTCCATCGCACATTTTCCGTGATATATCCCGCGGCGGTGTTCAACACTCTGCAGCTTCATCTTTATTGATTCCAAGTCACCCATGAGCCTCTTGACACGCTTTTCAACTGAGTCCAAGGTAGCCTTTTTTTTTCAACTGAGCGACTGAGGAAGATGTCACCAAACCGTTTAGTTCGCGATGGTATATGGCGAGTTGTAAAACGGTGGCTACGGAGGCCAGCACACATGCTTTGGAGCGGGAAATGGGAGAGCGGGATAAGGTTGAACAGTTCTTCAGAGCACTCGCCATGGTACATCCGATAAAAGGCGCTAAGTGATACAACGTCTCTACGTAGTTGTAGAGGTTCAAGGTGCGATGAGACCTCTTCATCGCCAATAACTCGTCAGGCGCGACGCTGCAAAATAGACGCTCACGCGATGCGCTCCTCCTACCGCAAAATGGCGACTATTTGGTTTCGCAATTAGAAAAGCATTCAGTTTAAATACAAGTTTTTATAAATAAAAATTATTATTCTGCATTGCTAAATAAATACCCTCCGTACTACCAACAAAAACATCTCAAATAAAATGCAGTAATACACCGCAAATCCTGCACTTAAAAACACTAATGAAATTTTTGATGTACTTGGATAAATATGATAATATTCCGTTTGAGTGATTCTAACGTTTACCATGAAATTACTCCTTAAAGTATAGTTTATAAACATTTATATTCAGGGCAAACTTAAAAAATGCTACTTACGGTATGTTTTCAATAAATAAACACCGAAATCACCAGCCCAAACAATAACACACACGATTGTCGTGACGTATTTTTGAAGTTGTTTATTTTTTTAAATGACAGACCCAGGCATTAAAAACTTTATGGTTTGCTAGAGTAGTTACCGAAATAGCAATTAATATTAGTTCTTTTACCTGTTATAACTTCGATATCCGATAAATCGGTAATAATAAAATAAAAATAAAATCATCACCGGCACCTCTAGGTGTTGTATACGTCTACGGCTGCATGTATCGCGTGAGCGGCTATCCAAGGTATCGGAGAAAGTACTTGATGGAGCCAGTAGTAGTAGAGCTCCTTGTGAAAGAGTTCGTCCGGGGTAGTACTGCCACCTTACCTATTTCTGCCGCCAATCAGTAATGTCAGCATTACTGTGTTCCGGTTTTGAAGGGTATAAGGGTGCTGGTGAAATTACAGGCACATGGGACTTGTCAACTTATGTCTGGGTGACGGGCGCAGTGGTAGTGCCCCTGAGATCTTTGCAATTTAAAGCTCTGAGTGGCAATGTAACGGTAATAAACAGGCGTGTAGCTTACCATCAGGCGCACAACTTGTTCATCCCGTCACTTCAAAAAAGCCATCTGCGCGGTACGAACAATACTCGATGCAAGACCCAATCTATGTTTTGTACACCAGGCATAATTGGCCAGTTGGTATTTAGCAAAACCATCCCTTAGTTGGCAGCAGTACTCCATACACGACCGAACTTGTGCTTGGGACAACTGAAACAACTGTCCCTGTGTACGCCAAGGTAACATCTCTTGTTGAACTTTCAAAGATATTTTATAAGTCAAAAGGACAAATTCTTCGTTTTACTTCTAGAAATCGAACCACAGTAGCGTTTATAGTATTTAAAATTTCAATCCACTTTATACTCCAAAGTACGTTCGTATGATATATTTTTTTTATTGCTAGCACAACTCGTATATGTTATAAATGCAAGTTTTAGGAGTTATAACGATTTAACTTTTAGTAATTAGGTGTAACGATGTAACTTTTTAGTATTTTAAATCTGTCATTTGTTAAAAATAATTTGGTCTCAGTCTAGGAAATGCCATTTTACTTGTTTTTTTTTATTTCTAACGCAACTTAGGCCACCTCTCAAAAATTTATTTTACATTGTCATTAGACATCTATTTTCTGTGAAAATACTCCACTACTTTGTTATTACTATTGATACAAAGAACGATGATTAACATGATAGGAAAAACATTAGATAGGAAGTTAGGTATTACGTACGAAAAACATTTTTTATTTTTTATGATATGTGGTCGCATCTATCCATACGTCACCCTGTGACGTAAGTTGACAAGTTCCATGTGCATGATATATAATAAATATATAAAATATATTTAAACGTCAGTTAAACAAAATCTTAATACATTTAATACAACATAATAAACGATCAAACCAGATTAATAACGAGGCAACAAAGAAACGTTGGAGACAATCAGTCAAGGAGGATGACGGGAGTTGGCGACTTCCTCAAATCCGTGTAAGCCCGCCGCGAGACGAGAACGGTGACAGATCACTTGTCAGTGTCGCTCCCAGCTCGTACATTACACAGCACACATAAATTGAATACACCATACATATTTATGATAACGGCTTGAATCTGAGTTGAGTAAGGACTGACAAATACTTATTTTTGTAGGAAAATTGTAACATAAATTAACCCATTCACGGACAGTAACGGAGTTTATTGCAAAATAAAACATCGAAATATGACAGTACACAGTATCCCGTTTGCTATATGGCTCTCAATAAACGAACTACGGGCTCTACGGTGCCATATCCAAATGTATTCTGTGTATTTTCCGCCTACTACTTCCACATAGAGAAGTATCAATAACGTGACAAAATTAAATAATTTACACGCACGCACATATATATAATGTGCACACTAAGACCGTACGGTGGACACCAACATATTTGTATGAGGTGATACAATAGACAGTAGCGCCTTTTTTGTTTTTTCTTTTTGTTTATTGAACTATTGTATCCCACTGTTGAGCAAAGGTCTCCCTCAAAACCAACTGGTCCCTGTCTTTGGTTGTTTTCCGCCACTCCTCAAACGCATTAAGTTCGTCCCGCCAATGCCTTCACGACCGTCCCTGCCATCGCCTTCCGTCCTCGGGCATCCAAGGAGTTACGACGTTCGCTCACTTCTCGTGTTGCATCCGATTAACGTGTCTCGCCCAATTCCATTTGAGCCTGGCTGCTTTGCTCCCCACATCAGCAATGCCTGTCATCGACCACAGCATTGTATTACGCACTCGGTCACTGCACTTAAAGCCCAAAACATTTTATTTCTCTCAGTTTCCAATAATTGATTATGACACAACGGCAATGACACTGCTATTACCATAGCCGTATTTGCTTTTGTACAAGGAACTTTTGTTGTGCAAATGTTGACGGTTGATATTGAATCAATTTAAGCACTACGGCACAAGGTAAAATAGTAACATTTTGGTGTGCGATAGTAATTAGGTAAGTTATGTCCACAGACCACATGTAGTTAAGTCTATGAACGGGTTAATTAAAATTGTCAAATAATTTACGTGTTTGCATACTCATGGTACAAGTACTGGTAATCAAATTTGGTACATTGGTATTAAAGAAAAGATTCATAATCATTCGATGTCAGCAACGACACTAAAACTTTCCAATTTTTTTTTATTCATTGTAAGTGTGCATTTGACCTTCATCTCACCTGATGGAAAGTGACAATTTTCTCTTTGCGTTCGATTTCATAGTGCGCATTTCGAACATTCCACAAATATCTTTTCTCTGAACTCTAAAAGTTCTTAATTTTGAAATGAATGAAGGTGCTATTTCGAGTGGTACTCGTGTATTTAACAGCAAACGAGTCTACTGTTGTCTATAAAATTTGTGAAATTGCTTGCAATGTCACAATAGCGTCTACCTAAAAACCAAACGTCACCGTCGATCAGTAGCTGCAGACTGCGATCTACAAACTCAAATAATCTTAGGTAAGCAAATAACTAATGAAATCGTAACATTGATTAAACTCTACTACTCATCCGTAACGCAGATTCCCCTGAGAAGAATGAGTAAAAAACTCTAGGGGTTGCTCGTTGAGAATAAACAATTTACAATATTTATTGCAGCAGTATACTTTCGCCTCTAATTCGTTGTAACAATGATAAATCTAGAAGGTTTCTATTGACTTAATAATGTTGTGACGATGCGACCTCCTCCATCTTCATCCCACCTTTTTATCTTTTTTTCTTTGGTTCCTGGCCACTTATTTTTGAATTTTGAATCGTTCTTTAATTCTTTTGCCTCGTCATTCTCACCTTGTTTCGTTCCATCGTCACTCTCTACCTAATGTCGAACTCCTGCTCGCCTTCACCAGAAACTCTGATCTTTTTTACCAGTTTTTAATAAAAATCAAGTAATTTATCTAATATCACTAAAATCAAGTAACCTAACTAATATTTGTAGAAAATACGGCCCTTTTGGGGAAAAGTCCTTTACTGTTTCACACATGTTTCGTAGTATTTAAGTAGGTAGGGTTTTTGATATTGTACCTATGTTTTGTACTATTTTTATTGTTGCAGCCTTCTTTTACCTTTTCCTCTGCCTATTTACAATAAGTTCATGTGGACCGAGTCATCTATTTCATTACTCGCGACACTGGCGGCTTACAACCTTTTCAATGCATTTATTTCCAAGCGTTAGTTCACAGCAAAACATTAAAACTAGGGTAAGATTACAAGATATATTCCCTGACCCTCAAAGTAGGATAACTAAAAAATGAAAAATAAGAGCCATAATAATAATGATTAATAATAATAATGATTTATTTCTCACAAAAACAATTGGTTACATTTCAGCCCGCCAAACTGCATAACAGTTTGTTGGCGGTGACAAACTCTCAAATATAACAAAATCTTACAATCTACCTGCCCACTATTATGAAAAAAACTCGTTCCTGGATTGGACAAAAAACAATTTAAAGACACTTTATAGACGTTTTCTAGATAGCAACTGTAAATAAGTCTAGTTGTTGTCGTCTTTATCGTTTGCCAGTTACCATATAATAATAGTAACGTTAAAAAATATATTTTTTTGTGAACAAATTTCAATAGTTATAGTGTCGCTGAGGAGATTCGTGACTCGGCGGAGTCGCAAAGATGTGACTGTTGAAGTTTGATCAGTGGGAAAAGTTTTAATTGCCACTGAACGACAGTTCCAGTCCACCTAGAGAAAGTTTATTTCGTGTAGTTTGATCGTACCACGTTCCTGGCACGATTTTGCAACACCGAATTTCTTTTTTAGTCTACTTTATTGTCACATTCGATAAATAATTCCCGAAGTCTATATATTTTGTAACGTATTCAGAATTGTACACTCCGAGTTTGACGCAGAAATATTACATACGCTTATTACAATTCTGGATCATTCTTCCGTAAATGATGTCACAACGAAATTGCGTAGCCGATTAATGGAAATTTCCGTTTCGTGGCAACGTATGTCTTTCAAAACGAATAATAATAACAGTGAAGTCAGTTCGTTTGTTGTACTATTGACAAAATGTACTCAGCTAATGAATTAATTGTCTTGATCAGATTTTATAATCATTGTTTTATTTACTCCAGTAACGGAATATGCGACAAATGAAAACAAAATAACTTTAACTGTGGGCATCCCTTTCGAATTACGAAATAAATTTGTCTGTTCTATTTACAATGTAAAACTATGGGCAAGATAAGAGTTGGAAGGAGGAGAATATCTGAAAAACGCATGCAACTTGTTTGGTAAAAGCCATTGACTTACAATTATATGCACGTCGGGTCCGCGCTAAAAAGTGTCCGCACTTGTAAGGCACTAAATCCTATACAGAGCGCCAAACTCCGCTTTAGTCTTCATTTGTTCGACTGACAGCGCGATACTGCGATGACATTACAATTTAAATTTCGAATAGGTTGACTTGGGACATTTTTTTCGTGGTTTTTGTATTAGACCCGTCGTCCATTTATTTGTAAGTCAATGGTAAAAGCACTCAATTTTGTATCCAGTGTACCAATCACCTTAATGCTCATAATAAAACTAGTGGAGTTGTTTCACAAAAAACTCAATAAATACTTTTGATCGAAAAGCGACGTCATCGTAGTTGTGACACCTGTAAAGGTATCGGCTGCGGTGATAAGGTTATTAAAAAATCTCTCCCTAGATGTCACTAGCTGCGACGAATGCCGAAAGTCAGTACAAAGATCTATAACAAAAACACATAGGAGAATTTCGACGACTCGGTAATTGGACCCGTGGCTCAGATTGTTGGAGCATGCTACGGTGCAACATGGACGTGGGCGCAAGTCCCACCAGGACGACCAAAATTTTTCTGTGTGTTCGATATTTGTTTTTATAATCATAACAAAACTAGTGTAGTTATTTCACAATAAATACCTTAATACGCTTCAAACTTTAGTAAAAATGCTACCTTCATTCTCGAAGGAAACTTGAGAAACCAGAGGAAAACCAAGTAAAAGTACTTTCCACTAATAAATGTACATATATCCGAAAATTTAAAAGGATTTTCTTGACTTTGTTCATAGCTGAGACGAGGCAGTTTGCCTTAGCAAAGCTCTATATGTACCCTGTTAACCTACATTCAATTTGTATTCAGAGTTCGTTAACTCAGCTCGCAATGATTGGCCCGAGGCTAGGGATGTACCAGACCTGCTGGTTACACGTTCCAGTATCTATTGCTTCATTGTACATAGTATACTCGCTAAAGACATACACAATTACCTTGACGGACCAAACGTCGTTTTCAAAACTACACAAATAACATAACTTAAACATTTTTGTGATAACAAGTAAAAGACGGGACGAACGAGTCGTGATCGTGCACGTAGTAGTAAATTCTTGTAACATGTGTAAAGTTATATCAATTTGAACAAAAATATTCAGACAGAATGTCAGTTGCCTGTCTGCAGACATGGTCTTTTTTCCGTCATATCAGATTTGTATCGGGTTCATAGAAAGTAGAAAGCCGAAATTTAACAATTAAAAAAACACAGTGAATTTTCTACATTAATAAAACATTACTCAGAGATGACTCCATCAATATATTACTTTGAAAACACGTTCATCGACTGTAACATTTCATAGAATAGGTTATTTCTAAACAATATTGTAATAAATAATATGATGAGAGTTCCAGGGAAGAACAATACTTATTTCTGCCGCCAATCAGTAATGTGAGCATTATTGCACTCCGATTTTGAAGGGTGCTAGTGAGATTTCAGGCACATGGGACTTGTCAACTTAGTTTTTGGGTTTGCAATTTAAAGCTCTGCGTGGCACTACAATTGCTATGGACAAGCATGTCGCTTACCACCAGGCGCGCGAATTGTTCGTTCCGTCACTTAGTTTCATAAAACCACCGAGACAAGAGGACTAGTGCGACGAGGATGGTTTAAAAAAGGTGGAAAAGAAAAAGAAGTACACCAGCTATAACCTTAGTGGCACTGTCCCGACTGGCCCCAATCATCCATTGCGTCCAACAGTCCCGACGACGTTGCTATATATGTCACGACTTCTTACTCCGCATATTCTGCGGATACTGTGTACATGTGAGTACATACTGGTGAAAGCCAATGCTGCCCTGAGGGTCGAGCAGATGGAGTCCCGCCAAAATGTGAATTATAATTCATTTATACTCAGAATACCAACTTAACATTTGTCGACCTTATGAAGGAGGACTTTTGGCCGAAGGGTGTAATGTTCCGTCGTTTCCGAAGACGGCTACCGGACACCCACATTGCGTCACACATCACGGTCCTTACGTGTAAATAAATAAATAGCGTTATTGTTTTATTATATTATTATGTATGTTGGTCTATATTTATGGGTCTTTTGTAACCAGAACACAAAATAAAAAATAAAAAATTCGTCTGAATCGTACGAATCCTATCTTAATTTATAAATAAACTTCATTGACGCGTATTACCGTAATTACTAATTAACAATAATATCTTAAAAACAGAGTCTCCTGGCTATAAACAAGCCTTGGAGGATATTAAAATTTCAAATTCAACATTCTAAATTCTCTAATATACTTGTTACCGACAATGTGTATAATCCGACTTTGTACAGACCGGCTAAAATGCTTCAGTGTACAATAAACAATAATACGTACACAATAAAATTTAGTTTAGCATGCTTACTATACTAAGTATGTTTATCATTAATTTCATACTTTACCTAATCTTGTTGTGGCTTCTATAGACACCAAATCTTATTCAAAGAATGATAGATAGATAGATAGATAAAAATCCGCGCCTAATCGGCCCGGCTTATTATGAGCACCTACACGTAGACTTAAAAAATGAGCCTAATGATGAAACATTTGATCGTCGACTGAAAGACTTTTTGTTGGATAATGCGTATTATTCCACTGAAGAATATAGGGACATGGTCTTGTAATATATGTTGTAATTTATAGATTATTAGGTATAGATATTATTTTACAGAAATGAATAAATTACATAAACTTTATGCATACAATCATTATATTGACATAATTATTATTATATTATTTAATATGTTCCTACATTATTTCACATAACTACATTGACTATGTTAAAATTATGTAGTACAAAACTTGTACTGGATATTTGTAATTTTTTGAAATGTAACATTTATTACTATTTGTAACGATTCTTGTATTGTATGTAATAATGTAAAGTTTACAAGATAATAAAATAAATCTAAATCTAAATCTAAATCTATTACTTATAAATATAATAAATGTTTTATATTATTTTGTACTAATTGAGACTATCAGTGCAGAAGTGTTATAGCCCACATTTTTTTTTTCTACAATATTTTACTTTAAATTATATTAGTAGCAGTAGAGCTCCTTGTGAAAGAGTTCGTCCAGGGAAGCGGACTGCCACCTTATCTATTTCTGCCGCCAAGCAGTAAGGCGAACTTGAAGACTCCTCGGGAAAAATGATGAATGTCAAAAGATGAATGATTATAATTATCACTAAACATACAACTTTTTGACAGCAATTGTGTATATGTTATTTCATGGAAAATCAATAGCTTAATAAAACGGGAATAAAAACATATACATACACCGTACTATTAATGATGTAGCTTTCTTTTTAACTTAGTTAAATAAAGTAACAAAACAATCCAGTAAATCGTTCTGCAGACCGTCTAGTTAACAGGAATCTACGATAGAAAATCTCCACAGAAATAATAATAGTAAAAAGCTTTATTTAGCTTGGCTTTTAATAGCATGGTCCGTAGTTACATGTATTATGTAGATAAAAAGGAAAATGTTTCAGCCAAAACTGTTTTTCAGATCCGAAACTCGCTACATTTTATAGGACTCGTATAACATGTCTCGACTAGCTCCAATAACATTATCACTAAGCAGTAAATATAGACAAACTTAAAGCTATAGTTTTCATGGTGGTTACCCGAGTTACATAAAATACCCATTTAATAAAACCCCCAATTTGAAGTTTAGGTAGCATAGGCATAAATAAGTTTTTTTTTTAACATAACCTCAAAAGTTTGTGGAATTGTGTCTATTTGCCAAGTTTTTAACCGACTTTAAAAAGGAGAAGGTTTTCAATTCGACTGTGTTTTTAACCGACTTCAAAAAAGGAGAAGGTTCTCAATTCGTCTGTATGTTCTTTTTTTTTGTATATATGTTACGCGATAACTCCGGTATTTGTGAACCGATTTTTCATGATTCTTTTTTGTTGGAAAGGGGGTACTTCCATAGTGGTCCCATTTTATTTTGAAGAAAATCATCCACCTCGAAGGGTGGCTGTTCACGCATGAAGATTCATTTTTATAAATAGCGCTTAAATTTACTTTAGGAGCAATTACTTTAATGGTTGATTTTGCTATTTCTCCAGTTCAAGACGTTTTTCTCTCAATATACTTTGAGTAGTGAGAACCGATTTTTACTATCTCCAGTGTCAAGTCCTGTATGGTGGCGAACTATATATTTCAATAAATCTTAACAAATAGACATAATTCCATTTACTTTTGAGGTCGGTTTTTTTAGTACTCTGTACTGAGATTATTTCTTTATATGTATGTTACGCGATTACTCCGGCTTGTGGACCGATTTTGATGATTCTTTTTTGTTGGAAAGAGGGTACCTCACTATTGGTCCCAATTTGGTTTCAATTTGATGAACATATTCTAACTCTTTTTTTCACCTCGATTAGGGTGGCAAACTAGGGGATAAATTCCGTTTCACGTATTTTCCGGTAACCGATTTCAATAAAACTTGGCAAATAGATCCCACGAACTTTTGAGGTCGGTTTTTTTATTACTTTGTACTGAGATTATCTTTTAAATTTTTATTGATTTTATATTCAATTCTTTTTTGGGAAATTACTCCACTAGTTTGTTATAATTATTAATACAAAGATCGAACACTCAGAAAAAAATCCTTCGATCCGGCCGGATTCGAACCGACGTCTTCTAGCTTACCGTGCCAGACGCTATACCAACTAGGCAACGGAACGAACCAGCGGACCTCACGAATTTTTCTATGTGCTTGCGTCGTGTCTTTGTATTTGGTTTTTCAACGACTTTTTAGTCGTAGCGATTTTTTTGAAATTGATTGAATAGATCAGATTATCTTTTCAAAGATCGGCAAAGATCCATAATCTGACCCAGTCAATGGATGTTTGCATACAAAAACCACATTAGTTTTAAATTATGCAAAAATAAACCACTTTTTATTTTATGTAAAAAAATATTGAAAATGTACGGGGTTACCATGTACTAGGGCAATAAAGATTTGATATTAAACATATTTTGCCACCCTTAGAGGTCGAATATGTTCTTCAAATTTAAATGGGATCATTGAGATACCCGCTTTCCAACAAAAAAGGAGTTGTCGCGTAATATACATACAAAAAATAAATACGGTCTAATTGTAAACATCCCTTTTTTTAAAGTCGGGTGCAAAGGGCAAAGTTTCACTAACCCCTCCATTTAACATAAAGCATAAACTCTATTCTAGAGGTGCACATTTTTATTAGTGAACTAAACTCGTGTGACGAACTACGGCTGGCGGATTGACATCGACAAGAACCATAATGCTCATACGGTGCGCTCGTAAAATTTTATAGACCCCAGGATGTAACCCGAGAGAATCCCGCCCGTTATGCTCTCAAGACACACTTATCTAACCGTGATTAATTTGTTTTATCCAAACATGGCAGAAATATATTCTCACTCCAACGATCAATGGAAATTTGGTCTCGTTGATTTCATACAAGTCTTCAATTAGCAAGTCTATATACGGCGTTTGAATTATAACACGGTTTTATAAAAAGTCATTAGAGTTGAATGAAACTTTATTACTTTATTTAAGTATGTTTCAAGTAGCAGTAGAGCTCCTTGTGAAAGAGTTCATCCTGGAAAGTACTGCCAGTTTATCTATTTCTCCCACCAAGCAGTAATGTAAGCATTACTGCGTTCCGGTTTAGAAGGGTAAGGGTGCTTTATATAAACACAGGCCCATACATATAACACTTACAACAAAACATATCAACAATGGTTTTTTATTATAACTAAAACTAATTTAACAACAGTTGACGTTTACCATGCCGAAATGCCATGCAGAGGCCCCAGGTTGGATTCCCGGGCTGGGAGAAATATTTGTATGGCCTATATGGCATATTTCTCTCGTGAGTTTGGGTGTAATTTGTGATTGTCTATGTGTGTGTACATAACACCCACGGCACAGGGTTTCCCTAGTGCGGGGCTTAAAAAAAGTTAATTTCCATTTTTGCTTTATTTTGTAATTGTTTAAGTACACATATGCTCCTGTCTTATGCCTATCTTTCACTATATTATAACACAGGTTAATCCTAGTATAGACACCAGACTTTTACAAACGAAACTTTAAAATCATGAAGTCCGGTGCGATGCACGCTCAGATTCGGACGTGCTCACACAGTAAGAATTATATTAATTCGCGATCCACGCGGTAATGACCGCTGCGCGTAATTGACTATGGGTTCCCAACAACTCATAGCCAATGAACTGCTGGCGTTCATACAACACGCCATCGACACTATGGACGAGGTCAGCATCATGCAGATCTGCAAATCAAACTTTAAAGAAGATGAGATTTGCAGTGGCAAGGCGCTGCTTTTCCGTGTGCTTGGCAAGGCCGAGCAGATGCCATCTCGCCGGAGGGATGGAGGAACGAAGAGTATCCAGGACATTATAACGATGTTAAAGGAAACCGACCCAGACGACGTGCCTGCTTTCGTGGCAAAGGAGGACCATGTCGATGTCACTAGGCTGCTTAAGGACATCACATCCCTGAAAGCAAGTCTGGCCGAAGTTCAATGTAAATTGGAGGCTTCGGATAACACCATCTGTGAGTTACGTGCCCAAGTTGTATTACTGAGTAGTGCAATTTCGGTAAGTAGGTCACCCGAGGCCTGTAACGTGAATACTCGTCGCGGGGCACATAATGCATCTATCGGCAGTTTTGAGTCGGCCCATATGGATGCGTCACCGATTCCCCGCGCCCCGCCCCTCGATTGTCCGCTCCGGCGGAGACGTCACGCGTAAACACGTTGACCCCTCCACGTGATTACGCCGCTGTCGCAGCTGTTAACCGACCCGTTGCTCCACAACCACAAGCCAGGCAGCTATCAACGAAGGGGATGAAAAAACCTCGTGTACCTGTCTCTGAAGTTGCAAAACCACAGAGGCAGACGGACCGGTGCGACGATGACGGCTTCACAAAGGTGGAGAAGAAGAAGAGGAAGCCCACCAGCCGTAACCTGTGCGGCACTGCACCGACAGGGTCCAACTTTTTGCTGCGTCCGGCAATCCCGACAACGCTGCTGTACCTGTCACGCCTGCATTACTCCACGAAGTCTGAGGAGATAGTGGAGTACATCAGGTTGAAATCCAAATACACCCTGAGGGTCGAGCGGTTGGAGTCCCGCCACTACGTGAACTTTAATTCGTTTGTGGTGAGAGTGCCGACCGAACATCTGTCGACCTTCATGAAGGAGGAGTTCTGGCCGAAGGGTGTCCTATACCGGCGATTCCGTGGCCGGTTGCCTGACACCAGATGGCGCCACACGTCGCCGACAACCTAAATACGTGTTAAATTAGTAATAGTGTTATTTTATATTGTTATGTATGTTAGTCTGTAAGGTATGTATCTATGGGTCTCAGTAACCTGAATATAAATAAAGAAATAAAAATAATAAAATAAAAAAGAATCTCTACTTTAATAAGACAAGTTGTTTGAGTTATATATCACTATTTATTAACATCTAAAGCAAATAATATTTAATGCGCTTGAGTAAAACTAAAAGAGGTCTGTCAATAAATCATATAAAATACAAAGCGGAATAGGCCTGGTAGGATACTTGAATGAAAGATACTGGAAGTGGTATCTACAATCAGAGTAGATATTGTTTGCAACACAGAAGTAAGAGTTCGCCAATGGAAGTTTTTTTTATAATACCAAGTGTACCTGGTGGTAAGCGACACGCCTATCCATAACAGTTGTAGTGCCACTCAGAGTTTTATATCGCAAAGGTCTGAGAGACCACCCTGATACATAAGTTGATAAGTGTAATTCCACCAACACCCTTAACCCTTCAAGACCATGTGAGGACCATAGACCACAGGCATATATAAGTATAAGTTTCTATTGTGAAAGTTAATAAAGACATTTTCATTTTCATGAGATTGGTCAACTCATGTCTCAGGGTGACAGGCGCAGTGGCAGCCTCCCTGCGAAACTTTGCGATTGAAGATCTGAGTGGTACTGCAACTGCTATGGACAGAGGCGTCCAGTAACACCAGGTGCACGAGTTTTTCGTCCCGTCACTTAGAATAATAAAAAAAATATTGCAGTCGGACTTAACTTCGTGGTGTGAAGTTTTGAAAATAAACGTTAATAATGCATTTGTGTAATTCACCCGAAAAGTGATTTATGGATTTCAATGATCGTATAACATAACTAGGATGGATGCAGATCAGTGGACAAGGAGGACCATGGAGTGGCGACCATGTGCCAGGGCAGATGTCGTCCGCCAGTTCGTTGGGTGGATGACATTAAAATTTTCGCGGGCCGCACTACAACAACAAACCAGCCGACGCATGTGGCACGGGAGCGACATAAATGGAGAGATATGGAGGAGGCCTATATTCGAAGACGGATGAAGTGGAGGCTGGTTGATGATGATGATGATGATGATGATAATGAGTGCCATCGTAAATATGTAAAATATTTATTGTTTTTAACCGACGATGTTGGAAAGAGGGTACCTCCTTAGTGGTCCCATTTCATTTTGAAGAAAATCATCAACCTTTAAGGGTTTGGTTTTAAGGGCGTGATCAGCCACGCATGAACATTCATTTTTATAAATAGCGCCTAAATTTTACTTAAGGAGCAATTATTTTAATGGTTGGTTTTACTATTCTCCAATTCAAGGCGTTTTTCTCTCTCAATATACTTTGAGTAATGAGAACTGATTGTTATTATCTCCTGTGTCAAGTCCTGTATAGTGGCGAACTAAACATCCCCATATTTCAATAAAACTTGGCAAATGGATGTAATTCCACGTACTCTTGAGATCGGTTTTTTTAGTACTCTGTACTGAGACTATGTCTCTGTAAAAAAGAAAATACACAATTAAAACAATAAGGGCGCTGCTTCAAACTTACATTGATCGTCCTAATTTGTAATTTTAATCAAAGTAAATTTTACATAGTATTGTAGGGAATTAAATAAATGAATGTAAAAATAGTTTTTGAAGGGTAATCTTTACCCTGCTGCTGGTGATATTACGGGCACATGAGACTCGTCAATTTATTTGTCAGGCTATATACATATATGTAACTTTAGAAATGTAATTAACATTGCTTGTTCAGACCTCATAATTTTCTTCTTTCAAGAACGAGTGTGCTGTTACTCTAGCAAGGCTTTATAAAATTAATTAGAAGTACTTACTGCCCCCTTATCTATTTCTGCTGCCAAGCAGTAATGTGAGCATTACTGCGTTTCGGTTTTTTAAACGGCGCATATTTAATGTATTTTTTAAAAACTCAATATGTGTATAATTGTTTGTTTAGTGTTTCGTTGATTGCTTTCAAAGTTACATACTGTTATCATCTTTAGTTGTGGAATTTAGCCGCTTAAATTGTGACGACTATAGGAAAACAATAATGTGTGTTCATCTTTTTGTCTCTGTGTTCATGTTAAACTTGCTGTACATAATTCGATTTGGTGCAAGCTCGTGTATCAGGAATTTACTCAAACTCGTAAAGATAACTTTAAACGATATTAGATAACTTCGCAAATATAACATTGCAGCGAATTGCAAGAGTTATTATTATTATTTTATACTACCAAGTGACGGGACAAACAAGTCAGAACAAGCCAGACACACGTCTGATGGTAAGCTACACGCCTGTCCATGACAGTTGCAGTGCCACTCGGAGCTTTAAATCACTGCCACTGTACCTGTCATCCTGAGAGATAAGTTGACAAGCCCCATGTGCCTATAATTTCACCAGCACCCTTACCCTTCAAAACTGGAACGCAGTAATGCTCGCACTACTTGGCGGTAGAAATAAGTAACTTCCCAGGACGAAATCTTTCACATGGAGCTCTACTAAAATATATTCTGCAATACTGCGCGTAAAGGCAACGATGTAATATTGACTTTCGGTTAAATTATTTTTGGTGGATTTGTATCTAATGTGTACCACTATAATATTATTTAGATATTCTCGGTTGTGTTCTATGAAAACTAAACTGAAATTAACTTGTAGTGGTGTCACGTCTATTCGACATTATTTGTGTGGCTCACCCTGTTAATGAATTATTGAATTTCGAATTCCCATCACTGGTTTATGAACTTTTGACATGTGTCATTCTAATCAAACTGAATTTTACGGGTTTTATACAAGTTTGTTGTTTTCTGATCGATTTTGTTCTTGTGTATTGCGTAAATAATGTAGTATATTTGGGAATGTTTTCATGCATTATACTTTGACTACTTCTTCTTTCTGTGTAATTTAGTGGCTTGTTCTGTCTCACAATTCCGCCACTACCACTATCTACGTAACAACGTAGATAGCCTCCACACGACAGGAAGTGGTTTTAATTTAAATATGATTTTGACCATTACTACCGAATTTGAGACTCGAGTCAATCAATCTTTAACCATGCCAATTTTTTAATTCTTTGCACTTTTCACCTTTATCACAATACCAAAAAAAGTGAATTTTGTTTAATTTAGATTATTTCTAATAAAGGTTGATTAATGTTTTACAAAGTACATGTCAAAGATAATTAAATTGTAATTTTGTATCCACTGTGAGGCAACAAACGCAGTTTTGAATCAAATCAGATCGAAGGAATTTATATTGTGTTTGAGCATGTCGTGTGCCCGATGTTAAACTACACGCTTGTCCATAAGGTTGCACTGCCACTCAGAGCTTTAAATTGCAAAGATTTGAGAGACATTGTCCCTGCGCCCGTCACCCTGAGACATAAGTTAACAAGCCCCATGTGCCTCTAATTTTATCAGTACCCATACCCTTCAAAACCGGATTCTTATTACAATTTTGTATTCTCACTTATTTTTGTTCCGTTAAAGTTGTTCCTGGTATATTTATTTAAAATGGAAGTAGTACATACACTCTTTAGCAAACGATTCAAATGAGCACGCGTTTAAGATCTTAATCAAGAGTGACATCAATTTGCTGGTCCAATAAACAGGGCTCAACGATCGCTGACGTATAAAGTATTCAACGTCAATCTATAAGCGAACATGGGTATCCCCGTCTCTTGGTTGTCCAATGCAAAGTTATCTTTACAGACAGGAAAATTCCTCTAGTGATTTATTTGTTAATAGCATATTATGCAATCGTTGCATAGTGAGGGTTCTTAAAGTTGACTACAGTGTTTAATAGGTACGTGATTTTAAGACCTAATTATGTAATGATTGAATAAATAAAATAATGAAACACAGCCAATATTTAATGTATATTTTGTTGACAATCCACGACAATAAACTCTAACGGAAGCCAAATAAGCGCTACAAAACAAAAAACCAAAGAGGAATGAAACCAATGAAGTGTCCGTATTGGCCAAGTATCGCTTATATTTCAACCAATCAGGAGGCAGTAGAGCAAGGAATAGCGTCATATATGATATTTTATATTGTTTTTAATATAGTTACTTTTTGCCAAATGGTTACGTCCACAGATATAGAAAAAAAGGGGAGATATGGTATAGGGGCGTGGTACGCGTCGCCTCGATATGGTCAAAATTACCATATCGAGGTGACACGCCTACAAACATCTTCACAGTGACATGGCGACCGTTGTACATACAAGATCTCTCATAAAACGTAAAAATGCCAAGTTGTAGCGATACACCTTGTAAAAATTGGAGTGAAAACAAAAATTTTAAAACCAGTGAGATAACATTCCACCGGCTATTTGCATTTTTAGTTACTACACACATCAAAAGTGTCTAGGGATCAAGTACGTTTAAGAGTATTGCTGCAATTAGGGTTAATTATATTAACTTTTTTGTATCGCTATTGATACTTTTTAGTGAGTTTTAACATTTAAATAAGGAATATTGTTTAAAATTCGATAACAAGAAGAAAATCGATTGTCAATGTGGTTTTGTATAAAAATGAGTTATAGCGTTTTGACAAAATCATTACAATATCTGCATCGGAACCGAAATAATTTACATTATTATGGAGAGACGACATCATTTAACCCGAGAAGTGATGATGCGAGCCGTCGGAATGTTGGAAGCTGGTTCCAGGCAACGTGCTGTGGCTTTCACTCTTAACACTACACAGAGCGTCATAAGTCGCCTCTGGACGCGCTATCGCATGACGGGCAGCGTGGCCGAGCGACATGGAGGACGATCTCGCATCACGACTCGCAGACAGGACCGGTATATCCAAAATACTGCTCGACGGAATCGTACCATGACCGCCATGATGTTGGTTACGAGGCTCCACAGCTGCTCAGGCTTGCTAATAAGCGATCAAACAATCCGAAATCGTTTACGTGAAGTGGGTCTGCGATCCCGAAGGCCGCTCAGAGTTCCACCTATTGCACCCTGCAATCGCAGGACCCGTTTACGATGGGCTCGCGAACACAGAAACTGGGAGGAAGAAGACTGGCGCTATGTGTGCTTTTCGGATGAATCCCGCTTCGGTATGAGACCGGATACAAGACGTACTCGAGTTTGGAGAACATCTGGACGTCATGAACGTTTGAGATATTGTCAGGAAGTTCATCCATATGGTGGGGGAACAATAATGATATGGGCCGGTATTTGGATCGCCGGAAGAACCGATCTCATTTGGATCAGGGGTAACCTCAATGCTCAAGTTTACGCAGAGAGGATTGTTTCAGATCTTATCATCCCTTTGCGAGGCCAGTTGGGTGATTCATTTCAACTAATGCATGACAACGCACGTCCACACACGGCTAGAGTCGTAACACGCATTCTTGCCGAAGCTCGTATCAACGTTCTGCCGTGGCCTGCTCAATCGCCAGACCTCAATCCAATTGAGCACGCATGGGATATGCTTCAAAGAAGAGCTGTACCGAGTATGCATACCGTACATACTCTACAACAATATTTTGACTTGTTACAAAACACATGGGCAGCCATTCCTCAAAGTGATTTTGATGAACTCATCTTAAGCATGCCAAATCGCTGTAATTGTGTGATTCGTGTTAATGGTGGAAATACAGATTATTAATTTTCTTATCTTTACAATAAAAATTAGCAAAATCATCATTTTCGCCATTTTTTTGTCATTTAATTGACGCCGTTAATTTGAGTTTTTTCCCACAATTTGCAAAAACATCAATTTTAGTTTATTTTAATTAAATATAGTAGTAAGCGGTTAAATAAAACATAAGCATTAAAGTAAGAAGTCGTCCTGGAAGACTGGATTTGGTAAATATTGCTTAAATAATTTTTATTTCAAAAATATTCACTTGATCCCTAGACACTTTTGATGTGTGTATTTCTATTATTATTCAATGTTTTCTTTTTATCTCCATAGAAATTTCTAGACTCAAATATAGTGATGTTCATTTACGATGACTGATATTATCGACAATAAATTTTTACTGAAATGTTTGAATTTCTTACTATGATTTTTGTAATTAAAGCGAAAAGCATTCACGTTAAATTGATTTCTTTTATTTTATTATTATTATTATTATTACTAAACATTTTATTTCGAGTAACTTTAACACAACTCATATTTCGGACAACCGTTTCAATTTCATGTCAATTTGAATGTTGCTGTTGCTTACAGAAAAATTTATGTGTTTTAGATGTTTAAATTCCATTATACTCGTAGATTAAACGTCGAGTATTTTTAATTTTTAAGTTTATCCAATGAGTTTAAAATAAAAGAAGGTTGGATTGAAGCTGCAGGAAAATCGAAAGATTGGTTTTCTTATTACTATTTCAATTTCCATAGCAAATGCATTTTAAAAATAAATAAAATAAAATAGGCTTTATTTTACATGTGCATGCAAAATAAATTAGAAACAATTATAGAAAATTACATAAGTCCTTCATAAAAAAACAATATAATTTAATTTATTAAACTCGTTGATGGTTCGAGTTTACTCTTCAGCAACCCGTGGTAACGTATAATGGAAAATTGACACGGGCGACGATCGCCAAATTTTGTATTATTCTTATAAAACTGACACTGGTCCAAGCCTAGTGGCTGCCATTAAGAAAATAATAATAATTTATATTAATATATTAATTTAATAATACCCCAGTACCAGTGTAGACATAGTATGAAAAATGGAATATGTTTCTTTTTTATATTAAAAACAGCCACGTAGTTTCCAACTATCGATTAGGTAGGACCGCATCCCTCGTGGGGCAGCGTCAGTACAAAGTTAATAAGGTTAACAATTCACGGAGCGGTTTCCATCCGCGCCCGCCGGTGCTGCTAGACAGCGGTTTTATTTCAATACTTACGACCCTGCAAGTTTGTGCGGGCACGAAACCGTTGCCATTGCGGAACGGGCTGCGAAATTAGTGGGAGTTAATTGCAAGTCGCGCAGTTAATAGAGAACTTACCCTGCGTGCGCCTGCACCACATTGCGCCTGAACCGACCGCCAAAGTGTGCGGGCGACGACGGCCGCCAAGCGCGCAGGTCATCGCGTCTTGCGCGGTTCTACTAGTACCCCGCCGCGGCAACCGCGAGCAACCGTCACCACTACAGGCGTATAACGCGCCGTGAAATGTGCTACTAATTTTACATACTTAACTGTTACATTCTACAGATGCCGCGGTCCCGCGGCAGACGCGGATGAAAACCTCTCCGTGAGTTCTTAGTGTAACGAAAAATGAGTTTCAGCGCTATCTGAAACTAAAACGCCACCTGACGGTGAATGGCTGAACCAGGATGAAAAAAAAACTGAAATATTGTAATATAACTCTTGCTCAAGTGACTGTAAGTTTAATTTTGTTAAATTTTAAAATTGTGTTACGTCGTTTTCACGTTTTTAAACCCTACCCAATCAAAATCTTTAAGTTATGGTAGTAGATAATAGTGCTTAAAGTTTGAATTGCACACAAGCTAAAAAGTGGCGACATCGGTACCCGATCTTACATAGCGTCATTACATATCGCCCCTTTTTTTAAATCTATGGTTACGCCTTTGTACCTGTTATATAACATTTTGAGATATTATTAATATAATAATTTAAAATTTAACAATTTCACAAATATAGTGACGTTATTCTGTTCAGGAACAAAGTGACGCGTTTAAGGAAACTCTTTTAATTAGGAAAAATATCACGTTGTTTTTTTAATTTTTTGTTCAGTAGCGAGTGCCACAGACAATAGAATTTTAGTTCAGAACCAAAAAGAGCGCCTTTGTGATATGGTCTATGAAATTATAATTGACAGATTAAATACAGGCGTAAAAAAATATATTTGTAACATTTATGTAATTATTGCGTTTTTTATTCCTAGTATTGTCTATTATAAATTAAGAGAAAAATTTATATCTTTACACAATTAATCTATTTCAAAGACTTACACTGTAAGAAAAACTTAAACAGAGCTCCCAACCGACAAACGGAAACTTTTTACAAAGTTATGAAAAATATATTATTTGTCATAGGTTCTCACGACGTTTTCCTTTATTTGTTAGTGGTAGACTGAAGCAAAATGTTTACGATCACTGCTTCTTTGTTTATGTTTTTTTTTCTAATTCTAAATAAAAGCGCAGCACGGTTAAAAAATTATTCGACCTTCTCTAATTGAAAAGAAAGTCTAAACGTGTTACATTGCATAATTAGTGTCAAATAATTTAAACTAATTATAAATATGAAACTTGGCTCAATTACTCATTCTGTATTATCAATACTTTATTGTAAGTATAAACAAATAGAACTTTCAAAAAGCCGTAACCATGGGACCTATAAATGGCCCGAAACGTTGGTTTATTTGGAAAAAGAAATATGCGCTATTTAGATCCGTAAAAAGAAATAATTATAACTTTTTTTATTAAAAAAAGACCTTAAAAGTTAGCTTCGTTGTCACTGGGTTCTTTGCCATGGTCTCCTTAACGATAACTGAAACGCGTAATATGGAAGTCCTCATCAAAACGAATAATATGAGCTTTAACACAACGTAGCTGCTGTACAATGTTGAAGAATTCCTCTCACCTGTCTGCCGTTTCCATCATCAGATTTTAGGTCACCATAACATTTTACTTTCATTAGAATTACATTGCCACCCTTGGAGATAGAATACCTGCTTTAATTTTCAATGGGACCACTTCTGATGTACCACCTATACAATAAAAAAGAATCGTTGAAATTGGTTCACAAATGTGATCGCCTAACGTATATAAAAAAATAAACTCGAACCTTTTACCTTTAACCTCCTACTTTTATGAAGTCGTTAGATTCGTAAAAAGATAGTTAATTTTCCAATATGTAACAAACTCAAAAACCAAAAAGGAACTCTATAAAACAAAATATATTTTGAATTGATTCTATAGTTACATTAATTCTGATGAAGAATATACCGTTAAGTCGTCTTTTTCAATACTAATGAAGGTAAATTAAAATTTTGACAGTAAGGAATTATGTACGTCGCGACACAGAACATTATAAATCGAACTGATATAACAAGCTTTTCTTCGTTAAAATTATAAGATACATAAATTTTAAAATTCATGATAAAAGAGGCGAAAAGAAGTTTAGTTTTGCATTTAATATTGGCATCTATAGTTTTATTGTCACCTAAAAAAATGTCAACTACGCTGATTTTACTTAACAATTTATTTCTTGTTTTTTTAGAATAAAACAGAAACTAAATAAGGTAATAAAAAACCGATTAGAGGAGGATGTAGATCTAGTTTCACTGATCCCAGATATTTAATAACTCAATTTCCATAAAAATGTCGATTAAGCTAGTGTGATGAGGAAGGCAGAGTACGTTTAGACGGCATTGACAAGAAACAGCAAATCAAAGCTTGTGGCCCTACGCCACGTCCCTCATGTCCTGGGCACGCGTCCCCTGCGTCCGGTCCGCTTCATTTACACGCACTAATGGCGCAGATAATAGATATTTACTGCCCTGTTTACATCATTTACTTCACGGGTAGTTCCAGTGTCGTAACTATAAGGTCTGGAGGAGACACTGAAAGCGTAAATTCCGTAGTGTAGATCTATGCGTACTATGAGTATATTATTCTCAATAAATCAGTGTTATACCAGCCTTCGCTCGTTTCACTCATCGCCACCAGCTCCCGTCCTTACATAGATAGTGTTTATTTAGGTCCATTTTTAATCTTGCAAGATTTAGGTAGTAATGTAAAGATAATGAGAAATGGAAGAGAAGATATCGTGCATAAAAACCGCACCAAACCATATAATATGTAATACTATAGTCTAATATTTTGAATAATTGTCTTTAATAATTATACATTTAATAATTGTAAGCCAATGTTACTAGTAACTCGTAAGTCATTGTGTAATAATGAGCCAATTCTTATATTTTACTACGAACAATCTTATGATAACTATGTAATTTAATATAGGTTTATACTTTTACTATTTTAATATTCTTATAGGTTTATACATTTAACTTAAAGAAAAAACCGATCTTTTTCTCTAAGTTAAAGGAGGAGAAATGAAATAAAACAACCATGTTTAATTTATTTTTTCCCTCCAAGGAAGGTGTAGTGTAGATCTATGTGTATTATATGTATACTCATATTATTCTCAATAAACCAGTTTTAAACCAGCTTTCACTCGTTTCACTCATCGCCACCAGCTCCCATTCTTACAGTCGTACAACGAAACTATATACGACAGCTTTGGTTGAAGTTTGGTGCCCGAACAGCTTAATAATGCCCTCGCGTATACTGTCAGAACAATGACATCTATTGTAGTCACTTGCAGGTGGATCAGAGATCGGGCGAGCTATCGGGCGATTTTGTAATCTAAAACGGCTTATCTGTTATTTTGACTATTCAATACTCAATCATTTTAATGATCTTCATAAATAGAATAGATGTTACAGTTTTTATTTTATTATTTTATTACTTTTTTTAATAAGAGAACCACCGCAACGGCGTTACATTATGATATTTACATAGTATATAGGCTAAGAGTAAAGCTAGTGACTGGTTTCCTTCGTTTATATGTATATCATTAAATAATATTAAACAAAATGTTATCGGTAAGTAAGTACATTTTACATTAGTTATGAGTGCTATCTTAACACTAGTTTTAGATGCCGAAATCACAAACACGCAAATTCTCGTTTGTTGTTTAATGCTAAAATAATAGTCCCAGTGATGAGATGTTAACGTAAACAACTCGTCTTGACGCTAAAAAGAAACTACTAAAATAACTGTACGTAGATTTATGGGCCCAGTAAGGCATGACAATAATTGAGAGGTAGTATAATATATTTACATCATTTCTATTTTATAATATTAATTTCAAAAGATTTCACTACATTTAATTAATTGATATTAAATAATCTTTTTGATACCATAATTTTTTGTATTATATTTAATTAGATATTTATTTATTAACCGAAAAAAAAGGATGTTATACGTTCCGCTGTATGTTTCCCGATTTCTCCGTCAATTGTGGACGGATTTTGAAAATTCTATTATTCTATTCTTATTTGAAGTTTTTTGTTTGAAAGGGTGCACTCTCGCGGTGGTCCATTGTCACTAAGTCAGAATCTGATGAGGGGATTCATGGGAATCGAGGAAAATCCTCAAATTTTATGGGCATGTCAATGTATTTACCGATTTCTCCATCAATTGTGGGCCGATTTTGAAAATAGTACTTTTTTTGTGTGAAAGGGTGTACTGTCGAGGTACACCCTGATGCTGTTTGGTTTCAGCTATCACAAGTAAAAAAAATATTTTCCGCAAATAAAAGTCGACTTTTCACTTGACACGACACCTGTAATCAACATATCACCGTAACCATGAACCAGAAAGAAGTATAAAATGTACGAAGGAGTCCGTAACAATCGCCTTGTCACCAAGAAGTCAGAATCTGATGAAAGGATGAAAATCGAAAAAAGCCGATTAGCTAACTTTTGAGGTCAGTTACAATTATTCATTGCTGTATTTAATATTATGTATTTATGATATTTATTTTTATTCAAAAATAGTATTCTTATGTAGTTTCCAATGTAAGTATAATATTTCTAGTCTATCGATTAAATATTCATTAATTGTGTAGTAATTGCTTTTTTAATTATTGTATTGGATAAACATCAATCTATATACTACAGTATGATTGCATCTAAAATGTGACAATATTTAATCTTAATATTGAAATATTAGTAGATAACATAAGATGGGTGCACGAAAGGAGCCTCCCCGCACAACGTACGTCTTGTACGTCCGGCGCGCCCTAGGTAACAATCGGCGCGCACCTTACGCTGATTGGCAAATCCTTTCACCACTGTTGCAAGCATTGCATTGTAGTGTAGCCCATCGATACGGTAAGAATAGTCAGATAAATTACGAAGCCGATGTTAGTGGCACATAGTGACAAAGACTTTGAAAGTATCGAATTCTTAGGTTTTCGCGATTATTACCCATAGGAAATGAAACTACTTTTCCGAATTTAAATCGCGTATATTTGTTTTTTCAAAAAATATATCATTTCGGGCCCTTTATACGTTCCCATAGTCACGGTTGACTGAGGTTACAGTTATCTACCAGTTATGTCTAATATTAATGCAAACCACCTTATCTTTTCACCACAGTTAGAAAAGTTATTGATTAATCAATAACATATACTAACAATAATACCTACCTTATTTTTCATTTTACAAAGAAACATCCAATTTACGCTACATTATGTAGTACAAATTATTTTATTTCAATATATAGGACGCACTGTAAGTTTCCGGAACTGGCAACTTACATAAACAATATTTAAAAAGTAATTACAACATTTGAAAATGGAACACTTTGGCTTTTGTACAGTTTGTTTCATCTGACTTTCACTTGTTTTTACATTGTGGCGTCATTTTAGAAATTGTTTGTCTATACCACCATGGATTTAACTCGTGAAAAATTCCGTAGTATGATTTTCTACGACTTGAAGTGTAATGTAACAGCTCAGCGGAGCTTCGCTCGGCTTCAAACTGCTTTTGTCGATGAAGCACCATGCAAGACGACTATTTACAGCTGGTTTGCAGCTGTGAAAGTCGTTTGAATCTCAGTGACGAATTTCGTGATGATCGCTCGTCCACTGCTGTGAGCAACAAAAACATCGATGCTGTGCGCCGTATGATCAAAACAGATAGGCATGTGACATACCATGAGATTCGGGCATCTTTAGGAATAGGCATGAGACAAATACAATCAATACTACACAAACATTCCTCCTTCATCCTGGGTAGATAACGTTAGATAACGGAATTATTTGCAAGGACCTGGGATTTCTCAAACTTCATTGAGTGTGTAGGTTTATCCATGACATGCTCGCAGACTGCAGGCTTGTTTACGCGACGCTGTCTGACATCAGCTATATGTTCTTTGACGGGGTGTAAATATTTCGTTTCGTTTATCCAATATAAGGGAGACAGCACTCACAGTCAAGCTTGTAAACTCCTGCATCCTGTAAGGGGATGTTACATTTCACGGGTCTCAGGAATTGAAACATCTTCCTCGGGGGCTTGAAATAGGTCTTGATAGATACACGATTTACAAAGAGTCTTGCAATTATCCAATGAACGGCCTCCGTGGTCGAGCGGTTATCATGCCGAACTGCCACGCAGAGGTCCCAGGTTCGAATCCCGGGCCGGAAGAAATATTTGTATGGCCTACATTTATTTCTCTCGTAAGTTTGGTTGTAATTTCTGGTTGTCTATGACACCCGCGACTCAGGGTTTTCCTAGTGCGGGGCTATGTCGGGTGTGTGCGTTATTATTATTAGTATTATAATTTAACGGTATTCAGTTTGTAATTGAAATAAATGAATATATTATATTTTTGGACAATAAATTGAATACACTAACTACGACCCTGGATATTTTCCTGGCTATTTTTTACTCCATAAATCCCCAGACTCGTCCTTGAATTAGATTAATTCGACCTTGCTTACATAAATAGGAGCCTATTCTTGATGATCCTAAAATATGGCGCCTGTTTAGAAAAATACTTTAGTATATTGTGAATAACGGTCCGTAATAGCACTTCTAAATTGAAGAAACGAGAAAATATTGACGCTTTTATAAAATTTAGTGAACAAGTTTTATGACGTAGTAGTTCAGGATTATTGACTACCACGTTGTTTTACTCCATGACATTTATTTATGACGTTATTTTAATAGCAGTGGAGCTCCTTGTAAAACAGGTCGTCCAGGGAAGTACTGCCACCTTACCTATTTCTTTTTATAATATCAAGTGACGGGACGAACAAGTCGTGCGCCTGATGGTAAACTACACGCCTGTCCATAACAGTTGCAGTACCACTCAGAGCCTTAAATCGCAAAGATCTGAAGGGCACTACCACTGCACCCGTCATTCTTGCTGACTCAATGCTGACATTAGTGCTTGGAGACAGTAATAGGTAACGTGGTAGCACTTCCCTGGACGAACTGTTTCACAAGGAGCTTTATTGCTACTAAAAAAAATATTACTGATATCAAGCAGAAATGTGAGCATTACTACGTTCCGCTTTTAAAGGGTAAGGGTGCTAGTAAAATTACAGGCATATGGTACTTGTCAACTTATGTCTCAGGGTGACGGGTGTGGCAGTGGAGCACTGCTACTGCTATTCGTTGCAATTTAAAGTTCTGAGTTACCACCAAGCGTACGACGTATTCGTTTCGGCACTAAATTTTTTTTTTATTGTGCAATAACTTCACTAGTTTCGTATAATTAATATTTGTAACACAAAGAAAAAATCTTTCGGCCTGACAAAGCAGTCTGAAAAAGCAGCAGTTTTATGCACCGAATAATAGGGCAGAGAGAGTACGCTCGATAACAGACATAATATGAGACTTTAAGATCTTATCTCACAACAGGCAACCTATTAAATATAAAGGTCTATGACAGTAGCGCAAACTCGTATGGGATTTCTATGTTTTTGTTCAGGACAAAGATAAAAATGTGGTGTAAAATGTAGTGAATGCAATAATGTTTGTAGTTTAGCATTTTAATTACTTAAATTATACCTCTTTCAGATACTATATTACTTTAATGATATACACTCCCGAGCACACAATTCGGGCCACCTCGCATTTTCAGTATTAAATGCCCTAAACTTAAATAATGTTTCAATGACCAAAAACTAATAAGCAATTTGGAAACTAGTATACTAAACGTCGTTTTCATAAATCCTTATTGGAAATTTGGATTTGGGAAAAACTTTTTCTTCGACGATAACACTACTTTTGTATTCTAGCCCTTTTAAGACAAAAATGCGAGGTGGCTCGAATTATGTGCCCAGAAATATGTTGGAGCAAGAAGTTTATAAGTTTTTCTTTAACAAAAATCAGTATAAATGAACTATGTGAAAACGCGTATACGAGGTTTTCACTCTAAGACGACGATATGCAGCAGTAACAACACGGTTTATAAACCATAAATAAAAACATTGCTTTCGTACATAATAAATCAGCGCGCTTAGTATAAATAATATTGTCCAGTTTTCGACTAACAGAAGTAAATCGAGACAATATCGCTGCTTTTCAAAAACAATGGCTGAAAACAAAATACTTAAATTTTAAGTTATTACTACGTACTTATTACGTATTATGCTAAATTTTGTTATGCAGAATTCACCGAGCTTTTTACTGATTAACATAATCACAAGACAATATTGGGTCGATATAAGATCAATTACTCTATCAGATTTTTTAGACAATCTTCCTGATGATTTAGATGTTTTTGAAATACGCCACGAGGAGGAGGAGGAGGAGATAAGCCACTGATGACATCGATATGTTACATAGACTTTATTGATGCGTTGGGGAAACCCCGCACTAGGGAAACCCTGTATCGCGGGTGCCATGGACACACACATAGGCAACCACGATTACACCCAAACTCACGAGAGAAATAAATGTAGGCCATACAAATATTTCTCCCGGCCCGGGAATCGAACCTGGGATCTCTGCGTAGCAGTCCGACATGGTAACCATTCGGCCACGGAAGCAGTTTTTGACCCTAGGTAAATAAAATTTACGCATTTAAAAGTTTTATATCATGCTAGATGTTTTTCTTGCTTGACATTAAGGCAGAACATTTAGTAAGCAAGGACAAGAAAAATTGGACGAGGTCACTTTTATCCAGAAAGATAAAAGTAATGAACCTTCTCCAGCGCAGCGCAGGGTGACCAATTAAAGATTTTTTGCCATTAGCTGCAAACAAATTTCATCTCCTCTCGGACTTCCGGTTCCGGTGGCCTTAACGCTCTACATCTGCTAATTGCTTCCGAACTTGTTTTTGGGAATAATTTCGGGTAATTGCAGGCATCGCGCCAAACATACCTAACAGACGAGAGGACTTTAAATTTTCACCGCTTTTAGTGCGCTCATGTGAACCTCATGAAAGTGCAGTAAGGTTTAATAAAATAAGCATAGATATTTATCTGCTTAATAAGTAAAGACAATAAGGATACAGAAGCAATAAATAACAATTTATAGCAGTACAATTGTTAATATTAACATTTACTCTCTGATTCTGTGATCGCTGATACCCTGAAGATTGGAATTTTGCAATTTATTGTTGTTGGTAATATTTTTTTTTATAATATCAAGTGCCGAAACGAGCAAGTCGTAATATACGGTAGAACATTTGTAATAAAACTTGTTTTTACTTTCGTTTGACATTTCTTTCTCAAAATAATCCACTCCAAAAATATTATTGAATTCCTTATGTCAAAATTCAAATAATATTATTCCAAGCGCTGTTTAACTTCAGCACTGAGATAAAAGAATGATGAAGCTAAGTTATAAAAACAGTTAAATGACAACGACAAGAAAGCACGCGGAGCACGCAGCTTGCAGCGGACCACTGTGAGATTACCCGACGATATTGTTCCACTGTTTCACATTGCACTCATCTCCCCGCCCTGCCACCCTGCCCCTGCTCTGCTAAAGTTCAGACGGATTTATAGAAGGTACCTACAATCTCACACCCACCTTATTGCGAACTACGTGGAGAGCAGTTGCTCTTTTAGAGACGTTTCAATAAACCAATGCTAGCTTTATACAGCGCTTTGTACAATCAAATAAATGCAAAGTCTTTTTTATAGCTCAGTCACAAAGTTCTTATCAAAGATAAGACGTCATGTTGCCTCTATATTGTAGAGACCGAAGCTTATCGGGATTAGTAGATTAATTAATAGGATTATAGAACTGTAATGGACATAGCTACGGTTTATTTTTATTTGAAAGCTTATCAGCTTAAGGAAAGCAATTAGGAAGTTGCTCAGGTCTATTCTTAGGTATTTGATACTTATTTACAAAAGGCAGATATTATACATGCTATTGTTGTACAAAAAAGTCGACAATGAACACGGAACTTTTCACCAAACTTTTTCAATCAATCTCTTGGCAGATTAATCGTGTCCACACTCGCTGGCCCAACACCTGTTTTCAAAAGCGCGAGGCAAGCGGCCACAATAAATGGCCAGATTATTTTCGCCATCCCCGACTTTTCCATTGTGTTAACTTTTTGTTCACATTTCTTCATTACGGTCGACGACACGACTACCCAACGACGTTTGGACCAACAAACTTGCTTCTAAAAGCTTACAAGTCTTTGAGACACTGAATATATAAATAAATGGTAGGGAAGTACTTACTGATATGAATGTTTGCTATTGTGCTTCAATTGACAATAACAGTTACTCGTATACAATTTTCGTAGCAGTAGCTCCTTGTGAAAGAGTTCGACCAGGGTAGTATTGCCATCTTACCTATTTCTGCCACCAAGCAGTAATGTCAGCATTACGGTGTTTCGGTTTCGAAGGGTAAGGGTGCTGGTGAAATTACTGGCACATGGGACTTGTTAACTTTTGTCTCAGGTTGATGGGCGCAGTGGTAGTGCCCCTCAGACTTTTGCAATTTAAAGCTCTGAGTGACACTGTAACTCTTATGGACAGGCGTATAGCTTAACATCAGGCGCACAACTTGTGCGTTCCGTCACTTGAAGTTATAAAAAAAACTAATTTCTGCGTTTTGGTTTATGCTCACCAAACGGAAACGTGATATTTAACTCAAATGTTGTAATAAAGTACAGTCGACGCCCTAAGATACCTGACCCCTTAGCCGACCTTTTGGTTCTGAGAGCCTTATTACACAATTAACAGAAAAATGAAAAGGAATTTCAACTTTTTGGTAGAAATTTGTATTTATGTAATGTAATTAAAGATCGAATTGGCTTAAAAGTTTCTTAAAACGTCATTCACTAATGATGCAACGAGGAAATCATATTAAAATGAACTTTACGGTTCACAGGTTAAGGGTTAAGATTGTTAAATACCTTTCTTCACACTAATCTACTTAGAACCTAAAAGACGGTTAAAGGTCAGGTATCTTAGGGCAACGACTGTACCGACGATAAATATCTATATTACCCCTAGGACAATAGAGATGACAAATGTCGGATATTTTAAACTAGAAAAGATATTGTTTATTATGAAAGAATATTAGATAAAAGAAATTTCTTTCTTTTTTTAATTTTTTTAACGAAAATTGTTATATTTAGATAACAAGCCAATTGTATTGTTTTTAAACAAATGTAGGACGTACAAGTGTAAGAGAAACTTTAGTGTGGTATTTTTCGTGAAGAGCATTGTAGTGATATGTCAGCTGATATTTTGACCTAGTGTTTAGCAAAAATTGCACATCAAAGATGTATCCAAGGGTTAGGTCTAATTAATACTTAGTACTTACAGTACATTTGATATGATATAATATTACATTTAAGGACTTACATCCCGAAACTGAATCAATGCATTGAATGTAAAGTAATATATCAGAGTAATGCAGCTCCTGAATCGTAAACGATAACATCATCGTATCGTGAGAAGAGGAAAAACGAAAACTCTCGTAGCAAAACATTGTGATCGCTTCACGGGTCATGTTTTGATAACGGCGTGACATTGTTATCTCGTTTGATGAATGGACTTTTTGTTACAAATGGACGTTGTTATTTCGCTGGTGAACTCGACCTTAATAGAGTAGTACGGAGCCTAGTATTTTTATGTGATTTTTGTATATTAATGAATACATATATATTATATTGGTGAATAAATTTATCCGAAGACTGTTTTTAGTACACATATACTCCGTAGAAATCGGTAAAACCTGATAAACACTTATTTGGCAGAGTGACGCTAAAATACAGCGTGGTCGCTAGGTCAAGTCTTGTCGGGTCGAAAGAAATTTTTCTTTGTGTTTGATCTTTGTATTGGTAATTATAAAAAACTACTGAAGATATATCACAAAAAAACATGAATATCAAGGTGGTAAAAATCCCGCGAAATTTTATTTTAAAAAAAATGTACGATAAACTATTTACAAGTTGAAAATAAGCAACTGAAAAGAAAAACAATTAAAATAAGAAAGAATTAGAAAAAGAAATAAAATAGGTAAATTATTTATATTCCTAAAGGCGCAGAAGCAATTTAATAAATAGAGCAGGTACAAAAATTAAGTGAAATCCAGATTTTCATTTAACTAACCAATTCAAATTTATTAGGGTGGAAATACGGGACGTTAAGTGGTGTGATGTAAACTTGAAATTAAGTGGTCCCAGACAAATTCGGAGTTAAAATTGGCATGCTGGGAACTTTACCCCTGGAAAGGATTTCCAGAGAGGAAATGAAAATTGTTGAGGAAGTCGCAGCATCAAAGGAATGGTTCGAAACAAAGTGTCACATTGCTATCTTTGATATTGCTCTAGTCTTTTGTCGAAGGAAGTATATTGTTCCTTCATAATAAAGTACGTGTTTGTGTTAAAATTATACTTCACGCTAAGTTTTCGCCTCGCAGACACGTCTGCATATTATGTTGTTGGAAGAACAAGAACAACGATTCTACCGAGTCGTCGGTTACAATGTTTTATTTAACTTCAGCGGAAGTATGTACTCAAAAGTACTCTTGCATAATGAAATATATATTACAAGTTCTTGATTTTTCCCCGCTGCGTTCAGTAACTTTTAACTACATTGCGTCGAGTTCATTTATAGAATAAAATAAAAAGAAATATCGAAGAGTCAATGTTGGGTAGTAAAATATCTCCTCTTTCTATCGAATGGATCACCTACTCGTACACCTTAGCATTCAATTCGCCATGACAGCTGACAAATCGCACGGTTCCGACCGCTCCCAATTTCCGATGACAAGACCTACATTAACCTTAAGGACCCTCTGTCACCAACTTCCCAACACAGGGGAAGAATAAATCCCCTCCAAGAATAAATTAAGGTCTTTGTGCTGTAGAATTGTGGAGAGTTTTCAATGGAGACCCGACCGCCGACAGGTACGACCGCCTTTCAGATAAACATGGTGATTTGCCGACACCATTTTTATTATTATTGAACTTTCGGCCTAGTTTGTCGTTTGACAAACAAAGAAAAAATCTTAGTAGAAAATTTTATTACAATTATACTTTTATTTTTCATAGCACTATTTTCAGTTTCCAACCTAATTAACATGGCCAATTTCAAATCGCTTATTTATTTGGTAGCGTTAGAGCTCCTTGTGAAACAGCTCGTTCAGGAAAATACTGCCACCTGACCTATTTCTGACGAAAAGCAGTTATAAGAGCATTACTGCGTTTCGGTTTTGAGCGATAGATAAGGGTGAAATTACAGGCACGTGGGACTGTTCACGTTATGTCTCAGGACGATGGGCGCAGTGTCCCTTACATTTTTGCGATTTAAAGTTCTTATCAGCACTACACCTATTACGGACAGGCGTGTCTCTAACTACCAGGCGTACAACTTGTTCGTTCCGTAATTAGTATCATAAAAAAAAACTTTGGTTACTGATGCGTTAAACTTGATTAAATGAATTTACATAAAGCAAGACATACGCCAAACACAAACCTTCATAGAAGAATATTTTATATAATCCCTGTTTGAAACTACTTCTCTGAAACGTCAAGTCAAACGTTAAAGGTAAACACCTGAGTTATTTCGTCAAAAAGGGTTATTTTTGTGAGATCACGGCAGCAAGCCCGTATATCGATTAACTCAGGCGCACATTTTTATTCAAGGATGTTTTCCCCTCTCTTTATAATGTCATTGTATATGGATATATAACATTTTCGGCGTTGAGATTTTATGCCAATTTTTATGGTATTGTCTTCGTAAATGTTGTCCGAGTTTTATTGACCACTAAAAAAGATCTAAAGCTATACGTATACTATGTTTAGTTAGAAATTTACGTGGCCATAAAAAAGATACTTTTGGGCTGTTAAGCAGAAAACTTTTTCGTCAATAACAGGTAAAGTTATGCAGATTATGTTTTAATTAATTATGAGTGAATTAAATCGCCTGTAGAAATAAACGGAGAGCTGATTAAATCATTCAAATGGGTACCGTTTGATATTTTAAAGTTATAATAACATTGCCGCCGAGGCGCAAGCTTTGTAAACCAATTTAATTAGCCTGAAAAACAAACAGCACTAGACAATTCTAGTAATCCCAGATCCTTCATATAACTTCGTTATTGAAATTCCGAAATTATATTTTGTAATGTTTGGCCAAATAACTATTTCTACAAAAAAAGTCATAAAGCATCAAAACTAGTCGACGAGAATGAACACAAATTATTTTTACTATCCGACACTAAACTGTCACACTAAAATAGTATTAAATATTACAAGGACATCGCGGACATTACAACGTGACAGACATGACAAAAATTACAGACGTAATAAACATGACAGACATGAGTATTAGACAGGACAACTTCCTATCCTTAATCCAGGGTGAAGGTGAAAGTGAAAAAATACCTCACGTTTACGCTAGTGTGATAGAGCGGTGTTAAATTGAGTCAGACGAAAAAACAAAGATCCTTGTTCACATTAATAGCAATTGCCGAATTATTACGAGAATTTGGCTGTTTTAGGTCATTAAAATATTTTTTTTGTAAAAATTAATTTCGATTTAGATTTAAAATAGCAGTAGGAGCTTCTTGTGAAAGAGTTCGTCCAGGGAAGTATGCCCAACCTATCAGCTGCCAAGCAGTGAGTATTACTGCGTTTCAACGTTTGTCTCAGGGTAACTGTAACTTTGTGATTTCAAGGTGACAGGCGTGTCACTTACCACCAGGCGCACGACTTGTTCGTTCTATTACTTGGTATCATATAAAAAGACGTTTGCAAAAATGACGAACAAATATTTTCGTGAACAAATGTTTTCCATAGAACACAATCAGCACATTAACAGGCTGCCACGTGTCAAAGGGTCCAACTGCGGACTTGCAGACATACATACACACGTGTACATACTTCTTAGAATTTATAATCGCCTTACTTAATTCCTGGTGCGATTTATACACTCTGAGCACTCAGCTATGCGTAGATAAAATACGCCCGTGAGATATTAAAGTTATTAATGCTTTTCCCCGCGAATAGTCGCAAATTTCCTACCACAGGTACTCAGAGACGCTCTTGATGAATGACTCGACAGCACCAGATTATTACCAACAACCAAACATAGTAATCTGTACCTTAACTCCTTGCGAATAACATACATATTTGATCATCCCAAATGTGCCCACTGAGTACGTTATTCTATTATCAACTTTTATTAAAACGGAATCCAAAACGATGATAGTAGCGTCGGTTGGAATTTCCCATGTGTCTAATCAGACTGAAGCTTGCCATTATATTTACTTATTAATTAAATTGCTAACAGTTTTGCGTTTGTTTTTTAAAAGAACATTCGTATAAACAACAGAATAAAGATAAAGTTTATTTGCTCTATTAGTATAGATAAAGAAACGATTCCGTTGGAATCATTCTGAGTGGGATGCAGCCGTAATCGGCGTCTGTTATTTAGCTCAAGAAAACGCGCCTCATTCCTACAATGTAATGGAACAAAATACAAATCAAAACACCCAGAACCTTCCGAATATTAGGTGAAAAGGTCTTACTTAATTCAGTTAAGGTTTATGTCTAGTTACCACAAGTTTCGTTGGAGTGCAGGTTGTTCACGAAGAGTAGTATTGGCAACCGGCAAAAACCCGTAACACCAGGCATGGCATTCGATTCGAAAATTTTACGCTTCCCTTGCTACCAATGCGAGCACACACACCCGCTTCGCTCCTCTAAGAAATCCAAACTCCATTGCGTGACTACATCATGTCTTTGTCAACCAACTCGACTTGGCTTAATCCCAAACTACCTAAAGGTAACGTATCTCTTTATTTACGTAATATTTGCTTTGACAGTAACAAATGTTCCATACCCACACCCGACCTCGCCACGAATTCATATGAAAAGCAAATAGCAAAATATATTTCATATTTTTCGAGGCAAAAATGTTCATAACCAATAAAAAATAGAGGATTATTCATTTCGCGAGTTCTATTAAATCTTTTCAAGTCCGCCGTTATCGCTGTATTAGGTTTATTTTCGTGATTAGGTACTTTTTCTCTGGAAGACAAATTGTAACAACGCCTCGCTGTGGCAGTTTTCCCCTTAATTGGTGTCTAGATGACAAATTAAGGGCGGAATAGCGGTGACGTAATTGACAGCCCAATCTGAGCGGTGGTTTTAGTGATGGATCTCAGACGCTTGTGCTCCTTGCCGCCTCTGCCACCACCTCTGCCGCCGCCTAGGCCGCTGAATTTACCCCTAAATGTGACTAATTTCTTAGTAAAATGTTAATTACTCGCTAGATCTGATGTTGTGTGGATTGTAGTATAAATATTCAATTCAGTTTTTACGCTTGGACAGATAAATTAATGAAGTAACCGAGCCTGATTTTTGCTTGTGGCGTCATATTACAGTCATATTTAGATACATAAAACGGGTATTATAATCATGTTATGATAATAAAAAACGATAACATCAAAAATATTGTCAGTCGTAGACTTATAGCACTTCCGTCAACTTATTGCTTCAACTTTTTGAAATCTTTTAACAACGGTCAAGTTTATCTTTCAAAGTCGTTATTTCGGAGCCTTGTTAAATGTTTTTTCGGAAATTTATGGATTCTGAAAAACTGTATGACCTATGTAATTCATAATGTCGCCATCTCTGAGGTCCTAAGTTCCATTCCCGGCCGAATCAATGTAGAAAACTAAATTTTTCTTTTTCTATTTCCATAACACAAGTGCTTTAGTTACCAACTTTGGGATTAGAGCAACGTATGAATGCATTTATTATTCACGACGAATTTACCCAATTGTATAGATTATATCTACATGGCACTAAATAGATAATAGTAAACTAATAACTAAAACAGAAAAAAAAAACAAATATTCTACTTAAAAATATAAGCTACACATAAATAATACAATATACTCGTATTTAAAAAATCATTGGTATACGTACCTATTGAATACAGCGGTTTTCTTGTAAAATTTCGTGGTAAGTTTGTGTTTTTTTTATAGTGAAAATTTTTAGGAATCGTGTTTTCACACCGTATATTACCGTATATTACCGTATATTACACCGTATATTACATTACATTAATAGATTATCGTAAGTATCCCCAATTTTACTGTATATTTTTTCCAAAGTAATCGATTCAACCCTTTCACTTTAAACTGCCTCCGTGGCCGAACGGTTACCATGCCGGACTGCCACGCAGAGGTCCCAGGTTCGATTCCCGGGCCGGGAGAAATAGTTGTATGGCCTACAATTATTTCTCTCGTGAGTTTGGGTGTAATTTGTGGTTGTCTATGTGTGTGTCCATCGCGACACAGGGTTTCCCTGGTGCGGGGCTATGTTGAGTGTGTGCGTTATTTATTATTTATATTATTTATTTCACTGTTATGCGAAATCAACCAAAGCCATTTGAGGTTGTATAGACTCTTCAATCAATGCTTACAAAAGCATTGACATTACAACAGCAAATCGGCTATATATGCTCGTAGAGTTATATATTAAGGCACAACGTGAACGTCCGTAAATACGTACACACAATAAAGTCCGTTGCGTCCGGTATCACCACGCCGCTGTTACATCTCGCATCACCACGCTCCTTCGTCAAAATAAGGAAATAATTTTGTTTGCTAAAAGCCTTCCTGCTCAGTTTTGATGATAAAGTTCCTTACCATATAAAACGTATGTACACTTGTCCCCTTTGCGGACCCGTGAAAACTGGTCCGAGTGAATTATTGGGGTAGGTATAGTGGGCTAAAGTGCGCTGTAAGTCTCTATTATCTACGCCGTTAGAGTCGCGTGAATGAAGCTGGCGGTACGTGGCCGGAATCGGAAGTCAGGTTGATTCGCACCGTTCGTGCCATCAATACTTGTATTGCGAACAGGTTATTTTTATACTGAGGTTATTTTTAACTAATACTTTTTAAGAGTAATGAGTGGTACGATGTTCAAGATTGTATTCCACAGTGGTATCTATACAGGGCAACATTTTGTTGCAATAAGGGGTACCCATGCCACAAAATTGTTCGTATTCGTTCGTAGAAGACACTCACTGAAGGCACTCTGTCCAAAAGTTATATGAAATAATTATACCTTTTTTATAAAATAATAATCTCAGTACATAGTACAAAAAAACCGACTTCAAAAGTACGTGGAATTACGTCTATTTGCCAAGTTTTATTGAAATATCCCCTAGTTCGGCACTTTACAGGACTTGACACAGGAGATAATAAAAATCGGTTCAGTATATTGAGAGAAAAACGCTTTGAATTGGGGAATAGCAAAATCAACCATTAAAATAATTGCTCCTTATAATAAAATTTAGGGGCTATTTATAAAAATGAATCTTCATGCGTGAACAGCCACCCTTAGAGATGGATGATTTTCTTCAAAATGAAATGGGACCACTATGGAGATACTCTCTTTCCAACAAAAAAAGAATCATGAAAATCGGTTCACCCAAAGAAAAGACCACAAAAGTTCGTGGGATTGCATCTATTTGCCAAGTTTAATTGAAATCGGTTACCGGAAAGTGCGCGAAACTGGATTCATCTCGTAATCGGCCACACTTAATGGTGGAATAATTCTTCAAATTTAAATAGGACTGTAAGTAGGAGTAGGTTGGTAACCCCTATCTGTTGATTCGGGACACGAACCCGAAATACATGCACTTGAAACTATAGTGAGAAAGCGAAATGGAAGGTAGAAAGATACACGGAAGCTAATGAATGATATTAATGAAACGAATGAAAAGGACCTTAAAGAAATAAATAGTTACAAAAAAGCGTAAACATAATGCGGAACAAAAATTAGCAAGTGCGCGCCTCAGTCTCTAAAGCAAGAAGCAAGCAGTGTGCGGCGAGGGGTCCACCCCGCTGCTGAGAATACTAGCTGAGAATCTCGAAACGGTGAGGTACGTGACGCGGGGCGGCAGTCTCGCTGCGGTAGCGATGGTGTGACGCGAGCCGGGTGTTGCGCGGGCACCGACGTCACTGATCGTACGATCTCGAAGTGTGGCCTCATTTACATGAGCAGTAACGTTTCGCTCCATCTCGTAAGGTGGCGTTTAGAATTATAGTGTTCGCCACAGGACCAATACTGAGGTAACCTCTTTCCAACAAAAAATAATCAACAAAATCGGTTCACAAATTAGTTACTGAAGTTATTGTTAGCACACACAGTTATCGCGTATCATATACACAAAAAAACAGTCGAATTGAGAATCTCCTACTTTATTGAAGTCGGTTAAAAAGAAACCTGGGGAGAAATCATCGGGGCTAGACGTAGGCTGGGGTTCCACCCTTATGTTGTGCTAAAGTGTCGCACGGAGCGTTACACTTCCACTTTTACATGGCGAACAACGACGGAGTGGAATTTCTTGCCTGCAGATTTATTCCCTGAACAAACTTAGGCTTTTTCAAGGCGAGAATAAATAGACATTATTCAGGTATATACGCTCCATCGTCAAACTCATCGTCATTTTCCATCAGGTGAGATGGAGGTCAAATGCATACTTGTTTCACCATTATAAATTAGTTGAAGTCTCGAAGACGTATTTTATTTCTTAACCCACAAATATAACCGGGTCGTGACAGAAATCAAACTAGAAATGTTAGGCTAACAAATAGCATGTGCAACCGTAGAGCAATCACAATTTCGTATCCCATTACCTAAATCCTCCTAAACGCAATATCTATGTTAAGAATAGAAGGAACAAAAGAGCTTCGTAAGAACTAGAAACAGACACGAGTTTTTGTATTAATACGTACTTACGTATTGTTTTACCGGCTAAGACATTATTATATAAAATATTAACAAGCGTAGTCGAGGTACTTCGGCCTATTCTCGATCCTCAATAGTCGTCGTAAAATTTTATGAGGAATGTTCCATAAGCTCAGTTAATAGGATCACGAAAAGAAAAAGATAGGTGAATGAGAGTACCCACTTCTTGAAATAAAGTTTTCATTTTAGACGTAATCAATGTCCTGGATTTTATAACATCTAGTACGTATTTCAATTTTGGTGTACTATTCCCATCGAGTATATAACCAGAAATGGAGACGAAATAAGGGTCATCCATCCCTGG
>NW_020654748.1:5832887-5887337 GCF_003589595.1 Hyposmocoma kahamanoa
AGGAATTAGTGGACGTGATCTCGTCAGCTCACTTTTTGATTAAATTCAGAGGCCTAATTAGATTCGGACAACTTTAAACAGGATTATTTAACCGCGGGAGCAGCATAAAACGTACGGGCTAACTACAACATTACTCGCTAAGTTCGTACTTAGATGAAGTACTTGAGAATTAGCCAACCCATTGGTTGCACATGCTTACTAAGTACGAATTCGGTATTTAGTAAATTTAAACGAAATTAACTCTTACGAGAGTTTAACCCGGTTTTGGGTCGTTTACCTCTTATAAATGAGACTGGGCAAGTCATAATCATTTTATGAATGGCTTTTCAAAATTACAGATAATTTGGCACGTATACAGGATGTAACAAGAAGTACTAATTTTTATTTCAAAAACGGTTTTTTAGTTTCTATACATTTTTTTTTTAATGCGAACCATATTTATGACTATAATTTCTTCTGGGGAAATCCAGAGTTTATAGATACCTCACAGAGATCTAGGACATCCAGATGAGAAACACTAAAATAGACTAGAGTAAATTTAATGTAAAACACATTTATCGAGAACTGCAGTCAAAAGTATTGTGTCATGAAAAATAATGACATAGAAGAATAAAAAAATATTTAAAAATTACAACACGAACGCATATACTAAAAAGTTTGCTCTATTAAAAACATTTAACCTCTTTCAACTTTTCTAAGTTACTTATGTACATTTATTAATCATTCTTCACTGACAATAGCGAGGATGGCCACAATTTTAAGAATATTTTATTAAAACCACCCGGATACTGATAGAATTGTTTCAGTGGGACGGAAGCCAAAACCTTCAAAATAAAAAAATAACATTTATTTATGCTTAATAGCAATAATTATCGCAAGTGGTGAAGGTAATCATCCTTCTTCTTCATCTTATCATATCAATGGCATACACTAAAATGGTTGCCGTTGTGTTGAAAGGATTTACCAATCGGTGTAATGTACTCGCCGATTGTATCCCAGGGTACGCCAGACGTACAAGAAAGGAATGGTACGTTGTGCGGAGGTTCCTTTCGTGCACCCTCATCCTGATGAAACAGTGGCAAACTCGCATAATAAATTTTTGTTGACATAATTTTTACGCGTCTGTTTATGAAAAATATGTGAAAATGTAGAGTTGAAATTCGTGAACAAATTTTGTTTTGGGTTTACTATTCCGAGAAGTCTGGAATTAAAGATATTCCAGTTTGAAGTTTTGGAGGTTATGTGTTACGTAATTGAATGAAATATAGTCGGTGTATTATTATATCTAATCAAATATATCAAAATAAACTACAGAAGCTTTAAACAGAGCTATTAGAAGCTGAATGGTGCCGTGGGTTTGTAATGTGACGAAAGTTTAGAGGAAATTATTTTATAAAAGTGGTATGATCAAAAGGCATGACATTAAGCCATAGCAAAAAAAACTGAGTTAATTAATACATACCACATATTATTGCGCTGGTAACTCGGACACAAATTAATGTTTTGTGAAACGTGCCGTCTATCCCTGATTTCGGGAACTTTTTTATCAGTTTTATCATTTTCTCGCGTGGCATTTTGGAGAAGGAATTATCTACTTTATTTTCTTGTAATGAAGTAGTAAATCTCTTATTACAAATCAGTCGAATCAGTACATTTGATATTACGAATTAACATGAACTTTAAACTATGATTTTGTCATTGTTCTATAAAACTTCATTATATAACTGCTCAGACTAACAATATTATAACTTTACAATTTAATTTAAACACGTTTACATATTTGTTTACAGTCATATCCATTTGTTTGTCTGTAATATAACACACAGTAAACGTTTCTGATACGATATTATATGTGCATGCAGTATTTGCCTCTTATTTAGTTTACACTCGATAATTTCTGCATTTATGTCCTTGTTTGATAGTGTATTTCTGTTGACGAATCTAACAAATAAATAAATAAATAAATATTCAACGTAGGAACTCGTGCTCAGTAGTAGGACGACTATGAATTAACGATAATGGACTGAAGGTATGCACTGAAGGGTATATAAAAATTTCATTCCAAAATCTAAAGGCATGCATATTGTCAACTGACGTAAGTCGAAGTCAAACTTCTACTTATAAATCTCAGCCTCAGTGTGGACCGTGATTATCATAAGAAAATCGTGCGCCTGTTGTTAAGCGACACGTCTGTCCATAGCAGTTATCGGAGCTATAAACTGCAAAGCTCTGAGAGACACTGCCACTGCACCTATCACTCATTTTTTTGACGGGGTGGCAATTATTTTATTACTTTATAGATACCCCTGAGCCCAGGGAGACTCAGGGGTTATATGGGTCTCTCCCTCTAGACTGAGGGCCTACCCGACTAAAGCCCCCCCGGGTTTACCTCTCGCCGGTTGAGTCGGCGCCGTGGGGTCGGTGAACATTCACTACGACGAACACCTATCACCCTGACACATAAATAGATAAAGTCCATATGCCTGTATTTCACTAGTACCACCCTTCAAAGCCGGCTCACGTTACTCCTTGGCGGCAAAAATAGGTAAGGTGGCAGTATTTGTGTGGACGAACTCTTTTACAAGAAGTTATACTGCTACTAAAAATTATTGTTGTCAACCTATTTTTTTTACCTAACTTTCTACGTTCTTCGGATGAAAAGCTTATAAACATTATTTTAGAAAAGGTCTTCATTTAAAACACGGTTCACCTAAAAATCCAAGTTACACTTTAAGATTTTATACGTGGATTTATGCTCGGTTTACGACAATTTCATTCTTCATGAATGACAATTTATGATGCTATAAAATTATATGTGGACTTTGTCAAAGGTAGCTTTTTATTCAGCTACAGCGAAAATGAAAGGAATATCAAAGTTATAGTGAGTAAACCCTTTGACATAACGACAGATTTATTTGTGAATGAGGACATAAGAAGTCACCATATTTATCGACGCGGAATAGGCTTAAGCTCGTACGAAAAAGCTATATGTTTATGTAATAAGAGCGCAGAAGTTGAAGTCGCGATTCGACACAGACAATTCGAAATCGCCCTTATTAAGCCTTATAAAGTTTTTTCTGACCTGCTCACTCGATTCCGCGCAGTAAGTGTAATAACATTCGTAATCATGTGGTATAGGGAGTATTTTGGACTGTGAATACACTATGTGTAAGCTATGTATTGATAAAAATGAAAGTAAATTTATTTGCTACACCGAGAACCCAGTGAAGGTTAAATCGTGAAAATGACTTCGCTAATTTTGAGTATTTTTTAATACAAAATATTTTATTTCACAATGAGTTTGTAGAGTCACATTAAATTATGAGATATAACCAAGAAACACAACTCAATTTCAACATAAAATCGCGTACTAAAAATTGTCTATGATTCCTGTACTAGGCAAAGCCTATCTCGAAGGCAATCAATCTAAGAGTGTCCTTACTAATAAAAGAATAGCGCCATAGGAAATTTAATAACAATACCAAACAATGTGACAGAACTATATCACCTACATCATAAACAAACATAAAGAAACAAAATCAATAACACAAGCGCAAATACAGTCACAAAGACCACCATTACAAAATAATTTAGTAGCAGTAGTGCTCCTTATGAAAGAGTTTGTCCTGGGAAGTACTGCCACCTTACCTATTTCTGCCGCCAAGCAGTAATGTGAGCATTACGTGTTTCGGTTTTGAAGGGAAAGGGTGCTGGTAAAATTACAGGCAGATGGGACTTGTCAACTTATATATCAGGGTGTCGGGCGCAGTGGCAATGCCCCTCACAGATCTCTGTGACTTAAATTTCTGAGTGGCACTGGAACTGTTAAAGACAGATGTCGCTTACCACCAGGCACACGACTTGTTCGTCCCACCACTATTATATAAAATATAAAAACCTAAATCATTTTCTAGCAGTAGAGCTCCTTATGAGTTCATTCAGGAAAGTACTTCCAACTTACCTATTTCTGGGGCCAAACAGAATTTGGTATCATCAGTCACTTGGTATCGCAAAATAAATAAATATACCCGATACACATCGAGTTCTTAGGTTTTCGCGATTGTTACACATAGGAAATTAAACTATTTTTCCGGATTTAAATCGCGTTTATTTGTTTTTTCCCGTGTGAAACCACCAACAGTCGAGCGAAGACCTGCCATTTTACCTTACGTGAGAGGTGTTACAGACAAAATCGGAAGAATCCTCAGGCGTGCATCTATCAAGACCTATTTCAATCCTCTGAGGAAGATTTCTCAGTTCTTGAGACCCATGAAATGTAACATCCCCTTACAGGATGCAGTAGTTTACAAGCTTGACTGTGAGTGCGGTCTCTCTTATATTGGACAAACGAAGCGAAGTATTTGTACCCGCGTCAAAGAACATATAACTGATGTCAAACACCGTCGCGTAAACAAGTCTGCAGTCTGCGAGCTTGTCATGGATAAACCTACACATTCAATGAAGTTTGACAAACCCCAGGTCCTTGCTAAAGAAGTCCGTTATCTGCCCAGGACGCTGCGAGAGGCCATTGAAATTAAAAAACATCCTAATTTCAATAGGGAAGATGGTTTCTCCGTAATACCAGTTTGGGATCCAGTATTTCCTCTGATGAAAAATCCCAAACAGACATAAGACTGCAGTACTAATTAATATGTCTTAGTTTATTCTAATTTGTGTTATTAATTAATAATAAATTGAACTTAATAAAATTCATTCAATAAAATATTTTGTAAAACTTAATGTAGCGTAAATTGGAATGTTTTCTTTGTAAAATTAAAAAAAAGGTATTTAACTAATAACTATTGTAACTAAAGTGAAAAATAGGGTGGTTTGCATTAATATTAGACATAACTGGTTGAAGACTGTACCACCTCAGTCAATCGTGACCATGGGACCTGTAAAGGGCGCGAAACGTCGGTTTGTTTGAAAAAACAAATATACGCGATTTAAATCCGGAAAAATAGTTTCATTTCCTATACCCGATACATGTTTCGCCTGTCTACGAGGCGTCCTCAGGAGTAGTTGATTGTTCGAAATTTGACCGAAGAGTCTTATTCAATTATATTATACGTTTTATTAGCAAAGTAAATATTTTTTTCATGGTATAAAGTGACAAGATGAACAAGTCGTGCGGCTGGTAGTATGCGACACGCCTATCCATAAGACCACAAATTCGCAACGGTACGGCAAAACTTGAACACACCACCATTCCGCGTTTACTGCATTACGGTTGCATTGCCACTCAGAGCTTTAAATCGCAAACATTTGAGGGGCACTGGCACTGCGCTCGTAGCCTTGATATATAAACTTGACGAGTCCCATGTGCCTGTAGTTTCACCAACACAGCAGTGATGCTCACATTACTGCTTCGAGCCAGAAATAGGTAAGGTTAACTTTCACAAGAAGTACTACTGCTACTAAAATTCCTTTCTATCATCCCTTTAACGAGTTGATCTACCAATTTTAACTTTTCTAAAGTTCCGACAACTTTCTTTACTAATACAGTGGATATCCTTAAAAAAGGTATTAATATCCTGCTGTAGCGCGGTGTTTCGCTGGTTTATCTATGCTATACAACTTTAAAGCTCATTAACGGTAATTGAATCTCCTATACCTTGTATAGTCTACAATTAACTATTATATGCAGTTGAGGAGAGAGTTACAAGACCAGCACATATGCATCTTTTAGAGACTTAGGGTCGTATTCCAGAACTGTATTCAATGCTCAAGTCACGATTTGAGCAGACTTGAGTATGATTTCAAGCACTGGAAATACGACCCTAATGGCAAGGACTTGAGTGTGATTTCTAGTGCTTTGAATCATACTCAAGTCCTGACTTGGGCATTGAGTAGAGTTCTAGAATACGACACTAAGTATCCTAATAAAAACGTAAGTGATGATTAGATTTTAGAACGAACTGCAATAATGGCGCGTTATAATGGCCATTTTGACAGATTACAATAGTGTGGTCAAATCTCAATTTATTATCGAAAAAAATATAATCAAATGCAAGTCGCATTTATAAGTTTTTAGATTTATAACTAAACTAGTATTGCAAAGGGTAGCTGATTAAAAAGTTTTAATAAAACGAAAATAAAAATGTTAATGTTACATCGTTAATTCGAAACCGCTTTGTTTTGCATTGAGCTTTGACACGAGTTAGCAGAGACAGAATTTGTGTTGGTCAGCGATCCTATAAATCTTATAGATAAGTGACGATAGTTCAGATATAATTTTTTTTAATTTCCATTTTCGAAAAATGTAAAATTATACATCCATAAATTTTACTGCTCATCACTACTGACAACAATGTACATCAATTAGCTTCTTCAATGTAGTTATGAATTAATACAAAACTAGATGAGCGGACAAACATCAAAACGGCTATCATGGCATTCCGGTACTTTAGTATAAAGTCAAAAGCGGTATTTGGAGAAGCGATTGCCGCTCCTAGTTACTTTTGCAAACCATAGACGTATGCGGAAGCGGTTATGCTACTTAAAACTGCTCCCCGAGCTCTTAACCGCAACTTATACAACTTAAAGTTACAAGATTGCATTATGCACCCGTCTAGATAAAATTTACCGCTTTTGATATTTATGGAGGTATGTTTCTAGATCACTTTGACGCTGAACACATTATACTATTACATCTTTCAACTGGTATCGACCATTGATCTCCACTTACACTTACCAAGTACATACATATAAAGAAATACATAATGTATGTGTAATAAGGAACCTACTGCCACCTTACCTATTTCTGCTGCCAAGCAGTAATGCATTAATGCGTAACTGTTTTGGGGAGTACCTATAGGCGCTAGTGAAATTACAGGCACGTTGGACTTGTCAACTTGTGTGTCAGGGTGAAGGCCGCATTGGCAGTGCCCCTCAGATCTTTACGACTTAAAGCTCTGAGTGGCATTGCAACTACAATGCGCAAGCGTGTCGCTTACCACCAGGCGCACGATTTACTTGAGTGTCTTAAAAAAACCGGAAATATAGTGAGGATTTTTGTGTACTTAGTATTAGTTAGCCCGCTTTTCTCCGGGACAGGTAACAAATACTGTTTTTAATATAAAGTGCTGCTGTCGGTGAGAAACCACTTCGGCATAATTTTATTTATGCTAATGTCTAAAGCAAACAGAATTTTCAAGTAACCATACTGAAAAGCATTTTCGAAATAATATTTAAATATTCAGACACATCCGTCTTGTTGTGTTCTTCCATTAAAATTACAGATGATTGATGATTACGTTGTTGAATGTAGATTTCACTCTCCTATAAATGAGCTAATAGAAATCATTTACGATTGCATTGCGGCGACGTACTAAAATAAATCTAGCTCAGTGAAAAATAACACCTTAATAATGTCAAGTTGAGAATAAGTAAGAGAAGTTTTGTACACAGTGGTTTATTGAGAAATGTTCGCTCGTGAGCGAAGTTCTATAAAACAGATAGGTAAGTTCAGCGCGCATAAATTTCGTATAGACTGCACAACTTACGACACATCAGAGCGCTGTTAAACAACTATTAAATGGCGTAAACCAAACTTCCAACGACCCTTATGTGAACACAAATCGTTCCCACTGACAAGAATCCCAAACAGCTTTGAATAGTTGCCTCGTGATCGAGATATGCAATCAGCGCCATCGAAGTTGTCTCTTGTCAATAGAGTCTTGACATAAATAGAACGGTCGCGACAAAGGTAATTCTGCCTGGGGAATGTGGCGACAACGCCGCGGCGTCGACGCGCTAGAGACGCGGTCTTGTGTACGTGACGTTGAATAACTCAAAACCAGCAACGCGGTTGCTCTCTCCTCGGGAATTTTATGTGCACTATTATAACGCTTTACTTACCTACGTGGCACCAGCTTAGAACCATAGCTACGAACTCAATCTTAAATGTCTTTATGGCTGACACTGTGAGAATGCCATTCCCATCAAAATAACTAATTTATTTTTCCCCCTTGATGTTCTCGGCTCAACTATCTCGTTTTGTGGTTCGTATAATTTAATGGCCGCTCTAGGCTTGGTTGTAATCAAGATTCTTTTAGTAATAAAAAGGTGAAAAATGGCAGTCTTTACACGTAATGGAACGCAGTGGCTATGAATATTAGATTGAAGGTGGCTCTTGAAATGTTCGCATCACTTAACGCGTTAGACGTTAAAGAAAACCATAAAACAAGGTTAACGTAAGACCGTAAAACGGTGTATAAATTGAATAGCAGAAATAAAGTAGAAAATGTTTATTAGGGTTACAAAATAAAATATGAGCCTAAATCTAGGCCGTCATCAGCGGCATTAATATTCAAAACACGCCGTCACCGCCAGCTGTTTGATTATCTCCGATGGAGCGTGAAGGAAAAAATTTGCATTCCTTAGACGTTGCTTAGCGACGACTCAAACTAAATTCTACGACAACCTTTTATTATCTCCTGGTCTCTGGACTTTTGCTGTTTCCCTGTTATTCTGTTTTCGCGCGAACTTATACATTAATCTGCAGTGAAATTATTTCACGTTTTCTATTTATTCGCCTATAGCCTTATTCAGTTTGTTGCCCGGCGCCACATATTTTTCATTTCAAATGCACGATATAATAAATATTATAATCTTCTTAACATCAGCTTATCTAGTGCATGAAAGATTTGCAATAAATCGATAAATAAGAGTAGAGATTACCAGGAAACGCTCAATGAAAACATCCTGTCTGGCGCTGTGATCGGCTACTTTTTACTGTTGAATTAACAGTTAATTAAATCTCTTGTCAACAACAACGCAGGCTGGTTAAATACTTAGTGCGCTTAAAACCTAAACTACAATTGCTATATCACATCCTCTTCCCAAGTTCTTTTCGAGGGCTTGAAGTAAGCCCTATAATTTAATTAATGACGTGATTTAGCTAAAACCTCCATTTCATCTAGTGCTTAATTAATTTTCAACAATAAGCTTTACTCGAAAGCATATACGCTGCCAGTAAATTACAGACTGGTCTATTGCATTTTAGCCAGTAAATGTAGTTTCAGGGTATTAATAATAAAATACCAATAGCGATGTGTAACTACTGATCCTGCTTAATCTACGCGATTAATGAATAACCGAATGAATGAAATGAAATAAGCGTTCAAATACCTTATAATAGATGAAATAATGTATGAGTCCACGTACGTTGCAATTTCGTAGATATTGCCAATGTTCGAGTGTAATATAAAGTGTGTTTTAGTTGCAGCAGAGCTCCTTGTGAAAGAGTTCGTTAAGGAAAGTACTGCAATCTACGGTAATGAGCTTTACTATATTCCGGTTTTGAAGGGTGCGGGTGCTGGTGAAATTACTACACTTGCACGGCACTTGTCAACTTACGTGTCAGGGTAATGGGTGCTGTGGCAGTGCCCCTAAGATCTTTGTGATTTAAAGCTTTGAGCGGCATTACATCTGCTATGAACAGGCGAATCACTTGTTCGGCTAGTCATTTGGTATTATAAAAAACAGTAATTTGGATATGGTATGGTAAAAGTATTTTTTGAATAAATCTATTTTCATCCCGTATAGTATAGTTTACTTTGTGGTTAAAATATGACAAAGTTCTGAAACCAATATTGGCGAAAAGTGGGTAGAATCGCGAGCTATCTATAAAGCTTTCGTAGCTCTGTCGTGCCAGAAAATATGTACGGTAAGAATGCCTTTCAGAGCGATTTATATCTAAGCCAGTCGCGCCGTATTTTTCTTGCGTTTCACCTCTTCGAATACCTACTTATATTCCCATCTACTTATACAAATCATAGATTAAATCTCTTCGTTTCTTATAAGCGTTGTTTTTATTTCTCATATTTCTTATACGAGCACCATAGTATCTTGATGAAGCTTTGTTGCGACCCATATCATACCCATTTATAAGATAGTAGTGTAAAAAAATAATGTACAGTAAAAGTGCCAACGCTAAGCTAGATAAATGAATTAACTTTCGCAAGTTTGTTTGCTCGTAATTTTCAACAAGGCGCGTTTTGTATTTTAGTGTCACGCGTGTCGATGTTTGATAGCAGATCAAAGTTAGACCTACAAGTTCTCAAAACTGTCTTCGTGTCCGATCTAATTTGTTTGGCCGGTCTGTGGTTAGGTGTGTATATTTTTTTTATAAAATCTCTGTTGTTCACTTCGTGACAATTTGAGATCATGTTATTGATCTGACATATTATATCTCTTATATAATATACAATTATAATATTGTCTCCTTCTTGAACGCTTTCTAGCTAACCGTCTTGAAGGCGTGACGTAACTGCCTATGCATCTACTCGAAACCTACAATCCATCATCCTGCCTACATCAATTACACGTAAGCCTAGCTACTCCAGTTATATGGAGTGGAAATCTGTATAGCGAATACTTGCTTTTGCCCTCTACTCCGTTTACATGAAATTAATAAATACGTAGGATAACTTTCTTCCCACTGTATATTAGATAATGTCTACAAAAATTCTTGGGTCAGCAAGATGATTTAATTAATCTACCTCCTGAGGAAGGTCCCTGTTAAAAGTTGGCTGGTTGGTTAGTTGATTCAATGCTATTTTCCCTGTGTTCTGTGAATATCCATTCCCAGTTGTGAACCTATGTCAGACTTTTCACTTTTCGAAATAATCATTCAAACTGCCTTATATGACCTCATAACCTAATATACAAGCATCTATCTTATTACTTACTTATAAGTAGGTCAGTGCATATAAGTTTATTGCATGTCACGATGTTTTACTATCATGATATTTAATTATTTTTGTAAAACTAATCAAATTAAATTACTCTAATTTGTTATAATTACTAATAAAAAGATCGAACACTAAGAAAAAACAAAAGAAGAAATTTTTTATTACATATATTTACACAGATTTATTCTTATCTCTTGCTTACCAGAAATTATATCAACTACATGATAAGATATAAAGTAGAAATACAATTCACAAGGAATCATTAAGCAAAATCGATAGTAGTAAATATTAAATCGAGTTGCGGCAGCTAGCGGGCATCTGCACTTACATTCGTCTTGCCGACCACAGCGCCCCAGCACATCCACTGCGAGCACACTATCTATCATTCTGCCTAGATCAATTAAACCCCACCCCGCTACCTAATGATCCCACGAGATTGAGACTCAACCCTTTCCTATTTCTCTCTATCTATTTTTCTCGTAAGTTAAAACTGAACTGAACAATGAGAAACAAAGACAAAAGAAAACGGTAGGTAGTTGTCTGGCATTGATTCGCTATACAAATTTTCCAAAGTGGAGCGTTGTTGTTCGTAACAAACACGTAAAACAAAAGAACGTTAACAGGCTATTTGTTTGAAGGTGAGTGCTCTTGAAACTCGAGTAAACTTTGGCTTTTTTATAACGCTTCGGTGCGCGGTGTTGCGATGGTGTAGTTCCGCGCGAGGGAAGATGGATTATGAAAATGCATAGGGATTATATTTCGAAATACATACTACAACTTCTGTTGTGTTGACTACTTCGCACATTTTACAGTTTGACTTCATAAAATGAAAACATGAAAGCTAACTACGTGACGTTGAACTAGTTTTAAAGTACAGTAATGTTTTTTTACATAATAGTAATGTGCCAGACAACTACACCAATTGCCTGGTCTCTTACTAAGGAATTGTACTTTGAGTACCAGAGCAACTTTAGCAGCTTTAACTTTAGAACAATTTAGTCTCCTTCTCCTCCAGCGCCCACAGTATGATAAAGTTGATGATATGTATATCGAGAACTTAGGTTTTCGCGAATTGTGTTGTCAACCGTGACCATTGGACGTGAAACAATTACTGTCAAATAAGTAATGTTCGACAAAATTAAGACAAGTATCAAGTATGAAGCTTCATTCGCATCACGCGTTTTTTCATTCGGTCAAGTAATGCTCATTTGGCAGTAATTGTTTCGGACGGATGTCGGACGGAGATCGAGAGTAGACCCCCTGATATAGGTATATATTATCATCATCAAAGAATGCCACACAACGACCGGTCTTGTGCTGCTTGCATCCAGCGGATTCATATCCATTTAGTTCTTACTCTAAAACATGAATATTCAGCAAACAATATAATACAATTAGAATTTATACATATATTCTTAATTATAAACTTATTAAATAAAAACGTTTACAGTAATTGTACACGATTAAGCAAAAACATTGGAGCGAAACGTCTAAACAATAAATCAATTTTTTTCTTCTTAAAATTCATAGCTTTTGCCCTCAGCTCCGTCGACATGTAATTAGTAACTGTAGGATTACTCTCTTCCTCTTTTTATCTCAGAGAGGGCTATAAAAACTCTTCAATGACATACCAAGTCCACTAATATGACCGAACTAAGCTTGCTGCTGAGAGAAAGCCGTATTGAAAAGTTGGTTGGTTGGTTAAATTACAAAACTATGATAATAATAAGAAGATTTTTATACAATTAAATATCAATAATTCTACCACATAAATATATGTACTCCCGCAAAATGTAAAAAAATAACATATCTTATAGGATAAATGCGATTTCATGGATTTTTAAGATGTTTTATTATTTCTTAATTTATCGAGTTCTTAGGTTTTCGCTATTGTTACACATAGGAAATGAAACTATTTTTCCGGATTTAAATATATTTGTTTTTTCAAACAAACCTTTTTTCTTAATTTGTTGAGGATGTTTTGTAACTGTGTGTTAAAAATACGAATATCAATGTAAGTTATAAATAATTAGGAAATGGACTTGCAATCAATGCATTTACGTATTATTTCTTGTACCTTTGAAGTTTAATTGTTTCCTTACATTAAACAATTAAATTATACAATCGAGTTCTTAGGTATTCGCCATTGTTACACATAAGATGTGAAACTATCCATTATAGTATTATTTAGACCTCAAAATCAGCCGTGTCCATGGGACCAGGACCTGGCCTACCACATCCCTAAAAACAATATTACTTTAACTTTACATTGACTTTTCGTACCATAACGCGCTTCAAGTAAGCTTATTGTAATGTTAAAACTATGATGTTTAGTGGCAGCTTTGTGACTATTCATTCGCTCAATTCGTACTATGAAGCGACTTTAACATTAAAGTAATATTGCTCTTAAGTCAAATTTCTCAATCTTAAAATAGTTACACGGATGCAATGCAAACAATATTATTTTCAGGTTAATTGTCTTGTTATTGATTTGTAATCACTACAAGTTAACTTGAACTTATTTATTTACATATATATATATATATATATCTCTCTCTTCATTGTTGTGTTTATTTTTTATTTAATAGGAAATAATTTCTCGTTAAATAAAAATACGCGATGTTTATTTCGTAAAATTATGATAGCACCATCCTATATGCTCCTTGGCAAAACTAACAGTTGACACTAGACTATAGTTCCAAATTCACAACGTGACTATGAAGACACAGCTTGTTTTATTTATTTTTCTTCATGAAAATGGGGAATAATGTTTGAAAACAACATAATTTTAATAGATTTTATTATTACATACTTTTCATTTTTTAACAGTCAAAATTCTTTGAACGTAATTATCATTAAGTACTTACACATTACAGTACGATAACACAATTCCGAACATCAAAAAAGAAAGAGATGGCATTATATAGTTCACATAGCGTTATCTCTTTCGTATTTTAGTAAGGAATAGACAATATTGGGAAATCATTCGTTCTTTCAATCACTTTTGCAATAATACATTACTTGGTTCACAGGTTCGTCATGGTATGAATATGAGTTATATTATAATAAGCTTACTTTAAGCTTACATTGAAATAAGATTATTTTTAGAAAGGCTATGATAGGCCCCCCGTAAAGTGCCGAAAACGTTTGTTTGCATGAAAAAAACAAATATACTCGATTTAAGCTCGAAAACATAGTTTCATATCCTATGAGTAACAATCACGAAAACTTGATGGTATAATTTAATTGTTTAATGTAAGTAAACAATTAAACTTCAAAAGTACAAAAAATAATACGTAAATGCAAATGGCGGGTGCAATAAACAAGATCTTGGGCTGTAAATATGACGGCGGGCCTGTTTGTGGCATCGGCTCACATAAATATTCGGCAAAGTTATGCGTGCTATGCTCCGTGGCATCGCGACAAAAACACCTCGCAAACGGCGCTTTGATTTTAAATTCTAATTTTATTATTCGTCTTGTTTGCATATCACAACGTGTTTCGGCGAAACGACTGCCTGTTAGTGAAATTAATTCATAAATTTAGTTGTTTTGCTAATAAACCAGCGCTCATTTCCAACCGCGTGTAGATAATGGGGTAAGTCACTTTATCTACTCGTAAAACAAAACTACGGCTTAAAATGAAGTGAAAATGTCTATTGGCCCGTTTACAATGGTTTCACAGCTCATTGAAAGCGTAACATAAAACATAACAACGGCAAACACTCCAACAAATATTCAACATAGTTGTAATTTATATCAAAATGTGTATATATTATTATGTATTTTTAATGTGGCTAGATTGTGAGACCGAGAAACAAATAAGATTATTGCCGAGAAATTTTGTGACGAATAAGTCGTGTACCTGGTGGTAAGTGACGCGTCTATCTATAACAGGTGCAGTGCCACTCAGAGCTTTAAATCGCAAAAGATATTAGAGGCACTGCCACTGCGCCCGTCACCCTGAGACACAAGTTGACAAGTCCCATGTGCCAAAATTATATAATTTTAATTATATAATTTTATGTTTTTTTAAATATAATAATATTTCGTGAATAAATATTTAATTATAATAATATGCCAGACAACCACACCAAATAACAGATCTCTAACTAAAAATTTCCTTGTATACTATGAGTACTGCTTAGTAACCTATTTTAGAAAAATCATTTTCTGATCTTCTTATATTCGACTGTCAACCGCGACCATGAACTGTAAAGGGTCCGCATAGGATCCGACATGTTGTTTTGTTTAAAAAACAAATATACTCGATAGATGCGAAAAATAGTCTTCATTTCCTTTATGTAACAATCGCGAAAACCGTGAATTTTGGAAAGAAAGAAATTGGTAATTTTCAGGTCAGTTTTAAGAGAAAATGCCTGATTTCAGTGGCAATTTTTAGCAGTATTATCGTAAAATATAAAATAATATTTCAGGATACCACATTCGAATATTAAATAATACTTCATAATAACATTCTAGAATAAAAAATAGCCACCAAAATCAGGTAAAGAAAATTAACCTGAAAATTGTCCTAATATACGAACTCGACAATTTTAGAAACGTTCGTTCACTAAATTAGTTCTACCGGGAATCGAACTCGGGACCGTTCATCTGGCGTCCATTGTGCGAACCGTTGTTCACCGAGGTCATCTTATTTACATGATAACATATGATATTAAACCGTGTATGGTTTTAAATGTATACTACGGACTCTTGAACAGCTACGAATAGACCGAACAATAATAAGTAAGTACTGTGAATTATTTGCGGTCGTATTTGACAACTTTAAATAAAACTTTTATCTTTATAAAATAACCGTAATTGGTCCGAAAGGAAGCAAGCATTAAGGCATTCGTCTTGGTCCATTAACCCCTAGATACGGTCGTGAATGTAACAAAAGTAGCACAAACGTCAGTATAATTTGGGGTGATTCTTGTCTTACAAAACGCAATTCCCTAGGATTACTTTCAGCAAGTTGCGTAACTAATGAAGTAACTTGTGACACGGGTCGGGCCCTGGGATCGACGTAATCAAATTAATGAGAAAACTTCACTTCAATTTAGGGTTTCCTACCTCAATCTCTAGGATATTTGGCACTGGTCAAGTGCTTGAATGGCCATGTTGATTGTACTTTAAAAGTGTTAACCCTACTGTGTCGGCGGAGCGCCGAGATAAAAGCTCGTATAACCATGATCTGTTATGGTCCAAGTTTCTATTCGCAGAAGAAATGTTCGTAGAAGAAAAAGAACTAGGCATTTCGATACTTAGGGACAATGATCATAATAACTGCACACATACTAAAGTGTTCAATAAATAATAGTTCAATTGATTGATCTGTGAATTGTTGCGATAAGATATTAATAAAATAAAATTATATGATATTGAGGTGTAAGACGGAACCTCCCCGCACGACAACGTACCCCATTTTCTGTACGCTGGCAACAATCGGCGAGTACCTTACGACGATTGGCAAATCCTTTCACCACTATGGCAAACATTTAATGGCTCAATTCATATTGCGGCGGGACGGAATGGAAGCGAATTTTTCTAACAATGTTGTACTTAAGCTACCCATGTACACACGCCAGCACATCAAGCTACACATTGACGTATCTTGTTCCGTTGCACAGGAGGCGATTTTCGAACAAAAATGTGTAGTCTGATGTGCCGTTGTCCGTACATATGATATGATTTATGAAATTATAATTGAGAGATTAAAGCACAGAAGTAGGGAATGTTAAATTGAATTAAAAATTTTCATCAAAAAAATATTCATTTAAACTATAGTAACATTTCGTCGTCTTACTTTCTCAAATTTGTATCTTAAAGCACAAAGTTACTGAAATGCAAAAAATGGATTGTATATACAAATTTTGCAGGCTGATTGCACATCACATTTCCTTCATATTCACACACTGGCTTTTACCTATTCTTATAGTAATGCATCCAAATTAACACCCTTGATAAGAAATTTAAGATAAGTAGAAAGTTTTGCCATCTCCTGAATAATCACTCTTTATAAGATACGAGTTTGAGAAAGTAAGGCATCGATTTGTCAATTAGTAATTCTTTACTTTTTAACTTCTCAGTACTCGAGTAGTTTATTATGAATCTTTAATGTATTACATTAAGGACTATTTTGATAAATGCTTGGAGTCCTTTGCGGAAAGCTTTGTTCTTGTATCTGGAGGGTATTAGAAAAATGAGTACGGCATATAGAAAAAAGTTACTGTTCTAATAAATTAAATAAGTGTGATCCTACAAGATTCCATCTGTTTGATTTTCGTGAGGATAAGTACATACTGTTTCTGTACAATAAGGAGGTCATTTACCTGAGTACTGTTTCTCCTAGTATCAAACCGTAATTTAACCATGCATCAAACGCGTAACCGTAATAGGCGAATAAAGTTATGCTAAAAGAAGGTTGGCGACATCACGTGTATTTTGTGACCCTGTGGTTTGGACGATGTGCATTACGGAGACATATCAATTCTTGTGATTCATTAAAAAGCATTAAAAAAGCAAATTGAGTACAGCCTGTAGAAGCTGGGGTTATAAATTTGATATATGTTATGTTTATAACGTTGTCCTGTATTTCGCTTCAGATGTATGTTCATAGTAGCAAAAAACAACAAGTTTTTAGTTTGTTCCCAAAAATAATAAAGCACTTCCCGCGTATTCCAAAATCTGCCAAAATCTGCCACATTTAATATAACTTATCATGTTCAGCAGCAATGAAAATGAATAAAAATTGAATCTGCCCAAATGGCAGAAATCTGCCACAAATGGTCACACTGTTCTCAACATCAACGTGACATTGACATTGGCAAGAAGTTTCTTATCGAGTTCTTACGTTTGGGTAGGTAAGAATTTCCTTGTCAAAACGTTCCTTTGCAACTTTCATTATCTCTCATTTAAATATTGTCTTAATATTTTTGTCACCTTTTTGTGTTTTATAATTTTGCTTTATATCATTATTGTTTAATTGATTATTTCATTAGGTATTTTATAGCTTTAATATTTTATGTGTGTACTATAAAATAGCCAAAAAAGTTTAAACGTACTTACAAGAACGTTACCTAATCTATTGTCGAACTGAATCAATTGCGTTGTGTTCTTGCATCTATTCTAAAATATAATGTTTTACATTTTTTTTATTCCCGACTTCTAAAAATTTACAAAAATATATTGATAAGTAGGCATAAACTGAAACGCAAAATTATACTAGTCCATGAATGGCTCTTCGTCGTTATTGTGGCAGCTTTCGCCATCCTTCTTTGTGAAACATTTTAGTGTGTATTAAGGTGAACTGGGACATTTTCCTTTTAATTTCTTCTAGATGCGATTTCCGATCAATATGTGTGTTACTACTGTGTGTGTATGTGATTACTACTTATTATTCCTATTATATTAGATATTTAGTAGCACTTGAGCTCCTTGTGAAAGAGTTCGTCCAGGGAAGTTGTACTTACCTATTTCTGTCGCCAAGCTATAACTATAACTATAATACTGCATTCCGGTTTTGGGACTTGTCAACTTATGTCTCAGGTGACGAGCGCCATGGCAGTGCCCCTAAGATCTTTGCTATTTCAAAATTCTAAGTGGCACAGCAACTGATAGTGCGGTTACACATGGCAACTTTTAGAAGCGATGCTAACGCGATGCTGTCGCTAATCGACTACCTTTACACACACGCGCAATTTATGCAGCGATGCAAGCGCGCGACTGCATCGACACAAACGCGCTGCAATCCCAATCGATACAATCGCCTTTAGATCACAAGTGTAGTGATGCAATCGCGTATTTCACGAACGCACGTTTGCATCTTCTACGCTGTAACTACTACTACTATGAAAAGAAGTGTCGCTTACCACCAGGCGGACGATTTGTTCATCCTGTCATTTGGTATCATAAAAAAAACATTACGACATAGGCACTTTATTAGTTAAGACTTTAATTACGTTTAGTTTTATCAATTAGCAGAACAAATGTAGGTAACTTAGCGTGTAAATCTTAGCAGGTATCGCACCCTACCTGTCATTCCCTTACTGCCCTCCTCGCAACATGAATATTGTACAACACAAGTAAAGTACATGACAAGTAATTATTACATGACAGGTAAATAATTAAAATTATACATAGACACATTCAACATGTGCGGACCACATTCTCGCTTGATCTTTATTTCTAAAGATCGCAAAAAATAAAACTTTGCTTCTTTCAATAGAACATGTACAAAACCTAACTGCAGATAATCAAGCAAATGGTACCAACGTCGTATGACAAAGTCAAAGAAAAAGATTAGTAACATAGTGGAGTCGAGCTTGGAACTTTGAGGTAACGTTAATTTAATTAACGTCGTCCATATAACTGCGGTTAAAAATTGGAGAAATGTCGTAGCATGTCTGAATTGGAATTTAAAGACAAACGAGAACAGACTTTACTCTATGATATTTATACGTCCCACTTCTAGGCGACGGTTTTGGCCATCGTCTGTTGTTGATGGGGGCGTCAGATGTTTTCTGAGAGTTGTGAGCCTTCTTCAACGTTCAATTTTCATAACAATTTTTTTTCTTCACCGAAAAGCAAATGGTAAAATTTAAATTAAATTTCGCATATAAATTTCGAGATATTCAGAGTTCGCTTCGAGCGAACTCGAACTCGAACCCATTCAAACCGTCGTGGATTGGAAACGACGCGATGAAACCTAAAATTACAATAAAAACTGTTACTTTAGCTACCCATGTACACACGCCAGCACATCAAGCTACACATTGACGTATCTTGTTCGGTTGCACTGGAGGCGATTTTCGAACAAAAATGCGTAGTCTGATATGCCGTTGTCCGTACATTGACATTCCATTTTAGTCGGTTCTACAAGGCATAAATTAGTTTTTTTTTCTTCAAACAAACCAACGTTTCAGGCACTTTACAGGTCTCATGGTCACGGCTTAAATAAAAAGGCTATTTTTTTTCATGTTTATAACTGTGTTTCTGAAAATAACTTATCTTTTAAAGTGCATACTGCCAAACATTTTACGTATGTCAAGGGTTGCTTTGGACCGCAGAAGATGAACGCCGAATGTATTTGTATCGTCGCACTCCAATTTTAAAACTAATAGCAATATTCACCAAGTCGTTTACGGTTATAATAATACAGGAACAGACATCCAAGAAATAAAACCAATTAGAAATAGTATGTCAATGTGCCAGACACAGAACAGTGGTGGCAAATAACCATACCAATCAATTTTAACAGGTGAAATTACAGGAAAATCTTCTTGTCGGGTCTTGTCAACTTATGTCTTTGGGTGACGGGCGCGGTGGCAGTGCCCCTCAGATATTTACGCTTTAAAACTCTGAGTAGCATTGCAACAGCTATGAACAGGCGTGTCGCTTACCACCAGGCGCGCGACTGTTCATCCCGTCACTGGATATTACAAAAAATTCATTTGTTCTCAATCTTTCCAAATTTATTCTACCATCATCTAACGCCCACGATGCTAACCGCTTGGCACACGAGATTTTCCTAATTGGATAATGAAGACATGCATAATGGAGGTATTATGGTCTATGGATGTCCTAATTTTTCTTTATTAATTGTAATAATTAAATAATAACCACACAAGAAATAACGGTTACAATAATAATTATGAGACCATTAGGATATTTAGGTATAACGTACTCAACAAAAAGCTAATGTTATTAGTAACAATCCATAATAAAACTGAATAGAGAAGTTGGCCCGCTGCACACAAGTCGCTTTGTAATTGTAAATTCCACTGTTATAGCATTTAACAAAGTTTCCTGTCGCCCGCAGAAATTGGCTTCACTTCAAATTCACCTTTTTTTCTATCACTTTAAATAGTCCATTTAGCAATGTTGTAGACTTTATATAGGTTTCATTACAAATTAAGCCAGGAAGTGAGAATACGCAAGTTATATTAATTTATTTACATATTTAATTTCACAAAGAAATATATCTCGTATAAACATGGGCCATGTTAGGGTATTGCAATCTATAAGTATACATTGACTACCCTAATGTATTGGCAACAAAATATCTACTTATCTTAAAAACCGGACGGTTACCGTGCTGTGCTGCTACGCAGAGGTCCCAGGTTCGATTCTGGGAGAAATCGAGGCTGGGAGAAATATTTGTATGGCCCACATTTATTTATCTCGTGAGTTTGGGTGTCATCTGTGGGTGTCTATGTGTGTATCCATGGCACCCGCGATACAGAGTTTCTCTAGTAGGCTACGAATGTGTGGATTGAATAAAAGGATACCTGGTTGAATGAAGAAAAAATCTTTCATAGTTTTCTCACAGGTGAAGCTACGGCAAAAAAGTCGTTAAAACCAAAAATAAATATCTGAAACAAGCATATAGAGAAATTCATAAGGTCTGATAACTCGTTTCGTAGCTCAGTAACTTAGCGATAGCTCGGGTTAAGCCGAAATGTTGCTGGTTCAGGATGTTGCTGGTTCAGGATCAGCCAGAACGAAGCTATTTTTCTTGGATCCGGCTGTTGTTGAATCTTTATTGGATCTTTGTATCAATTATAACCAATGATCGGAAAAAGGTGTTCTACATATATGGACACATGTATAGACATATTTACACGCAGCGACATAAAGTTGTTTAGAATTTCGGAATTCAGTAAATGATTTTACTGCATCGTTGTACAAACTACTGACCAAGGAAGTCGAATTTGGATTTTAAAGTAATTCGAATGGTGCCATGTAAAAAAAACTTCCTGCCTGCCTAGTTTTGTCTTACGATCTAGCAAAACCATTTCCGAAAATCTTGAATTCGAAAAAGTAATTAACTAATATTTGGTGGTTTTAACAACTCCAAAATTAACACCTATAACACCTCGATTACTATATTCTTATATATTACAACATTGTTATATTCCGACCATTAATTACAACAAATGTTAGTTTACTTATGTCTAGTTATGTGTGGTTTACATTTTCTACTGCTTCGATATAAACTCCACATTCAATAACATCACAAAGCAGCGCGAAGAAAAAATCAAACGTAGGCACTTGTTTCCCAGTACATATTAATCATCGTTGCGTTCTGATCGTAAACATCGGTTTACGACCAGAACTACTCGTATTTAGTACCCAGCAGTTTACATGTAAACACAATCGATCGACCACTCATGTAGGTTAAGGGGGTGCACTCGTGTGTAAAATTCAAAAATCAACTAACCTTTTCAAGCCCAGTGAATCACTCACTGAGTAGTCTTTTGCTCTAGACGTTGTTTGATTTTCGTCAGAGAGATTTCCCTTTCAATAAATTCGTCGTGTTGATTCGACATTGATTACACTGGAATCCTTTAGATGTTTTTTAATATTTGGTTTTCATTTTCTTGCATTGCGTGTCGTAGATGTGCTTTAGACGCACGACGCAATAGCCACGGGTAACTTATTTGACTGAAAATAGCAAATTCAAGTGATAATAACCAGGGGTCTAAAACAAAACCCGATAAGTGTGTAAATTGTGTAAAATGTGTGATGTGTGGTGGCCTTGGAATATCGGTATTTTCAGGATCTGGTACCACAAAAGTTTCGTACAGTAATAATAATAATAATCCATCACATGACCATTTCAGTCAGCCGTGAACGTGGGACCTGCAGAGGGCCCGAAACGTTGGTTTATTTGAAAAAACGAATATACGCTATTTAGGTTCGATAAAATAGTTTCATTTCCTATGTGTTACAATCGCGAAAACGTAAGAACGTAATAATTAATTCATTTGTGAAGTACTGGTACTTAGATGCTATGCTTTTACCTGGAACCGATATCATTAGCCTTACTACGGTACCGGTTATTGTGCTACTGCCGGTATAAATTATACCTGTATTTTCAATAAAAGGTATGAATTATCCGGTATTATACAGGTTTTTGTAATAACGTAGACCGATATATTGTTCCTATAATATAGGAAATGAAACTATTTTTCCGGATTTAAATCGCGTATATTTGTTTTTTCAAACAAACCGACGTTTCGGGCCCTTTACAGGTCCCATGGTCACGGTTGACTGAGGTGGTACAGTCTTCAACCAGTTATGTCTAATATTAATGCCAACCACCCTATTTTTTCACTATAGTTACAATAGTTATTAATTAAATACCTTATTTTTAATTTTACATAGAAAACATTCCAATTTACGCTACATTAAGTTTTACAAATTATTTTATTGAATGAATTTGTTTCTCCGTACCACCAGTTTGGGATCCAGTATTTCCTCGAATGAAAAATCCCAAACAGACATAAGACTGCAGTACTAATTAATATGTTTTAGTTTATTCTAATTTCTATTAATAATTAATAATAAATGAAACTTAATAAAAATTCATTCAATAAAATAATTTGTAAAACTTAATGTAGCTTCAGGTAAATATATCGGTTTTCCATCGGTATTGGTATTCAGGTATCGTAATGGAAAATACCACTGCCGCCGTTACTTGAAAGGGCGCTTGTGACAAACTCAAAACCAAGAAAATAATGTTTAAAGAAATTAAATTAAAATAAATATCTACTTTTCTCTTGCGGTAATGTTAATACCTTTCCACCTTGGAAAAAATAAATATAGTGACAGATCGATCTTTCATCACGGCAGTATACATACATAACAAATTTCTTGAAAAAATGTCACATGCGCCCTTTCAACTATAAATATAAATAAATGATTATTTGACTTCAACTAAAGACGGCAGACAAGTACAATATACATGTATCTTTACTGGTGCCCTTGGATCTAAGTTGCTACATAATATCTTTAATGTTCTCTTTTTTTCTGAAATCCAATAAACAAATCTATGAGAGTAACACTGAAACTATTTAGTTATATAATTTTCAACTATTTACTTTAAACTATTTATATATTTTTAAACTATTTAGTTTATAAAATTCGCGTTAGATAATTCACGCCATTATTGGGTTTTACTTTCGACCCCCCGATACGTCGACTAGATCTCTTCGCAATGTGATTGCGCCCTTTTCATTCGATTTTTACACAAGCCGAAATTCAAGCGACTGTTGAGTCGCACCGCTTAGCGAGTCTGAGAATGAATTACGAATCCTTTTTTTTTTAATTCCCACCTTCAGACAGGTTTCGATTTCATAAATGCTGTGAAATGGTCCATGCTTTTGCATTAATGAAAATGTGAAACGAACAGAAAATGGAACTTTTGCTCCGCATCGTTAGATACTTGTAATTTTAATAAAAGTGTTCTATTGGTTCAGCATCCGATGGTTTTCAGGTCCCACGATGAGGGAAAGGGGAAGCCGGAATTAAATAATGCAATTCACTCGCACACTCTCCGTGTGGAATGTTGATAAACAGGTAACTTTACGGCGGTGTTCAAGGTTCTGCAGCTTCACCTCTATTAATTCCGAACCACCTCTTGACACGCTTTTCAAATGAATCCAAGGTGGCCAGTTAGTATTTAGCAAAGCTATCGCTTCGATGGCAGCAGTACCTCATACACGATCGGACCTGTGCTTGGTACAGTTGAAGCAACTGTCCCAGTATGAAGTTCACTCTAGTCTTGAAAAGATCCACGTTATAGCGTTCAGGGTATAAGCCTGCAGGCAGTGAATTCCACTCCATAGCCGTTTGCCGTATAAATGTGGAAGCGAAATGCTTTGTGTCAATCCGTGGAATGTCCGCAATATAGGGATGGAACACCACCTACTTCTAGTCACTCTTGGTGGAAAGGGGAAGTGCGTACGACTGTGTCAACCTGCTGGTTATCACTTAAACACCAACTACTCTTTAATATAGTTAACACCACTAATTACATAAATTTTCAGGTCAAAGAAAGAAGGAGAACGTTGATTATTTGATATAAGTTTGTATTAGATTACTCCAAATTTTGGAAACATTTTATTAATGACTATAGTATTTAGTAAAGATCGTTTTAGCACATCACTCGCAAATGGATTCCATATACGTACATACATAAAAAGAAATCAAATCAATGAAGACTTTATGTACTGACTGTGTTTATTTGTTATTTATTAGTGTTCTCCATTGGTAGTAACACTGCGCTTAAACATTTATTACCACATAATTTACCATAAGATAATACAATCATTTAAGTTACCACAGCTTATTACAGTTATATAAAATATATTATTTTCAAGCTTTTTCTTTAGTATGTTATCTAAGCAACGCTAACTTCCCTACCAATTCAGGGCGCGTTTGTTACGTCATCTTTGAGGATGTTACGTCATCTTGCTTTATGAGATATGATAAAGCCATATTCATATGGCGTGTTGATGTGAAAAGTCGGAGGACGATCAGCGGTAGCTTGCAACATCCTCTAAATTTGTAAATGCGACTTAATCGAAGCTAAAGCTTAAAGCACCCTGGCAAAGTATCCTGGGATCAAATCAAAGTATTACTTTACCTCTAAACGGGTTTAAAAAGTGTAGCGTCATCACGTGGACAAAACGGATACTATTTGGGTTTTGGCGTACCTTAATAACAAGAAATACCAAAATGAAACACTGCATAATATACATATTATGTACGCGAAGATTTTAGCTTACCAACTACACCGAAGAAATGCTGGACTGATCTTTTATATACCAGAAAATTACATTTCCAAAGAAACCAGTAATTTCAATGAAAGGTGGAATGACAACGTTTACAAAGGAGTTATCGATACTTTGATCGATGAAGAAAATTCAATCACTTTACACTGAGACGGTTGTCTACCCTGTTATTATAAATGAGAAACGACGCATTATCAATTTTCTTTATAAAACAACTACTTTCCTTAACGGAAGTTACAAAAATCTATCGACAACACGAAGGACAAGTATGTGGTCGTATTTTAAATTCTTTCTGTTAGGAAAAGGCAACAATTTAAAATCATAATCATATAATCAATCATCATAGACAAGTTTTGTTGATTTTTTCTTTTGCTAGTTTTAGGTACATAGGCACACGCCATGTCCTAAGTTCGTTATATTTTATGGTGTTAAGCCGCATCTTCTAATATTGACACTATTTGGAAACGTTCACGTTCGGATACTTGTAGAGTTAAGAACACGTCAAGATTAACGAGAAAAACTCTTCAGAGCGTTCTTATCGCAAGTGAACTGAACACGGTACAAATATCACATAAACGATCATTTAAAGAAAATCTTCGTTTGAACTAAATTCTATGACTTAAATGTGGAGTTCACATACGTGCTGCTAAGTAGTTAAAAAGTTACTTGACTCGATTACTCAGCATTGATTATGCTTTTACCATCCGGTGAGACAAAAAATCGTCAATATATATGATATTAAATCAGTTTATTGTAAAAAAAATCTACATCCAGCGGAACAACAATACAGACGAAACAGAATCTTGAAACAAACGTCTGTACCTGCAGAATAAACTCAATTAGGTTGGGTACATTGCCATTGCCTGATGAAAGATCTTAATTAATAATTACTGCCTGGATCAAAGCAATTTGGCCGTCCTCGCGTATTCAATACAATTTTGACTTAATCAACGCGAGCAGACCCTTGCTTCATATCGGTGACCTACAGATGTTTGTGATACCCTCGCATACCTACATATTAATTTCTCACGTCTTTTGCAGTGTTGACGAGCTATCGATAGAAAATAAGAAGTATTATACGTTCATTCCAAATAAAATTTTAAATTAATTAAAAAAGACACAATGTCTAAAAAATCATATTTTTACAAAAATTTAAAAAAGTGTACTGCTATACTAACTTGAATACTTTGTACTATTTTTATGTATACGGGAGTAATGGTTACTCTTCTCAATTCTTATGTAATGTAAATGATTTTAATTTGCATTGAAAACGGTATTACATAAAAAATTTAAACGTTTTGCATATAAATATTTCTACGAATATAATTAGTATATTTATTATTATTATTATATATCAATTTTAAAAATACGCAATAGATGCAGTTACATAATAATGAACGAGAATATTTATTAATTATCTTGGCTTGTCTAATTTTATTAACTATCGATAAGTTTTACAACACTAATTTGCAAGCACGGGAAACTCATAATGACACTAAAATGACAAAAATGTTTGAGAAGTAATAATACGAAAAGATCATTAATATTAACTTACCTGATCTCCGTGACGTAATTGGTTCCGTCGCGTCCGGGTATTAAATTCAGTTCAGTAAAAATTTACTGAAGTCAATAATAATTTTGATTCGTCGGTCTTGTTAATTTAAGGTTGCAAGGTGGCTTAAAAATCTAATTTCAAGGGGCGGGTCGCTAGAAGCACAAATGTGACTATATATACATATATGTACCTACATACATCATACATCTGTCTTGTTGTCTTGTTATTTAAATAAACCATTATTTTAACCTCAGTTGATGTGTGAGTTCAAACAAAAGAGTTGTATAAAATACGGGTTTCAGGTTTCATACAGTAATTCGTAGCAGGGAACGATTTTTTCTAGTAAACATTTATCTTCCCATACATTCCGCTGATTGGACAATTTATACGGAAATTTTCTTGGTGAACGGTGGCATAGTTCGTTTTGCCGCTTTATGCCAGAAACGCAAAATGCCAAACGGGCAGGACGTCAAATTAGCAGAAAGCGAGATTCGCAGAATGTCAGATTAGCAATAAAGAATTATTATTATTATACCCGATGAAATTTCCGAAGTTACTATTTTTGACAACATTGAAAGTTACACTATGTTGTTGGACACGAAATCACGTTTATTTTTTGTTTTTTAACGGTTCTTGCCCATGAAGTGAGACGTGAGCATGGGACCTGTAAATAGCCCAAAACGTTAGTTTGTGTGAAAAAACAAATAAAAGATTAGAATTAGGTCCGATCCAAATCCGATTAGTTTGATTTTCCATGTGTATTTATGTAATTGCAGAAACCTATAAACTCGATAACCTGAACATATATTCAACTTTTGCATTTAACCAAAATCATTTGTTTATATAACTCTTCTTGTTACCGAAATTCCACAATTCCGGTTGTTTTATGAAAATTTCTCGTTTATCGTAAAAAGAGCAAAGCATTTTATGGCACAGTTTTATTTCTTTCATCTAAAAGGCAGTTACGTGAAACAAAAAAGTTTATATTTATGCAGAAGTATTTCCCCTTTGAGGTTATGGCTGAGATAGTTTCGTGTATGACCATTATGTTCTCCAGCAAGCTGTTATTTCCATTAAAACGCTTATCTTCAAGATTCATGGCGTGGCCCGACAAAAATGATGGTCGTTAAAGAAATTGAATACCCTTTACTCATGCCTGTGCTGAAACTTTCCATACCCTGTTCGAAGTTTGCAAAGTGTTTTGGGATATGGCTTTAAAGTATCTAGGTACATGAGTATGGTTTATAGAAATAACTTGTCGTTTTTGAAGTTCAGTTCTTTCCGTATAACCTGAAACGTTGGAAAAACTTTAGGTTTTTTTTATGTAACTCAAACTGGCGGCGTTCACCAGATGTAAAGTATTTGATGTAAAAATAACGATACTATACGAGGGGCGCACTATAAGTTTCCGGAATGAATAAGAAAAAAATACTAAAAGAAAAGTCAGAAAAAAAATTAATTGTTTCTCAAAATATTCTCCGTTAGCGTTAATGCACTTTTTCATATGAATGAACCAATTTTGTAAACATTTATGCCACACCTCCGTGACAATCTCTGAAATATATTTTTCATACCCTTCGACAGGTGATGAAAATCGTTGACCGCGTAACTGGTTCTTAATTTTTGGAAATAAAAATAAAAGTTATAAGGTGCCAGGTCGGGACTGTACTCGGGATCATAAAGTCAACGTTGTTCACCTTCGAAAATTCATTTGTCTGACTGGCCGTGTGAGAACTGGCATTATCGTGGTGCAAGATGATACGGCGTTTACGGTTATTTTTACATAGTTTGTCAAAAACTTCCGGCAAACAAATGGTTGTGTACCAATCACTATTCACGGTACAACTATTCTCCAAAGCCACAGTAGCCACGTGTCCAGTTTTATTAAAAAAAGAATCTATCATCCGTTAGACGCACTTTGCACGCGCGCCACTTTGGTTGGTTTCGGCTCATCTCGACAGAACCATACGCTCGATTGCTGCTTTGTTTTGGGATCGTAACTATAAATCCATGTTTCGTCACCTGTTACTATGTCCCACGCCTAATTTGACTCCCCTTCGTTGAATCTGGTAAGCATGGAATTGCACCAAGTGACGCGATCCGTTTTTTGAACCTCAGTCAAATTGTGTGGGATCCACAGAGAGCACAGCTTTTTCACATCGATATGTTTGTGTAGTATTGATTGTATTTGTCTCATGCCTATGATATAAAGATGCCCGAATCTCATGGTATGTCACATGCCTGTCTGTTTTGGTCATACGGCGCACAGCATCGATGTTTTTGTTGTTCACAGCAGTGGACGGGCGACCATAACGAAATTCGTCACTGAGATTCACTCAACCGCGTTTAAATTCTTCAAACCAGCTATAAATACTCGTCTTGCATGGTGCTTCATCGCCAAAAGCAGTTCGAAGCCGAGCAAAGCTCCGCTGAGCTGTTAAATTACACTTAAAATCATAGAAAATCATACTACGAAAATTTTCACAAGTCAAGTCCATGGTGATGTAGACAACCAATTTCTAAAATGACGCCACAATGTAAAAACAAGTGACAGTCAGATGAAACAAACTATATTCTACAGCCAAAGAGTTCCATTTTCAAATGTGGCCAAAAGTGACCAATAACGGAAATTTATAGTGCGTCATATGTCTAGTATTTTGTATCCTGTGTTTGTGATTGTAGGCGCTCACTTCCTTTGTTGTAGAAATAAATGTAGAGGAGATACTCATAATGTGAATGCGCGTGTGTATGCGTGCTTGCCTGTGTGCCCGTATAAGTGCGTGTGTAGTTTTCTTATGATGCCAAGTGACTATACGAACAAGTCGTGAGCCTGGTTTTAAACGATACAGACCTCAGACCTCAGACCTATAAAGCGCAAAGATTTGAGGTGCACTACCACTGCGACCATCATCCTCTGACATAAGTTGACAAGTCCCATGTGCCTGTAATTTCACCTGCACCCTTACCGTTTAAAACCGCAGCACGGTGATGCTGACATTACCGCTAGACCGCAGAAATAGGTAAGGTTAAGGTTCCCTGGACGAACTCTTTTCACCAGACGCTCTACTGCTACTGCACTGTATGTAATCTGTTGATAAGAGACTACACTACCTGAAATGGTTTTGGTCAATTCCGCATGTGAAAATGTTGAATCAATCACTTTGAAAAAAACATATAGTAAAATTGAGGACATACACTGATTATTTTATGGTGTGAAAACACGATTCCTAAACATTTTCACAATAGAAAGAAACACAAACTTACCTCAAAATTTTACAAGAAAACTGCTGTATTCTACAATAAGTACTTTACATATCAATTGAACTAAATAGAACACGATATACCCACATTTTTGAAGCCAGTGTCCCTGCCGCCCAACTCAAGCAAAATAAACCGTATTATTACGGAAAAATTTGAATTTGGACTGAGGTTTAAAACAGAGAAGCCATCAATATTTTAAAGGTAAACATAAAGTGCAAAAACGTTCCTCGATAGGTCTTGGCCATCATGATAAATCTTGAGGATAGGGGTCACGAGGAGCACATTATGTGAAAATATCGTCGGGTGATCGTGAAAATGAGCTCATGTGTTTCTGTTCGATCGTAATTTATTGCCAGTCAGATAGATATCAGTCCTCGTTCCAAGGTAAATTGCCGAGAAAGAATATTACATCAAATTACTTACGTATAAATACTTATACCGTTATTTCCACATGAAGAAAAATGTCATATTAGATCTTTATGAAAGATGCACAACTTTTTAAGGTTAATAGTAATAATGTACCACACAAAGCACACACTTGCCTAATCCAAGCTAGAGAATTTTCTCTAGGACAATTCCCAGGACATTAGTAGCAATAGAGGTCCTTGTGAAAAAGTTCGTCTTGGGAGGTACTGCCGCCAAGCACAATTACTACGTTCCGGTTTTGAAGGGTAAGGGGTGCTGGTGAAATTACAGGCACATGGGACTTGTCAATTTATGTCTCAGGGTAACGGGGGCAGTGGGAGCGAAGCCATACGATGCGTTGCTGAGTGATACCGCTGCGGCGCGCGGCGGCGGCGTTTCACATTGAAATATCCATAATATGCCACACTGGACTTGCAACCAGCGAGACCAGGCGCGCAGTGGAGTACGCGTTGCGACACCGGGGTGGCACCGCTCCGGCGCGTGCTCCGGGCTCCATCGCTCAGTTATTTTTACGGTCGAACGATGGTCATACGGTGCTTGTTTCAGTTTATTTTTACGTACTTTTTTTTTACATTATTTTTTGTGTCTTCCGATCCAGACTGTACACCACTGTTCGTCCAACACTCTCCCGTCGTCACCCGCCCCTGCGACGTCGTAACTATGTTGCGGCGCCGCACCACCCGCGCCCGTGTAACCGTGTGTGCAAAGCATCGTGTGGCCCGGCTCTTAAATGCCCCTCAGATCTTTGGGTTTTAAACGATGAGTGGCAATGCAACTGTTATGGACAGCTGTGTCGCTTACGACTAGGCCCACGGCTTGTTCCTCCCGTCGTCACTTGGTATTATAAAAAAATCTACTAAATTACAACCTTTCACGAGAGAAGTTTAGATTCTACGAACGAAATTATGTTTTGGTTGGTTTTGGTTTTTTTTATATTATGTAGGCAGCAAACAATCATGATGGAAAGCGGTTCCCGTCTAGTTACGAAATAGTATACCTTTATCTTTATGCTTTTTTTATATTATTATTATGATTTTCTTATGACAAAATCACTTTTTTTTACGTATGATCACAAGTGGCTTTATTAAGCTACGATAAGAATTAACAGTAGTATTTTACTATGGCAAAAGAACAAGATGGCGACAGCTTACCTTGTTGGATAAAAGTAGAGATTTGTTTCGAAAATTAAGCGTTGTCAAAGTATGGAATAAAATAGTCAGGTGTTTAATTTTATTTTTTTATAATATCGAGTGAAGGGACGAGCAAGTTGTGCGCCTGAGCTACACGCCTGTCCATAACACTTACAGTGCCAGTCAGAGCTTTAAATCGCATAAATTTAAGTGGCACTGCCACTGCACCCGTCACCCTGATACGTAAGTTGACAAGTCTCAGGTGCCTGTAATTTCACCATTTAAAATTAAAAGACTTTTTTATATATTTTTTTTTTATTTCATAAAAATCGTGTTATTTGAACTCTTCGCCAGTTGAATCAAATAATAATAAATGTTATGATATTGCAATGTTTTATATTTTAAAATTAACAATATTTCATAGATTTATTGACGATATATGAAATTCCGACCACTACCGCTATTTATTCTCAATATAAACACGCTGAACAGAGAAAGCTGTAATAATCTGCAAATATTGAAGTTTGTGGAAAAATAACTCTTCTCTGAACATCATTTTATTATGGAACTTCGTCCGAGTGTTCGGCATTGCAAATATGAATGCTTTATATTAACGTCCGGTGAGTGGCTTCATACTGCATAAATCGGAAAATATTAATAATATTTTGGCTGGTTCTCTCTTTTATGCAGGTGAAAGGATTATTATAGACTGGTATTATAATTTGTACTATTAGTCATCACATATATTGCGCAATGATGATTTAAAATTTTTATTCTACTTCAAAAAAACGAGGAGGTTCTAAATTCGATTGTTTTTTTTTTGTGTATATTACGTTACGCGATTATTAGCGATTATTTGTGAACCGATTTCTATGATTGTTTTTTGTTGGATAATGGGTACCACAGTATTGGTCCCGTTTAAATTTAAGAAAATATTCCACCTAAAAGCATGGCAGACAAGGAGATGAATCCGGTTGCGCGCACTTTCCGGTAACCGATTTCAATAAAACAAATAGTTCCACGGTTTTTTTTATAAAAAAAAGTTTTAATTATAAATGTAACATGATTATGTAAATATGGATTGATTATTCGAAATAAAATATTTTTATTTCATCTATTTTTATTTACGATACTATTATTGATATTATTAATACCGGGTTAAAAATTTTGAAATGTTCATCGCACAAGATGAATTGAACTTTATACTGAAGAAATTAAGACCATGTAATAAAATTTGCGAAGCGAACTCTCATTCATGTTGCTACAGGGTTGAAATAAAATATTTTATTTGGTGAGAGCAGTAGGAGCGGTTTGACAAATAGACGCTGGTTCTAAAAATATATGAATATCATGACAATAAAATCATCACGATTTTCAGTAAAATAAATCAATTTTTTATTTTATTTAATAAATGAATAAGCGTAGTTTAATAATTGAATTTTTTTTATAACATATATGTGTTTAATAAAAAAATGCATTACAAATATCGCACATGACAACTAACATAGTATTATAAGAAAATGGCTTTAAGTTATATTAACATCACCTATTTAGTTTCAAAGCCACAGTGATGTCCTCTCACTTTGAAATTAAATCGTATATGAATGACACGTCAGTATAGCGAAATTTTGGAGATAAATTGTTAATATAACGCAATTTTGAGATAAAATATAATATAACGCAATTTTTTAAATAATACTATGTTAGTTGTCAAATGTGATATGTAGAATATTAATTAAGAACGCTATTATCATCAATTGATTCCGCAGAAAGGTTAATGAAATTCTAGAAGTGCTTTCGGAACTAGTGGCGAGATGAATTTATTTGAAACTCATGAACTGTTGAATCTCTTGAACTAAGTAGTTTCATAAACATTTGTTTATTCTCTAAAACTATAAATGTTAGAGACTTTTACTTCTCCTATAAAGTATACAAGCCTATCTATCAGTCTAAATTAGTTCAGACTTTCTCACTAATAAACTTCCGAAATAAGGGGGAACGATTTAAAACCCGACAGTTTTTGTCAATAAGTCATACTGTTGTCGTTGCATAACAATAAAAAGGGTTTAATATACAATACCATGTTTTATTTACATTTGCTCCATTTTCAGATTTATTGCAGTAAAGAATATAATAATTTTAGACTTTAAAGAAACCCTCTACATTTTTTATGATACCAAGTAACAGGACAAGCAGGTCCTGCGCCTGATGGTAAGCGACACGCCTGTCCATAGCAGTTCCAGTGCCACAGGAATGGACACTACCACTGGGCCCATCACCCTGAGATAATTTCACCACCACACTTAGTTTCACCACACCCTTTACAACTGGAACGCAGTAATGCAGAAATAATCAAAGTGACGATCTACTTCGTGAGGAGCTCTACTGCTTCTAAACTACTATTACTATCTATTTAAAGTTAAAAACATACTCAAATACATACTTTACTTATAAGGTGCCACTACGCCCTTCTCTCTGAGACTTAAGAAGTCCCATATGCCTGTAATTTCACCAGCACCCTTACTCTTCCAAACCAGAACGTAATAATGCTCACATTAGTGATTGGTGGCAGAAATAAGTGACGAGGTAGTATTTCCCTGGACGAACTCTTTCACAAGTAGGTTTACTGCTACTAAAAGTTAACATTATGTGTAACCTTACAAAAATCTGTAATTTTAAATAATGTAAGAAATTTCATGCTGATAGAAGAAAACGAAATAGGCTCTTATCACAAGGCACTCTCCAGACAGATACACACCATACTGCATTTACTTGATTTCAATCTGGAAGTGTAGTTAAAACCAGCCAATAGGCTGAGAAAATAAAAACATTAATAATAACTTACAATGTGAATGGGCAACCCAGTCACATACTCAGCTATGATAGATTTTGAGGCGATACCAATAGTTGTTTCTGAGAAAAACAGCCGCAATATATAGATAGATACCACTGACCTGTCAAACCAAAACACAGTAATATCAAAAACAGCATTTTGAGAAAAAGCTGCGTAAAGGGTTTTTCTTTTTTTTTTGCATTTTTTGTAAAGATGCCACGAATAGTGATTTGACCGAATACTGAATATTCGGCCACACTCTCGGCCAAAGCGCCGAATATTCGGCTGCCGAATGTTCGACGTAAGATCTGTGCATTACACGCGCGACCTGTTACGACCTGTCTCATTGCGCATCGTGAGAAAGTAACGGGAGTGGAGTGTTTTTGTTCAAAAATGATAAAACGATAGAATCAATACATGACAGTTACAGGCCTGTCGTGAAGAAGTCGCTACAGAAAATATGCAAAATGATGAGGATGTGGAGAAAAGTTCTATTGCACATGAGATTGATTTTTATTTGAAAACTGTTCGCTTAGATTGGACGGTAAATCCTTACAATTGGTGGTCAGCAAACGCAAAGCAGTATCCAAGCCTACCAAAATTTGCTAAGATTTATCTATGGCAGTAGTGATTATAGTGAGAGGCTAAGATGCATGAATTATTTATGAGGAAAAGCGCAATCGTTTGTTAACAACCAATGCTGAAAAAAATGTTTTCATTCATCACAACCTGCCACTGATTGATTTCAAGTATTAAAGCAATAATTTGTGATAAAAATACATAATATATTTTGAATAATACTTGTCCTTTTTTCATTATTTGATATTCGGTATTCGGCCGAATAGTCGTAGTATTCGGCCGAATACTGAATATTAAAAGAAGTGGCCGAATAGGCCGAATACTGAATAGTAGCCGAATATTCGTGGCATCTCTAATTTTTTTGTACTTTTTATGTTATTATAAAAATATACATTCAAGTTACGTTGTGTATTAGACATTACAGAAATCTACTCAGCCATTATAATTTTACTTTGAAAAATAAGTTATTTCTATTGAAAAACGAATACATTTGTTATCCCTTGATAATAGCCGAAATATTCTTGATTCTTGTTCAGCAAACTACAATAGGAAAAGCGCTAAACGCCCAATTCTACAAAAATATTCTTCATGCCTAAACAAGTACGCCGTATGTAAACAGTATTTTTATGTGATACTCTATAGCTATATATTATCATGAATGGGATATTTTCATCATAATGTACTCTGGGCGTTTGCGTGAACATGGGTATAATAGTGTATCACTTCACACATTATGCACATTTCGATGTACACGGGGGATAAACTTTTTCCAATATATTTACCAATGCGTTTCTCAAAGTCGATATTATACCGTAATCATGAATGTATTTGTCGAGGATTCCTTAGCAATAACCTTAGATCAGCCTCAATTGCCAGCTATTACCTCGGATTGGTCCCCAGCGCGATGTAGCACAAACTGTCATTATGTACAGCTATAACCTGAGAGACTGCCTACTAAATCAATTATATTCTAGGCTATTGTCGTGGCTTTGCTTTGACTCAACATTGTACCAGTTGAAAGTAAAGCGAGCAAACTTTTTGGTTTATATAAATTTCTATTGAATTGATATTCAATTATGTTTTGTGAAATTACTCCACTAGTTTGTTATAATCATTAATACAAAGATTGAACACTTAGAAAAAATTCGTTCGATCCAACCGGATTCGAACCGACGTCTTCTAGTAAACCGTGCCAGTCGCTATGCCAACTAAACCACGGAACGAACCAGCGGACCTCACGAATTTTTCTATGTGCTTGTTGTCGGATCTTTGTACTTGGTTTTTAACGACTTTTTAGCCGTAGCGCCATCTATGAGGAATCTATGTATATGTATTTTTTTGGTTTATTTCAATACTCAATATATTTATTGTATATTTACATAACTACTTCTCAGTTGTCCTCTACCGCCTTTTCTTCGATCTTGTGTTCTATGATGTTTCTAAGAAATCTGTCGTCACGTATTAGATACCCAAACATCTTTCCACTTCGATTCTCTATTGTGTGTATAAAATTACTCTTTCTTATTAACTCGGAATTATTAAATAAATATTGTTCTAATAAGCACATTAACACCTCCTTATGGCAGGAGGTATGTATATAAAATTGATACTGGTCTGTTTATTGCCCCCGGAGCTAACTTTTATTACTCTAGTGCTTCTAATAGGTGTTCCCTACTTTATGATCTGTGAGTGTTCATATTAATTTATCATTTATTTGCATTGTATACGTATATTATATTCTTATATAAATAAAAGGCAAGCGTTTAAATGCAATCTCACCTATATAAATGACGATGTTATGGAAAATAAAGACGGGAAGTGCTTATTCATTCTCATCACGAAAGGCCCAAGTTATAACACGAAATGAATTATTGGAGAATTGCAATGGATTCATCTATTATTATAAACATCGCAGCACAAAAATAATAAAACACTAAGTACGATAAAACGCTTTTCAATATCTAGCAAACTAACGTCTTCCTCCTTCACCTCTTTAGCTTTCCCACTTTAGCCGGATGCAACCCGGGAAGTGGGCGAACGTTGTCACTCCTTGGGTGCCCGAGGATGGAAGGCGACGGCCGGGACGGGCGTTGACAGGACGATCTTTATGAGTTTGAGAAGGAGTGATGGGAAATCGCCAAAAACGGAGCAGTTGAGGATTTTGGGGGAGACCTCTGCCCAGCTGCTGGTTAATAAAAAAAGCTCAATAGGTTAATAAAAAAAATTGTCATCGTCCTCTTTTCGTAAATAAGTTTTGCACAGTCGTATACAAACTTAAATGGTTTCTACTAAATTTATTGAGATGCGAGCAATTCTATGGTTTCTTTTGATTGGTCGGACACACGGTTTCAGTACTTGCTTAGACTATTCTATTGTAGAACACTTGATGTGATACTGCTAGAGTCATAATTTGTCACGCGATCGGTCGCATTTAATTACATGCAGACCTCTCTTTCAAAAAAAAAAACTAGTGATGGCAAAATATTTTTTTTCAATACGTAGGTATAATCAAGGGTACATAAGGATTGACAGGATGGATTTTGAACCATTCTTATCGTAAACATAAAGTTAAATTTGAGGCTAGATTTCCACCAGAGATGTGCGACGTAGCGAAGCAGTGTGCGAGGAAAATATCCACCAATAGGATGCTTAGCGCAGCATCTCTGGTGGTAAGGCAGCCTAAATGTCAAGCTTGTCGTGCTTTAGACCTTGAACTTTTTAAAACAAAATCTTTCTTTATTCCTAGACACAGACGGTGTCCATAACGATTTTGGTATTGTAGCGTCATAGAGATTCACGATGTCCCTATTGGTAGCTATGTTGTCATCAACAATTAAAAAAAATTCAATAAAAGAATTATTTATTTATTAAAAAAAACCTTCAGTGACATGATACATGTCGGGTGCAGCAATTTATTGTAAATTTGCATGCTATTCTGTATACCATATTCACTGCGTACAAAACGATCGTTAATAATATTACATAAACGTATCATTATCATTTCGTACCCATGGTATAATAAAGCCAAATACGATTATACGTCACAAGTGCTTTTACCACATGAAAGTCATTTTTTTTAATTTATTTATTTAGGACAACCAACAAGTCATACACTTAATATATACAATTATGATTATACAATTCAAATGGAGCAAAGCCAAAGCGTTGACTCAATTAAAGGTTGCCACAACATGCAAGTGAAACACAGTTAATTATTTATATACATACCTATATACAGTTATTAAAGTCATTAAAATAACACGCACTAAGTATTTAAAATAAATTTTACATGCTGGTCACATATCACAAACTCGATTTTTTTTCCGAAATAACGTTTGTTCGAAGTTTCATTACACAGGAAACCGAATTATAACGAAACCGTTGTTCCTTCAGGATATGTTTATCGCAAAGACACGATTAGGTTCGATTAAGTTAGGTTTAAAAGAAAAAACATTTTCCTCTAAAACTTACTTTCGAGGTTATGAAAATTCGACCAAACGTTATTTCTGGAAAATATCATTTCAAACTACTGATACATAACCATGCCGGCTGAATGAATTGATAACGAAGAGTGAATAGGCCAATGCACGAACATCACTTATTTAGTTTCTTGCTAAATCAGTGATAACGGTGTTTCCCGCACGTCTCCGGGCCCTCAAGGTTATATTCCGACATATGTACGTGAAATATAGGTAACTCTCTACTTAAGCATAAAAAAATATGGACTAATTTCGTTCGTAGAATCATTAAACCTCTCACCTGAAAAGTTATCATTCTGTGGATGTGGTTTTATTATATCAGCGTGCGATTTTGATGCTCATCGGAACAAGGCACTATACTCTTCGTCAGATATTAATAGGAATGCCTGCGTAATTGTTTAGTAAATCGTCTTTACGATAACTACCTTTAATGTAGATTGCATTAAAGTTCAATACCTCTTGCTCGCACCAAACAAACCTGTGCCGTTATTTGAGTTATACGAACACTTATGGTGTTGTTTTATGATTCATCTCGTATAACCCAACGTAAATAAATGAGGAAAACTTTTTATTATGTGATAAGTTCGAGTTAAAAAGTGAATGCTTTTAAAGCAGTAAACAAACCAATAAACATAACACAATTCTCTGTGATACTTTATTTCTACCAGCGCGGCAGTCGCGCTGTATGACCGTACGCGCCACATACGAGCGGGTTGATAGGTGGTTCGTTCGTTGTGACGCTGAAGTGGACTGCACAATATTTATTTCAAACATCTTAGATTGAGACTACCTGCTCTTGCAGGTAAACGGGTCACTACTACGGATACTTGTCATCCAAGTACGCAGAAGCTGTATTTACGCAAACACTTTATACCATTAGTACCTATATAGTTTTTGGTTCACTGTAGTTTAAAGACACTCTGGGGCCCAGATTGTAAATTGCCCTAACCGCACGTTTCTGCAGAACAAAGACTCTATTAATATCGGCGCCATTAACCCAAAGCGAAATGCCGTATGTCATGGAAAGGAGTGTCTGGAGAGGGACGGATCGGCAGGTAAAATGAGTGCTGAACAACTGAATTATACTACACTACACTGACCTTAGAGGTGGGTTTCGTGCTCGCATGTTGTCCTTAGCAGCGCTCTCATTCAACTTCCAGCAGACGTCCTAATTAGTGATCTCCGACAAAGACGGTGCAACGCGTGGCAATTCCGTTGGCTCGGTGGCGGTCAAAGGAGACTACCAATCACGACTATGGTCACTTGATTTATCACCAAACAGTGTTTAAGTACATTACAATAGCACAGTAAAATACAAGCGATATTTCACACACAGCGAAATAGGACTACGCTGAGTGCGTTAAGTCATATAGCGGTGAATCCCACAGAGGTATACAAGCGTCAATGGGTGATCCAAGGTGAACGCACGTTACCCAGAACGGTTAGTTGTAGACTATCCTGACAATAAGCAGGAGTTCAGTTGCAACAGGGTTAAAAGGATAGCAGTATAAATGTTAAAGGAAATGAGGGTAAGTGAATTTAAACTTAGCGCCGTCTACCTTGGTATCGGCGCGAACGTTATTATAATCTAAAGAAGAAAGAAATCGTAAAATATCGTAGCGCTTTGAGCGCGGTTTTTTTCGAATACAGAAATTAAATCCAATTGATTGGTAACCACCCAGATACCATGCTTTCACGTACATCAATGGCGAATCAGAATTCTATTTAGTATGTAACAACTTAACACTTAAATTCCTCGAAATAATACAATCGCTCGGTCGCCGCGCGGATGCCGCACGAGCCGCTGCGTGGACCAAAGACAAGACACGCGCACGCTTCCGTATTGTGTATGTGAAAGTGGCGACGTCAGAAAATGACTTTTCCAAGATAAAACTTTTTTTTAAATTTAAGTTCGCATTTGACCTTCATCTCACCTGATGGAAAGTGACGATGAGGTCGACGATAGATAAATGCCTTTTGCCATGAAAAGGCCCAAGTTTTAACGTGCAGTGAATTGGCGCCATAGTACAACCAGGCTGAGGTAAGATTAGATCCAAACGCGAACCCTTTGCAAAGAGTGAGGCAAAAAGATTTGCCTTATCATCTGCAGTATAGGCCAGCGTGCCGTCCGGCCTCAGCAAAGGTAACATAGATAGGCGACAAAAGTTAGTCAGTGATTTTATATTTAAAGATGTTTTGCTTAAAAAATTAATTTGTCAATTTCTGGCGTCGCCATTTTCACTACGCATACACAATATGGAAGCGTGCGCGTGCGTACGATCGTAGCACCTGATCGAACTGATAAAAATTTGATTACTATAGAAAATACGTTATTTTATTTTTTCCTTTGAAAAACTATTTGTATAACGGTTTTTGTAACAACAAACACCGACAACAAATTCGTTTTAGGGCCGCGCTCGCGCCGCCGACACACCGCCGCCGCGCCGCCAGCACTTTTTTGTCGGCGCGCCGCCGCCGGTTGGTCTATTATCGGCGCTCTGGAGTCTACTGGAGGGTCTTAGAGAAGTGGATACGGCACTAACAAATAATTCACCGTTTTTCGTCCAATAAATTTCAAAGATATATATATATATATATATAGAAGATGGTGTTCATATTTATAAATTTATAAAAATGTGGTCTGCAAGATTGCACCTGTTTGATATTTTTAAATATATAAAAAAATATGACTGAGGTCAAGTGCAAGGGGTGTTCTTGTATTTGAAGTGGACAACGAAACCACGTTTACACTTAACAACTTTTACAAAAGCACCAACCCTTCTAGGGCTTTAAAGGCTTCCCATAATCCTGTAAGGAGCTTTGTCAAATCCCAAAAAAATATTTTAATAGCTGTTTCATCGTTTTGAAACCCGCTGTAAAGACCTCAGTGCATTGCAGTGCACTTAAGTAAGCGTGCTGAAAATTCGGGAACATGTGCGAAGTCACGCTTCTCAACTTAAAGTGTACTTAGCGACGTGTTAAAGCTTTCGTAAGTTTATCACTATGACACTAAGGAGTTTTAACCTGTAACCGCTTAACTTCTCATTTCTATTAAAAAGTACACTTTTGTTATATTTGGCATCAGCCAAGTCCTTTCCAGTCCAGAAGCTTAAAAATATCCTCCAACGCAGCAGTGAACAGTTTCGGAGATATCAGATCTCCCTGTCTCACGCCTCGTTGCAATTGAATAGGATTAGAGCTCTGATCCTGTAATCGGGCTGACATATTGGCGTTTCTGTACAGTATTTTAACACCTCGATATACCTATAGCGTACTTGGCACCTTTGGAGAGACTGCAGCACCGCCCAGGTCTCGATCGAATCAAGAGCTTTCTCATAGTCCACAAACGCTTCATAGCCCCGCACTAAACAATCACAAATTACATCCAAACTCACGAGAGAAATAAATTTAGGCCATACAAACAAAAAACCGGCCAGGGAAACCAACCCGTATACGTGGCCGTCCAGCATAGCAACAAGGAATGTCTTGTGTATATATATATAACAAACTGTGAGCATTTAGTACTGTGTTTCGATTTTGAAGGGTAAGGGTACCGGTGAAATTACAAGCACATGAGACTTGCCAACTTAAGTCTCAGGGTGACAGGCGCAGTGTGAATACTCCTCAGATCTTTGCGATTTAAAGCTCTGAGTGGCACTGCAACTGCTTGTGTTGCTTAACACCAGACACGACTTGTTCGTCCTGTCACTTAGTATCATAAAAAAAGATACAACGTGTTTATGTGTAAATAAAATGGTTGAGAAGAGATCGCACACAAAACCAGATACTGTCGTAACTAAAAATTGTGGAATTGAAAAGACACGATTTGAAAGTTCAAAAAATTACTGAAACCATTGAAATATATTCTCGTTTACAAATAAATAACTAAATATTACGTATAAGGGTAATTTTCTGGTCAGTTTTTTCTACCTAATTTTGGTGGTAATTTTTATTATTTAAGTATTCCAGTAAATTATCGTAAAATGTTAAATAATATTTCAGGATACTGCACTCCAATATTAAATAATACCTTGTAACAATATTCTTGAATATTTAAATAATAAAAATTGCCACTGAAATGAGATAGAGAAAAGTAACCTGAAAATTATCCATAAATAAAAATAATCACATTATTCCCAATAAGGTGCATTCAGTATTTTTTTTTAATTTTTAAATCCTGTTTTCTCAAGTCCACAATTTTGAGTTACGACATTATTTGGTTTCATGTGCGAGATGTTGAAGCCGTGCCGATAATATTAAATCAATAAGCCAACGCAGATAAAATGCTGGCAACGTAAATGACATTTTTCTTGCAGTGCACTCGAGTTGGCGCCTGGCGGTCGACGAAAAAACTTCTTATCAAAATGCAAGAATAAAAAGTTTTCTTTGTAATCATGTCACTATTTCTAACATTAAGTTTATAAACTACCCTCGATATTCGTATCATATTCAAATTCAAATTCGTTTATCTCTTTGTGATACACAGGTTACAAAAGGTGTTACAAAAAGTTCATATGGAATCACTGTTATCCACCTTGTAGTTTACAAAGTTTCATTTTTTTTATATACACACTCATGCAATAATTTGTATATTGTATTCATGCCGTCGCCGTCCAATAAAATAATTTTAGTTACATTACTAAAATAAACAAAATGTCAAAAATTAAAAAAACATAATAGTAGTTTATGTGACTGTTACATACTTGTTACATAATGAAAGACATTAAAATACGAGTGTGGGTTTAAGAAACGAGCCGACAGGCGAATCTTTAATGCCTAATTGTATGTAGATAAAGCAGTGTATGTACAGTTACATACACTGCTTTATCTACACACAAATTTTATGCTCTCTGTGATGTGAACCGCATGTTCGACAGGCGGCAAATAAAAAACTTTTCTCACGCATGTCAGACAACCGTAGTTTTTATTTTTAATTCATAGACAAACTAGAATCGGCCCAACTATCATATCGTTCGATATCAAGTAACGACATTTCATTTCGAATAAAACTTCATCTCGACTGAGAATTGAGGTCCAATCAAATTGTTTTGTTTTTCAGTTTGTTGTTCGAAATTTGAATGTAATAATAAAATCAAATTCGATGTTAATAGGAAGCAATAATAACATTTTCACAATTATGAAATTTGTTCTAACAAAACAGTTTATCCATAAGCGTAATTTGCGGTTTTTGAACACATTATAGAGGGTTTATGATATGTGTGTAGATAAGCAATATACAATGTCAATTTTATATGAAGTCGCTAAGGTAAATAAAAACTGTACCTATATATTAACACAGTAAATTCATTAAGTTACTGTAACATTATGATACATGTATATCTTTTGGCCTTTTCGCTTCGTTCTTCGCGTTTCAAAGAAAATATCAACAATTCTCCATTGTTTATACTTAACTGATTTTTATGCAAGTTAATTTATGCTCTATTATTTCGATGTGCGAACGTAATGTGCTATAATTCGTTATGTCGCGTCAATAACCATAGAGATTATTAACTTTTCTCGTTTAGTTTTTCCATTGACCTTATTAATTAAGATAGCAAAAATGCTATATTACAAAAAAAGTTTTAGGATTTCTGCAATTTTGTTTTATATAAAACATGGAGCGATGCTTACACTATTGTTATTGTTACTTTTAAAGAAAAGACTAGAATCTTTCAGACTTACAAGTCTAAATGTACTTCAAAACTACTAGAAAATTACTGCGCTGATAAAATTTGTGCTTTCAACCTGGAAACGTAATGGTTTTTATCAAGAGTTGGTACGAAAAGTCGCGCCTAAAGATACAATCAAAAAAATTCCATTTCTTAAAAATACTTAATGTATTTTCACGTTCAAATTTGAAATTTAAAAGTTCCTTCAAGTTAAGCTCAGAGTACCTTTTAAGTGATTTGTTGGAAACATTAATGTTCTTTACGTGGTGCACAAAGCAAAATTATATACAGTTTTAAATTCAACTTTGTGCTGCTTACGTTGACAGCCGATGCGAAATCCAAAATATCAAGCGTGATATTCTCTTGATTGTACAAACTCATGCATAAAACTGAGTGAACACGTGAAATTCTACTTGTTCTGTTAAGAATACAGTGTGAATCCAAATATTTAGTTAGAATTAAAACAGGATTATAATGCTTCTGGGTGTTGAGTCCTACTGGAAGGAGGACAGCTGGTAGGGAATAGTGGAATAGGCCGATACATGTGGCAGCTGCAACGTGCTTAAATTGCTTTAAATTAACCTGAATTCACTTAACTCAAATTATTATTTTATTTATTTATTGAACATTGGCTACAGAGCAATCAGCTTAAAATGGTAACAAAATAATTAAGCAACTCAAAATGGAATGTACTTAAACTAAGAATTTATTTGTATCAAAACTATACGTATATATACGTGTATATATAACTACATAAACCCGCCATTTTTTACTTTTAGTTTTTTTTTACTTAACTCAAAAGTTCGTGTCATTTCAATTATGGACGTTTTATGTGACGACACTAGATAATTCTTACTTTTTACTACAACATATCTTCTTATCGAGGCAATGACAAAAATTAATAAAGTAACAAACCGGTGTTAAATTTCTTTGGCGCAGTCAGCAGTCACCTCTTGGCCCTATTCGTTGTCTTTAGTATGACTTCGTGGGTACACCTAGTCGGACACCCACTGCACGAGAGTAGGTGAGACTTACTTTGTGTGCGAGATCCGCAAGCACAGCACAATGGTTTTGCTTGCCATTTCACCATATTGTCTCTACGATGGTTTTAGCATTGTGATGAGAGAATTGGCCGGTTAGACTCTGCGTTACCGAGTACAAGCCTTTATCAGGGTACGTTGGACGTTAACGCATAAGCGGGAAGAAACGTCGCTCGGGAAGGCTCCTCTCGAGCACCCCAATATAATGCAAAACAATGAAACAACTTCAAAAAATTTTGTGTGAAAGAAACGTGCTAATCTTTAACAATCATAGAAATACTGAGTTATCGAATAAAAATATCATCTTCATCATCACGGTCATATATCCCGCCCACCGCCACCTTAACCTCGTGATGCGATTACCCACGTCATCGACTATCATGTTACGTCGAATTTACGTCGACGTTTGGCTCCGTCGCTCTTTGTGCCACCTTAACTTTTCGCATGTTTTGCTTAGTGAGCGTCCATACTTCCTTTCCGTAGGTAAGGATCGGTAAGACACATTGATTATAGACCTTGGTCTTCAGGCACTGTGGGAGTTTCGACTCAACGACGTCCTCTACGTTACCAAAAGCAGCCCACCCTAAACCGATACGTCTTTCGATCTCTTAACCTGAGCTTCTTGGTCAAAGGATAAACTATCATACAAGGATAAAAATATTCACCGTACTATTGTGTATTACTTTGAATAGAATAAAAAGTTTTGTTATTTTATTATTATCTTTGTATTGCAACGCCACAGTACAAAAATAAGCGAAAAAATAAATGAAAACAAAAGACAAACAAAAAACGTGACAAACATTACAAACAGAATACAATTTTAAATACTGGCACGTGTGCAGCTGTGACGTAGCGTAGGTGCGAAAAAGTATGCCACCAAAGAGTATGACTGATATCAGTCAATTAAAGCCATAGAGGAGAATAGGTTGTGGTTTACAATTTACCCTAAATTCTAATGTGTGAAAAAAAACCTTTGTTATATTCGTAATTCATATTTTAAGTAATAGGGTAAGGTTGCGTTAGTCGTACCCCCCAAGAAAAAACCGCTGTAATATTTAAGGTTATTTCAATTAAACAAAATCTTTAGCGTCTACGGGATCTTTATTTATGTAGATAAATAAAGATCCATATCAATGTGTTTTAATGAAAATACGGAAAACGTTTATTGAATTAGGTACTGATAAGTTTTTCAAAAAAGCGCCTTTGGTACGATTTAGGCACCTGGTCGCCTAATTCGTACCACCTATAACCTAAGTCGTACTTCGAATAACATTTCAGTCAGGACGTCATAAACTGTATAATACAGTACTAATAAAAAGAGATCATAATAACCATTGACTTACAAACAATAACAATTAAAATCTAGAAACAGGTACGGTGGTAAGGTGGTTAAAATCTAATAATTCTTAATATTTTTGAAGGCAGAGAACAATCCCAAAATCTTATGTGTCAGGGAAGACAGAAAACAAGATTTTTAAACTCTTTGGAAATAGAATTATAAATTGTAATGAAATAAAACTATAATATCTTCTGCAATAAAATTATAAATTGTAATGAAATAAAATTGTAAGTAAGTTTTTCTGAAATAAAATTATAAATTTTAATTAAATAAAATTAAAATTCTCCCGAAATGAACTTACAAATTCCAAAGTAATAAAATTATACATGCTTTGGTAAGTAAATAAAATCATATTATATAATAAAGGCATTACAAAATTAGTTTTATTGAACATAAATATCAAATACATATTATTTAGCTGAAAGAAAGTAAGAAATAGTTTTCATAAATTCCTAAGTCGTACCGGCACGATTAAGGAATTTTCAAAAACAGTGCAAAGTGCAAGTATTTTTTTAGTTATTTAAAACTTTCCTTATGTAGTTTCTTATTTTATTAATAAAACTAGTACCTATATCTTTATGGCCTTGTTGCCAAAACCAATAAATAAAAAATTAAAATAAAGATGCTCTAAATTGCATTGCGTTCTCAAGGCGGCGTGTGATCTATAGTCTTTACAATACACAATCGTACCGTGAAGAGCCCTTTACTTTAGACTGTTATTATCGCAGCGACATAAAGTTCAATGTAGATCACAAATACGGTTATACATAAGTGTGTAGTGTAATGATCTAATTCCATAACAAAATAGAAATCTGTGTAGTTCGTATATCTGATTGCGAGATTATACGCCTGAAAACCTCGTTCGTCTTACAATGTTTACTCCCTTTTATGTCTAATAATAAAGTTAAACCTATGCAGGTGTGGTGGAGACGTGAAGATAGGACGGGCTTTCAAATCATACAAAACCCCAATGCCGCAAAGCCGACACTTTGAGTATCTAATGGAACCCGGTGGTTCATCTACATACGTGGATCAAACTTTTGTTCGGTTGGAATGCGAATGAAATGCGGCCGTGCTATGGTTCCGCTCTGATTTTCAGAGGCGCCTTTATAACCGTTCTTTGAGTGCCTGAAAGCTTTACATTGGAAAGAATTTGCCTCGTTCAGGAATTATACACTTTTTTATTAAGTCACTTATGGTACGACCGGTACGGTATTAATGTCGCTATATTTTAATTTGATCACTATTATAGAGAATATTTTAGATTGATTTTATTGAAGCTTCGCAAATCTCTCACAGGAGCCGCATACGGCGATTAAAACCGAAAAAAAGAAACACAAAAGTTAAGTTTAACTGCCTCCAAGGCCGAACGGTTGCCACGCAGAGGTCCAGGGTTCGATTCCAGGGCCGGGAGGAATATTTGTATGGCCTACATTTATTTCTCTCGTGAGTTTTGGTGCAATATTTGTGGTTGTCCATGTGGGTGTTCATGGCACCCGCTATACAGGGTCTCCCTGGTACGGGGTCATATCTGCTGACTCGGTCTGTAGCTCACCTGGTAGACTAGTGACCCTAGTTTGATGTATACACGCAGGTTAGAGTCCTCACGAAGGAATTTTTGTTTGTTCGATTTTTGCAGTAATAATTGTAACTACACTTTATTTGGACTTAAAATCGCGCATATTTGTTTTTTTTTTTTCATGTCCGTCAATATACTTGTAGAGAGGCCTAACGTTTTGGTTTGAAAAAAGAAATAAACACGATTTTACAGCCCAAAAAAAAATTGTTTCATTTCTAATGTTGTTTGATCTACTGGTTTTTTGTGGCTACTATTAAACTTACCTTCAGCTTTTATAGAAAAATGTAATTTTTAATTAATTTCGACTTAATCAAATCTCTTTATATAAGATCGTTTAAGTTTATGTATTTATGTACATTAGTAAAGACTACTTAAAACTACTTAATTGTCAAACATGACATATTTTAAACCCCTAAAAGTTGTATCGAAACTCGAAACAATAAATATACGCGATTTTTCCTACATCCAAAAATATAGTTACTATTTCTAAATAGTTAATTTTCCCTAAATCCAAAAGAAAATAAAAGTGTTAATTATATGGATCTAGAAATAATGTTGAATTGTTCGTATATATTTATTTTAATTTTTAATTCTAAATTCAAATGTTATAAATTGCAATGCCCCAACAGGGTTCATATACTTTCACTGTGATAGTTTTTAAGATCAACTTTAAACAAATTGTATGTACGTGCAGCAATAATGAATAAATGAAATAAATAGTTTCATTTCCATAGTGTAGCAATCGCGAAAACCTAACCTAACCTGCTTAACAACTTATTCCTGAGCAACATCTTCCAGGTAACCCCTAAGTGATTTACAATAAAAGAAAAAAATTCTTTCTCTTCTTAATCTGCCTTAAGAATGAGCAGTAGAGTTTAATCAAAGCGACGATTTCAAGTGTCATTTCCTTACTTACGCAATAAAGATTCTTTGACTTTGATTTTGACTCACTCAGTAGAAAAAATAATAAATTAGCGGCAAATATACATTTTGTGTAAAATAATTTTTAATCGACTTCAAAAAAAAGGAGGAAGTTCTCAATTCGGTTGTATGTTTTTTTGTATGCATGTTACACGATAACTCCGACACGATAACTGATTTTGATGATTCTTTTTTTTTTTGTTAGTAAGAAGTGGTCCCATTTAAATTTGAAGAAAATATTCCACCTCTAAGGGTGGCAAACTAGGAGATGAGTACCTTTTAGGTCGGCTTTTTAAGTACTCTGTACTGAGATTATTCGATATTGTTACAAAAGTTATTAATTATGAAATACAACATTACCTACCCAAGTACTATATGTATATGTACCAGTGGTGAAGGTTACGTTACATATTTTTGAAAAAAAAACTCAGCTGGAAACAGAAAGCCAGTTTTCCAACTTGTACATGAATTAACGGCATAATGTAGTATTCAGTCACCCACTACCAATTTCACCACAAAAGTAACCAACGAAAACACCAAAAATAACAAACAAGCACTGAAATAATTCTTCCTGAAAATGACCACACAAGTGCGCATGAACATTATTGTTTCCAACAAAAACAAATACTACCAACAGGACGTCACAATTGGGATATTAGTTTCTTATCTTAAAGCAATAATGCAACACTTACTCTTTACTGCCGAAACAGCATTATCTTTCTCGCTTGTATAAGGCATTGCCTATTTTATTACTCTACTCCCTCTGCCATATAATTTTGCGTAACTGAAACAATACGGAATATGGTTGTATTACCGTCTCGGCTTAATTACACATGGTCGTTTTTTTCATAAGAGTAAAAGAGACAGTTGCTCTGTATGTACTACTTCAGTATAGAAAAGGAACTCTGCGATTGCCTTGTCGGATTGAACAGTCAGGCGTTTTGTTCTCGGAATGGCAAACTACGCAGCTACATTTTCAAATGAAATACTCAGGTTGTGCAGATTAGCGTATTTTTCCTCGAATAAGAAATTTATATAATTATGACTGTTCTCTACTCAGACTACATACAAATTACAAATGTATTACATAATTAAATTTTAGTATGCCAAAGAATAATTATTATTATAATTAATATTATACTTCCCTGGACGAACTCTTTGACAAGGAGCTCTAATGCTACTAAATTTAATTATTTTGTAGGCATTGTTTCAGTTCATAGTCGCTCCGCTATTCCTGTAAGGCTAGCATGACAGGGCGTGCCAAGCGTGAGAGCGACACGAAGCGCGAGATACTGTTATTCTCGCATAGAGATCTCGCGCTTTATGTTGCACTTAAGTAAGTCGCACCTTGTCGTGCTAGCCATACAGGGTGCGACTTGCACGAGAGCGATATAATGTGCGAGATGCTGCTATTGTTGGGTAATCTATAAAATGGTAATGGGTAATAATATAGATAATCTCGCGCTTTTTGTCGCTCTCGCGCAAGTCGCGCCCTATCGTGCTAGCGCTACTGCTTACGGTAGCGGTCATGGTAACGACGGGGCATGGTGTGCTAGGAATAACAGGTTGTGGAAGACGAAAAGTCACTCTTAATTAGCATCAAAATGATCAGAGAATAAATAACTTAATTCGCAATTGGTTGTGATCTACAGTGGCCATGGCGTCCGGAGGCAATCATCAGGCTGCCTCAGGCAACTTAAATCAACTGACACCAGCAATGTTTCACGTGTTTCACAGACAAACTCTGATATGCTGGACTCTGAGCTAGAGAACCAAAGGTGATATGTTCTGTGGTTCGTGAAGTCATCATCATCGCATCACAACGGGCCATCTTTTGTACTTACAGACAATTGTGATCAACCATGAAAAGGTGCCGTAGGGTTCCTCGTCTACTGTCACACAATCCTTTCTTTCTTCCTTTTCTTTGACAATCCTCTCTTGTTGTGGAGGTCTCCAGTGTGTCGACCAGGGCAGCGCACCTTGCCCATATACTTCGACTATTAAAAATATTACATACTGGTCTACTCGCTAACCTCACTTAGATGACGAAGTAGGATATATGTACTAACACATATCATAGGCTTCAATTAACACCACCGAGACTCACGTTGTTACGAAAGCGAAGCGCGCAGCGTCATAACTAAAGCTTTTTCTGTCTGGCTTAAGCCAATGTAGCGTTAACAAGTGTAGCGAATCCCTAATATAGGACTCCAGAATCTCGACAAATCTTAAGTTTCAGGACCAGGACCAGGACTCGCCACGTGGAAATAACATTTCCGTAGATACTCGTAATTATTATACTCTTCACAAACGATGCGGTAAGAATGAAGTAATTCTTGATAACAAAAGAAACAATTAAATAAATGTTGAAAGGAATCCCGTTGTAGGATAAGCTAGCCTTTGTGAACATTTTTTTTTAATTACGTTACTTCATAATTTGTTTAAACAAGTTGGTTATATTATTAAAAGTTTCCCAAGCTTGTTCGTTATTCCTACATTTAAATCTCTTGATTATCATATTCTCGTTTATATTTTTCGGTGAAGAAAAACATTGTGACGAGACCTGCACACATTTGCAAAGCAATTTAATGATGTGTAAAGTTCCCAATACGTATAGGGCTCACGTGGGAATTACAACAAAAGCCCAACAAAGCTGTGCTCACTAGTGAAACTTTATATAGGCTAATTATTATTTTTTATTATCTAAACAGTGAGTTTTAGGACATTATGTAAACAAATACTTTAAGTACCGACAAGATCTGTAAATAGACCCGCAGGTCCAAATTTAGATATCTTGATCCGTTAGATATAGCACTTACATAGAGAAACGTTCACAGGGCCATTACGGAGAAGGTAATAGTCTGTTACTAAATGCATTGTGCAGTTATGCCGACCGTTCAAGGAGATCTAGCCTTAATGAACTGGTGAGGAGAACAAAGAAAGTTTAATATAGATAATTAAATTGATTTCTACAATGTTATAATCTCTTGTAAATTTCTGTCTCAATAGTAAAGATCGAGAAAACTCAAGGCTCTAAATAAGTATCTAGTTATTGTTGAAGTTAGTACTTTGTTTCGAAAATAAATAAAAGTAGATGGAAAGACACAAGAGGTCCCTAACGGTTTAGGTAAAAAAAATATTTTTTTTTATAATATCGAGTCCTTAGCTTTTCGTGATTGCTAGACATAGGAAATGAAATTTTTTTTTTAATTAGCAAAAAATAGATTATTTTTTATAATGTTTTAACAATATAATTTTTTATGAATTTTTTCGGACGGAACGGACTTTTCGGGCCCTTAGAGGTCAACCGTGACCATGGGACCTGTAAAGGGCCAGAAACGTCGGTTTGTTTGGAAAAACAAATATACGCGATTTAAGTCCGGAAAAATAGTTGCATGTCCTATTTACAAATATAGTTGATGAAAATATAAATGCGCGTTAAACACCGTCTAGCACTAGGACGTTACAATACCAAAATAGAGACACCCTGCGTTTCTAGTAGGATAGCCACGACGCACTTAAGGTTTGAGACAGTGAAGAATGAAAACAAAAAGTGTTAGAAATTCAGCAAGATTTTTTTTTATTTCGAGCTGAGGTCGACTCTTAATAAAAAAAGTACAAAATGAAACTTAGTTAGAGCCAGCGAAAATATTTTTATTTTTGAGCTAAGCCAGAGGTAATTTTTTTTAAAACGACCTAAGAAAACAAGGATCAGGAGAAAAGAAATTAATAAAAACAGAAAATCAGTAAAATTTATAACTAGGTACTATAATTTACAATTTTATGTCAGCTTCAATAATAATAATATTTCTTCAAATATATAGTTATAAAGGGACAACATTTTAGTAGTAATAGAGCTCCTTGTGAATGAGTTCGTCCAGGGAAGAGCTGCCTCCTTACCTAGTTCTGCTGCGTAGTTTTGAAGGGTGATAAAAAAAACAAATGTTGGACAACATCACATACGATGTCTGATCCCAAACTAAGTAACTAAAGCACTTATGTTTTGGAAATCGGAAACAACGACGGTACCACAAACACCCAGATCCAACCAAACATACGAGGTGATGGTGAAATTACAGACACATGAGTCTTGTCAACTTATGTCTCAGGTTGACAGGCGCAGTGTAGCACTGCAACTGCTGTGGACAAACGTGTCGCTTACCACCAATCGCAACGACTTGTTCGTCATGTCACTTGGTTTCATAAAAAAGCAGGAGGGTGCTCAATGAAGGTAAGCAAAGGAGCGTCAATTTGTAAACGAGAAAAGTAGGGCAAGGAGCGAGGGACTGAGACGATTCAAGGATGTAGCATGCTCCACAAAGAAGCATAAAAAAGAAAGTAACAGCTGAGTATAGAGGTTTCTATATGGCCACCAAATCTCCCTAGCTAGCCTCAATGGCTGCAACAGTTTCCAGTGCACCACAAAGACTTGTAACCATACGACTGTTACTAGATGTGTACTGTGGAAACAGAAAAGCCCCCACCACCTTGTTTCATCATCCCTTGGGATCTGCAACGGCCCAGGTGGAAGTCCTTGAATCGACTTCGCACTCAGGTAGGTCGACGCAGAGACAAGGTGTGTAAATGGGGGTTCAGGTCAAACCTGATGTGACTGCATGCCCCAGCGTAGTTCGTGCAGCACTTGCTCGTGTGCCCCTCGTGCTTTAATACAAGGTAAGATCTCTATACGGCTACGTATAGCGTAGTCAATTTGGCAGCATACTATTCAAACAGCGCCGGCACCGATGTAGCGCCCGGGTGCAATCAATACCATGGCGCCCTCTAGTAGACACGCAATTAAAATGGAATACATACAGTCATATTTTCCCTAATGGTCGGAAATTCGACAATTATTTATTTATTTTATACCAACAGATTACACAGAATAAATAAGTAAAAATATATATATAAATCAATTATTCATTAATGTACTAATATTTAAGGTAAATAAATGATTATAAGATCGGAATAAATAGTTGATTGATGTAAATATAACAATACAATTGTGACAATTAAATATTTTGTGAAAGATAAAAGAAATAACAATGAAAATAAACCATTAAGCTGTAGGAACACGCAATTTACATTTAAATTTATAGAAAGAATCATTAAAAATGTCAAGACCAGTTGAATTGTAATTGTTAATTGTGTTATAAGAACGACACATTCTACATAAAGGCGAATTCAGAAGTATATTTGTACGACAAGGTGAGACATAAAAAAGTTTTGTGATTCTGTGTCTGGTATAATTAAATGGACCACAGACTTTTATGCGTTCTTGGATTTGGTCACAATTAATGATACCATTCACAACCTTGTACAGAAAAAGGAGATCAATAATTTTTCGACGTTCATGGAGAG